>NC_081249.1:88289730-88914730 GCF_030490865.1 Poecile atricapillus
ACCAACTTGAAACTGCTGTTTGGGCAGAAAAAAGACAGCTCTGCACGTGTCATGGCCTCCACAAGGGGTGTGAGCAGCAGCCTGGCAGGGGACAATCTGGGCCAGATGTTGTCTTTCACACAGAGAACACTCTGCTGAAGGGAGGGAGCAAGGAGCAATCCAGGAGAGGCTGTGCCGTGGGAGCACAGCAGATCCTAGGAGACCTCATACCAAGGTGAATTACATAGAATCATAGAATTGTTCAGCTTGGAAAAGAACTCTAAGATCACTGAGTCCAACTGTAACATCTGTTGGCCCATGTGAATGCAGGCAATTTGCTGCAGGTGGCCCTGCCCTGGACAGTGCAGGCCTAACTACTTGGCCTGGAGACCAAAGCAGATCCATTATATATTCCCAACCCTTCCAGTTGGCCCAGACGTAGCATTTAATACAGCACAGGGAAAGCTGATTAAGTAGCAATTTAACATTAATCAATAAAACGTGGTTAGACTAAACAGAAGTTATGTGACTAAAGAAGCATCAGAGATTCAACACAGATATGAGTCAGAACTTTTCATTCCTTAGGAAAAACATGGGCTCCTGCCTGGCGTCACTAATTGTTAACTAACTCACGCTGAGATAAAATGGCACTAAATTGATCTGTTGATATGGATGGAAATTATACAAATGCAGGCATTTTGCATTATTAACACAAGTCAAGCACCCTGTCCAGATTTTGGATTGCTTTCCTCTGACCTTAAACACATATTTAACACAAAGCTTTGCATCTGCAGCTACCTAAACCATACCTGGTTATCAAAAAAGATTTTCTGCCCGATAAGTTTAATTCCCCAATAGTGTTCTTGCAAATAATTATTCCTTTTGTATTCAAGGACTTATTGTTTTTTTCTTACATCTATTTTTATTTTCATTTTATAGGCACTTAACCAGTGCTAGCACATACCTCATCCCAGTGCAGTACATGAATTTGCCACACCACTTCTGTGGGGTCTCTTTATTTACTCCTTGCATTACATGACTGAATTGCCAGCAAAGATTCTCTATAACTGTCTCCATTAAAATTTAGTCTTCCTGAGATGGCTGCCTTGAACTCTCAGCATTTCTAAGCTTTGAGTTGATGGACAGCAGATAGCAGGGCTTGCTTCCTGTCACTTGCCTCAAAAGAGGCACCCAGCTAGAACTGCGTATTCTAAATCCCTCTAACACCTGCTTTGTAGTGGGTTGTCACTTCACCCATGGTGACAGTAGCATTCACACCACAATACACTCCAAAACACCGCATCACTTTTATTCATGGCATGGAACAGCCAAAGTGATTTATGCAGAGGACGGCTGCTAATTCCAGAAATAACAAGGTCTAGCACAAGCCAAGTATACCTGCTGATCCATCTCTGTACCCAGGTAGCTAAATGCCTCTTCAGGACTAATATTTTGCTTCAGCTAATGAGTGTGACTGCAACTGTGTGCATCTCAAGGCTCTAATTTTTGTTTGCAGCAGAAAAATGCCTACTCTTTCAAGCCAATAATTGCATGAAGGAAGACTGTTAGCATAAGGAGATTGTTATTTTCTTTCTGGAGGAATCAGAGCTAACAGGGAAGTTAGTTAATCTTCATTTCCAATTACAAAGGCACAAACTTTAAATTCACTATGTGGCAAGCACAAAATCAGATTGGTTTCCCCCTGTGTATTCTGATGTATTCTGATTTGAGAATTCTAGCTTTCACACGTGCAACCTACAAAACACTTGTTTTGTATTTGTTTCCTCATGGTGAAGAGTTCATACAAAATGTCTAAGAAGGCTGCTTTTCTTTTTGTTATTCCCACTTTCCTTGATCTGCCTTCATGAGCTTTTAACATCAACACACTGAGAAAATCAAACATGCAAGCATCTCGATTTATGGGGATGTGACCAGAAAGTATGAACACAGATTTTTTTTTTTTAATTTTTTTTTTTCATATTCACTCTGCACTTTTTAAATCTCAGTCTGAGACATTCTTTGTTTTCTCTAAAGTCAGAGCTAGCCCAGGGAACAGTGGCAGAGTTCTTTGACGTCAGGCTCATTGTGTAGGGTGCGTTGTGATGTTCTAGAATTTGGTTCGCAATTACGCAGTGAATTCTTTTTAGCTCTGCACTGACATCTTTACCTGAACAAGAGGGATGATTGTCTGCAGTAGAAATGCGACAGTGTTGAAGACCCATCACAGAGATACATTCTTTATCCTATATAATTGCTTTGTGCATTAATCACCGGAGGTAGCGGAACTGATGCCATGCCTACAAAAGCAGCAGTAAACAGGATTATTTAGCACCCACAGAAGAGTTATATGTCTCTAAGAAATTCAGAGCTATGGATCAGTGGTTCAGTGGTTGCAGCTGTGTAAGGAGTGAGACACTCACTGCTGGGCGTTGCTACGGGTGGCATTTTCAAATGGTACCTAACACTGAAAAACCTCAGAGAGACGTTTTCCAACTGTATCACCTGGTTAAATAAAAGACACAACCTCTTTGTACAAACTTTATGTGTAAAATTAAAGATTTGTTTACACTGGATTTAAACCTTGAACGGATCTCTTTGCACAGCTCTCTGACGTGAGCATTCTGCAGTAGTGCAGACTGGGAGTGTCACCGGTGTGGTTTGTGGCTTACTCACTCACCGGCAAGTAAATTATCAGTACTGAAAGGTACCTGTGTTGATAGGTAAGTCTTTGGAGCAGACCAACCCCAAGTCCCATGAGCATTACCAAATACAGTCATTCTCCAGGGAACTTGCAACATCAGGGGTATTAACCCCGATATTAAGGCCAGATTCCAAAGTCAAATACAACGATTGCACAAAGCACAGGAAATGTCTTTACTGGCGCTCCTCCTTCGTGAGGAGCTCTGAAGCGAGGCTGGGGAGAAGCAGCAAAGGCTGGGGTTGAAAATTACGTTCTGCTGGGCTGGGTCAGGCTGCCCCTGTTCTACAGCGGGCTGAGCCCCAAGCGAGCACTGGATAAAAATAAAACCGATGTGCAGCACTGGCAATCCAACAAAACAATTCATGTGGATAGTGTTTGATATAAACCAGCTAATAGTGTTTGCCTTGCAGCCAGTACAAGGAGAACAAGTCGCTTTTCTGCACGGTAGAGTCATCTGATGTTTGCTTTAATTTCTGGCGGATCGGGGCAGCGTGAGTCAGATGCTCTCACAGCTGGCTCGGGCGGGGAGGAGGCCAGCAGGGACCCTGACTCACCAGAGCCGCCGCATTCCTTCCAAAAATCCAGCTCAGCGACTGGAAGCGAAACCACGGGCTGGGGGCAGCTCCAAGGTTAGGAGGGCGGGAGGAGCGCAGGCAGCGAGCCCGGCCCGGGGTGGGCGCCCAGGAAAAGCCCGACGGACGCGTCTCGCCGGCGCTCGCCCCCTCCCCGCCGGCAGAGCCCGGGGCCGCTGCCCCGGCAAGCCCCGGCCCCCGTTACCTCATTGCCACATTCCCCAGCGAGTGAGCTCAGCTGTGCTGCGGCCTCGCGCCTTTTATGGTCAAACAACTTTGCCTGGGCGAGGCTTTTTTCGCGAGTTGGGAGGAAGCGCCGGCGCTCGGCAGCTCCTCCGCCTCTCGCTGCTGCCGCTGCCGGCGGGCGGGCCGGGGCAGCAGAGCAGCCCCAGCGCCGGGGGTGCCATTTCTCGCTCCCCCAGAGGTGAGTCTCTTCTCGGCTTGGCGACAAAGCCATTGTCCCTCGCCCCCGGGGTGGCGCGGAGGAGGTGCGGCTTTCCTGCCGCTCCCTCCCGCACGGCCTCGGACACAGCCCTTCGCTCTCGGTGCTGGCCCCGGGGCGCGGGGAGTGCTTGACCCTCCACCAGAAAAGCAGGTTCGGGTGTTTGCGTGTGTGTGTCCGGTGAGTTTTCTTTCCTTCCCAGTGGAATGGAGGCGATTCGGCGCTCCCACACAGCCCCAGCAGCGGGGGAGAGGGAGGGGGTGCTGCCGGGCTCTGCTCGGGACAAGCTCTCTTTTGTGTGCGCCTGGATGACCGAGACACCTCGCGAGCCTTTTTCCAGATGTGCTCGGAGAGGAATCTGGGGCCCTTTGTGCATGAAATTTGCCTAATTTGTGAGTTTCTGTCTCCCTGGGAGTGCCCTGAGAAAGTGCTTGCGAAGTTGTAGAACTTTCTACCGTTTTAAATACGTTTGCATAGCTTTTTGGAATTTTCCCCGGCTTTTCTTCCTTGCATAGCGAGGAAGCAAGCCCGGCATCTGTGGGAGAAGTTAGTAGCTCCGAATAACCCCCTCCCCCAGCCCGGCTGCTTTAAGCCTTTACCTTGCAGCTTGCATAGCTGATAGACTTTGCTCTCTTTGAAGCTTTGTAACTTCAGGGCAGGCTGGGAGAACCTTCTGGATGAAAAGCAGCATAACTCCTGAATCCGTTTAATCTGTTCTTAATATTTTTGTTTGTTTGTGGGGACATTTTGTTTTGGTTGTTTGTTGGTTTCTTGGGTGTTTTTTTTGTTCTCCTCTGACTCCCCTCAGTTGGGAGGAAGTTGGCTGATGGGGGAAGTACAGATATGATGTGTGGAGCTATAGGGGCTCCCAGTGTGGCTGCTGCCAAACTGCTTTTGCCAACAGAAGTGAAAAATGTCACTTGGTTCTCTGCTTCTCCAGGTTCCTCCTGCTTCTGCTACCCCGGGAAAGGAGCAGGGCTGTTGAAAGTGGTGTCATGGCATCAAAGAAGTGAAAGCTGTATGGATGCATTAACAGGTGGCAGACCCAGCACGGGACCTTCTGGGAGGTGACCCTCTTGCTGAAGGAGGTGTCCCTGGGTCCTGTCCTCATATTTGTTCCTGCTCTCAGGAAGAAACAGTGTATGAGGCAGCTAGGTATCCTGACTGTGTCTTTCGGGGGCATCTTTCTTCATAGCTCCACTTGAGTCATCCTAAATGCTGTTACAGCAGGTAGAAAAATCTCTCCCCTCGGGGTAAATGTGAGGATGAGAAAGATTTGAGATTAGTTCTCTTGGCGTGACACTCCCTCTCCCACAGCTCTCGCAAACTGCGCCACAGGACCTGTGTGAGCTGTGTTTTTGCTGGGGTTTAGATGGCATTGGCAACGCCCCAGGGCTGGAGGGGGTGACTCTCTGCAAGGCCGAGCTTTCTCCGCCAGTTTGGTCTGTGTGTGGGTGGACTGATAACCAGGAGTGAGGATGAGCAGGGGCAGCTGCTGGGTGGAGACAGCCCTGAGCAGAAAGTGCCCTAAGTGGGACACAGCACACTGGGAAATGGGCCACTTTGGGATAAGGGAGATAGCAGCTGCTGGTTCCAAAGCCAATGGGTTTGGGTTTTTTTTTGGCCAAGCAGCCAATGTCCCCAGACTGCGTGTTGACTAATCCTGTGATTAGAAGTGACAATTGTCACTGTAGTGTTCTGCTCATAATGCTATCAGATCTGGTAAGTAGTTCATCGCAGCCTAGTGAAATAGTGGAGCATGAGGTGAAAGTCTCTAAAGAAAGGCTGGAGATCTTTTTAACAGCTTCTGAAGTTTGGTGGGAACTACAAAATGGAGTGAGTTGGCCAGTCCCTTCTGACTGGCAAAGTTTGGAGGAGTGAGGACAGACCTTGCTAATTACTCTTCTGCCTTGGCCCTTTCCCATTACGAATCCAGGGGGAATGCTCAGCACAGCTTTTTTGGCTCCTGCTTATTGTTCCAACCTCGTTCTCCTTTTGAAACTCCCAGAAGAGTTGTCCAAGTGTACGCATCTTATCAGCACTGCACAAAGGGAAGGAAAAGTTCAGCAGCGTGGACTTTGTTTGTCTGTGTTGCCGCACGCTTGTGACTTGGGGAAGCTGTGACAGGTTGCTGCTGTATCGTGCCACACTGCACCGAGTCGTGGGAGCGCTTAGAATGGGGCACGCAGGTCTTATCAGCAGCCAGGGGTTAATGGGGGGTGGGCGGATGTTTGTGGCACCAGGGCTGGCTGGCAGCAGCTGTTATTGTCCGTGGGAGAGGCTGGCAGCGCGGAGGGGCACTGATTCGGACATGCCAATGTGAAAAGCTGGCACGGAGCCCCTGTGCTGACGGCAGCCCTATTGTGCTGGGGTGTTAGGAGGCCTATGGGCATGCCAGGCTGTACAACAAAGCGTCTGGCTCCGTGGAGGCTCTAGCGCGGGTGAGCTTGCTGGCCTGGATGGCAGGGCCGGCGGAGCCCTAGGGATGCGCCTGTCCTCGGGAGAGCCGCCGCTCCCCGGACAGCCGGCATCCCGCGTTTGCCGGGGCGGTGCGGGGGAGGAAGGGAGGGAGGGAGGGGGCCAGCCCGGGGGGCGGCGGCATCCGGGGAGCGCTTCCTGGCGGGGGCGGAGCGGAGCGGGCGGCGGAGCCCGGCCGGGGCGGGCGGGAGGCACCGGCTGGCATCGCCCGGCTCCGGGAGAGCCTCTGCCGCCCTGCCGAGCGGGCCCCGGCGACATGGAGGGGCCTGCAGGTAAAGGGTGGGCCGTGCCGGGGAGAGGGGGCATTGCTGGCGCTGTCACAAGCTGGGCTCCAGAGGAGCCGGCTGGCGTGATAAAGGGGGGGAGGAAATGCTGACTCCACTTCTGGGGGCGTCCTTTGGGGTGCGGGGGATCACCCTCCTCCTGGTCACCACCAGTGCAGGGCTCCAGTGCAATGGAAATCTGGGTTTTCTCTGTTGTGAGAACCCGTTTGTGGTTAATGCCAATCTGAGTTGAAATGGTGAAGTGTGATGGCTCATTCGAGCCGTCTGCAGTTTCTGTTCCTCCTTTATCCTGTGCTGGTCTTGTGCACTGCTCGGGCACCTCAGCCTCTGGCCCGGGTTAAATAACTCTATCCCTTTGTTTCACATGTTCTTCTCCATTCATTTCCACTCTGGCCCCAGGATGACTTCATATAGGTTTCCTCCCTCTTCTCTCCTGCTAGGTGCTGAGAAGATGGCCTCCCCAGGTGCCCCAGGGACCCGCATGACCTCCACAGTCAGCATCAACATTTCTACCCCCTCCTTCTACAACCCACAGAAGAAGTTTGCACCTGTGGTTGCCCCCAAACCCAAGGTGAACCCCTTCAAGGCTGGGGGTGCATCAGAGTCATCGCTGCCCCCGCCTCCTGGTCCTGGTGCCCAGCGTGCTCAGATAGGGAAGGTGGGGGAGATTCCATTGCCACCCACATGCCTGCTGGCAGAAGGTAGGTGAAGGCTGGCATGGCAGATGTGAATATGTATTTCTGAATGCTCAGGGTGGGAGGTTTGTAGCCGGGCTACAAAGCATGAGAACAGGGGCATAACTGCTATAAGTGATGGATATTCTTGCTGTGGAGGCTAGCAGGTTCCATGATGAGATAAATGGATTGGAAAGATAGCTCAAAGTACATAGTATCTCCATTAGGAAAGGAGGAAAGAGTCTGTTCTGCACTGCACTGATGCTGGAGGAATGCAGTGGATTTTTCACAGTATTCCCTGGGTGCACAGTTGTGTAATTGCAGTCGGGTTCCTGGCCAGTGTTTCTGAGAGCAAGTATGTTGCAGAGAAGTTGACCCTGATAATGATGAATCACGCTGTTCTCCTTGTTGATTGGTCCCAGCTCAAGTTGGTTATTTCTGACTGTCCTTCTCATGGACTCTGCAATTGCCATCCTTGATGCTGGAAAAGAGAAGGGAGGAATAATCGCATGAAAAAATAGTGGCAACGATGACAAACAGGAAGTGAGACTTAGAGTTTAGTTTGTATGGCTTGTACAGTTTTGTACTTTTTCCTAGTGGTTTGGGTTGGGTTTTCCTGTGTAGAGTGACTTCTTGTTTCACTGTGGTTTTCTTATTTCTTTCTTTCTTTTTTTTTGTTTCCTGCAGTGGTAGAGTGGGGTTTTTTTTGTTCTATGTTTTGTTGCTTGGTTGGTTTTGTCCTTTAAGGTTACTGGTTGTGTGACTTTGTAGTTTGAACTCATGATTAGCATGGGGCCAACAGAAATTTCTGTAGGGACCCTTTGCTAACCCTCGATACTGCCTGTTTCCCCAAGGCTCTGTCAAGTAAAGGGTGTGCCTCAGTCAGGACACACATGTTCAGAGAGTGCCAGCTGCTGGTTTAAATTCTTTTCTCTCACTGTTCAGCACAGACTGCAACACTGATGTTTTCCAGGTTAGTGGGCAGCTGACTTGATGGTAGCAAGGCTGGTCCTGTGCTTAGAGGAGAAAAATGATTAAGCCGTTTTTTTTCCCCATTTCTCAAGTCACAAGGACATGCTGGTGCTTCTGCCTCCTAAAATTGTACCAGCTAACTCTGATGACCTATTTCTTGTATGTTGTTGGCTGGAATCTTCTGTCTGTGGAAACCAAGGTCCCATCTTAGGACTTGTCATTTTCTGCTGTAGTGGTCTGGATTAGGGATGTGCCTGTCAGAAGGTCTCAAACTGACACAAACATTACCTGAAGTAGACAGATGGATGTTAAAAATTATTTTTCAATATACAATGTTAGGTGTTGCTTGCTGTGCTTCTCCTATTGTTGAAGTGGGCATTATGGAGTAACTAGAAAGAAAAACTAGCAAAAGAACCATTTGTCCTAAGCTGCTTGTGTCATCATTGGGTAAGGGCTGCCAGCAAGACATCTGAAGTATGGATGAGCCACCAAAACTCTGTCATGAGAGAAATGTGTCTGATTTGATCCTTCTCTGGTGCATTTCTTCAGTCCTTCTGTGCCTTTCTTGTACACTCCTCAAACAAAATGTGGTATGATACAGAGCTGTAGCAGTTGGACTCCTGGTCTTAAATGACAGGATGGCTAAGTTAGTATTGCTGTAGGAATGTTATATTTAGTATTGATTATTCTGTAAATCTAGTATAACAACTTTGTGGGGAACTTTCTTGTCCTGTGAATAATTCATAACACAGGCTTTTAGCATCTGAAACAATGTGACAACAGATAAGGGTTTTGTTTCTTATGGTTTCAGTGAACCAAAAGGCAAGCGTGTACAAGCTTGATCCAAAACTGTAGTTTCGAATTTATTACTCCATCCCCCCAGCAGAATTTCTGCAGCACAAGAGAGCTTGGAAGAGGTGTTGCATACCAGGGCAGTTTATGCATTCCACGGGCTAATAAGATTTTGGCTTTCAGATTTTTAAAAGGGCAGTATCATCTCCCTTAGGTTACAGATGAGAAGTCCTTATAAAGCCTGTTGACAACAGCTGGCTATAAAGATGAGACAATTTGATTTCTGCTGTTAGAAGTTGCGCTTGGAGTAGCTGGAGTGGAAAGTTTGGTCTTTTACCCTACTGCTCATTGGGGCTAACTGGGAAGAGAAGAGGGTGTCTGGAAGAAGGCATGGGGAAGTTACTCCTCATCATCTTTGATGTTCTTTGCTGTGGACACTTTCTCCACTACTTGGTGAAGGGGAGTCATGTTTATTTGTCTGTGTTGTAAATAGAAAATGGTTGGTTTTGGCTGTTCTGCATCTTTGGCAAATATGAATAGGTGGAAGCAGTGGGATTTTCTAGAAAACTGAGGCACTCTGGTGCCTTTCAACTTGCCTAAAAGGTTTTGGAAAATTCCTTGTGTTCTAATGTGTACTGGGTGTGAAAACATATCAGCCTCAAAAATCAAAGCTGGTTTTATCCCCCAGAAAAACAAAGCCATTTCAAAGATTCTTCACACACAAGGGGTAATTGGTCCAGCTTGCTTTTTTTCCACCCCACTTGTTTCTTGTAGTGCTTACAATCCTGCTGTGAGATGCCAGCTTACTTTCATGTAAAAACACAGGCTCTCCAGGGTCTTGAATTGTCCACTGGCATTCCATGTATGCTACCCTGTGTTCAGTAATCTGAACCAGCTACTGGCAAGAGAAGGGTGTGCTGGGGACACTTAGCGAGACACATTTCCCAAATATACAACAACTCTGCCCAGTGACTAATAGCAGCAGCTACTGAGGAAAGATTAAATGACTATGAAAAGTTTTGGACAAGGTGAAAAACAGCTTGTGGAGTTCAGCTGTCCTTGATGGGCACTGAGTTCCTGAGAGTACAGGGAGACCAATGTGCACTCACTGCACAGAACGCTGGTGGAATCCTGGGCTGCGTCAAGAGGGGTGTGACCAGCAGATGGGGGAGGGATTCTGCCTCTCTGCTCCACTCTTGTGAGACCTCACCTGGAATGCAGCATCTGGCTCTGGGGTCCTCAGCACAAGAAAGATGTGGACTCAGAGTGAATCCAGAGGAGACCACGAAGATGATCCGAGGGCGGAAGCACCTCTTTTAGGAAGACGGGCCGAGAGAGCTGAGGTTTGTCAGCCTAGAGAAGAGAAAGCTCTGGGGAAGGCTCACTGTGGCCTTCTACTACTTTAAGGGCGTTATAAAAAGGAGGGAGATGGAGATTTTATGTGTACAGACAGTAAGAGGACAAGGGTTTTAAAATGGAAGAGGACAAGAGTTTAGATTAGGTGTTTAGATTAGGGAGAAATTCTTTACTTGGGGTGGTGAGGCACTGGAACAGGTTGCCCAGAAAGGTGGATGCCCCATTTCTGGAAGTGTTCAAGGTCATGTTGGATGGGGCCGTGAGCATCCTGAGTGGCATGCTTTGCCCATGCCAGTGAGGTTCAGACTAGATATTCTTTAAGGGTTCTTCCATCCCAAACCACTCTGTGATTCTATGGTCCTGCTTGCTGCAATACCTTCAAGAACCCTCCTGGCTAGGAGTAAGAAATAATCTGAAGTCGCTTTTATTCCTGTTCTTCCCCATAGACCTGCCACTGCCACCTCCTCCTCCACCTGGGGAGGATGCAAGCTTCTCCTCAAACTGTGCATTTCCACCACCCCCACCACCCTTTGAAGAACCTTTTCCACCAGCCCCAGAAGAAGCTTTTCCTTCTCCTCCTTCACCTCCTCCTCTTCCACCAATGTTTGACGAAGGACCTGTGAGCAAGGTTCCTGCCCCACAGGTGAGTGAGGTCCAAGGGACTGTTGTTTCTGTGTGAGTTGGGACAGCTTCTCACTACTGTCTGAGCTCAGCAGCGGGAAGCCCTGAGAGCTGGGAAAGCAGGAAATGCTACCAGCCCATGGACCAGCACAGGTTAGGGTCAGCTGGCTGGGCTGCAGCTCTTTGGGGAAGCACCCGGGGTTCCCCAAAGGAACAGTGGACAGTGAGTTGAATGCAAGCCAGCAAAGCACCCTTGTGGCAGTAAAGGCCAGCCACGTGCTGGGCTGCACCTGGGAGAGAAGGACAAGGATGGTGAATACTCCTCCCTTCTGTGCTAGTGAGGCTGCATCTTGGAGGACCGTATCTAGTCGGGCTCTTCAGTATAATAACCCCTCTGGAATACTGAATGAGATGCAATCCAGTGAAAGGTCGTAGCAGCCTTTGGGGGTTGGAGCAGAAGAGGCTGCCAAGGCAGGGGTCTGACTGGAGTCTGTATAACCTAAAGGAGGGCTGGAGAGAAGATAGATTCTTCTTACTTGGGCACAGCAGGAGACCATGGACTGAAGTTGTGGCAAGGGAAATTCCTCTTGGACAGAAGAAAACCCTGTTCCACTCCAGGGGTGGATCATTGCTGGCATGTGCCTAGAAAGACTGGGGAACCTGCATCATTGGAATGTTGTGAAATCATCTGGACAGGCCCCTGAGCAACCTGGTGTTGCTCAGGAATTAGCCCTGCTGTGAGCAGAGTGTTGGACTACAGACATCCAGATGTCTTTCCCTACCTAAATCTGAGATCTAACTTGGGCTGTGCATTTTTCCACTGTTTGTAGACCTTTGAGACTGCATCCTGTTCATCCTCACCAGCTTTTTATCCATTCAAAGCAAGGAGCAGATCTGTACCGCAGTCCAAAGTATCAAAATACGCTATTGTAAGGGAATGATACACCTATTTCTCTGGCTGTTCCTGTAACATGCTCTGCTCCCTTTTTCCTCATGGATGGTGGTGTAGGTACGTGGCAAGATGAGCAGCGTTGATCTTGAGATTGACTCATTGTCTGTAATGTTGGATGACATGGAGAAGAATGACCCCTTCAAATCCCGGGTGAGCTGTCCAGAATGTTGCAGGTGGAAGAAGAGATGACTGGTTTTCTGAACAGAGGTAGTGAGGAGGGTGCTGCTGAAGGTTAAAATGTCTGGATAAACCATAGCACAGAAGTGTTGGTGAAGGACCAGAAAGCGTGCATCTTGCAACTTGTCAGTACTGCTGAATATGTCACAGTGCGGAAACTCCTCACCTTTTGTGTCTGGGAGAGCTGCTGGCTGACTCACTGCTATAGGTGGCATATTTTCTCTTCCACCTTGCTGATACCTGCCTGTTTTCTCTCTGCTGCTTCTCTTTACAGATAACTCCAGGATCCACAGGTTCTCTGGAGAAACCATTGGCCCCAAAAGCCCCTGCAGAAATACCATCTGCACCCAAAGATACTCCTCATTCCTTTCCTCCCAAGTTCACACCAAAGCCAAGTGGAAGCTCATCTTTCAAGCCCCCTGGGGTGGATTTGAACCCCACCCCAACCCCATGGGCAGCCCCACAGCAACGCAAGGAGCCCGAAGCACCAGCTCCTCTACCCCCATCTCTCCCTTCTGCTCAGCCCACCCCTAAGTTCACCCCATTGCCTGCTGCTGGCTCTCCTAAGTCTGTGTCCAAATCGGGTGACAGTGTTCCAGTGGCTCCCTCAAATTCTACAAGACACCCTACCTCCCTTCAGACTCAGTTCACAGCCCCTTCACCTTCAGGCCCCCCCTCTCAACCACAGCGCCCCAGTTTCACCTATGCCCAGCAGAGGGAAAGACCCCAAGTGCAGGAGAAGCCACGCCCAACAGAACAGCCTGCTGCTGTAAAAGACACGGTAAGAGAAAGAGCCACGGGAGCTTGAGTCTTTGGACAGGCACATTGGGAGTGGAGTTGGGAGATTGAGGGCAGATCTACCCCAGGCCATGGGAGTCTGTTACCCATCTGAAAGAGAGATCTAACTGTAGAGATAGTGGTGGAGGACTTCATGTAAAGGTGGAAAGAGTCAAGCACAGTGGATGGCAGATTGTTCCTAGAGTAAACAAAGAGGCCTGTAAAGGCATGAGAAATAGGTTTATTAGGGACAGGGTGGGAGGCAATCTGTCCTTTGGGGATTGAATGTTTCCTCTTCCTGCAGCATAGACACACAGGTTCCAGTGCAGATCCACCTAGGGGGAATTCCTGCCTGACAATGAAGGAGGTAGAAGAGCTGGAGAAGTTGACCCAGAAACTAATGAAGGATATGGAGCATCCACCCCCAGCAGAGGCTGCAACTTCTGGTGCGTTCCCTCAATGGACAGCAGTGAGATTAAAACTCCTGGTGGGCTTTTCATCTCTCCTGATCCCTTTCCTCTTCCACTGACAGAGCTCTGCGGCTTCTGCCGGAAGCCGCTGTCACGAACCCAGCCAGCTGTGAGGGCCCTGGACCGCCTCTTCCACGTGGAATGCTTCACCTGCTTCAAATGTGAGAAGCAGCTGCAGGGGCAGCAGTTCTACAATGTGGATGAGAAGCCCTTCTGCGAGGACTGCTATGCTGTGAGTCACTGGACTGAAAATTGATGGAGAGAACTGAGCTCACTGTGGTTGTTCTCTCTTGCTTTCCCTTCCTCCTTTCACCTTTCCTTTTTGTGGTGTAGCCTCAGAGGGGTGGGAGATTGGATTCATGTGCCTTACTTGTTTTCTTTGGGCTCAGAGCACCTTGGAGAAGTGCAGTGTCTGCAAGCAGACTATCACAGACCGGATGCTGAAGGCCACTGGTAACTCGTACCATCCCCAGTGCTTCACCTGCGTGATGTGCCATACCCCTCTGGAGGGGACCTCTTTTATTGTGGACCAGTCCAACCAGCCTCACTGTGTGGATGACTACCACAGGTATGGAGAGAGCACACGCACGTGGTGTGTGAGAGAAGGCAGATTCCCTCACACCTGCTTCTTTTTGCTGCAGTGTGGGGGTTGGGTTGCCCATGTCATCTGTCAGATGTGAAGTTAAAAACAAGTCGGCAAAGTATTAAGATGTCTTTCCACCTAAATATATATTATCCCTCTGCTGCTAATGCTGTTGACGAACACTGAGAATCCTGCCTTGAATGTCACCAGAGTGGTCATGGTCTCCTCCATGGTTCTGTGTTGCAGGAAGTATGCTCCACGCTGCTCAGTCTGTAGTGAACCTATCATGCCAGAGCCTGGAAAGGATGAGACTGTGCGTGTTGTTGCGCTGGAGAAAAATTTCCACATGAAATGTTACAAGTGTGAGGTAAGCCTGGTGGCCCCACCCCTCCCATGTCTCCTGTGCCCAGCAAGTGGGCACCTTTGTTACCTGCTGACCAAACACTGAAGTTGTTTAGAATGAATCTGGAGTGGTTTTTAAGCATGTTCAGAAAAAGATTAGGCATTCACAGGCATGAACACAGGCACTGTGCAGGATTGTTGCATTCTCTAACACACCAATACATCAGCTGTGTATAGGAGGGGAACTTGCTGGGATTGCTCTCTCTTCAAAAGAGCATGTCCCATTAGCACCACTAGGGACAGAGCAGAGGGCTGTGATGGATCATCCTGACCCCGTGGGGCATTTCTTATGTCCTTGGATGCCTTCACCCTGTTCTTTGCCATCACTGATCTCACTCCCTCTTCTTTTCCTGTTAAGGACTGTGGGAAGCCCTTGTCCATTGAAGCAGATGAGAATGGGTGCTTTCCTCTGGATGGGCACGTGCTGTGTATCAAGTGTCACACTGTCCGTGCAAAAACGGCGCGCTGAGGAGCTCGGAGGGGGCATTCCCTCGAGACCCTGCACCCAATACTCCCCTCCCTGCCGTTGTCCTACCCCTCTGCCTGACAGGGCAGACTGCTACCAATGGAGACTATGCCAGCGCAGTTTTTTACTCACGTAGGATTCACTGCTCCTAGACTTCACTCTGCACACCCACCAAGAAAGGACCTCTTCTCCTGTCACTGCTTCCTGGCCACAGTGCATTCCAGGCTGGGGGCTGTGATCAAGGTGAGTGCACAATCGCTGTTCCCTCAAGACTCTGGAGGAGAAAGATCAGACCTCCACCACCGCCTGGTGGAAGAAGCAAGAAAGACCTGGTGGCAGGTGCTGGGAAGGGCTGAGAGCATTCTGCAGTTCCATGGAACAAAGAACAATGATTTAACTTGAGAAGGTGGAAGCCTGCATCTCGGCACCACTTCTGTCTTTTGTTTTGTATCTTGTGACATCTCATTATCAGGATGTTTTACTCTGCCTGCTCCCTCACCTGGGTTAGAGTGTGGAGGCAGAAAGTAGTGGGAATCTGTTACTGTTGCTGGAAAAAGCTAACCTGCTATAGCTTTTCTGTCTCTAATGGATTTTAATGATTAACTGTCTTGTCATTTTTTTTCCTTAGCCAGATTAAACTGGCAGTGTTTGAAATACTACTCTGTTTCTGAGTTTGGAAACTTTTTCTTTTTAAAAAAAAATCTTTTTCCCCTTCCCAAGATGAAGTGTTTCCCAGTGTGGTTTCTGGACAGCCAGGCTGGGAACCAGAGTAGCAAAGCAGTCCAAAGAATGCATGTTTACAAATAAAGACCGTCATAAGGACGGGCAGCACATGGTGAGGAGGCGTCTCAGTGCGTGGATGAGGATTCGGCAGACTGAGGAACGTCTCCTGTTCCAGTAGGGTTTCTTTCACTGCTGTCAGTGAAAGCTGCAGTGTATTTGCAATGTACTGTCTGGCTCCAAGTGTTACTGCACTGAGCCCCATTTCCTGGACTAGAAACTGTCTCAGACTGAACCAACCCTTTAAATAACAACACTGTCCAACCACTGTTTGCATTCAATAAAATGTGTGGTTTTTTCCATTAACCTGTGTCTGCTCTATTTGTTCAGCCACCCATGAGAGCTGCTGTCTTTGGCAGTGGAACTGCCATTGTATAGCTTTTCTATCCATTGCCAAATGTGTGTAAGGCTATTCCACCCAACCTCCAGAGATCAGGAGTCTGAACATGGCCTTTCTGTCTTCACTACTTGGTCTTCTTTCCAGACTTGTGTTTTTCTGTACCTAAAGTGTAGTTCCCATTTAAAGCAGTAGAAGACTGCAGTTCAGTGCAGCAATATTGGAGTTTGCTTCACGTGTCACTCAGAGGTGGATATTCCAGTGAGATGGAAGTGGATTATAATAAAAGTGCACACTTTGCTTTGCTCCTAACCGTTGCTTCTCAGAAAGTGTTTGTGCTTGATGTTTTTGGTTCTAAGCATGGTACTGTGATGGGCACTGCAGGTGAAACTTCTCTTTGTGGTAAGCACCAATATATCTACACTTCAGAAACATGAAACCTACTCTTGATCTCTTGCCAGTTTGGGGAAAATCTTTACTGACTCCTTGCAAATTGATCCAGTAAATGTCTTGAGGTTTTCTATAGAATGAGGAGAATAAACAAATTGTACATTTATTTTTCTTACTGTAGCTTTTGCTAGTTTTTAGGTATTGTTTTGAGAGGTTGTTCCTAGACCATGATATTTAAAAGCTAGTGCCTACGAACACCAAGGGAGTGCAGAGAAGAACAATGGGTAGGGAAGCACTAATTCTGCTCCTCCCAGAGCTATCAGAGGACAATAGCCTTGGTGTCTGGGTAGGGGACCTATCCAGTGGAGACCTTGTGGGTTAAAGTGAGATTTCCCCTCTGAGGGGTATGGTATGTCCAGGGGGGAAATCAAAGGCAGGAAACAGGAGTGATCAAGGATAGGAAGCATCACGGGAAAAACTGACAGGAAAAGGGCACAGGAGGTGGCTGCACGTACACAGTACGCTTGTCTGGCCATGCCCTGTGTCATCAGTGCGGTCTGCCCTGTCTTCATAATAGCTTTTTTTGTGTTCCCTGTGCATGGAATCTGTTCTGTGCAAATGGATCTAAATGCCAGTAACTGGACAGTCCCGAGTGCATGCATATTGTGATGGGTGTGTATGTCCTTGTGTTATCACCAGCAAAATCAAGTCAGAGGAGCTGGTGAGTAAGGTAAGAGATTTGAGAGCCAGGGCATGGCATGGCTGTGGGTCTGGCTAAATCCTGTGAAGACCTGTGAATCAGCTTCTCAAGCTCCCAGGAGCTACTCTTGGGTCTGGAGACCAGCTGAAAGAGTTGAGTTTGCATCAGTATCCTCATGCACAGGGAGACCAGGGAATCCTGGAGCCAGCTGCTGGGTAGAGCCCGTGTCTAAGGCTAACTCCTGGAGGGCTCCAGGGTGTCTGTGTGCATGTCTGCATGCCCACCGCTGCAGCAGAGCTGCAGGCCTTGGGGATTTGCATATCCTTGTGCCAGCGACTGAGGAGAGCAGCTCAGGCTCCAGGGCGTGGAGCCAGCTGCAGGATTGCTGCTCATGGGCACTAGAGGGATCCATTGTATCCATGTATGTGTTTCCCTCTAACAGGTTCAGCCTGATCAGCCAGAGCTGGGAAGAGGATTAGGCTGTTTGTGCTGTGCTTGCATGTCTGCTGTGCTCTCTGCCTCCGGCCAGTCATGTACAGTGTGTGTGCGTTTATATACGTGCACACATTATAGACTTGGGGATTTTCTGTGCATGAGTGCCTATTGGGAATGCATGCTCGGGCTTGCTACTGGCTGTACCCTGAGGACATGGAACTGAACAGCCTCTTCTCTACCAGGCCAGCTGATTCAGCAGCTCCTAACACTTGAAGTTGAAGGGGACCTCCCTGCTCAGAGCAGGGTCAACCAGAGCAGGTTCCTTTTTAATACCTTAAAGGATGGGACCTGGATAATGTCTTACAGCATTAACAACTCTCACTATATTTTTTTCTCACCTTCAAATGGAATTTACTGCATTTTGGTAATTGCATTAGCTGCTTCTTTCACTGGATACTACTGAGGAGTGTCTGGCTCCTTTTTTACTCCCATCAGGTATTTATACACAATGAGAAAAGCCACCCAAACATTCTCCTCTTGAGGCTGAACAGCCTCCAGCTCTCTCAGCCTCTCTCTGTATGTCAGATTCTCTACTCTCTTCAGAACCACAGGGCCTCTCACTGGACTTGCTCCATTAAGTTTATATCTTTCTTTGTACTAGAGACCCCAAAATTGGACACAGCACTTCAGATGTCTGACCAATGCTTAAATAAAGAGGAATAATTGCCTCTTTCCAGTTACTGGTGATGCATTTGCTGAAATACAGCCCAGGTACTGTTGTCTTCTTTTGCTAAAGAGCTCAGGTGCAACTTTCACAATGACCTGCAAGTCCTTTCTTGCATAGCTGCCTTCCAGTCCCCAGTTTGTACTGGTGCTTGAGACTATTCCTCCCCAGTTGTGAGGCTCTGCATTTCCCTTGGTTCAACTTCCTGAATCTCCTCTCCTCTCACCCCTGTTAAGGTCCCTCTGCATGGCAGCACAAGCATCTGATGTATCAACCACTCCTACTTCTCTATCACCTCCAGTGACAGGCCAAAGTTTACATGTGCATGACACAAGCTCAAAAGCTTGTGTCAGTCTCACCAGGGCTTATCTGCTAGCTTGGGTATCTTCCAGGTAGCAACTTTACTGGTTATCTGTACTTCATGTTAAAGACATCTGTTACTAAGACTGACATAGTAAAATCTCAGAGCTTTGCTTTTCAGCTCTCTCTTTTGCTATAGTTACAGTGACTTGAGTAGCCATGGTCTGTGTTGAATAGAAACCAGTCTTCTTGCATCAGGTTGCAGTTCTTTAGATCTCTGCTTCTTAGTGCTCCTGTCATCTATGGTTAAGCACGGCCTTCCCAGAAGCAGCAGTGTTAATTTATAGCCTTAAGATTTTAGAGTGTTATACAGTTATGGAAACAGTTACCTCCAGCAAGTCACACTGCTGAATGTGTAGCACTCACCTTAACCAACCTAGACTTGAAACTAAATCTTGAGGTATCTACTCTTCCCAAGTGAAAGTCTTAGGAACATCAGTGAGAATTTTTCTTTCTCCTGGACAGTCTAGTCTGCAGGAGAAAGAAGCACTACTCACATGTATTTCATCAAACACAGCAGTAGTTGCTAATATTTATGATTTAGGAATAATCACAAGATCTGTAAAACAATGGACTTGGAATATTAGATAGATATGCCTGTAAATGGGTTGAAATAAAAAAATATGAAGTGACCACCTGCAAAGGTACCCTTTAATCCTAATGCAATTGCACTTCCATGTTACATCTGCAGTTAAATGGACAAAGATCATTGGCTGAAACAACAGAAGATGGATGTAAGGACCGTACTGGGACTTATGATATGTATGCTAAAGGTCTCAATCACATTTGAAATAAGCCAAAGAATTCCAACACAGCCTGCTCTGCCACAGGTTTATTTACAAAATATTATTTACAGACTATAACTGTCTTGAGATCTGATAAATAATAACATTTCCTCCACAGAGAAGGAGTAAGACAGACCACCTACACATTTTTCTGTTACAAATACCCTATTCCAGCCAAACAAGACTATTGTCTCTTCTTAAAAGGGGCAGAGAAAAATGGATACGTAAAGGGTTTTCTGTCCACGGCGTAAGAAAAGGTATTAAGCAGTTTCAAGAGACGTAAATCTCCCCTCTGAAGTGTGCATGTGCAAAACAGCAACATGCTGAGGTGATGTGAACACACAAGTTACAGCAGGGTGTGCTTCTACTCCCAGTTTCTCCTCCAAAGAAAGAAGTACTCCACAGGGTGGTGTTCACGGCAAGAACAGCTGCATTAAAAAATATATGCCTTACTAGCAGCCTTGTGAAGGACTGAATAGTTTGTTCCTGATGCAAAATAAGAAAGACAGAAGGGTGCTGAAGTGAGAAGGAATGTATGCCAAGAAATGAATGAGCCCTGTCTCTACCCATCTGTATTCTTGTGCCTGCTCCCTGAATGTCCCAGTCTATCTTGAACCCTCATCTCCAATCTTAAAACATTATCCACCACCCTCCACCCACTTTGTATTCCATGTGATATACTGAGGGTCTGAAACTCCAATATGTGGACTACAGGGCCTACTTGGTGCTGCACAGAGTGGACTGCAGAAGACAGAGAATAGTTTCGAAGACCAGTGCTCTGAAACGGACTGATGGCTGCTGTAGAGCTAAAGCAAGGGGGAACAGAAATGAGAGCAGGTGGTGTTGCCTCATGAGCTTTTTCAGTTCTATTTGTTTTGCTTTGCTTGTCCAGTCACTCATTTGGAAGCAATTGCCATAGGAATGATTCCAAGTGATATCTGGTAAGGATGGGCATTTTTCAAACTTAAGAATGCAACGAGTGATCACTCCTTAAAGCCTTGGATGCTGCACAAGATCCTCTTCTGGTGGCCTGGAAGTGACACTCCCATCTGTTTCAAGTCCCTGAAGGAAATGGGAAAAGAAAGGAAAAAATGAATTGCCTATTCTTGTTCCTTAGGGACAAAGGTGTGGTTAAGGGCAGAAACAGTTACCAAGCATTAGTTCAGAAGGCTTCCTTTTCCTCAGTGCCTCCTACTGCACCTACGTTTTCTCTCGAGGGGAAAAAACTTCTAGATATTCCTGCCCTTCTCTGGCTTTCTCTGCCTACCCAGTTAACTGACCTCTTCTACTTCGTGGCTAGGCCTGTGCTCCCAGTAAATCAGGACTTGTGATTAAATCAGCTTGTGATAGGAGCCATGTCCCAACCCTTCAGCAGGTCTGTGCCTGCTCATTGGTTTCATGTAATTGCCCTGGTTGGAGCTGGCTGAACATCCCTGACAAAATAACACAACTGTTCTGAGTCCTTCTGGGGAGCCCAGAAAGATTTGCTCTATGACACAACAGTGCCTGGCTCATGGAGTGGGGAGGGATATCATTAGTCTATATAGAGTTTGTGGCAAGGAAATTATCTTACAAAGTCCTACAAGGATGGGGAGATGGTCAGGTTAGAGATCTGTTTGCCATCTATTCTTTCCCCTTACTGTTTTTCTCTGATGTGAGTTCAGAGCAGCTGAAGAGCCCTGAAGAGCCTCAGGCATGGACATGGATAGTTGGGGAATTAGTCTCAAGTTTGGGCTGCTCCCAGTTCTGGGCTGATTCTTCCCTTTTAGGTCAAGAAGCTAGTCCACTTCCATTTCACTGCATGGAGAAGCCTTCCAAGTAAATATGAGTGCCTGTTCAGATCGCACAGGGATGAGCACAGCTACTTGTAGCACAGCCTGAGGAACCTTGTGGGAGCCTGGCCTGCACTTACTCAGCAGTGAGCTCCAGAATGGACTCCATGGTGTCCAGGCCGGCAGTGCGGAAGTTGGAGATGTAGCGCTTCATGCGAATGGATTCCAGCCACTCAGGGATGGATCGGTAGGGGATCCCATCAGATCCGCTGCAGCTGGGGAGACGGAGTGTTACCCTAGAGACACATAAACCCTTCATCAGCCAGGCAACCACCTGAAATGAACTAGGAAACAGTAACCAAAGGGGAAGCAAGCACCCTCTGCCAGGGCTGAGCCACCTAATCTGCTCTCTGCACAGTGAGGTCAGAGCAGGTCAATAATGGCTCTGCTCGCTGTCACCAGGAGACAGAGATGACCACTATCTTCTGCACACAGAGCACACAAGATGCATCTTTACAGTCTGCATTGCTCACACTGCCTCTCCTCCTGCTGGGGACAGGGAGGTGAACAACCCCTGCTCCTCTGGTGACAGCCTGATTACCTGGGATCAAAGTCTGCAACAGGCCGGAGGAGCTGGGGACTTGAGATGAAATGTTGCAGCTGTGCCCGGATTTCCTGAAAATGAGGCCGCCTCATCCGATCGTGTGACCAGCAACTCTTCATGAGTTCATAGAGGATAGATGGGCAATCCACAGGCGGGGGGAGCCGGTACCCATCCTCTAAGCTTTTCATCACCTGTACAGAGGACACAGAGAAATCTGGCCAAGAGCAGAGAGTGCTGAAGAGGAGCCAGAGGCCTCCCTCCATTTACCACTTCACAGTGTGCAGTCAGTGGGTAGGTAGGGGTTGGTGCAGGTTACATGTGTATGACACAGTTTGGGCAGAATGGCACAAGATCAAGACACCTAAGAGATGCCAAAAACTTGAGTGGCATATGCATGTATTTTCAGTCCTTTACTTTATAGTTTAGTTCCCATTTGCCACTCAGGACATGTTCATGAGAAGTGAGGACAAAATGGTCCTGGCACAGGCACAGTGAGAGAAGGGGAACCAGACTCTGAGGAGTAATTTTAACAACACATGCTGAGCCTAGCATGAGACCAGACATAATGCTCCAGAGCCAAAGGAGAAAACAAAACCAGTAGAAGTATCTCCAGATCCAAATGCCATGGCTGATTTAAACACTCTTCAACTTGGCCTAGTGCTGTTGACACCTCACTACTTACTGCCCTTGACTTGGTTACCCTGATTTTCAGCAGGGAGAGAAACACAGTAGTTATGTGTTCAAAAGAAAGTCAAGACTACAGGCTGAGGGAGATCTACAAAAGTTTTTCCCCATATGCCTCATTTATTCTTTAAATCAGCTCTTGAACTCAGTGTCTGTTACCTCTTGATTGCTCATGTGCCCATATGGCTTGTCACCAAATGACAGCACCTCCCACATGACGATTCCAAAGCTCCAGACATCACTGGCTGAGGTGAAAATGCGATGGGCAATGGCCTCAGGGGCTGTCCATCGGATAGGAATCTTACCACCCTGTAAAAGAGCAGAAACATAGTGTATCCAGCATGTATCACTGAGTTGTATTTCTCCAGCCTTTTCATGCAAGGACCTTACAAAGTGGTTCAGAGATTGAGCCCACTTCATTTGAAGTGACATGTAGCCACCCCAGGGAAATTTCTCAAAAGAAGAGAAATATTCTTGGAAAGTAAATGAGTTTAAGCCCTCTGTTCAGCTGAACGCTACACAAAATCTCTGCTGTGGGAGTAAGAGCCTGACACCAGTCACAGCCCTGCTTTGAAGGACACCACGCATTAGAATTACTGGAGCTTTCATTGAAAGAGACATGGAGATGACTCTAGTCCAAAACTCTGATCACAGCAAGGCTATCTTCAAAGCTAGATTTAGTAACTGAGTTCAAGAGATCAGACCTCCTATTTTGCTTCTCATTTTAACACCACAGTCCCTCTGAATTTTTTAGCAAACAAAATCAACATGGACTCCAGAGACAAAAGTACCACCTTCTGAACCATCCACACCATGACTTGCAGTTTTACTACAGATTTTCCTCAGAGCCTACAGTTAATTTACAAGGCTGAAAGATTGGCTTTGCATTACCTTGGTTTCATAGGTTCCTTCTGCATCATTCTCCAAAATTCGGGAGAGACCGAAGTCAGACACCTTGCACTGGAGGCTGCGTGTTACCAGGATGTTGCGAGCAGCCAGATCCCGGTGCACATAATTGTGCTCTGAAAGGTAGGTCATGCCAGAGGCTATTCCCTGCAGCATGCTCACAAGCTGCACAGGGCTAAATTTTTCCTCATTTTCCTGCATGGAAGAAGAAGTAAGAGAAGTGTCACCAATCCACGTGGTTTCTAGTCACTGACCTTATCAACACACAAAAGTGGACAGTGGTGAACAAGCAAAAAGGCAATGCTGCAGCCCAAAGGACCAAACAGGTTGTCACTAAGGGACTGGTGGTGGTGTCTAGTCATCATTAAGCAGTTACATTTCAACTACCAAAGATGCCACTCTTGTCACTGAACAAATTGGATGGCATTAAGCTTCTGCTGCCAACACTGGAAATGTCAGTAAGCAGAAAGTAAGTGGATGTCTGGATCTTATTTCTAGATTTATTTTAGGGCCCTAAATCCGGGTCAAGTGCAAGTTCTGGTAGTTCACAAGCGTATTACAGATTGGAGTTTCTCACCCGGAGGAAGGTATCCAGTGCTCCATTTTCCATATACTCAGTGATGATCATCATTGGCCTCCCTTAAGGAAGACAAGAGGGTTTCAGCCTTTTTCAAATTCTCCAACTCTTGCCTTTCAAAGCTCTCCATATTCCCCAACACAGAGAACCATGTCCAACCCCAGCTAACACCCTCATTCCACTGGCACAGCTGGCTGCCCCTTCTCCTTACATATCTCCCAATGACCTTGTACTCCTCCTTGTATTGCACATATGACCCTGCAGCATCCCTCACACTATCCTGTCTTCTCATCTACTCACCAGCCCTAGCAGATCTCTCCTAGCACTGCCTCAGAACTCTGTTGGAAATCCATACCTCTCCTCCTCCCCTCATTCTCTGACATGACAATGCCTGTCTTCTCCCAGAACAGGCTCTCTGACAGAAAACTCTCTAAGAAAGGCCTGAGACGTGTGCCAGTTTCTGCTCTCACCCCAGAACTCTCTGTCACACACTCTGACTTACTTTTGGTGACAACTCCCTCCAGACGCACAATGTTTGGGTGATTGAACTGCCCCATAATTGTTGCTTCACGCAGGAAGTTCCACCACTGTGAGTCTGAATATGTTGACTTCAGAGTCTTGATGGCAACCACAATACGTTCTTTCCCTGGGAGTCGCAGGGACCCACGATAGACCTCCCCAAACTCCCCTGAAGACAACCAGAGACAAAATGTCACACATGAACTCGAGGATAGGCAGCAAAACAACAGTGTGGGGAAACTGAAAGACGGGGAGACCAATAAGTAACTCACCCTCTCCAATCACATTCTCCATAGTGACACAAGAGACTTCCAGTTCCTTAGTGAATTCCAGCACCCCTCTGCTGGGGTCATCATATGGTTGCAGGTCTACATAGGGTTTCAACCAGACCTTCTCTGTGGTAAAGAGAAATAAAAGAGCAAATTAACCTGTCGACTCTTTGGACAACCATTTTAAAGCATAACTACAAAAGCAGAAGTGAATCCACCAGCTTCTGACGCAGCAAAAAAATCTATCAAACCTACACTGAAGAGTATAACTGTTGTGGGACGAGGCATATTACAACAGAAAAGCCATGCCAGTGTCTGCTCTCAAACTAGTGCTTCTTTTCAGTCCTTCCAACACATTCTAGGCTTCCCCCTGGTTTTATTACCCCTTTGAACCTCACCTCGCTCAAAGCCCGAAGTATTGTAATCTGGCCGTGCATGTCTCCGACGGCCCCTCCTGGAACATCAGAAAGAGTCATGAAAATAAAATGGTCAGCAGATAGCAAAGGGAAAAGCAAGACTTCCAAGGCTGGTTGGTTAGGGACCAGGTTGGTTAGGGTTCAGGGTAGCACAGAGCAAGGTGGAACCACACACTGCACCTACTTGGAAAAGTACAGCTGGCAATAATATGTGATGCTTCATTAATATTTAGAAATGGAGCTTTGTTTTCATACAGGGAGTTCTATGCTGAGTTACAGACAAATTTCTGTTTATTTCATGCTTTCTGTACGCTTTAAGTAGAATATGTGATTTTCTTAAAACCAAGCAATAGCAGCCTTGTAGACATTGAGAAGGAAAGTAGCATTCTGTACATGGGTAGAGGAGCCCAACAGTAATGGTATGTGGAAAACAGTTTGAAATGACTGGATACATGTATTACCACTCAGCTGGTCTGCAGCTATAGAAATGATTGTACCTTAACAATGTTTTTATTCCTCTTTAATGATAACAATATGATACTTCTGGATTATAATGAAACTGAGAAATCATGACACATTCCTCTGCTCCCAACAGCAAACATTATCTTACAATATTAATCCCCTGAACCCTGCTAATCAAAATTATTTACTGAGACCCTTTCCATCTTGCTGCAGCACGCTGGTGTTTTTCTTCTCTAACTAACCTCTACCTATACAATGTCCTGTGAGAAATCAACCTCCCTTTCTCAAACTCACATAGCTCAGCTCTGGAGCTCATCTATACCTTTCTCAGTACCAAAAATCAATACTTACTTTCGCCGAAACATGAGAAATCCCACAATCAGCCCAATAAATAGGAGAACTCCAAAGATAATAGAGACTATGACTCCACCAGACAGAGCTCCCGTGTCTGCAGAAACAAAGAGAGAGGCCATATCACTTAAGAGACTAATATCTATTTGTCTGGAACATACTGACCAGCTTCTACTAGTTAATGGCATTAGGCAAGTTACAGCCACTTGTCTTCCAGGCAGCAGAGCCACCAGATGTCTCCTTTCATTTAGGTTCTCAAGCTAAAGCTAGGCATTTCCACAAAGTACATTTGAATTCATCAGAGAAAATGCTTTATTACCTCTGCTGATCTTTTAAAAACCTATTTCCCATAATTTAAAAAAAAATAAAATTAAGAACTTAAAATGCATTAATGGAGAAGTAATGAGAATCTACATATTTTTAATATTTTCCCAAAGAGATTTATGAAAATATCCAGAAGAAAGAAAAATCCCCAAATTTTATTTTTTTTTTAATAAATGAGTAAATTTTAAAGCAAGGAACAGATGATACACAGAACTGTGTTTCATCTGTGTAGGGAAGTGTTTCCTAATATCTAGTCCAATGGTCAGCATCCATAAAGCCTAATTAACACTAGTTATTCTTCCTCTGACTCATGCCACTAAAATTATTTAAAAATCCCCAGCTTAGTTAAGCAGAAATCAAGAGACAGAGCTAATGTCCTTGTTTTGTTAAAATCAAAAAGCAAAGATTTGGAAGGTGAAATAGTATCTTTACCAAAAATATGGACAAGCTTTTAGAGACATAGGACTTCTGCAGGAATTTAAGGGATCTAAAATTAGCAAATTCAGATTTAAATCAAAAATTGACACTCCCTGAAAATCCTGCTACACTAATATTCCTAGACTATAACAGCTAAAAAATGCTCCTAGTATTACCAAACAAGAACTCTCATCAAATGAAACCTTGCTGGCACTTCTTTTTAATCCCTTTCATATTCAAAATACCTTTGTCTTGGCATGATAAAGTGATCAACTTTCATTTCAAATAAAATATAGTATTGATGAAAGTATATTCTAACTTAAAACAATTGTGCATGCTAATTTACATCTTTTTCACAGGGCCTTTATTTAACTGGTACATTATTTAATTGGTTAAACATCATTTTTGTTATCATAATTTGTTACTGTGACTTCATGAAGATTTTACCTAAAGCTCCTGGTGCCAAAAAGGGCCCAATCTTTATATTCCAGTAATGGTATCCCAACTCCTTATCAGCTTTTACACTGTTAATTTAACTATTTAATTTCATTAAGGTAGGCCTTAGCTTTCTTCCTTGTGACCTTATTTCATTACAACAAAAGTAGTCTTTCAAATGTAGCACTTCCATACATGTATTTCTAAAGTTATCCATAGGGTCAAAAGGAATGAGTCTGCGTAATGAAGAGAGAGCAAATTCCATTACAGAAAACTTTAGATTACGGGGAAGTTTCTGGGCGAGCCAGGGAAAGAGGAGGTCGGATGTTCTTTGACACAGAAGAAAGGTCTTTTAGTGGCCCTGGAAGCTTGGCCTTCTACACATTGTACTTCAGTGAAGAACATTTTTCAGTGGCACATACCATCCCTTTGGGCAGAGCTACATTCAGGAACTGGACTACATACAGTGGACCTGATAAAGCTGGAAAAAAATTGTGCTGAGGTCTTCTGAGTTCTCCTTTTCACTAGTAAATGGCACACAAAAGGAGGCATATGGTAATCATTTCACTAGCATTCAAACTCAGAAACATTAGCCAAAATTAAAATGTCTTTCAAGAACTAAATGAAGGTCTGGTTAAGTACTGTGCCAGTACAATATACTAAACTGAGACTGATCAGGTTTAAAGGGGAAAGTGTGAGCAGATTTTATAAGACAGCAAGGAAACAAGAAAAATGCCTTTTGTCTTTATAAAGCAACAGGCTTGGCTCTGGTGACAAGGAACTCAGGAGAGTGGTGTCTTGCCTTACAGCCAGCAGAACAAAAAGAGATCCATGTGTCATGAGAACATACAATCTGATGGGGAAGTGAGTTTCTCCCAGATGGGATATCAGTGCTTGTCCTTTACCTGGTGGAAGGGTGCGAAACTCCTGCTCTGGGGAGTAGGGCCCAGGCCCAAGGGGTGTGATGGATCTCACACGGAGCAGGTAGGCTGTGTCTGGCTGCAGGTCTCTCAGAGTGACATTCGGCTCAACAAGGTGCTTCACTGTGTAACGTGCCTCCTCTCCCTGCAGGCACCAAACAGGATCAAGTAACAAATGCATGCTGAACAAGAGGACACTTCCAGCCCTTTGGGTAAAAGGGGGAAGAGGAAATCAGGCAAGCCTTACCTTCTCAAAGAACATGACCTCATACTCTACTGAGGTCCGGCTGCGTTGCCGTGGGGCAAGCCAAGAAACAGAAAGACTACTGTCATCTCTCTGTGTCAGAATAAACTGGGATACTGTCACTGGAGCTGCAGTGGGAGAGAATAGAGAACATGAGGGAGAAATACAAACAAAATGCCAGCTACATCCTCTCTCCACCAGAAGCTCTGGTCATACCATGCAACTGGAACTGAGTCTTATTGCCACTGTCATTTTTCTCTTGTGTGGTGGAAGGGAAATGAGGTCTCTGGTTGTAATTAATTGTTTTCCATGAATAGTGTGTTTCTGCCCCAACAGTGGAAGCACAACTTTGTTTGGCCCTCAACACAAAATCCGTGCTCCAAGAAATTACATTTATTCCAGGACTGCACTGAAAGTGTCCAATTTTACATAAAAAATGTCAGGATTTTATGCTACAGCAGCAGTAGCACAGCTATCCTATGTAATGATTTATGAATGCAGCTGCATTGCATAAGAGTACAGTGAAACTCAAAGCTCAAAATGTCTCAGCTGACTGCAAATGCATGCTGTTCATGAATAAAAAGATTATTCTCAAGACTCTGCAAGGACTGAGGAGTTAAGCCTGGTTCTCTCCTTGTCCTTCATCATCATCAGGAAGTGATGAGGCAAGCCAAAAGTAGCTCAGCTTTTCTAGCTCACAGATATGCTGCCCCCGCATAGCATCAGGAAGAAAAGTCATCTTTTGTTACTAAATTGGAACCCAGGGAATGCACCAAGGGCTGTTGAGCACTGTGACGTCATTTTTTTATAATCACATTTCACGATGCTCTGGAAAGTATTTACAGGACAGCCAAACTAGGCAGATTGAAGCTAACCAACAGAAATGTGTCAAGATTTAACATCCTCATCCCTCCATGCTTTCAAAAATTTCTTTTTCCCCAGTTACACCAGGGTTTCTGTTGTGTTTGGTGTTTTGCAATATCTGAGTCACGGGAAATATTTCATGACACAGCCCTCGTTCTTCCTGTCACACAGGTAACAATACTTAGGCTGTGTGACAGGGAAGGCTTCATCCTCCTCACCTCTGCTAAGTTCTTGGTGGATTCATAGCTCTTGGTAGATAATGATTACTGCTACTTTGATTTGCAAGGAATATGACTAATGGACTTTACATGCCAGAGGCAGAGGTACTTTAGAATCCTTATCATACCATACCAACACATGTGTCAGGCAGAAGGAGAAGACGGAGAAAGCTTAAGTATTCAGAGAAATTCTTCTTCCTTTTCGTGATGAGCAGGAAGAAATTCTCTCTGTTTCTGCTAACCTGCATGTCCAACTGAGACCCAGACAGCTGGAGCAGTTCTCTGTGGAGCAGGTCCCATTCCTGAGACACCATTATGGGCTTCCACAGTGAATGTGTAATTGGTGTAAGCTTCTAGGCCATCCACGTCCACTGCAGGTTTTGTGAGACCAGAGGCACTGGGGGAGAACACCACAGCAGCCTCACAGGGCTCACAGGACAGGAAATGGCAGCGCTGGCAGAAGACTGTGTAAGTCAGGTCCTTCCTCCCGCCGTGGTCACTGGGTGGCTGCCACCACAGACTCAGCTGGGTGCCAATGAGGGAGAAGCTGACATTTCGGGGAGCCGAGGGTGGGCCTACAGCGAGCACAAAAGGAAGTGTTAGAGCCAGCTGTTCATGCCCAAAGTTCTGCAACAACTTCCCATCTGCTGATACATTTCAAATGGAGCCCTCTCTTCACCCCAGCCTCTCTGTCTCTGATCTCTCATCCCCATTTTCCAACCTTTTGTTTCTTCCCCCATATCACTGTTCATGAAATCACAGAATGGCTTGGGTTGGATGAGACCTTAAAGATCTTCTAGTTCCAACCCCCCCACCATGGGCAGGAATCTCTTTCACTAGACCAGGTTCCTCCAAACCCCATCCAACCTGGCCTTGAACACTTTCAGGGATAGAGCACCCACCTGTTCCAGTGTCTCGTCACCCTCATCATAAAAAATTTCTTCTCTATGCCCCGTCTAAATCTACCCTCTTTCAGTTTAAAACCATTGTCCCTTGTGCTGTCACTACAGACCTTGGTATAAGAACCCTTTCTTCATCTTTCTTGCAGACCCTACAAGATGATCTCCACGAAGCTTTCCTTCTCAGGTTGAACAATCCCAACTCTCTCAACCTTTCCTCATAAGAGGTGTTCTATCCCTACAGTCATTTTAGCCCTCCTCTGGACCTGATCCAATAGGTAGGTATGTGTCTCTCTTGTACTGGGGGCCCCAGACCTGGATGTAGCCCTCCAGATGAGGTCTCACAAGAGCAGAGTGGAGGAAGAGAATCCCCTCCCTCGCCCTGCTGGCCACATACTTTTGATGCAGTCCAGGATACACTTGGCTTTCTGGGCTGCAAGCTCACACTGCTGGCCCATGCCACATTTTTCACCCACCAGTACCCCCAAGTTCCTCTCTGTGGTGCTGCTCTCAATAAGTTCATCCCCCAGCCTGTGTGGATATTGTTCTTTCTTTCTGTGTGCAACTCACGGGTGCAAGCAATGTTCTGGCCCTCGGAAGGTGCTCGGTAGAAGCCTGCATTGCAAGAACAAGATGTGGCCCCTGACTCGTTGGACAAGCTGTTGGGAGGACACTTCAGGCAGCGTTTAGCATCCAGGGAATGGCGGTAGAACCCTCGCTGGCAGGCTGTGGAAGGACAAATAAGAAAATCAATAAACCCAGACCAACAAAATAAAACCCTCCTGGCAGTTTTGCTCAGCTTCTTGAACACTCCTTTATCTGCCTCCATTTTTTTAGTTCACAGAAATATTTAGGTTGGAAGGAACACCTGGACACCTAGATCAACCATCTCAGAGCAGACAGAGAGAAGACGCAAACTCAAGGTAGCATCAGTATTATGACAGGACTTACAGTCTGAGGAAGGGGAACTAATTCCTCACAGATGCTGTACGAATATGGAGTCCTGTCAACCTCAAAAACTTCCAGTGTAAACCCAGACTGGTCACCACCTGTGTCCTTCAAGCTTTCCACACCATAAATAAGAACCATAAATAGCAGCTACAAACTCTTGCACTCCTCAGAGTCTTCTGCTTTCTGACTTCATATGGGGTAGCCAGTAGGCTTTTCAGCAGGAGCATCTTTGCTTATTTCAAGTGTTGTACCAGAGGATCACCTAGCAGGGCCCTGGGGAATATCTAGGAAGCTATCAGTTCACCTCACAGCATCGAGTGTAACTGGCTATGGAGCCAACACAGACTGCAAGGGAATAGGTGTCACGTGTTTTCTACTGCCAGTCCTACAAAAATGAGCAGCCACACTCTCTTAGCATAACGTCTGCCAACCTGTTTTTGCTGTGTTACTATTAGTTCAATCCACAGAAGCACTGGTCAGCTTACCAGTTGTCTCAAGGTCAATGCTCCACCTCTATGGTTGTGTAGCTGGGAGAAGAAATTCAGTGACAGAGCTTAAGGCAACCCGTGAATTTAATGGTTTGCCAGCCTGTGTTAAATGGATGAAAAGTTCTTTAACTAAAGAAACATCCAACCTATTGCTAATCAGATGGTTGAGAAATGCATACACTAATTTTCTGCCAGAGCTACCACTTTGCATTTAACTTGAACATTGAGGGAATGACCCTTTTTATATTGCACTATAAAAGCAACAATATCCTGTGTAATCCCTCAGGAGATCCCAGTGGAGAAAACCATCTGTTCAGGAGCCTCACACAAATGGCTTACTGTGGTAGAGTATAGTATAGGAAATTATTCTTTATCCAGAAGACAAAAAAAAAACCCCAGCCATTCCTACTATGTGACACAGAGGAATACCTGAGGGACCTTGAAAACTTTCCACTAACACAGGCCGAACAAGACTACTCATCATCAGTCTGCAGAAGGGATGCTTAAAGAGCCCAGAAAAGAGAAATAATCACAAGTAGGAGCAACCAGCACCTTCTGATTTCAGGAAATGACAGAACCACTCAGGAAAATCTATCATTCTGAGATACAATCACGCAGCTATGTGATTAATGATAGCAAAGGCCATTGAAAATAATTAAAAGGCTCAAGTATTGATTGTCACAGCCCAAAAGGATTCCAATTATACTCCAGATCAAATCATGCCTTTGAGAAACAGGCAGTAAAAGTTACTTTGATCTTCAGGCTCACAACTGAGAACACTTCTAACATGCTGGACTGAAGATGAAAGTTTTGAGGCCTCCTGCCGCTTTGCTCCAGCTAAGATATGAGAGTTCCTGACATTGAATCAGTTTGGGTCAGGAGAACTTTGAGATGAAAAACAAAGGAAGTGCGTGGCCACTTGCTTGTATAACACAGAGGTTCTGATGTTGCCTGTATAATACTACCTGTGTGACACAATATAAATACACTGTTATCAGGTTGAGACCGTCTGCAAGTAAATTACAGAAATTTGGGGTTGGGAACCTTTACAAGAATCACAGAATCAATTAGGCTGGAAAAGATCTCTGAGATCAAGTCCAACCTGTGACTGAACACTATCATGTCAACTGCACTGTGGCACTAAGCACCACACTCAGTCTTTCCTTAAACAGCTTTAGGGATGGTGACTCCACCACTTTGCACTGGTAGCCCACTCCAATGTCAAATAACCCCTTCTGTGAAGAAATTTTTCCTAATGTCCAGCCTAAACCAGCTAAAGACTGTGTCCTCTAGTCCTGTTACTCCTTGCCTGGGAGAAGAGACCGATCCCCACCTGGCTACACCCTCCTTTCAGGTGTTTGTAGAGTGATAAGGTCTCCCCTGAGCCTCCATGCTGGACACCCCCAGCTCCTCCAGCCACTCCTCGTACGACTTGTGCTGCAGAACAGGTAACTCCGACCCGAGGAGAGCCTCCGGTCCTCCAGTTCTGAGCTCCAGCGCCACTCCAGCCCAGCGCCCACATCTGCTGTCCCACCGGCCCCTCCGAGCAGAAGATGCCTTGCGAGGAGACATCAGCCTGGCAGGGAGGCCGCAGGGCGGGAGCTGCAGGGCTACTCGGGCCGCAGGGACAGACCCAGGAGGCGAGGACAGGACCGGGGACACCGGCGATACGAGGCGGCGGCCGGCAGGGGGCGGGAGCGGCCCGCGGAGCCCGGCCCAGCCCCGCCTCAGGGCGGTGCGGAGCGGCCCCGGCCCCGCCCGGCCCGGCCCGGCGCGGCGCGGCGCTGGGGCCGCTGGTGAGGACGGGCCTGCTGGGCTCCCGGCTCCCCCCGCCCTGCCCCGGGGCTGCGGAGGTGGAGGGGCGGCTGCCCGTGGCCGGCCCGGGGGCGGGGGAGGTGGGCGCACAGCGAGCAGCCTCGGCTCCCGCCCAGCCCCGCTGGCCCCCGGCTTCCCCGGGCCTTGGGCACCCGCTCCGGGCGGCGCGATGGGAAAAACAAGCCTGGGAAAGGGCCGGCTCACCAAGCACCAGAGGGCAGAGAGGATGGCTGGGGCTCTTCCTTCATTCCTTATTCCTGCAGGTGCCCCTCGTGAGTCTGCCAGCCAGGCCGGGGGGGCTGCAGGCACCAGACCGGGGCTGACGGGGAGCTCGGCTCGCCTGCCGCCCTGCAGAGCCCAGCAAGGAGCACAGGCCGGGGCACAGCCAGCCTCCGTGGGTACAGCAGATTACATACTTGAGGAAGTTAATCACGAGCTCTGGGTTTATGGGCAGCAAAGTCTGAATGCTCTGGGGCAGGCACGGCTTTACTGGAACTGTGGCGTGGCTGAGCCATTCTGCACCCAGCAGAGCTTTATACAGCTGGGAATTCACTGAGACAATGAGGGAACTAGTTAAGGACCTGACCCTCTGGCTTTCTGTTGTCTCCTGTCCTGTAACAGAGGTCAGGTTCTTCTCCCTTTTAAAAAGCAAAGGTGCAGCTTTTCCTTTTTGTTGCTCCCTACTTTAGGCAAAAATCAGAATCAGAATGACACCGCAAGGTCTTCCATCCTGTCACACTTCACATGTCTGAAGAAGTCCTCTTCTGTTCTGAAGGCAAAGCAAAAGCTGCGATTTCAGTCTTTATCCTGAGCTGGATTGCTCCCAGTCCATTGCACAGTCTGGTCTTTCCTGCCGAGGGAGCAGATCCTAAGATACCCCCTGCATTCAACTTCTCCCCTGATGCTCCAATAAGACACTATTCTGGTCACGAAGTACCTCTCCCTACTCCTGCTAGGTTCTCCCCTCTTCCTTTCCTCTCCTGGGAGACCTCCTCGGTCCCTACTAATCCTGCAAAACCTACTTCTGGCTGCAGCTGTACCTGGGCGGAGTGGGATGAAAGCACAGATGTAGAATGAACCTGTGCTGCGATAGCAGGCAAGGCTTGTCCAGACATGACAGCTTCCCTGCCCCTTCCCACAGGAGTGCTCTCAGGAGGGCGGGGAGAGCTGTGTAGCACCTAAGTGGAAAAACTGGCTGGGCTGTGGAAGGAGAGGGGATTGCTGGAGGAGGGCAAGGATCTTGTGCTTCAACCTTCTCCAGCTCCCCAAGCAAAACGAGCAGCAAGCAGTAGGGATTCATAGAGACACCAGATCCCTGTAGCAGAGCAAAGCAGAGACACGGGGCACCTGCTGAATCTGAGAGCACCGCATGGATCCCTCTGGCCTTAGCCTTGTGCCGTACAGCTCTGGCAACAAAAGCAGAGATCTGCTGTCTTTTACCCCTCTCCGTGCAGTAACACATATCCCCCAAAACACCACACATGTCAAAATAAGTTCCCTTTAGAAGTTGAATCTTGTCCCCTCTGCAGCCAAGGGAGAGCCCTGCGCTTCTTACTCCAACAACCCTTGCTTGCTGTGACTCCAGTACCCTGGTGACTCTTGGTGGCTAATTGCTCTTCTTCAGAAGAGCAGGCACCACGGTATCGCGCAATATGCTTTACGTGGCTTCCCATGGCAGAAGAGCCATCCCAGTCCAAGAAAAACGAGGGACAGAGGAGAAGCTTGTCCCCTCTGCCTCTCAGCTTTCTAGTCATGGGACAAATACCCTGCTCCGTGCGTCTAACCCGTCTGCCCTGAGAGAAAAAGGCTGCTGTTCAAGGGTTGAGAACCAGTTGTTGAGTGAGTCAGTGTCAATCACATAGTTACAGCTCGCAGAAACTAGCTCCAGAGCTGGAAGCTCCTGGATGAAGCCCAAGAGGGAGTGGAGAGGTGTGTGCAGGTCTTACACCTGACACATGAGGAGAAAAATCACAACTGAAAAAGAGAAGCTTAGGAGAAGGTAAGGAGAAGGAAAGATTCAAGATACAGAGGGTGGGCAAGGGAGAGGTAGACCACACTAACTCCCCTGATCCCACTTTCTGCTTACATATACTCCGATCTCTAGCTCTCTGGAACCTCTCCCATGGCCTACAGCTAGCGTCTGCATACTCACCTACGCAGCTCCCATCGACTTCCTCAAACCCCACAGCACAAAGGCATCGGCCCACTGGTACCAGCCACTCCCCATCAGTGCTGCAGTGCATCCTGGGGGGAGAGCCCACTTCTTCAGCTGCATACTCCACGCAGACCCCAGGCACTTCTGTCAGCCCTTCTGACCCTGCCAGAGTCTCTGGAAAACGGGCCAGGCCCCGCACTGCCTCCGGGCAAGTCTTGTAATACACTCGGACAGACACCATCGCTACACAAGCCCCAGAGTTCTGGAAAGCCAGGTAGAAGCCCCGGCGAGAGAGCTTCCCAATGGAGCACACTTCTGTGTTCAGCTGCATGGCTCCCGACTCGATGTCTCTGCTTGTGAAACTTCGATCTGCTGCCACAGTGTTGAGCTACATGAAAAAGAGAAAGACAACAGCTTTACCGTCTGAGCAGAGCACAGCAGCTGAGATACCCATGCCTCTCAAGCCTCTTTTACACTAAAGCCTTTTAGGGGCTGTCTGGTCAACTGCTTCTAATGCCACTGCACTGCATACTTTCTTTGCACTTGGAAGAGGTGTTAAAAATGGGGCAGGCATCTTTTCCTGCTCTGTACCTTCCATCCATCATCTCCTTCAACTGCTTTGTAGTCATTCACTGCTCTTCTGCAGTACCCTGTGTTCCGAGTCTCTGATTTTAGAGGTCTTCAGGAACTGCCCCTTACAGGAGCAAATCTTTTTTCTGTGGCAATTTTCTTTGTTTGCAAATTGCATGCAGTAAATTCACAACACCACTCAAGAGTTGTGCTTTGAAACCAACCAGGTAATTACAGCCACTTGTTTTTAGGCTGTAGTTGCTGCAGTTCAGATCATCTACTGAAAGGTGCTCCTTGTGCAGCACTCAACATATTTCAGCACTGTAGGTACTTGGGTGAAAAATGCTCCCATGCTTTTGCATTCCAACTGCCTCTGCAAACAAAGTGAATGAGTGAGTGAGGATATTTTCCATGCTTGAGCAAACGGGAAAGGCCACTGTGACACTCTGTGACATGGAAGAGCTGGACTGCAGGTGGGGTGGCCTTTCTTCTTGGTGGGAGAGCCTGATAACCGATCCTCTCCTCTGCAGGCCCCTTCCCACTGTACACCACCACCCACTCCTTGTAGTTGGATTGGAGATGAAAGGCTCTATAGAGCAGCTGCATTTGGCAGGGATCATAAGGCATGTTTGGGAGTTGTGGAGGTATCACACAAATTCATGTTGTATGCTGCAGGGAAGGTGGAGGAGCACTGGGGTGGGAGGGGAATCAGTTACCAGAGATCTGCTATGCCTGTGGTGGCCTTTACTACTCTTTGTTTCCACCACATCCCATTTAAACTGCAAAGGAAGGGGCAGTGAAATAATTAGTGAAATAATTTAGGTCTGTGGCTTCTATTAGAACAGAACTGGTTAGAGAATTTCCTCTGAAAAAAAAAAAAAAAAAAAGCAGAGGTTCTCTGTTCTGCAATTCCGATGTTTCCATGGCAAGAGGGCACAACATTGAGGAGAACAGCAGGTAAAATACAGTAGTGTTAAATACTATCACATCGGGGAGAATTTCACTATAGCAAACCATCACCTCCAGGTTTATGAAACAAGACCCTATACCTCATGGCAATCAGAGTAAATAATCAGGACCACTGAAACCTGAACTGGATTCTGTTCTTTGCTTGGTCTAATCTTTTTTTTTTCCCTAAGACAAGTAAATTTTCTTTGGTCTCTGCTTTACTCTTTCTAAAAATTGGTGTAACCATCCAGGCCTGTCACAACCCTTTAGAATCCTTACCTACATGGTGTCTGGTTAAATAAGAGGTTACGCAGAACACAGGTCTGATCTCATTTGAAACCTTCTATGCCTCCTGTGGGAAAGACTGCTCTGAGCATCACAGAGGGCACCGGGGGTAAAGTTTACTCTAAGGACAACACTAACTATCCATGCCCTTCCCCAGATGCTGGTTCTCCTGGCCTGTCCCAGCCAGCAAGACACACCTAGCTTAAGCTGAAAGATATGACAAGTTTAAGCTGAAAGATATGACTCAGTCTTCACTCCCAGCAATACAGACCTTGGTGAACAGTGGGCGGCGGAACTGGATCCCGACATCTTGTTCAGACTCCATGTAATAGAGATTAAAGGTCTCTTTGCAGGTCACCACTTCACCTTTGAAGCTCTTGCAGTCCCTCACAGTAAACTTTAGCTCCACATAAATGCGTGAGGCTGCCTCACCCCGATAAATCCAGTTGGTGCGAAGCCAGTGATCGGTGTCGCCCTCGGAAAGCACACTGCAGTCCTGGTACATGTAGATCGGGGTACCATTTATCATCTGCTGCACTTCACTCCACTGCTCCCAGGGGACAAGAAAACACATACTGTTAGACAGATGTGAGAAACAAGTTTCACTTCAAATATGACAAAACCTTGCCTAAAAATCAGTTCTTAGACAGGGTTTGGGGCTCATTTCATGCACTGCCTTACCTTGGAGATTGAGAAAAAGACCCACTACTCCCATGTATTGGCCACTTCTCTCTGCCACAGTTTACATTCAAGGTGTACAGTAGGATCCTACCAGACCTAAACTATTATCTGCCCCCAGAAATAATACACAGCATTTGGGAGTAAGAGAAAAGATGGCATGGCATAATGGAAAGGTAAATTGCAGAAGGACTGCTTTAGAGCAAGCACTCATTAACTTGGAGTTCACGCTTCTTTAAGTGGGATATTTTGCAAAACCTAATTTAACTATTAAAACTCAGTTGATTTTCCTGACTTCATATTGCATTTAGGTTCTGCATCTTCCCCAGGCAAATAATGGCTGAGAGGAGGATATAGGCCCAGCTGGTTATATGACCTTACCAATACTATTTGCATGAATCTAATAAAGTTTGATACTGATTTTAACATATACTTTTGCCAAATTTTAGGTGGTTCTAGTTTTTCTTTCCTTACCACAGGTCAGATACAAAATGCAAAGAACGTTTTCTTTTGAGTAATTCACACATGAGAACTGAAAGTTTGGAAAGCAAGGTTTTGTCCACAGGGAAAATAACTTACATCCTTTTTCTCCCAGTGCTAAGACGGCCTTTCTCATTATGCTTTAAATGTTTAATCAAATTAAATTGAAACAGGTGCCCACATAAGTACTGGCACAACTTTAAGCATCTTGGTTTTAAATCACACCCCAGGTTAAGATGCAATTTAAACAAGGCCTCAGTCTCTGCATTGCTCCAGACTTGTCAAATCTCATGGGCTGAGCATGAGATTCCCACATTTCTTCAGCACCACCACCTCCTGTGCTCACAGCACAACAGCTCGTCTCCCCACAAACCAGGTCACTCTGCTAGTGGAATGAATACAAAAGATGGACCCACAGAGTACCAAAGAGGCTCAGTTTTTATGCCATGACTTAGAACATACTTCCTACTTAGCCCCACTCTGAAAAGTATGAGAGCTTTCTCCAAGCCATCAAGTTCTGCTGATAGTACAACCTCCTCTCTGTATGATTCCAGCCTTTTACCTAAGTGCACAGTAGCAGTCTCCTCCCAGGAAGTTCTGGGGATGGTATCTATGTGTCCCTTCTTGTTCCCTTTTTTCTCTACATAATTAATCCCCAGTATTACCCCACCCTCTTAATCTGATCCAGCTGGCATACAACTGCAGCACACAGGATTTACACTTATTTCACTCACTGGAGGTCAAAGGATTTATGATAGCAAAACAAAGAAAGATACTGACAGATCAATCCCAATTGATCGAGCAGAAAGGACAATCACTTAATGACCTCTTGCAGTCTTTAACTGAAAACCTTCTGGAAAATGTTACAGAATTGAATTTACAATGCATCCTGAAGTATATTGAAGTAGAAGAAAAGAAGTTAGGAAGGAGAGTAAGGGCAAACTAGCTTTCATACACTGCCAATGTTAGGACTGGCTTTTAGAAATATTTTTCAATGTGCGTCTGCCTGGGAAAAGCATAATTGCAATTTGAGGCTGTGTTAGACAACTTTCCATTAGCAGTTTATCCCAAGGCAGTACCACAGACAAGTGTCACCAGAAAGTGGTTTTTGCATGTCTCACTGAAAGACATGAGCTCTTATGGTGCCTGTCCTGAAAAGACATTTTCAAAACATACATGATACAGGACCAAAGTTTCATTTTCAGGGGTGACAACTCTAGCAAAAAAAAAAAAAAAAAAAAAAAAAATCCTTTAAACTCTACTGCTGGAAAAGAAAATCCAGCATATAACCCCCATATTTCTTAGCTCATCTCAGCCCAGCTTCCTCCAGACTCAGTTCTTCAGGGCAAAGATGCTTGGCACTGACAATTGCAGTTTCATATGCAGTGTGGTGCAAAGAAATAACAAGGGAGTCAGACATGTTTTTTCTAGACTCTACTGCTGATGGGTAAAGGAAGTAAAATGAGGATATTATTTATGCTAACAATACAGAACTATTGTTAAATATGCTTCTGACTTCTTTTTGTTATTCAGTGAAGCTTTTAAATTCAAAGTAGTAGAGGAAAACTGTTACACACAACATTTAATGAAAGGGTGATGAGACCAGAAGTTGCCAAGCGACTGCCTCCCATCCTCAAAGAATCTGCTGCAAAATCAAAATGTATGCCTCTGATTTTTAATGTAATGTTCTTAACAAACGTGCGGTAAAGTCTGTCTCAATCAATATTAATTACTTTCCTCTGCAGTTTGTCTGCCAATGACATTGAATCAACCTCCTATAATATATAACCTATATATCTAATTTTATAATCCAGCCTATAATGTGTCTTTTTACCCACTTCATTCCATACACTGTTGCCTTGCTACAGTCACCAGTTGGCCATAGGATGGGCAACATTCTTCTAGAAGTGAAGTACAGTGTTAGTCAGACTTCCTTGTTTTAGTAGTTAGTGAATTTGTGGTTTTTTGATGTGAGAAAAAAACTTTCTCTTGGGATTCAGAATCACAGAAGGATTTAGGATGGAAAGGACTCTTGGAGATCATCTAGTCCAATTCCCTGCTCCAAGCAAGCTAAAGAGTTCTTAAAGTTATGTTATTCTTTAAAATGCCTTTTAACCTGTCTGCTTTTTTAAGTTAGAGTCTAAGCTGTCCTTAAACTAGACTTCAAACTCATAAAATAGTTTAGAATTCTTTAAAAGTCGCTAAGAAAACAAATGCTAATGCATTCAGGAGAGTGCCATAGGTTAGTAGCTTGGCTTCCTAAAAAGTCTGACTATGTAGCCATTGAGTTTGAGAACAAATGGGTTTTCTGTACTTCTCAGAAACCCATATATTAACACAGGCACCTAGTTCCAGAGGTTTGTTCTTAAAAATCTTGGTGCAGTTGTGTAATACTGAACAAAAGGATTCCAGCCATTAGAGTGAAGTGAATAACAACCTCAAAGCAAAGGTAAGGTGTCAATAACCTAAAAACACTGCAAGTTCAGGAAAAAGGAAAAAAGGAAAGCAACTTTCCTCGCATTGGTTTGATTCCCTATAGGGAAAGCTGTCTTTATAAAGGCCATTCAGAATGATGTCAATGACAACGTGGAAGGACACCAATAGATATTTGTAGTAAACAAAATTTGCTTTGGTCTGTCATTTGAGTAAAAATACAAAGATAAGATAAATTATGTGCCTTTTAATATCTGCCTTTATTCCCTCTGAAATGATTATAGTTTGAAGCTCTGAAGCCTACAGAAGGCTTACTCTGCTTTTTCTCCATAATGAACCTTCTCTAGATTAGGTTTGTGTCAAGGATCCTATCTAGGACAAGCTGTGATTTCTTCATCCAACTGTGGGCTACTCTTCCTAGGATCTACTATCAGGTATAAGATGGAAACAGACAGTTTGCACATCTTGGAGCCACTGTCTCAGGCTTTGCAGGCATCAATGTAGTGGTCTCTTTTTGTTTTAGCCTTTTTTAGGTGGGGAAAAAAAAGAAGGAAACAAGTTTTTTGTGTTGGCAGATACAAATTTCATCCCTGCTAATGGAGAGGTAGGCTACCAGTGACAAAGACAGCAGGCTGTGACAGTATTGCAAATTGTAGGCTCAAACTGGAGTCAGAAGAGCTTGTGACTCACAATAAGAGTACTGTTGCCATCTCCAGCTTGCTAGGGACTTGCTCTATCTCCTTTCAGAAAAGAGCCTGCCTGCTTGGACCTCTACCTCGTTTGCTTTCACATTGACTTAGCAGTGACTTCCAATCTGTGGTCTGCAGACCCCTGAGGAAAGGCACAGCAATACTTTTAAGATACTTTCAGATGCAAAAGCAAGGTAAGCATCTAGCCAGTAGGCTTAAAGTTACTAAACTAAGATGCATGTCTCCACTGGAAAAGTTATTAAGAATTCCTACTGGAAAAGTCAAAGAGTCATAAGTTGAAGTCCAATGACTTGTTTAACTTTAGGTTAGAAAATTTCACCAAGATGAAAAGACCAGCTAAGTTAGTAAACCCAGCTACATTGTACCTGTGCATAGCAAGTGTGTCTCAATCTCATTTAATTTTCAGCAGAATTTAGAGGCCATTAAATATCTTCTTGAAGAAAAATTGCAAGGTCCCAAAACAGCAACCTTTTTTAGCAACAATACATCACTGGTGTGCCAAGCCTGAAACCACCTAGGAGATATGAGTCGACACATATGTCACTGAACAGTTTTTATCCCCTTTCCCTGGCAGCAATCTTGCCTGTGGAGTGTCTTGACTTTTGTATAGTAGCATTTGCATGCTGCCATGTCCAAAAAGCCTTCCTGGAACAGATTCAGCATTGGAGGTAATTACAGCTGTGCTAAAATCATAGTGTAGTTTCCTCAGAGGAAAGCTGGCGACAAGAAAGGCACCTTGCTGGCACCTATCATGATACAGTGAAGAGCTTCTCTTCAGTTGAAATACATCTGACAAAAATTTTTCAGGAGGCAAGCTGGACCAGCCAACCAAAAATAGCATCACCACAGTGGTGTATTCCAGAATGAAGCTTCTGTGACCCTTTACTGACAGTTTCTCAATACTCTTTGAAGTTCTTTTGCTGGTGTGGAAGACAATTTAGATGATGATGATGAAAGAAGCGTGGTGACATCTAGACACTTCATGAGTCCTGTAACTTTAAATCTGAGAACAGCTGAGGCTGCTCTTATTTCTTTGATCATTTGGCTATGGTCAGGCAATTTTAATTTCATCACATCATCATGGAGCCTTTGACACAACTGAACACAGAAGAGATGTTTACTTATCTACAGTGTCTTTATGGGTATATTTTTTCCCCACAACGATCCATTGGTTATTTTCAGGGAGGAGCAACTCTATTATGTAATTACTTGTTCTTTAGGGCACTAGCACATAGGTCTCCATCCCACCCATGTCCTTTCAATTTAACTGGTAGTCATGCTCTTATGGGACGATAAGATGTTAATGTGAGACACCGAGCGCCAGTGCATTGATTACAGAACCTGTTTATCAAACCCAGGTTCTACTGTCTGCTCATTCTCTCAGCTGCCTGACCACATTAAGGTCTTGCATGAAAACAGTTCTGGTCACAACAGATGGTGCTAGATGAGGGATAATGATACACTAGTCCAACATTTCACCTAGCTGGTTTGGAACACTTGTTTTGTATATACCTGTTTTACTAACACTAACAGTAGCAATAACTACAAAAAAGACTGGAGTGAAAAATCAGATTGTGAACCTCAAGAGTTCAGAATTCATAGCTAAAGCCATATTACCAATAAAGCAAATGTTAGCTCTCGTGTTATTTTTTGCATTACATTGCATAGTAATTACATTCCATTGTAAATGGAAGTTATTTATTTTCATTTTTTTTCATTCATTTTTATATTGTGAGCTGTAGTTTTGTATGGTGTGTCAAGTGTCCTTCTAGTGTTTACAGAGCAGCTGGAAATTAGCCTGATGGTGATGGGCAATACTTGCTCTCTTTGTATAAGTTCCTTTAAAGATGGATCAGGTGAAATCCCACACTGGGATGGGGTAATTATGCCTTGATGATGACCAAACCTGCCTGGAGGAAAGAAGCTGCAGGAGATGGCAGCCTGAAAGTCATGTGCAGAGCTGGCAATATTCAGGTCAAGCAAAGAGAAGCCAGAAACTGGGCCTTGAAAACAATGGAAATAACCTTTTGAGAAATAAACTATGGGAATATTTTTCTGCAGATCTGCCTCTGAGAGGGTGAGAATCACAATTCAAAGCATAGGTTCATCCTTCAAGGACACAGCAGGCAACAAAAGATATAAAGCCTCTGCTTTCTAATTGCTTGCCTGCAAACTCCCCAGTATTTTTGTTGGTATTATAATAGAAGTTATTTTGTTTGGGTTTTCTGTTTGTTAGGTTGGTTAGGTTTTAATATCTTTATTATTATTATTATTATTATTATTATTATTATTATTATTATTATTATTATTATTATTACTATTTTAAATAGCCTGTTAGTCTTCTTGGAGAACCATGCTATAGGCAAGTTAATCTCCAAGCTCCAGCTTACTTGTGCTGCTTTTGTGTTGACACAAGGAAGTTCAGTGAACCTTGTCCACTCATTCAACAGCAATAAAAACGTGAAGCAGCTTTCTGAAGCTGCCAGGCAACAGAGCTGCCTGAGCAGCCGTGGTGATGAATGCTATGGCTGTACAGTATCTTCACTTTGGCTTACAACGTGTTCTTTTCTGCCCTTCAGGTCAGTGAGTGCACTGACCAAGATTGTTACTTGGGTCTCTGGTAGTGACTCCATCCTAGGCTGCCTAGTTGGTGGTTCATGCAATCTGGCCTTCCCTGCAGCTATTAATTTACACTTCACTCGCTCTATCTCACTGGTTTGTACTCCCACTTCCCACACTTCTGAGTAAAGTATATCTAGATACACATAACAATTTTTTTCCTTCCCTCCCAAATTGACACAAAAGAAATAATTTTCAATTAACAGGATGTCACCATTAAATATCTCTCCACCAGTCCACAGATCAATGGCAGCAGGTCATGTCAGGATATGCTGAAGCCAGAGCTGCTCCCATTTCCAGGCAGCTGTTGGCTTTACCAAGCATTTTCCCCTTATTTCTGTACAGATCCTATTCACTCACAGGAGCTAACCCCTATGCCTGACACTACTACTCTACTCCAGTTTCAGAGGTGATGGCACTCCTCTAAGTTAGCTCCTAAAGGACATGCATGAACAACAATTGTAGGAAGAGGTGCACAGAACAGCTTTTCTGATGGCTGTTTTTCACACCATGTTTAGATGCTACAAGAAGCTGACTGGCTGAGACTCTTCCAGGTAAGACTATCTGAGTAAGAGATCATTGAGTCTGACTAAGAGAAATGCCCAGGTTTAACAAGATAGGAGTGCTGTGCTGGAATTGCTTGCAGGTTGAAGGCTGTGTTCCCCACAGCAATATTTCCTTCATGACCAGGACTATCTGTCAGACCAAGAAGCGGTGGAACAGAAACCAGGCATCAGCTGATACTGAAATCTGGAACCGCTGAATCTGGTGGAACACAACCTCACCTTGCTAGAACCTGAAGGCATGTAAATGTTATAGTGTGGTCAGTGATATAGAAGTTGCTGACAGGTCACAGGTACTTGATCTAGTCTATTACCTAAAAATTTATCAGTGTAGAATTTGAACTATGCCTAGGCTTTAATAGGACAACAGCATAAAAAAAAAAAAAAAACAAAAATCCAAACTGATTTTTTGGCTTAATCAAATTGTATTCACATAGTTTTTGCAGTTTCTGTGGTCATAATTAAACTTTCCATGGAACATGAGGTACAGAACTCAGAACTCTTGTTCTGAAGAAGGAAGAATCACATAATTTCCAAAGTTTTCAAGTGTTTTTGGAGCCACAATAGTTGTAGGTAGTGGCTAATCATTGATAGCCTTTGGGATATGTTAGGCCACTGGCATTACATGCCCATCCTTAGTCTTGTTTGAAAGTAGACTTTGGGAAAGCTGAGCAGATCAAGAGCCATGAACACTGGGAAACTGGTAGAAAGCTTGAAATTGCCAACAATGCTTTGAAGTATGTGTGGAAGCAAGCAAGAATATGGAATAGGCAGGAAAATAATTATGTCCTCCTCCTCACTGTGAGTAAAAGACTGAGAACAACAGCAGCCTGGAAAGGAGACTAAGAAAGTCCTTTGGAAGCTTTAGTAATGCTATGATCCATGCAGGAATGTAAGTTGGGAAAAATAAGCTCCTCAAACCAGCTACCAGCTGAGAACTGAGCCTTGCCAAACTTTTAATATGTAATAAATATGGCACAATTTGGCAGCAATAGAGTTCATGTAATTCCTGAAATAGCGTACATCTGATTTAAAAACAAAGTCACCATGAAAAAGGACCCTTTTACAAGCAAAGACACCTGTAGATCTGGTAAAAGCACATCTCTCAAAGCTAAAAAAGAATAAAGTGTGTTTAATTTACAATTCATTCAACAATATATATAGAGAGAAAATCATATTGAGAAGCCCAGTGTGCAGCATTCTTCAGCATAAACGGCTTGGAACTTAAGTAGTCACATGTGCTCATGGAAGTATGACTGGATTATGCAAATACTATTCACATAGACAAAACCTGGAAATTGTGGATAAATGGAAAATTTCAAGATAGGACCACAAGCTGGGAGTGAAATAATCACAGCATTAAAGACAAATATTGGATTGCTCAGTATTTTGTATTGTAGGCCTACATAAGCTGGTACAGGAAATCCATAGGAATAGTTACTACATAAAATCACGAAAAAAAGATCAAAGCATAGAATGATGAGGACCTTTTGTACCTGGGCTAAAAATTCAAGCTCAGAATTCTAATGAGCAAACAATTCTAAATTATCACACAAACACAAAGATTTAGGTGGGAAAAGACCATTGATTCTCTACTCCAATCCCCTGCTCAGAGCAAGGCTGTCTTCAAAGCCAGGCTGAGGTGGCTTAGGGTCTATTAAAAGCAAAATGCAAGAGGAAAGCATAATTCCTCATCACAATCTGTTCACAGCTGATGCAATTATACTTGAAAGCAAATTAGTGATTAATAACTTTTTATGCTGTTATTTTACAAGCTGCCAAGAAGTAGTGCCACGATGACTGATAAGTGAATTTGTTCATGATTGGATTTGAGAGGTCCTTTTTGAACAGTTTCAGTGGTATCTAAAACCAGTTCAGGTAGCTAGGCTGTTTGTGCAGCATGAGGAGCCTTAAAGAAATGTGAGAGCAAGTAAATTCTGTACTTCTGACACCTTAAAAGTGGCAATCATTGGCTCCCTAATATATGTTGAAAGATGGAAATCTACCCCTAGTAATGTAATGCACCTCTCTATGCCCTCCTGGTGTTGCTGTGGCAAAACTTCAAAGCCAAAAAAGAATTATCAAGGAATATGTTAGATGATAGAGGAGGGGGGTGGTGGGTGTTAAGGTAGATGAAAGGGGATTATAGGAACTACAGTCTGCCTCTTTAAAAGCCTAGTTTCCAGTAGTAGTCTTAAGTGAATGAAACCCTTTCTAAATAGCTACTACAGAGCAAACTAGCACAAACCTTTTAACAAAAAAAACCTCTACAGACACTTAAGTAAAGTACAGAGACTTTCACTCAAAGACTACCCTTAAGCTTAAGCAAGATGCTGGCTAATGTGGTGCAGAAGTTCTGAACTACTGAAGTGCTGTCCAAAACTGAGTGGTGTCCTCAGGCTGAGTCCGTGTGTTAGCGGGAGCATTGTCTGCCCTGGATACAGCCACGGTCTGACCGTGAAACAGCCACACCTGGCAAGCCACTCCATCCTCTGTCATTGGTTACAAGTGAGGAGAAAACAAAGGTGTAGTTCTGCCTCCACAGACTTAGCCAGCCTCTTCTGGGCCATGCCTCAGGGGCCTTGTCCATATAAAGCATGAAAATTCCCCACAGCAAATTCCTCCTCTGTGTGATAAGGATATTGACACAAATCCAGCTCACTGATGGGAGATCTCCGGCATCTGAGGTTAGGTACAAGTAGCAGTGTTACATGAAGTACACCCTTCAGCTTTGTGTGCAACACAGCTCAGACATTTCCAGCCTGTTACTAATCAACCTAGTCAGATTATTCAGTACTAATCTTGGCTCTTTTTTGTAAAAAAAAATCTGAATTCATTTCCGTTCTTTTTTGAACATATTTAATTCTTCATTTTGAAGGAATGGTTTCAGAAACACCTGTTCAAAGTTCTGATTACAAGAGAATCAGCCATTGTTCCCCTTTTTCGCTTGTGGCAATTTGTCAGACTTCCACCCAAGAGTTATTAGGAAATGATGTAATTAGACAAATCTCCTCAAAAGAGTTGCTCATGAGAAGTCAATGAATCTATTCTTCATCCTCTGTTGTTTTATCAGTCATCCATATCCTGATCTGTTAGCTTTGATTTCTCTCAGGCCATGTTCCCCATAGTTTTCAACAATTCTCAGTTAAAATTATATTTTGAATACACATCTTTTAAAAAGCAAATGTAGCACAAGCACTATTTGCCAACTCCTCACACTCCTCTGAATTTTCTTTGCAAAACTCAAATGTCCTGCAGTAAAGGTTTTATTTTCTTTCTATCAGATTTTTTTTAGAACACACTTTTCAGTTGTTTTTTTCAATCTTTTCAAGAGGCAAACTTCATCCTGAGTATGCCCGGAGCCTAGATTTGGGGTAGAATTACCACACAGAGGGTTGATGAGACAACAAAGGGAACAATGGGTAAAACGTGATCTACATGTATGTCTCAGTAGGGCACCTGTTTTGAGCAGGGTATGATAATACCACTAATGATAACCAAAACAGCTTTTCTAATGAAACAGATGCAGTTATGCCAGTAGAGGAGAATCTCACTGCCTGTCTCTACTTCACTCAGCAAGGCTACCAGGAGGAGGAGGAGGCTGGGGCAGATTTAAACCAGACACGGTGCATTACAGAGGAAAGTTACGGAAATGAGTTAGGAACAGGCTGGACCCAGGTTTACTTTAGAACAGGAAGGGTGAAGATTCTCCACTGGAAAGCTTGGGACTTGCAACAAACACAAGAGCATGGATGAGGAACTGAAACTGTGTATTGATATATGTGCTAACTACCACAGAGTAGTCCCTAAATTCCTTTTTCTTTGTGCCTTCCTTCCACCACTCCCACAGTACTGCTGCTACAAAGGAAACCACCTTCACTGATGTAGGTCGTGACACCAGAGGGACCAGGGGCTTCATATGAAACAGCTGTACTTGTACAAAAATAGCTGAGAGTTCAGCTGTCTTTGCAGTGGTTTCAGGAGTACATTTTGAAACATTTCCATCAACTCCATTTTACAGTCACAAAATGAAGGGAAATTCCTCTCTCATTGTCAGCTGTGTGGACCAAACACACACGGCTTGGTGTAAAGTCCAAGAATCTTGCAGCCCACCCACAAGGGCAGATTGCTGCCCCATGAGTTAAGAGTTATTTCTTTAGTCAGCTGCTGAATTAAAAAAACCTATAATGTGTTTCTAATTTCTTGAGAGACTCTGAGACAGAAATACTTTTGCTCTGTCTATTTTCCTGGGGAGAAAAAAAGACATGACATTTATGTGCAGCATGACAGAATGAAAAACTGGGTGATTAATTGATTTCTTTCATTGTTCTTCATTGCTTTAATACTTTATGGAAACAGTATATTTCAAGTATGTACTGGAAGTCAATAGGCATCAGTCCTTATAAAGCTGGCTAGGGGTGAGGCTGCACAGGTGAAGGGAAACTTAGAAAGCCTAGAGTGCCCAGGAAGGGGTGGAGCCTCAGAAGCTCAGTTTCCAGAGGTAGGGTGAAATTTCAGCATGGATTAATATTTTTCCATAATTTAGTACTGCCAGTGGCTCCCCTTCCTTGAATGTGGGTACTCACCCCTACTTCCGGAGGGTCTGGAAGCCAGCCCAGTTCACCCTGCGCAGCGCTTGTGTCAAGTAGATTCACTGAAAACCAGAAGAAAGGGAAAAAATGAATCGGTGACCCAACCTATATGGCCCACGATATGGCCCACGGAATGATTTCATCCTTGTTTTGTCAAAGAAGGTAAAGCCTGCATTTCCTCTCTCGACCCCCCCCCCCCCCCCCCCCATCCTTTGTAACCTTTCTCTCAAAAAGCATGACTAGAGGAAAGACAGAAAGATACAAGACAGGGCAGCTAGTCAGGAGTTAAAAGTTTTTACTAATATATGAGACCCCCTCCCACACGCATCCAAAAAATGCAACCCTGACAAAATTTATCGCTTCCTAAAACTGTCCCAAAAGGAAGAAGGAGGCTGAAGCCTATTCAAATGGGAACTAGGCATTAGCAGCTGAACACATCTTTCCTGGAAATAGGAAGGCAGCTAACTAAATGGCTGAAGAGGAAGGCAATCAAATAAATTACCAACACAAAAGATCAATCAGTGTCGCCTGGAGGGACTATTCAGTACTTGAAACACAGTGGGAAAGTACAGAGGCAGTGTGAAGTTGCAGAAGGGACTTTCCATTGTCAGAGTACCCAAAAGCCAGGAGATGCATCACTTGTGCAAACTGATGAGCCCCCTACTTCTAACTCAGACTATCCACGATGGCCTAGAAATCGTTTAACCCTCTCCCAGCCTTCCGACTTTTTTGTCTGGGACATCAAGAGAGAGCCATGGCTCTGACCATAGCATGGCCACTTCCTGCGGAATTGCACGGCTGCTTTAAGCCTTACTGCTGGAGTCGTGTGACAAAGGAGAAAATCATTGGTATGCTCATTTTTAGCCCGCAAAGGAATTTGAAAATGCAGTCACAGTTTGGCCTAAAGTCTTGATCTGAAGACACGTTAAAAATGTGTCACTTTGTAGGCAAACATTGAGAAAGCAGAGGAGTTTGAATAAGACACACTGTGGGATGTGCAGCTTCGTGCCTGCCTTTGGGTCTGCTGGTGCTGCCAGAGCAGACTACTGGTTTCTGTGCTCCTATCGAAATCCCAGCTTAGGAACATAGGAAACCGGAAAAATTCTTTGGATTCCCTTTTAGATTCCTGTGGGTGTATTCAGAGGGGTCGTTTCTAAACATCTCAGAAAATCATTTGGGGGTGAAAGGTAGGAGTGGGGAGATTTTTAAATGCCATTTAAATAACCAGGTTTCCTCCCCCTCATCTGACTGTCTTACAAATACTCCTTGCCAAGTATAAGTAATAGTGTAAAGTGCAGATCAGCAAGAGTCCTGTGGAATGAGGAAGCAGGCTGTGGGCCCAGAGTCAGAGATAAGAGGGATTGCGCTGCTGTTCTCACCTCTGAAACACCCTTTCAGGATTGGGAGAATGGAAAAGCAGGAATCCAGGTTTTGCAAGTTGGAAGTGTTCACAATATGGTCATATGGCAAAACCTTCCTAGCCACAGACTCCCTGTCCAGACAACGCTCCTCATTCACTTCCCCTCTACTCCAAATCTCTTTATTTGAGATAATATTCTTTTGTGGTTAGCTCCAAAAACTCTGAGGGTGAGGTAGCCTGCCCTGCCAGAACCATCACCCAGATAACATCAGTGCCGTCCCATCCTCTTCAGGACTGAAGCAGCAATGTGGAAGTGAGAGGGGCTGCATGGCAGGCTCTAGTGGAGCAAGGGAAAAGGACCTTGGAAGTGGCCAGGACAGGACCCTGGCAGAGCCCTTGTGCCATGCTCTGCACTGTCAGCAATGGCAGTCCCTTCAGCTGCTGAGTGCCCACTGCAGGGACAGAGTCCATTGCCAAGAAGTACTTCTCGAAGTGAATCCCACAACAGGGATTCTCCACGGAAAGGATGGTTGAGTCAGTGAGACTACAGAAGCAGAGTACTCAGGGACTACAAGCTCTCTGGTCCACGGCTTTGCTGCTAGGAATCTCACGTGGCTGTCCAGCCACAGGGGTGGGGGTGTCCCCAAAAAAGAAGAAAGGCTTCAGATAAGAGAGGACGCCGGGAAAATGAGCTGTTTCCCTGACAGACAAGTTAAGGAAGAGTGGCTCACAGACACAGCCCAAATGAGATGGCTGAGATAGGGCAGAAGCTGGCAGACAGGTCCCTGACTGTTACTGCCAGCTACTGGTCACACGCTTCTGGAAACCGAAGCCTGTGTGGTGCCACCGGGTATTACTTGTCACCCAGGCTGGCCTTCTCCACAGTGTTTGCCGGCTGCATCCACCACGTAGCTGGATCCTTAACAGAAATGTGCTTGTCAAGGACGCTTTAAAAGATCACTTAACACACAGAATCAGAGCTGAGCCCATGACTGAACTGCCGGTTATGACAAAATCCCCTCAATCGAGAGCCTGGAGAAGCGAAGGACTGTCCTTAGGATAGAAAAATCCCATCACCTCTTGCTGTACAAAACAGAAGTCCCTGGCAGGACCTGACTGGAGAAGGAGGTAGGAAACAGAGCAGAGATTTACACTTCCCTCACCTCTCTATTAAAAGTTACCATTCTCCCATGTTTCATAACCACTGTGCAACTACAAGATGGAAGGGAAAATATCACTACATCTAATAAAAGGGAGTAAGTGGTACAGGGAAGGGAAACATGGAAGCCTAAAGAGGTGGAAGAGGAAATTTTAGAGCCCAGCTCCAGGAGTAGGGTAAGTAAAAGACTCCGATAAAATGACTGTTCGCTCGCTCCAAGGGTTAACTCCTAAGAGGGCTTCCTGAGGAAACTGCGGGGGTGTTGCCAGAGGAGGGGAGAAACTTTCTGAGTTTGTGTTTAAACTTGTTATCTGCAAGCCCCGTGTTTGAGGGAAACGGGGGCAGAATTCTCTCGGATCACTGGATATGCCGAGGCATTTGTGCTTCAACTAGGAGAAGGAGGCGGAGGGGGAGAACATACCTGGGCTCGTTCACTGTGCCGCCGAGATTCGGATGGGATTTGCCAGGCCGTTGTCCCCTCACACCCGGCTGTCCTGCCCTCACACCCCAGTCCCTGTGAGGTGTCCCTGGAGCCCCAGGCGCGTGGGCAGGTCCCGTTCCCTGTCCCTTGGTTAGCGAGGTCGCTCTCCCTGCGCGCCCCAGCCCAGCCCTCCAGGCAGAGCGACCGGCGGCGGGTCCCACGCTTACCTTCCTTGCCGTGCGCCTCGGGAGGAAGGAGAGCCCAGAGGAGAAGGAGCCCGAGGGACAGCTCCATCCCGCCGCTGCAGGTGCTCAGCCCCAGGCTGGCCGGAGAGGGGGCCCGGCTCGCAGCCCCCGCCGGCTCCGGCCTCCGTGCCCGGGCTGCTGCGGGCAGCGCATGGGCCTCTCCCGCAGCCTCCCGAGCGCGGCGCGCACGTTGCACAAGCGCCCGCCTGGCCCACGGTGGTGATGAAAGATCAAGGCGAGTGGGTGGAGAAGCCTTACTGCCTTTACCTGTTCTAAGGGGCTGGTCACAGACTTCCCATCTGGCAGGCAAATAAACCCACCTTAAAGGCAGCCACCTCTTTCCTGGGAGCCTCCCTCCACCTTTGCTCCACTCCCGTAAGAGGCTCCCGATTGCCACCTCCTGGGCAGCCCTCGCCATCCTTCCCGGTCCCGCCGGCCCGGGCAATGGCTTTCAACTGAAATTTTAGGAAGAAATTCTTCAGGGTGGTGAAGCACTGGCAGAGGTTGCCCAGGGAGGTTGTGGTTATTCCATCCCTGGAAGTGTTCAAGGCCAGGCTGGATGGAGCCGTGGAGCAGTCTGGTCAAGTGGAAGGTCTAGTTCCAACCCCCATGGCAGGGCAGTTGGAAATAGATGATCTTCCAGGTCTCTTCCAAGCCAAACCGTTCTGTGGTTCTGTGAGCTATGATAATGGGGCTTAAACCACTGAGCCATCCTCACTGCATATGTTTAGGAAACCCATCTGTACACAGGGACAGTGGCCCGTTTCATTCTCAAGTATGTCACAGATCGACAGGGATACCACTTTGTCTGGCAGAATTACTGTTTTTCATTTAGAAAGGTCCTCAGCACTGATGGACAGTGCCTGCTTTTCAGCAAAAAAGAAATCACGGGAGAGGAAGCAAGCTAGAAGGATTCTTTCTCTGGATAGGAAGACCTCATGTGACTTTCAGTTCTCTTCCTGAGGGACATAAATATGAAAGAACTTGCCTTTGTTCTGTCTCTTCTGGCATTCATCAAGGATGTTACTCCCACCCATACACATCTATTATACCCCTCCCCGTAAAATACAGATGGTATTACCACACTTACACTTGCTGTACGGCTGCATTCCTCCTGCTCTCTTCCTCCCCCTCCTCCTCCCCAAGGAAGGCTAAAGAAAGAACCTTGTCAGGTCGCACCGAGAGGCTGGGGGATCTCCACCCTTGGAGATGTTCCAGATTTGCCAGGACACAGCCATGAAGAGCACAGCCACCTCTGGAATCAGCCCTGCTCTGAGCAGCATTTGGGACTGTGGACTCTCTGAGGGCCCTTGCATCCAATCTTTCAGTGAATTCTGTGATTTTCAAACCATCCATCTTGAGAAAACAAGATCTATCCCAAGACTTCTGAATATAGGCAAGAAAAATTTCAGAACAAATGGTTACAATACTAAACTTTAAATTTTATGTAGCACACGAAGTAAAATATAAGTGCAAATAATTTAAATGTAAACGGCATTCAAAGTAGTACCTTAAATTTTCTACACTTTAATCCTGTCTAAAGTTCTTTTTATCAGTCCAAAGTGCTAATTCTCAAACTTTTATGCCTATGTTTCCCCCACATTTGAATGACTCCCATTGCAGGAGTCATATAAGATTTTTTGGTTTACAACCGATACCTTGAGTTTGTGCCAGGGGGATGTGTTCATTTAGGTCTTCATTTGTACAATTCTGTGCCTTCTTCGATCTGTGATGTAGCAGTGGGGCAGACAGACCCACAGCTACCTTCTCTGTGATGGAATGACATAGGCAAGGCCTACATAGACATGAAATGGGGAAGAACCATTTGCAACTGGAGAATAATGCTCTAGGGCAGGCCAGGAGCTCATGTCCTTCCTAAGGCAAAAAAAACCCAACAAAACAACAAACAGTGTTGAGGCCTGACAACTGAGTTTCCTCAGGGCTAACAGTTTGCATCTGTAAAATCCCAGAAATGACAAATTCTGAAGTGAAGAGCCTTGGGATGTTCTATCTCCATTTTACTGGTGTACAGATGCTCAGAACATTTGATCTAAGGAGTAGACAGGAAGCAATTTACTTTGGCTTACTGGAAAACATGGCCTAAAAAAAATATTACTTTATTTTTCTCCCCCTTGTAATGTTGGTAGGTGGGGACCTGCAATTGGGGTTTTCCAGATAATGGCGGTCAGAAATAATATGTATTGCTTTGTGGTTTTTCAGATTGGAGAGCACCTAGTGTAGCTCACAATCAGAATGTGTGTCCAATGATAGTGAAACAAAATATGATCTAATGTTACAGCAGGATCAGGATCTGAAGAAAATCTATGAACATGTGGGAGCACACAGAAGTAAAAACACCAAATGCCTAGAACTTTGCTGGTATCTGTAAAAGCTCTACTAGATTGCTTTCCCGTGTGTCCTCTGCACCAAAATGCAGATCCAAAAGGAAAAAGAGGGAATCTACACAGAGGCTGTAGCCAGTAGAGTGAGTACCACACGTGCATTTTCACACAACTCTGCTGAGTATTTTGTTGGCAGTGTTATTCTGTTTGTGCATCACAAGTTTGGATTTTGTCTTTGGAAATTGTTGGGCAAAACTAATTCCCTGACTGTCTAGCAAAAAAACACAAACAAAAACATGAACAACGAACAACTAAAACAAACAAATCCCAAACAAACAACAAATAAACAAAACTGAAAGAACTTAATTTAAAATATCTTTTTATGTTTTGTTTACAACCATATTCTGTGATTTACATCTCCACAGCCTCTCACTCTCATGGCTTCTCAGGGAGCATCCTGTCTCTGGCATGCATTTTGGTGTTACAAAGTTAACTGTGTCTTTTCGGCTCATTCTCAGCAGATCTTTGGGCTGAATCTCATCCTGTCTTTTTTGTCCCTCTGAGTATTTCTGAATTGCAGGGCAGATTTTTTTCCTTCCATTTCCCAGTATCCTGTTTTCAGTATCGCTGTGATTATGTATCCAGCTGGAAAATATCACCACACAACACACCTGGGCTTTCCTCCTACAGCTATGTGGGCTTGTGGTGAGGGAAGTGAGGAGGAAGGCTGTGCACCAGGTCTTGTTTTAATGTGCTGTTGGGAAAGTCAAAGGGCACTCCCAAGGCTGAGTTGGGACGTGCTTCTTTTGAACTGCAGTTCAGACAGAACTGTCTCATATGATTCTTACAAATTGTTTACTGTGTTTGCTGCTCCTCATATTTTAAAATGAGTTTCACCATTGTGCTGTTAAATGTCCTTACAGATGATAAATTAAACAGAACTTAGAAATAATCTCTGGAGTTTCTCACTTGATATTACTTCCCAAATTATCAAAGCATCCTTTTGCTACTGATAACTGGAATCTGTGCATCCTGAACTGGCTTTCAGTAAGGTGTCATAGTAACATAGATGTATACATCTTCCAGGGGCCTCAAACTCATTTTGCAACAAGCCCCACTTCAGTCTAAAGGAGAAACTTGCTCTTATTCTGTGGTTTCTGATTCACTCCTTTTATCCACATCTCTACAACTCTGAGAATAATCTATGACAGCTCTGTAGAGCATAAGATATGCTCTGTTTCAATGTCTTATTTCCTGTAGAGAACTTAAGCTTTCTGTCCCTTATTCTCACCTGCATGACCAGAGTTAAATATTCTAGCATTTTCATTTTTATCTTAGAAGGTTTTCTGGCTCTACTCCACCAGCAATTATCTCAGGATATTTCAAACAGCTGACTTCAGACTGTTTTTCTGCAGAAAATAGACTCCTACCATTTAGTGGTTAAGCTGTTTAATTAGCTTTGTATACGGACATTTTTCATTCAGAAGCTCAGATTTTATTTTAAATAGATATTTTAAACTCCTATGAAGGAGCACAAGTAGCTCCTCTGGATCACAAAACAGCCACCCCTATGTTAGAGACATGAGGACCTGACTGCACAAGTAGTCAAGCTGGTTATCTTTCTCCCTTGAGAAGAATAACAAGGGCAAGGGAATGAATGAAGCTGATAGAGACAAGGCGTAGATCTGAGTTTTCGTACACAGAAGGAGCAGGGGACACTCCCTTATTCTTCCTCACATATGTAGAGATAAACACCCTTGGAGGTGTACAAGCTTTGCTTGAAAGGCCCTGAGCAACCTGACACAGTTTTTCAGTGAGCAGGTATTTGGGCTAAAGACCTCCAGTCATCCCTCCCCACATTAACCTTTTGCTCATTCTGCTCAGCATTGGTAGATGGGCAATCACATCTTCTTCCACCAGGAATGTAGACAATTCCTTACCTGGGCTCCAGTCAAAACTGGGGGGTAGCTTCCCAAATAAATCTTCCACCTAACAGAGATGTCATACAGTACATGGACTAGAAGAAGTCCGGTATTCCTGAATGAAACTCCACTTACTTGATCATCAGGAACACACTAATAGGTGTTTCTCTACCTACTGGTGCCCTGGCTGGACAACTGATCAGACAGAGAAGCATGTTTGCACTGCTGCCTGAAGTGCAGGCTTGCTGGCTTTTGTCTCTGGATAAACTTATCCTGCCACTGTCTGCCATGCTCTTATTTGGCTTTCAAAACAGGACTGAGTTAAATTATTACACCATCCTGCAAATGAGGGGGAGGACCTTGCTTTTCCGGAGAAATGACCCGAGATAATTCTCTGGCTGCATTCTCCCAGCCCTGCTCCCCCTCGCGGTCCAGTGGCTGCGGAGCCCCAGAAGTCCCGGCTGCCTCCAGGAGCAGCCAAACAGGGCTTCGGTTGTGCTGAGGTGTGACATTTTGTATGGACAAGAGGAAAGCAATGAAAACCAAGTCATAATAGAATCTGATTCATTCTCCTAATCATAAAACTTCCCTTAGTGGTACAAATCTGGGTCACAAGAGTTAGGTACTTTCTATTATAGTATTGCAGCACATTATGTACTTAGAAATCCAAAAAGCGCAGTTCTACACTTAACACTTCTCTTTGAGAGCACATTCTCTCTGGGCACATTTAAATATATTTATTTATCTTGGTGACATTCAGATTTCACAGGAGGATTCAATTTCTCTTTGAGCATTACTAACACAACAGCATGTGATAAACATGAAATCTGACCCAGATAAATTTGATTTCTAGTAGAGATGCTGATGATTTATTCCACTACATTATAAAAAAGTAAGATTATAATATTTTTTGCAGTTGAATCAAAGCTCAAAATATAGCAATAGTAACCTCTGCATGGCAAACGTACCTCTCTGTAATTTGTCATTTGGTCATATTTTCTAGCTGTTCTTTACCACTCTTGGATTAATTATGTTCAGGCATCTAACTGACACTAATAAAGCTTTACTAAAGTACAATAAAAAGCCATGCCACTAGTCACTTAGATAGTGTGATTTTAAATTTATTTTTTTTATTCTTACAGGTGAATTAAGTGTTAATCTTTTATTTTCTGGGGGTTTACAACAGGTATTTTAAATCTTTTATGTTTGTTTCTAATCTGTTTTTTCAAGGTATTTTTATGGTCCTCTTCTTAACAAATTACAGGTGCCTCCACAATCTATACACGAGAAGCTTGCCCATATTTGTTGCTGTTGTAGATTGATCCTGATGTTGAAGAGTTGTCCAGTGCAGAATTGAAATAGCTTCCACTGGTCACTGTGTTAGAAAGCAGCATGCTCCCTGAGAGGTTTCAAGGTGGACATCAGCAGAAGATTTTTGAAACAGACACCTTGCAGGTGGAAGGAGGGCATTGAATGTGTTAACACCTTCCCGACTCACTGCCAACTCTATTCCCTGTTCAGCCTCCCACTTGATTTTTTGAAACTTGAACTCTTTAATTAAATCAAAACATGAAAACTAAAATGAATGCTGAGAGCAACTGTACACCAAAACCACAATGAAACACAACCCAGATTTTAGGAGACCTGATTTTCAGCAGTGACTAGGCTAGAGGCCATATGCTGCTGAGCCATCAGGTCTTCCCTCAACTTTACATGCCAATTTGTAGAACCAGACGGTCTTACATCTTTACATACCAATTTGTAAAACCGGACTGTCTCATATTCTTGCACTTATGCAGGTGAAGCCAAGGGTACACAATGAGTGGGTATCGACCTTCCCAGTCTCACTTTTTCCTGGACTTGCTTGGAAGTCAACTGAGAACAATAGGATCTTTAGAGCCAAGAGCTTTAGGTTAGGGATACAGTGCTGGAATTATTAATAACACCTTCAGTCAGCTTTTTGATGTGGAGGTGCTTGTAGGGCAAGGTGAAACTAATTCTGAAACCAACCAGCTGGCAGGAGCTTCACCTCATTCTTCAGCTCCACTTTGGTCTCCTGATTAGTTTTTGTCCTATGTTCCTGGTTGCTTCCTGAAACAATCCATTAAAGGAAACTAAAGGCCTGTGGAACAACTGAGGTGATAAATAAAAAGCTTGTAGAAATGTTTGATTCTGTGGATAAATGGAAGATTATTTAAGTATATTTCTTTCCCATTAGCTTGTTTATGGGGTTGTGGACTGTATCTGTTTTATATAAAATAGGAACCTATCAGATTTTATATGCTGAATACATAATTTCATATAATAGTAAAAAACAATCACAGGAAGTACTCATCTCTCTTCTTTTGTATATCTGCAAGAGAAACTCCTATAGCATTCTAGCCTTTATAATAGTGAAGTATGTATATAGTAAAGCACAGTAAATATTGCTCCTTTGGCATGTTCATAATAAATATCAGAAACAGAGACCTTTCCTCAGTAAAGAAAATCTTTGACAACTCTTCACCCTCATGATATTAACATCTATTTTCTAAGTTTACAACTAAGCCCACATCCATTTCATTTTACAACTCCATTGTTATAAATAGCTATATTAATATCACCTTTCTGCTTCAGATCAAAGGAAAAGAAATATCTATTTGGGTAAATATAAGATTATTTGCAGGTTTCTAAGCTTTTAAGGAATGTGAAAGAAAGAAAGGCTGGTGGACTCACTTTCCATGTAAGCCGAAACAGACAGGATGTGATAACATGACTTTGTCAAAGGAAGATAAATACACTGAAATCTCTTTCATGCTCTTAAAACTGGACTTTTGCCAATGTTTTCCACTTTCCTTACCTGTAATAGAAACAAATCCCCTAAATAAACTTTTTTTATTTATACTCCTAGGAAAATAATGATTTTAATTTAATGCAAGTACATTTAATTCTTTTAGGAGATTGATTATTTATAGGAAAAACTTTTAGGAAATGTCTTACCCTGGATTGCCAGCAAAACATAATAGTGTGGAGAAAAAAAAATTAAAACAAAGCATTTTTCACTGATTTCTCAAGGAACCACCTTGAAATATCTCCTTGGAACCTCTTTCAGTGGCATGTACCATGCCAGGCACTGGACCTTGAGTACCCTGAATGCTGCCCAAAGTCTGTGTCATCATCCTCGAAACTCTCTTCATTTTTGAGAACGTGGACAGCACTGATGTGATCTTACAGGTTGAACTCTTACAGGCTGGGCTCTGGTGCTCCACATTGATAAGATCTGTATTCTCACACAGTGCTTGCTCAGGGCCGCCTTTACGAAATTAATTGCAAAGGTGAATACTATGTTTTTATGGCTGTGTAAACCATGAAGTGATTCTTAGTGATGTCCTAATTGGTTTCACTGGAAAACTGCATGACATCTATGTTTGCCAGATCTCAGGTCTCTGCAACTTTGGGAATGCAAGCATTCTTCTTCCAAGAAAGGACAAGACTATTTGTGAAATGCAGGTACCCAGCAGTACTCATTCACTGGGGAGTCTTGAATCCCTACACAACCCAAAAAATTACAACACCCATGGAAAGATCTTTTCCATATCCATCTTCGGTTGGAGGTGGAATGTGCACTTGTCAAAATCTGCACTGCCTGACTGGATCCTGCTGCTCCCTATGAATTTCTGAAAAGAACTTAGAAATTACCTTTTTAAAATTATTATTCTCTGCTCATGCCTACATCAGAGGTGGTGCTGCCTTGCTTCATTTGAGCACTCTCCAGCTCTCAGCACACAGTGTGCTGAGTCAACAGGACTGAAACAGCCACTTGAGTGGAAAAGGGACCTCAGGCAGGTCCAGTCAATTAAAAGATAACATTTTAGAAAGGGAGTGGGTCTGATATCTCTTATACATTGCTGCTGTGCTTACCTCATAAGCTACCCCTCTCCTCACTCTTACCCCTGAGTCCTCTCTACAGATGTATACAGTGCTCAAGACAGCTGGCATGGGCTGGGGGGAAAGGATGCTGTGGATGGGTGTGGGAATACTGAGGGGGCTAGTCTCGGACTAGTGGGTGTGGGAATAGTCTTGGGCTCTGGGATATCTCCTCACTCTGTTCATCTGCAGGGACATTGGGACATTGAGAAAGTGTCTTCTCAGAAAGCCTGCACTGCTTGTTATACTTCCCACACATATCTCAGAGTGAAAGAGCTGGGAGTCTAACCTGGCTGCTGTTTCAGTCACATCACCCCTTCCAAAGGGGACAGATACATCTGTATCCTTGTAGTGAGGAGAGGTCTGCCCAGGTGCCTCCGTTCCGCAGCGGTTCACGAGGAGCGTCCTGGCTCAGGGACAGCCCTGCTATCATCCCACAGCTGGCAGCAGGTAGCTGTTATCCCTCTGCTATCCCATGCCCACAGCTGCCAGAAATATGTGAGGGCCTCTACCAAGGCTTTGAACAGAATCATAAACCTCAGTGTTTTTCTGTCCTTCACTTTTATTGCCAGGCATTTGGACATATCAATACCTCCTCGAAGGCAGGTTAGAAACCTCTGATGCAAAGTCCTGCTAATCTCAGGAAGGACCTCTGGCCGTCTCAAATCCACCCAACTGCTTGCAGCAGGATTAACTTCAAAGCTTGATTTGACTTGACAGGATTTGGAATTGATGCTTCCTATTTTTCCTGTGCTCATTACAGTTAATAGAATTTGATTCAAAGTACTTGTCTATGTAATTCTGAAGTACTTCTCTATTAGTACGTAGTGTTCTTTCATTGAGACCCTCCCCTTCTCACTTTTGGAGGAGCTGGCAGGTGATTAAAATGTTCACTGCAGCTTTGATAATTTTAAATAATGCAGCTAAATGTTTGCCCACAGAGTAATTAGGTATTCATTGACATGAGAGCCAATATACTGTGTTAATGTTTTAGGCAGGCTAGACTGTGAACTTGAAGACAGCTTTTAATGTCAGTTTTAAATTCCACATTTCTCTTCTGTCAGAAGTCTCCAAGTTAACTTCCTTAGTTACAGTGCCAATTTCTTACATTTGTCAAACCCACTTACCATAATTTTTAATGATTGTAGCCCAGAGAAAGCAAATACCACTCTGCTCTCTCAATCTGCCCAAAGAGAGAACTGAGGGCAGCTGGGATGCTGAAATTCCTTTGGATTACACAGAGGAGCAGAATTAAACATTTTAATATTTTCTCAACTATTTTCTATGTAAGAGGTGGGTTCTGAATCATAGGGTCTCTATGACCTTTAAAGAGACATGGGGGAGGGAAGTATTAAATAAAATAATGAGGTTGGTTCTTTCCCCTCCTCCTCCTGGCCAAAATTGATCTTCCCTGATTTGTCTGAATCACCCTGTTCCTCCTGTTCATAGGAAACTCAGAAAATAACATGGCTTTGCATCGTTCAGACTCTTATGTCTGCTGCAGTCCAGCCTGTGCTGTAACTCTTGCTGGTTTTGCTGAAGAAATTGCAATAACTGTGGCAGCAGTATTATTACTTTTACAATTATAGATCTCAACACTCCCCAGGCATTCATATTTATATGATGCAGTCTTTCCTGGTAAAAGTCACATGATAAGACAGTATCTTAGCCTTTGTGTTGCCATAGGAACAATCCAAACCTAAAGCATCTCCCTGTAAAAGGAAATATGCTTTTCTTTCTGCAAAATAGGCATAGGAAAGTCATACTCTTGTTAGACTAATGGCATTTTAGCTTTCAGTATCTAGAATAATTCAAGGTTAGATGAGTTTACACTAACAATCTTTCCATTTGTCATGAGGTGCCAGAGTGCAGCCTTCTGCTAGATTTGGAGAAAACCACAGCCATTTTTCCCTTCATTCTAGCCATGAACTTTCTTCTTCTAGCCTTCCTTTAAGCCCCTACAGATTTATTGTGCTGCTAAACTTACCAGTCTAAAATTTGTACTGACCACCCAATTTCTACTGTCATCTTGACAGAAAAATAACGAAACCAATATTTTAATATTGGTATATTAGCTTTGAAAAAAATTTGTGTTGATCTTCTGACTGTGCTGGGATGACTGTGAATGTAAGCCTGAATATGTATGTGATCAGAGAAGCGAGACCAGTGATTGATCAAAGCTCTGGATCCTCACAACTCACTAAAGCATTTCCCTTTAGATCAAGTGTTATGTTGGGGATTTTTTTGAGCAGAGATATCTTTTTCTCACAAATGTAGTGATACATGATGAATTCTGCCTGGATATTTGCCTTAGCAAAGTCTACCATGATCTGGTTATGGGGCTGTTTTCCAACAAGCATGAGTTTATTCTGCTAAAATTTACCACACACACACATCACAACTCTGATAGCATCCCAGTTCACCTGAGCTGTTTTCTTCCTCCTCAGCATTTTCCTGAGGATCCCTCTGATTTCCTTGTTCCTCAGGCTATAAATGAGGGGATACATTAAGGGAGTAATGTTGGTGTAGACCAGAGACACCACCTTGTCTCGAGCTGGTGAATAACTGGACTTGGGACGGATGTAAATGAAGGTGGCGCATCCATAGTGCAGTAAGGTGATGGCCAGATGTGAAATGCAGGTGGAAAAGGCCTTACCCCTTCCCACAGGGGAGGTGATGTGCAACAAAGCCACGGCAATGCAAACGTAGGAGGCCAGGATTAGGAGGAAGGGGAGCAGCAGGAGGAGCAGGCAGGCAGCCAGCAGGGGCAGCTCGGGGGTGTAGCTCTGTGTGCAGGCCAGGTGCAGCACGGCTGGCACATCACAGAAGAAGTGGTTGATGCGGCGTGACTGGCAGAAGGGCAGGCGGAACACGGCCACCGTCAAGCCCAGGGCAACAGCAGAGGCTCCCAGGCCGCAGGTGAGAGCCAGCCTGAGGCACAGCCCCTCGCTCATCAGGGCCGCGTAGCGCAGGGGGTGGCAGATGGCCACGAAGCGGTCGTAGGACATCGCCGCCAGCAGGAAGCACTCAGCCCCTCCGAGGGCCACGAAGAAGTGCATCTGTGCAGCACAGCCCAGGAAGGAGATGGTGCTGCCATCCACCACCACCAGGCTGAAGAGCGCCTTGGGGACAACGACTAAAGTGTAGCAGAGCTCGATGGCAGAGAGCTGGCAGAGGAAGAAAATCATGGGAGGACGTGAGGGCTCCATAACCACCGCCATGAAGATCATCATATTCCCTGCCAACGTGACCAAATGAACGATGAGAAAGATAAGGAAGAGCGGGACCCGCAGATGGAGAAGCTCAGAGAAGCCGAGCAGGAGGAACTCCATGGTTGCACCAGTGCTCACATTGTCCCTCTCCATGCAGCCTTCACATGGCATCTACAGGAGAGAAACAGAGGGGAAACAGCTGAATTAGATGTCTGGCAATCAATTCCATTTAGGAAATAACATTGCATTACTGTAGAACCAGTGTAGTAAAGGTTATTGGGTAGGGAGGAAGGTGATTTCATTAAAAAAAACCCCCCAAACTCCAAACCTGATTTCACTCAGCCACATTCAGCACACTCTCAGACCCATATTCTCCAAGAGTTCTTGTGCCCAAACAATCTCCCTAGGATTCTTTGCCATGGCATTGGTGACAAAGACTGTCAGCTGTTGGATCTTCATCACTTCTTCTGAATTGTTCTTAGGTTTGTGACCACGTGCAGGTTTTGAACATTCGTTAGGTACCCTTTAGGAATTGACACTGATTAGTCTGACTGAGCTGTTCAGCTTTTGAGAATCTTCATTGGACTCTCTCTCTTGAACTGAGTGTCCTAAGAAGCTGCAGAAAGAGGTGTTTTGGTCTTGAAAACCATCAGCTCCTAGGTCTCAAAGAAGCTGCTGCTGCTCCTTGTGCTTCCACTCCCAGTCAGACCTGTTAATTCTCTATTCACAGCACTTCTGCAGTCCCCTACATCGGTGTCAGAGATGTACCAGGACAACCAGACAGTGAGCTGAAGGTCCTGTGCCACAGCCTGACTCCAATTAGTGGAAATTTGAGGTACTCTCTGACTGGCTTTTCCCCTCTTGGCAGTGGATCTGCCATAAGGTTCATAGAGAAAAAGGATTTCAGTGATTAAACATGAGGATTCCGAAATTAGGGCTGACATTTTGGCTGCTTACATCTTTATGCCTGCCTCAGCCCTATGGCATCAGAGTTAAAGTAAACAAACTTCCATTCTCAAAACCAAAGATGTCCATGGCAACATAACTACTCTGTAACAGTTTTTTAAGGAAAACACAATGCTAATATCCTGGACTCGAAGACTGAGATCTTGCTTTTCACTGGAAGAGCAGAAATTTCCTAAGAATGTGAAGTGATACAAAGTCATTTGAGCTGAAAAATCTAGGAAAAATAAGAATGTAGAAAGACATACAAAAATTAATTATATATACTGGTCATGGGTGAACAGAGTCCATTGCTCATATGTTCATCAATGAATACAGTATTAACTACAAGAAATAATTCTTACTCTTTCTACACTTTGCAGTAAAACAGAAATAAAATCAGAGATTCCTTGAAGACTCCTGCTTATAGAAAAATCCCAGCAATATTTAAGTGTGAAGCAAACTGGAAAATTAATATGAAATGTCATCAAAGACTAATAGAAGGAATGTGAAATTGGTGGAAAAGCTATTAGTGGATATGGGGATTTTCCTGAGAATGGTGTTTCAAAAAAACTCCAGAAAAAATAAACAATACTATTGAGGAGCTTAATCTGCTTAAAGCCTACAGATCTTTGCCTCTTTTTTTTTTTCTTTTTTTTTTCTTTTTTTTTTTTCTTCTTTTTTTTTTTTCCCCCCCAGGTTTTCCTTGTGATTCAGTATCTCAGCAGCATTCAAAATGTCTGGGGGCTCAGGTAAATATGAAAATATCCACAATTATGTTTCAGCAGGTGCAAAACTAGGAATTTAATCTCTCTGCCTCAGAGCATAAGTCAGCAAAATTAATAAGCTAGGAAGAAACTACCATAAACTCTAAGACCAAAAAATAATGTACAGTCAGTGAAGACCAAGAAGGAGCTCTGTAGACAACACAGAGAGAGCAGTGATCCTGCAAAAACAAGTTAAAAATACTACTGCTATGCACAGTTTCCAGCAGTTATAAAGCCATGGTTCACTCCTACATCCACATTTTGCTGCTGCAAGACCTCCCCAACAGCAGTTCTAAGGAACCTGGCTGTAAATCTTCCTTGACACCCTATGCAAGTAGAAGGTTTTCACTGAAAACAGGATAAATGGGGTGGAACATGACTGCAGACTGAGTCACTGAGGACCAGCTGGGGCTCCCCTCACTCCAAGTACTGAGACTTTAAGCGGACTCTACTAAACAACAGGGCTGAGAAGTGGGGAAGAAACAGGGGTTTCCCTTCCTTTCGTCTGGAGCTGTTTGCTTCAGTGACAACATACCTTCTCTGTGTTAAAAGATAAGAGACTTCTTCCTCTTGGTGATGTGTGCTGCTCAGTCTGGGCTGAGATTCTGTTTCTTGCCCAGCCTGGGCTCCCTCTGGCTGTGGGTGTCCCTAGAGCCAACGTTTTCTTTCAGCATCTCATAGCCATCCTCTCTTCTCTTCTGCAGGACTCAGCTCCTTATACACCATATGGCACAGAAGTCTGTCCTGTTCCCTGCTGCCTCTGCCCTCCCTGCACCAAGGGCAGGCAGATCCATTCCTCCCAAGAAAGGGGGGGGGTTGCAGGTTTTCTGTAAATCGAGCAATAGGATGTAATTGCATCTTCAGAGGTTGGCAGCACCCTCCTCTCTTGTTCTCTTCACTGAAGCAATTGAAAGTAGCTGATTATTGACTGTGCTGCTTTGTACCTGGTATGGCAACATTGTAAGTAACAAAATGCATTGCCTCTCTTCTTAAATAAAAATAAATCTGTGAGTCTTTGAGTAAGTTTAAACCAAACTAACACTTAGAGGCAAAGCAAAACAGATATAGAAACTTTAAATGCATCTGTGTGTGGAGTTTTCACCAGTTCAGGTGACCCATTACTTTGTACTGGCTCAGATGAAATCACCAGTCAGCTTTTGATAGGACTGGGATTATTTGAGCCCAATTTCTTTTCATTGCCATTCCTGGCCACTTACACAGAAATAATTAAAGAGCTTTGTAGCCTTACGTGAGTAGAAAAAAACAGGCAAAGTCAAGATTTTTGACTGCTACAATGGATCTGCTTGGCAGAAACGTGAATATGGTACCTCAGTATTTTTCACAGGACTTGGTTTAGAAGAAATCCTTTCAAAATATCCTTCTATCATATTTTATCTATGTGGCATAGTCATTTTGGAACTAAACTGCTTAATACATTTGTCCATTCTGGGACTAACTGTGATGGGCAAAGAACCTGGGCTTCCTGTGGACAGCAAGAAACAGGAGCCAGAAGACGCCACAAAGGTCAACCCCTTACTGGGCTGCAATAGTAAGAATGTGTCCAGCAGGTAAAGTAAAGTGGCTATTCCCTTTTATCTGTCACACATGTAGCCACATCTGGAACACTGCCAAAGTTGTATTAAAGTATTTTTCCTCTATTTTAACCTGTCATTTAACTTCTTGGAATCAAAGTTATGACAGTGGAGTCTATCCTCTTTAGTTTTTCGAGTCACTTCCTTAACTTTCAGATTTTTATCTTTCCTTACACTTCATATTGTTTTAGGTTCTGCAAACAATTCAGGGCACAGAATGTGTTTAAAGCATTTAGAAAACTGTATTCTGAATCTGTCTTGAATTCTAGGTGCTGTTGTATAGTACTGAACAAAACAGCAACCTTGAAGCCTCTTTCGGTGGCACGTTGTCTCTGTAACAGGAGCAAAGTTGAGGTGCTGGTTATTTCCTAATTACATCAAGCAAATTGGGCAGATTATAAATGAAAGCAAATATTTACAGTAAAGTCTATTTTACTCAAGTGCTTTGCAGAGTAAGACTGCTCCCTCTAGTAAACTCTGTGAGAATTTCAGGACACCAGCTGATTAGCTCATGTAGAGCTTATCTTTGTGTTACAAAATAAAATTCAGGGGCTCTGGTGATATTTCTTGCTTTATCCTCTTCTCTGACCCAAACTGCAGGAGAAAATCTGCTCCCTCAGTAACAATGCTAAAACAATTATCAGGAACTACTTTGACAAGTCTGTTCCAACTTTCTCATCTTCAGATGGTCCTTTCTTCCTGCTGGACTGGAGGTGAACCGAGGTGAGTCAGCACCTACCCAGTAACCAATACCACACAGTCAGCAGTTATATGCACTAATTTTTTTTTTTTACCACAGTGCCCAGCCTTACACTGAAATAAATCAGGCAAATTACTGTTTCAGTCTGTGTGTGTGCAGATAAGCCGTCATTTATTAAGATGCAACTTACACCTCCTCGCAAGGTTTCAACACACTCCCACACGTTACCTCCACAACACGGCTCCCCAAAGAGGGGAGTGCTAGCTGGAGTGAGCTGTGCAGCCCAGTGCCAGAACACACAGCAACCAGACAAACAACAAGCAGCAGAGGATGAGAACATGCATGTCAAAGCGACTCCCTACTTCCTCCTCTAGCCCACACCTTTCAGGTTCCCAGCACTTCCATTGCATCAGCTTACGGCCAAATTCATAATAGATTATTAAAAGCTGCACGTTGGCATTAGTGTTTGCATGCCTTGAGTCTGCAGCATGTTATAGAGCTGTACATTCTGCCTCGCTGCAGAGTTCAGCCCTGCTTTCCTCCCCCGCACTCCTCACTGTGTGATTTTTTTCAGTACGTGCCTGCAAGGCTTTGGGACTGGCCTGCCTTAGCCCGAATTTGTATAAAGAGTTTCTTGGAATCCAGCTACGGTTGATGAATCACATCATATCAGCTTCTATCAGCAATTGCAACATGCTTCAGAGGATATTCCCCTTGGTCTTCAGAAAAAGGGCCAGTGCTGGGCTTGCCTATCCACACCCGTGAATCGCCAGCCGGCTCCAAAGAAGGCAAGAGAAACTGGGAAGCTCAGTGTAATGTGGAGAAATCTGGGAAAAATGGAAACAACTGAGAGAGGTACCAGGAAACCTGGAGGAGAGGGACATCCAGTCCCAGCAATGGCCAAGGAAGTGGTGCCCTCAGCTCAGACGACACAAAGCTCTTCAGCAGGCTTCATGTTCAAGCAACATGAGCTACCTAGCCAGTGGTAAAAGAGGATAAAGAGGACAGGAAGGATTGCAGATCTCCTTTGCATGCAAAAGCATGCTGATATTGATCCTCTGGGAGTATCTGAGCGCTGTAGAAAGCAAATATTTTGGCTGTTGTAGCTGCACTGATGTTCTGCTGCAGGTATGTTCAGTAGCAGAAGCTACTGTGTTATTCAGAAACGTCATGATGACTTATCTGATTAGAGAACTTAAGGCAGTTTTAAGGTGGATTGCTTGAATTGGTTTTGGTGGTTGATGAAATGTAAGATTTGCTCAAATGAAAATGTTAAGAGTGGCAATGTGAAAATAAATGCTAGTATCTTTTGAGAAAGTACAGTTGTGACTCCAGTACAGCTGACTATGATCAGAACACAGCAGGGCTGAGGGCTAAAAATTACAGCATCTTGACAGAGACTTTTTAACAGGTATGGGATCCCTATTCTGTAGTAAACAGGAGTCAAGAAATGTTGTCTCCCCCAGAGGCAAGACACTGAAACAATTTGGCATAGCCTTTAGGAGGAGCAATGTATCCTTATTCCCACAATGTTCAGAGTTTTCTGGAAACCGGGAACTGAAACTGGCTGGGGTGGTAACAGCAGGATGGCTGGCATCAATTTGCCTTGGTGAGAAAAATCATCACACTGCTCTGCTTGAGTTTCTGTTGTTTGGCTTGATAAACCGTGCCTGGGAACTCACTCTGGGAAAGATGCTGAACCATAAACCAAGCAAAACAGAGTTTTGCAAAAAAAGGGCAGGCAACCTGGCAGCTAACTACTCCTCATGATTTGTTAAAGGTGGGGCATTTCTTTCACCTCGTTGTACTTACTCATAGTCTAACCCAGCCAAAGGCATTGTCCTGCGTCTCTGCTACAAAAAAAGCTTGTGTGGATCAGTTAATAGTATCATAAACATGTAAGCTTTTCCCATTTGGAAAAAAATGGAGGTACTAGAAGAAAACTCATTTAGAACTAGAGAGAAAAAGGACAAATCTGAAATAGGAATTCATGAATAAGAGGATGAAAATATTTAACCCAAGAATAGCAGGTGAAAATTAAAAAGACAGACAAACTGAAAATTAGGCTACAGGCCCTGGAAAATATTAACTAGAAATCCAGTAGTTAAGGCAAGAGAGAAGGTGAGGGTAGTAAGATAGACTGATATTCTGAAGAGAGATCTTTTCTTCTTGTATCTGAAGTTATTTTCAGATTCATTTGGACAACTTTGTGGATGTCTCTGTGGATCCAATTAAAAGTTTGGGGTTTAACTACTTTTAGCCTGAAGGGCTCATCTGGAAAGAAACAGAGTAGCTGCAACTCTCCTGGTCTTTGAAGGAGCTCAGCAGTGTTCAGCCCCTCTTGGGGCAGGGCTGAGAGCACTCTGGGGCCTTGCTGAGAATCACTGGTGTTGACTTCTGAAAATCATGTGTTTATTGTTCCCTGTGCAATGGTAAATGAGGCATTGTCTCACCTGAGCTCTTCCTTGGGGTGGCAGTGACTGAGACACTCCACCTGGGGACATCATTTGTTTTTGCTTAATTTGTTCTGATGCAACAACAGCCGTTGGGAGAAAAGCCAGAAAAACTTATTGTCTCATGAAGTTCTCCACAGGAGACACCATCCTCAGCTGATGCTGCAAACACTTCATCCCCAATGTACTCAGCTACTACTCATTTTATCCTCCTCCTCCCATCTCATGTGTGGTCATCTAGATCAACATTTTTCATTTGTGTCACTTAGAAGCCCAAAGCTCATTTTCAGAATAGTGAGGTCAATAGCCATTAGAGCAACGTGCTTTTGTGAAGAAGCTTATTGCAGAAAATAAACTCTGGAAACCAACATCCCAGGCTGAATGTACAAGCTCCAGATGAACTGGAGCTTGTTTAGGCAGCAGGACTGTGGTAGACAGTCAATATGTGTGGTCAGAGACTGCAGATGGGCTGTAGGATGCATTCTAGCATTGAACTCTCAAGGTTGTTTCAAGCTGTGTTTCAAGAAAGTCAGTTGGAGGTAAAAGAAAAGAGCAATCTGTCCCTAATTGTGGAAAGAATCTATGTTTTAGAAAATATATATACAGCGGCTTGATGGACTGGATGGCAGGGGAGCAGGTGCTCAGAGAGCCATCCAGCTGTTGCCTTCAGCATTTTTTAGCATCATTTCCACTTATTGTCTCACACAATGATGTACAGATTATCTACTTCTATTATTTTGTTTCTTGTGTTCACAACATCTCTAAATTCTTATGTAACGTAACAGCAAACGCTGAAACAACTCAGTGAGAATTCAGCAGCCTATTCTTGGTACAAAGCCCAGCATTGCAGCACAACTGCAAGAATACAGAATGAGATGCAGCAAAATGTTACTAGTCCAGGTGTCCATGAACACAGAATTACAGGAAATAGTTTCAAGACAAGTGGATGCAAGAGAGAAAGACTTTTAATAGCTTTTCTCTATGAGGACCTGCTAGAGATAGGGGGGAGACTTATCAGCCTGCAGGAATCCCTGTCTATAGATATGTCATATATTTAATTTCTTCACTGTCCTTCTTGGGTGACCAAAGCACTTACCTGAAAGGAGACATCACATGGCACAACAGAATCATGAGCTGCTTGGAGGAACAGGAGAAAGGACAGTAGGTCAAAAGGGACAAAAAGATTAGGCCCTTATCAACTTCTGTGAGTCTCAGTGAAGATGTGGCAGTAACAGTGGACTCATGCTTAGCTGAGCTCTCTGGAAATCCCAGGAGTTGCACTTGATCCTTGTGGGATCCCTTCCAACTCAGGCTATTTATTCTATTCTATTCTATTCTATTCTATTCTATTCTATTCTATTCTATTCTATTCTATTCTATTCTATTCTATTCTATTCTATTCTATTCTATTCTATTCTATTCTATTCTATTCTATTCTATTCTATTCTATTCTATTCTATTCTATTCTATTCTATTCTATTCTATTCTATTCTATTCTATTCTATTCTATTCTATTCTATTCTATTCTATTCTATTCTATTCTATTCTATTCTATTCCATTCCATTCCATTCCATTCCATTCCATTCCATTCCATTCCATTCCATTCCATTCCATTCCATTCCATTCCATTCTAATCCATTTTCTTGCTGACCAATGCCCTTCATCTGTCAGTCCTGAACCCTGTCCTGGGCTGGGGAACTGTGGGCACACCTAGAGTTATCAAGAGACTAGACTCATATTTACGTGTTGGTTGACTAGTACAACAGATCTAGGTCTTGGATGGGTGATCTAAAGCCTGATACCTCTGGTGCCCCTAATGATTTCCAGTCTCATGGATTTATTTGATGCAAAGGCTTTTATTCTGAAATAAGCTGCTTGTTAGAGCACATGCTATATGATCTGCATATTTATGCCTTTTCCTTTATATTCAGACACTGAGAAGAGCTTCCTCCATATTCAGTTTTAGCAACTTTCTTTTATTAGCAAAACCTAATTTTCCCTGATTAGGGAACATAGGCTGAAGACCCTGTGACAGCCTGAGCAACAAACCAAGCTAAGTACGCAGCAGTTCTTTCAGGCTGATGAATGGGAAGTGTAATGAAACTGCATTGAGTGGATGTGATACCACAATGTTCTCCAGTGCTACAAAAGGTCTTCACTGAATCACAGAAACATAAGAAAGCAGCCTGGAACACCCAGCCTGCTGCTCAGAGCCAGAGTATCACTAACACTCCATCCCATCATGATGGACTTTTCTTACAGGGTCCTGGGAACCTCCGAGGCTGGAGACTCCTTCGCCACCCTACATGTCAGCTCCTGTGCTGGGCTACCTGATGGTGAAAAATTTTCCAAGTTTCGAACCAGAATCCCCTGAAATGTGATTTACAGCTACTGACCATTGCTGTTGGTTTAATGGAGCTGTAATAAATGCCTGGTGTTCGGGACTGGAAGTAGAGGGGCAAAGAGAAACAGGTCAGGAAGGAGGAAAACCAAGATCAGTTCATCAAGACAATGTTGGAAACAGCCTCTTAGCACAGCATAAAGATGGACTAGCCTTCTTTACTCTTTTCTTTTTGCATAAAGGCACAAGGTGGTAGATTTGAAGGAAGAGAGGCCCTGAAAACCTTTGCAGCAAGCCCCATGCAAATGTGGTGCCTTCCTTTAAGCTGCTGTGCTCATTAGCCAGCAGACTTTCTGTGCTTTCTGCCTGCAGTGCTAGGCAGCTGCATTTGGGCTGGTACTGAAATGGAAAGCATGAAACCCACTGTCTTCTGTGGTATGAGGCAAGTGCCCAGCAGGCAGAGCCTGTTGGCTGTTGCATTGCTGATGGCTTGTGCTGAGCTGCTGGTGAGCAGCTGAGCAGTGAAATTGGGTTCAGCCTCAGTGTATCCTCACTTCCATCTTGGTTTCCATACAGATGTATGGAGGACCCACTGCAACCAAGTCTGTGTGTGACAAATGTCTTGTATTCCCAGCAGACACATAGAAAAACTTTGTTTAAATTTTTTTTTTGTTTGCATCCATCTCCCCCTCATGAGCTCATCATACCTCTCTCATTCACAACTTTTACTTCACAGAGGTTACATCTTCAGAGTAACAGAGCAGACAGTTCAAATGGGTTGCAGATATCAAAATTCATCAAGGTACTGAATGCCAGCTGATGAAACTCTTCATTATTTGCATGTTCTTAAAAACTGATTTTATTTGTTCTAGTCTTTGATGAGAAGAGGAGCTTTTTGCTGCCTAAAATTTTGAACAATATTAATGTTGCATAAGTTAGGCCACTGAGATAGGAATCTTGATATATGTTTCTCAACCCTACCACTGGATACTAAAATCAGAAGAACAACTTAATTGGAATTAAGTAATGCATACTGTTGTGTCCAAGAATTAAACTTTTTTTCAAGATGCTCCAAACTAAGGCTTTACCCAGGTTTTACCCAAGATGGAGAAAAAAATATCCATATTTTCTGAAATCACTACAATGGCTTTGAGAAACCACAGATCTCATTTTGGAAGCTCTATGCCTATTCCCAGAAGCACAGTTGCTTTCCCAGACAATAACTTTCCTACAAATTTTTCTTTTCAGGAGTTCATATTAGACTTAATAATATCCATTTTGTGCACAAAAAGTGAGGATTGTGGAGCAATGGAAATGCCTACATGGCAGGTAGATTGCAAGATGGAAAATATAGCTCTGCTTGTCATTAGTTACACATGCCAGGAGAGTAAAAAAGGCACAAAGCCACCCTGAAAAGAGTGAAGTCACCGGTAATAGAGAATTTTCATTGTCCCACAACATTAGGCCATAGCCAAAAGTGGGAGCAGACAAAGACTGGTACTTTTCTCATGGAGTATTTCTTTAGAGGAGAAAAAACTGTGGAAAAACATGAATTTTGGCAACCTTGTTGTGGTAGAAGGTCAGTACTCTGAACGATGTGCTGACATCCCAGCAGATAAATGGGCTAAAACTACTTTCCGTTACACTGAGGAGGAAAAAGAAAGTCTGAAAATTCAGATAATAAGACAAAAGCAGAAATATTTCCCTGTGGTCAACTGTTTCTGTGATATTTGATGTACTGACAACATTAGGCCAGCATTCAAATCTCTACCCAGAAACAGTCTCCCCTGTTACACTGAATTTTTTGGAGATTCACTTCAGTCCAGGAATGGCTTTGAAAGAATATGTTACTTAAAACTGTAAGCACCAGCTTTTTCTCCCCAGTAAAACTTAAACTCCAGATGGCAATAGAGCTGTTAAGGATTTCAGCCACTACTGCAGAAAAAACATACAATGTTCCTGATGTCACAGCTCTGCAGTGCTGTAATTACATCGTTATACATACATTCAGCTGTCTATACTTATTTTATGGGAGAGCTGGCAGTGTGGGTGTGGGGTGTCTGGGGGCAGCCCTTGGGCTGTGGCAGCTGCTGCATTTGGCCATGCCTGTGTCCTTCCCGAGCAACAGGGGGTGCCTGTCCCTGGGTCACACAGCCAAGCCCAGCACAGGTGCCCCTGCAACCTGGGCAGCAGCGGTGTGAAAAGCAGCCCCCGACAGAGACCCTGGCCCTGGGCTCAGCAGCTGAGCAGGAGGAGCTCCTGGGCCTGGACTCCGCTCATCCTCAGCTATCCCAACACACAGCACTGGAAAAGTGACTTGGCCAAAACAGAACTCTGGAACTGGTGTTTTCCACACAGAAGAAAGAGTTTGTGTAATTTTAATGTTCTTTCCTTCTACTTTCTGTCCTTCTTCAATGATATATTTTTACCCTTTAGTTCCTTGCTGCTGATTAGCTGCTTGCAGGAAGTACCATGGGCTTTCTTGGAAGAGCATCTTGTGTGTTAAAATCCTACAAATCCTACAGATCAGCAGACGTAATCTATATTCTCTTTTTCTTGAAGTTTTTTCAGGACCTTATTATATTTTGCCATGTAAAAAGCAATGAAAAATTCCTTTCACAAAGGCGAAGAAATAACAGATTTACAGAAAAACATAAGGAGCAACCACTGAAAGCCTCTAGCCCAATATCCTGCTGACAACAGGGCTAACTCTGGTTAGGTGAAGTTCCTTAAGGCCTTTTTCAGGTGAGTTCTAACACTGAATCATAGAGGATAGTTTGGGTTCGAAGGGAGGTTTAAAGATCATCTAGTTCTAAACACCTGCCACAGGCAGGGACGTCTTCCACTAGACCAGGTTGCTCAAAGCTCCATCCAGCATGGGCTTGAACGCTTCCAGGGATGGATCATCCACAACTTCTCCGGGCAGCATGGTCCCATGCTTCAAAGACATATCTTCCATAAATCCCATCTAAATGTATGCTCTTTCTGTATAACCCCTTGTCCTGACACTAGAGGCCATGGTAAAAAATATCTCTTTCTATGTTTCTTATAAACCCTTTTCATGTATTAGAAGGTCCCAGTAAGATCTCTCCAGAGTCTTTACTCCTCCAGGCAGAACAACCACAAGTCCCTCAGATTTTCTTCATAGCAGAAGTGTTACAGACCTCTGACCATTTTTGTGGCCCTCCTCTGGACTCCTCATTGCAACAGGTCCGTATTTTCCCTGTTCTGGACTCCAGAGGTGGACACAGCACTCCATGTGGAGTCTCCTGAGAGCCAAGTAGAGGGGCAGAATCACCCCCATGACCTGCTGGCCACATTGCTTTGGATGCAGCCCAGGCTACAGCTGGCTTTCTGGGATACAAGTGCTCATTGTCAACTCATGACCAGCTTTTCATCCACCAGCATTCCAAATTCCTTCTCAGCCATGCCACTCTCAGGTTCCTCAGTTAGTCTTTACCCTGGTCTTTTCTGATGATGGAAGAGACTTCATTCCCGTACTTGCCTTGAGTTTAAGAGACTTCAGAAATGTGAGAAGAGGGAACTGAGACAAAAGAAATATGTTGAGTACCTCAGCCTTCTCCATATCAATTGTCACCATTTCTCCTGTCCTATTTATTGGGGGGGGGAATGGGAAAGACATTTTATTTAATCTTACTTTTCTTGTCAATGTGCTTATAAAAGTCCTTCTTACTATTCTTTCTAAATTAAGTTCCAGCTGTGCTTTAGCTTTCCATATCTCATCCCCTTGTGTTTGGAGCACAGTTACATCAGCTAGAAACATGAAAAAAACTCAGGTGACTCCTGTCTTCCTGAGTTTCTGAAGGAGGTATCTTTTCTACACTTTGTACCTCTCTCAGGAGGACCCAAAAAGCTACATCTACTTAGCCATCAGCAGTGTAGGAAGTCCCTAACTAAAATAATGCATTACTGTGATATGGACAACCCACACACAAAGTCAGTGTTTACACACAGACTTCTGCCAGCTGTGCTCACCATTATCTCAGTAAATACGTGTCACTCAACAATCTCATGCTTTTGGTGTTTGCACATCTTCATCCATCTTCAAAACTGTCCTGACACAAGCTGTGATTTGGGAGGTTTGGGCACGGCATTGAGAGGAGTTTTTCACTAGGAGTCAGTGCAGCACCAGACCAGGTGTGAGACAGTGACTTCTTCATCAATATTTTCAGCACTTGGGCAGATGAAGTGACAGTGACCTGGCGTGGTGTTGAGGATAGTCCCACTTGAAGCAGAATTTCTGAGCAATGTACCACAGATTTGATGACACAGATATCCATGAACAACTGACAAACAAGAAATGAATGTTTACTTGTGCTTACAGCTCTGGCTTCTCACACAGAGGGTGTCTGAACGTGCTTCCCTGTTGGAGGTTTTCCACAAACGGGACAGGACCGCTGGGTGACGTGTCACAAGCTTTTATTTTGGGCACCAGTCTCAGTTACAGACACAGGAGATGGCACAAGTTCGTGTCTCTCTGAGCAGCCAAAGATCTCATTGTTACAGAACATTTTAAAAGTTTTTCAGCCAATAGCATATTGTTAAAGCTTACAAACAATTGTTCTATCCAATCACTAAAAACACACGTGCACCTTCTTCAAACAATGCTTGCTAGTTTGCTTTCTATTAACAATATATAATACTCTATTATTAAGCTTAAAACCTTCTACTATCTACTACTTCTACTATTTGGTTGGCATATTTTTCTGCAGTCTTAAGGTCTATCTTAGCTAAGCCTAAAAACTCAACTATTGTTTTATGTCCTTGCATATTGTATTATTATATCTTCCTTACTTTCAGGCTTTGCAGCTGCAACTAGCTCTAAGTTCTCTGCTTTTTCTTTTCTGAGGCTTATTTTCACAGCTTCTGGAAGTCTTCTTACCTGTACTGTTTCCCACAGTTCCCTACCCAGCTTGACAGGGAGCTATTTCCATCACCAATCTTTCATATTCCTGTCATATTCATTCACTGTCAGGTGAGAGCCTTATCCAACGGTAGATTGAAGTTCAGACCATGTCATCTTTGTTTAGTTTCAGTCCTTGACATCTTGTTAATTGTAATGACAGTGCAATAGAGAGTTCTGATTAAATTCCAGGCAAGTATAGCAGTTTTCCTCAAATACTGCAAGGATGGATTTAAAAAAAATCCAACTGATAAAGACCCTACCATCCCCTCTCCTTCCCATTCTTTTTAGGCTATCTAGGAGCACAGTAAAATAAAAACACCAAAACCATGGCATTAGTGATTGCTATCATTATTTTTCTAGGACACAGATATTCAGGCTATAGTGACCACAATCATCTGATAATGGCCAAGCTATTCTGCAGGTAATAGTCCAGCTAAGGATTAATTGCATCAACCATGCATATAACTATATTATTGACATGTTTGGTTTGCATTTTAACTTCTCTTGCAAAGACTATAAATAAAAGGAGTTTCTAGTTTTAAAGTCTTTCCTCTTTAAAACCTTCTTTCTGCTGGCACTGCTGTCCCAGGGCCAAAGACACAAGGCTGTTTCACATGATGGCAACCAGCTCCTCAGGCATACTGGTCCCAGCTTTGTTGCCCACATCTTTCCAGTCAGAGCCACCATACTGCAATGCCCCCTTCCCTCCTTATGGCCCAAATTAGGGCCAAGTTTTGTTACTAGCAACAAACCCACCCAACCATGCAGAGGAAGCCCATTTAGGGTCAGCTCACTAGAGCTGCACCCTGTCCCTCTCCAGAGGATGGCAGCAGAGTTCAAGCAACCCTGAAGGACCTTTTCCCCCAGCTTGTAGAATCACAGAATGGTTTGAGTTGAAAGGGACCTTAAAAATCATCTAGTTCCAATCCCCAAAGTGCAGACTCTGCTGAGCTCCCTGCTAGTTTCAGGCTTCACCAAAGCAAGTTTTCCAAGGGATCCAGGAATGGCAGGATGAAGTATTGCTGATGAGTACAAAAAATCTGGATGGGAGTTCCAGGTAACATCAGGAGAAATTAAAGTGGGCAGCATTTGAGGAGCAGAACCACGTCCAGCCAAATGGCAGTGGATACCCAGGGTGAGGTGGGGAGGTCCTACCTGGATCCCATCTGGATCCCACTCTGCCACTCCCCAGGCTGTGCAAGGAGAGCTAATTTCCTAGTTTTCTCATTAACAAAAAAAAAGAAAAAAAAAAGGGGGGGGATTTCAAGGGTTTGGAAAGGCTGACCTGCCACACCACAGGCCTGCCTGCTGAAAATATATTTATTTCAGCAAGCCATGGAAAGTGTGTTATGGATGATTAGACCAGAATGAAATGGGCTGGGAAAATTTGTGAGATTAGGAACTTTCACTGTTAAATTAAGGTGTACAAGTTGTAGATTGTTTTCCTTAAAGTTATCCCTTTTATGATAATCTATTTTCAGAGTAAAATTAAAATGCTATGTTTATAAATAAATATGTATATATCAACAAAAAATATGTCTACAACAGGGTTGCAGCATTGGTGGATAGGGGAAGAGTGTTTGACATTATCTACTTTGCTTGTGAAAAGCATTTGAAGATGTACAGCATGACATCCTTATCTCTAAAATGGAGAGACATGAATTTGGTGGATGGGCTGTTCCCATAGATAAGGATTTGACTGGATGGAGACACTCAAAGAGTTGTGGTCAATGACTCCATGTCCAAATAGAGACCAAATAGTGATGAGCAGCATTCTTCAGGGTTTGGTATTGGGACTGGACTGTTTAACATCTTTGCTGGCAACATGAACAGTGGGATTGTGTGCAGAAGCTGTGTTCTCCTTGAGCCTGGGTGTCACTGCACTGGGAACTGCCCTAGACCGATAAGCTGCTTTATTCCCCTGGATCGGTTTTCGTGGCCTGTTTTCTGGCAGTGAGGGGGGCCACGGAGGTGGCTTCTGTGAGAAGCTGCTGGAAGCTTCCACCATGTCTGACAGGGCCAATCCCTGATGGCTCTGAAGATGGACACGCTGCTGGCCAAGGCTGGGGCGATTAGAGAGGTTGGTAACACCTCTGTGATAACAGATTTAAGAAAAAAACAAAACAAAGGTAGAGGTGCAGTTTTAATTCCAGACAGAGAAGAGGAGCAGGTGAGAACATGTGAGGGAAACCACATGGAGACACCAAGGGCAGTGGAGAAGGTGGGGCAGGAGGTGCTCCAGGCATCAGAGCCAGAATTGCTCTGCAGGCTGTAGTGATGACCATGGTGAAGCAGCTGTGCCCCTGCAGCCCATGGGGATCCACAGGGGATGCAGAGATCCACCCCCAGCCCATGGGGGAAGTGCCCACACTGGAGCATGTGGATGCCTGGAGGAGGCTGTGATCCAGTGGGAGACCCAGTGGAGAGAGGGTCCCTGCTTCCAGGCTGGAGCAGCCTGTCCTTGGAGGACTGCACCCCAAGGAAGAGTGACCCATGCCGCAGCAGTTTTGGGAGGACTGCTCCTCGTGAGATTGGAACCACCCTGGAGAAGTTCACAGAGAATTTTCTGCTGTGGGAGGGACCCCATGGTCTCACAGGGACACAGCCTCTCTCCCTGCATAGGGGAAGAAAACCTTGGGTGACAAAGTGACCCAAACCCCCACCCCCTTGTCTCCCTGTCAATGGGATGGAGGGGCTGGGGGAGAAAAAGGTGTTTTTAGGGCTTATTTTACTTCTCATTATCCTGCTCTGATGTTGTTAGTAATAAACTCACTTTGTACCTCTAAGTTGAGCCTGTTTTGCCTTTGGAGTGTTTCCTCATCTTATCTCAGCTAATGAACCCTTTGTTAAATTTTTCTCTCCTCTGTCCAGCTGTAGCAGAAAAGGTTGAGTGAGTGGCTTTCATGGGTGCCTGGTGTTTGGCCAGTGTCAAACCACAGCATCCCCACAGGTCACATTGCACCAGGAGGGTGTCTCACAGCACCAGGGTTAGTTTGAGTGCGCTTGCCTCTGGGGCATAGAGAAGATAAACAGGCCAGGGGCCTGGGGGATCCATGATGAGTCTGTGCTGAGCTCTGGGGCTGATGGTGTTTACCTAGGTGAACTGCACTCTGCTAATCCGTGGGACTGTGTGAACAGGAGCAGGGCTTTGGGACCACACGAATAACAAAGGCAAGTTTGCTCCAAAGAGGGAAGTTCCTCACAGGAATAATCTGCTGCAGCTGCACACATTTGACCATGTCACATTTATGTTCCTGATGACCTCTACAGATCTCTGAAAGAAGGTCTCTCATTACTGCTTTTGTCAGCAATATGCTTTGCAGTTTTTGAGATTTGATTTACCAGGATGGAGAATCTAATTTAAGTTTTGCCATAGTATTGCTCTGCTGAATCCAAAGATCAAATAAGGCACTGCCAAGAAAACACAGCAGCATTAGGGGAAGGAGTACTCTGACAAAGAAAACTAAGAAGAAATTAAAGGAAGCATCAATAATTGAATTGTAAGTGAGGCAGCTGCTTAAAAAAATTGGACAAATTTTACCATTGGTATCAAACATTCAGTCAATTCAAATTTATGAGAACAGTCTGTTTGATTATGTAATTTGGGCACTAAAAGGCCATATCATTAGTATGATCAATGTCTTGAGATACAATCAGATATGTGATATTTGGGTACAGGCTGAGAGTTTGGTCAGGATCATAGCAATAATCAACCTGCTCGCAAAGATTTTAGCTCTGTTTGAGTTAAGCCTGAACCTACTGTTACTGAACAGTGAAACTGGAAGGAGATTAAATCTTACAGGAGACCTCCATGATAAAGGACTCAAAGTGACTGCACTAAACATTTTCTGGATACACAGAGACATCTCATCATAAAAGGGCAATATTTATCTACACTAAACAGTACATAAAACAGACCCATTGTTGCTTGCAAGAGCTTTTTTAATGACACCAGCACAAAATGGATTAGAGACAATAGCAGAAGCCATGGTATCAAAAGGGCATTTTAAAACAATTCACAAAGAAAGTGACAAAAGCAGAGGCAGAGAACTAGGTCTCAAATTTCTTGCTGGTGCTGCATCTTTCCTCAGCTTTGGAGGATTTGCATTCTAATAGGAGCGTCCAGGGCGAAGGGGACGCAGGAAGGAAAGCTTGTCATTGAAATTGATTGCCTTGTAATTTGGAAGGTTTTCACGTTCTCGAGCAAGGTATTGAATTCCACTTCCATCACTGTGCTCACACAGCAGCCAGGCACCTCTCTGGACTTTGTGAGAAGACATGATGTCATTGTCGTGTCCCGCAGCCAGGTTGGTCGCTTCTCTTATTACCCTGCTCTTCCCTTGATAGTTGGTATGCTCATAGAGAGTGATCTCAGGATTGCTCAGATCTTCAGTGATCATCTGCAGAGAACTGACCTTGTTATTCATCCTGGAACCAAGGAAGCTATGGTCTCCCTCCTCAAGTACCAGAAACTGGCCTCCATAGTTTGAATGCTCATAAACCACCCAAGGCTGGCCAATTACTTTTGCAGAGGAGGCAAGATCATTCCAATCTGCATCTCTTAGATTGGCAATATCAGAGGTGAATTCTTTGGATAAACCCTGGAAGCTGGAACGCTCATAAAGGATGATTTTCCCCATCTCAGTAGGACTTCTAGAGCTTAAATTTCTTCCTCTAGGAACTGGATGACACCCTGCACGAACGGAAGAGAGAAAATAAGCAATGCTTGTAAGAAGCCTTTTGGAACTTGAAACAAAATTATGGACACCCAGGAGGGAAAAAGGAAAAATAAAATATTTTGAACAAAGAATAAACATAAAAGTAGCTGGAAAAGAGTGAGGTCATGACATGTGTGTGTTGATTTAGGTGTATTCCCAAGAGTAAGCTGTCAAATACTCTCAAGTTCACCCCTCACAATGGTGCACCACTGGCCCCCTGCACCCTCTCCCTTGGCAAGGTTTGTTTGTCCTGCAGCAGCCATCTCCTCCTCATGCCCTGAAAGATGGGTTCAGTCTCTGCACATGCACACAGCACACCCTCACGGCTGTGCTGCAGCTCTCAGCCCAACACTAAAGCCTCCTTCCCTTCCCCTGCATTATTGCCCTGCAGCTGCCCAAGAAACCCTTCCAGTTCTCTCTGCACAGTGTGCCTCTTACCTTGATGGCAGCTTCAGGGCTGGGGAGAGCTGAGGGCAATTCCTCCAGTGCAGGGCTGCGGTTTGGGAAGGGCGTCTCACCTCCCTGCATTTATACTTGCACAAAAGTCTTACAAAGCACCACAGTCAACGGAACTGAAAGCGTCCAATATTACCCCCAGGGATTAAAACTAATTATCCATTGTATTTTGCTGTCTATGGTACTAAAACCAGACATCTTCTTCCTCTTGTTCAAAAGTCTGTTGAAGCATGAGTGACTTGATGAAGCGGGGGAAGTTCAGTACTTGTTTGTCCTTCTCCTCCAGAAGAAAATGGAAGGAGATTAATAAAAAGGTATCAAAATAGTTTGTGACACATGTTCTGTTTCTGAATGTTGCAGCTTACGTTTTTGCTTTTCTGGGAAGTATGTCTAATACACAACCTTAGTTTTACTAAGAGTTTGGCTGGGAGATATCCAGGTGTCAGAGAGGGCATTTACATGGCTTTTTCTTTTTTCAGTTGCCTTTTCTCCTTAGCATCACAGAATCATTTATATTGGAAAAGGCCTCCAAGATAGAACCTTTGACTGAACACTACCATGCCCATTAAACCATATTGCAAATGTCACTTCTTGTGTTTTGAACACTTCCAATGATGCTGGTTCCACTGCTTCCCTAGCTAGCCCATTCCAAAGTTTAACTGCACTTGTTGTGATGAAATATTTCCTAATATCCAACCTGAATCTCTCCATGCACAACTGAAGGTAATTTCCCATTGTCCCTCCCTTGCCTGGTACAAGGGCCAAACCTCCACCTTGTCACAAGTTCCTTTCAGGTATTGTCAAGAGAAAACATATCTGTCATGAGCCTTCTTTTCTCCAGGATAAACACCCCCAGCTCTCTCAGCTCTTCCTCACAGGACTTGTGCTCCAGACCCTTCACCAGCCTTGTTGCCCTTCTCTGGCCTCACTCCCACACCTCAATGTCTTTCTTGCACTGAGGGACCCAAAATGAACACAGGATTCCAGGTGTGGCCTCACCAGTGCTCAGTACAGGGGGACAATCACTGTCCTGCTCCTGCTGGCCACACCACTGCTAATACAGGCCAGGTGCCATTGGACTTCTTGGCTACCTGGGCACTGCTGGCTCATGTTCAGCTCTCTGAAGGTGTGGATGCCCCATCTCTCAAAGGGTTCTTTAGGGTCTCTTGCAGCCCAAACCATTCTCTGATATATATGATCACATATATATTTATCTGTTGTAATAGATGTACATGGTACTATCATAAATAATAATCAAAAGCATCAATATTGTTGTCTCAAAAGCAGAAAGGAGGTCACAGCCGAGAACCCAGAAACAGGATGTAAATTTCTGGCATGGTGTAAAACCAGCTTCAAAGTCAGAATTTTAAAGCAGAAGCATGGCAAAACAAACAGATATTTGCAGATATTTATTTTGCGCTCAATACCGTTTTATTTTAAATAGTGCTTTATACTTTCAGTTTTGAAATTAAACACATGAATCTGGTTAGACATGATGTTTCTTTCACAAACATGTCAAGCAGCAATCTTATTATGCTAAATAATACTCTAAACGTTTTTCCAATTCAGGCTGAAGTAAATGCTTCAGATAATATTTATTTTTAATGTTTTTGCTCTATCAGTTTTTTTCATTACTGCCCATGGACCACCAATATTGTTTCTCCTCATTTTTTCATCCTCCTCAATTTTCTTCTCCAGATGGGTACAAATTGCTTCCTATATCAAGTTATTGGTTCTCCCAAATGCCACACCATGCTCTCAGTGACTCATACTGGAAGTCTGCTTTGCAGAAAACAGCATCCCATAAACTCTTCTGCTGGGAATTCTGTAGTGTGTCCCCCTAGGACTCAGCCCATCCTTTCTCTGGTCACTGTCTTCCAAGGTGCTTCGATCTGATTTATTCTGTTCTGGGGTTCCTGACCAGCTTCCAAGCACCAGAAACACCATCTAATGAGTTACTGAATTGAATTAAACTAACAGTAAATTGCAGAATCAGCTCTATTTCTGCCTTTTTAAATAACTGCCTTTGGTCACTTATCAGTAGGAACTCACTTTACAGGATCATGCTACTGGAGGTTGTGCTTCCCCTCTGCTGGTTTTGAAATTAAGTCACAGGCATTCTGGACAACATTATAAATTCATCACTAGAACAGTTCTCAGAGTCAACTCTGAACCCTTGTTGCTTTGTTATTATTTAAAATATTTCTGGTTTATATTTTCACAAAATGTTCTATGTTGTCACTTTAAATTCTCATGAAAATTTACATTTGCATAAAATGAATTTTTAGCACAAAAGTGACAGGATGTGAAGATGGATTCTCTGTTTCTTTGAATGGTTTTTAATTTCTGTTTGCATTTGTGTTGAAAGACACAAGACACTATGATGTACACTCAGAGGAAACTGTCTGCAGCAGCCCAACCACTATCACAAATAGAATTTAGGGAAAAGTTAGAGAGAACTCCGAGACTTGGGCCACTGGGTGGTCTTGTCGGCTCTAAGAGGGCGTTCCCCAAGCTTTGAGCACTGCGTGGCACAGAGCAGTGTGTGGTGCTTTGGCAGGGAAACCATGGCTGGACTTGCATTAACATCTCAGCTACTGCAGAGGCAGTGACACGTGGCAGAGAGGCTGCTACAGGGTGTGGGGTCTGCAAGACCAGATAGAAGAGGCATGGGTCCTGCACCAGCCTAAACCTCAGTGTATTGTTCTGTTGAGCCTTGCTGTCTCTCCTCCTTCAGTCACCAGCTCTGACACCAGGACAGGTGTCTCCATCTGTCCTGCTGAGACACATCTTGCTCCAGAGGCCTCCACCCATGGTGATATTCAAAGTGTGGGAAGACAAGTTTGTAAGGGTATGTGGACCATGACAGTCTGTTTCATGAACTTCGTCAAATAAAGACAATTTCTGTTCAAGAGGAGCGACAATAGTGTGATTTGCCAGCAAAGTTTGAGCTGGAGCAGCCAGCAAGCTGGGCATGGACCTAGACTGGGATTTCAGACAGGCAGTTGACTTGTGCTGGGAGTCAAGGCACCCACAGAACACCAGTGAGAACAGTGTGTGGTGTGTGTGGGCTGGCTGCAAGCACCAAGCTGCACTAGCCAGGGGGAAGGAGACACCAAAGTGTCCTCTGCTCAGAGAGCCCAGAGCCAGGCATGAGAGTGGACAGGCTGGGGGCTCCCTGCCCTGTTGGAAGCGCCTGTGAAGGTGCTTGTGGCTGTGGAGAGTGAGGTGTGCAGATCTTCACTGGAGGGCTCCACGTGGATGATGTGGAGATGAGGAAGGAGATGGGGCTGTCTCCATTCCATTCTGTGGGAGAGCTGGCAGTGTGGGTGTGGGGTGTCTGGGGGCAGCCCTTGGGCTGTGGCAGCTGCTGCATTTGGCCATGCCTGTGTCCTTCCCGAGCAACAGGGGGTGCCTGTCCCTGGGTCACACAGCCAAGCCCAGCACAGGTGCCCCTGCAACCTGGGCAGCAGCGGTGTGAAAAGCAGCCCCCGACAGAGACCCTGGCCCTGGGCTCAGCAGCTGAGCAGGAGGAGCTCCTGGGCCTGAACTCCGCTCATCCTCAGCTATCCCAACACACAGCACTCAAAAAGTGACTTGGCCAGAAAGAAACCCTGCAACTGGGGCTTTGCCACACAAAAACCAAACACCCTGGTGTAACTTTACTCTTCTTTCCTTTTACTTTCAGTCCTTATCAGCTGTTTGCAGGAACTACCATGGGCTTTCTCAGAAAAGCATCTTGTGTGTTGCAATCCTGCAGATCCACAGATGTTCTCTCAGTTCTCTTTTTCTTCCACTTGTAGTTGGATGGGATTCTACTTCTACTCTCTTGAAAGTAGGAGAGACACATCCTGAAAAATTCCCTTCCAAAAAACCCCAAATTCACCAAGAAAATCCCAAACACTAAACTGAGGAGAGACAAATTGCAGGGACACATTAATTGCTGAGCACAAGGACAATGCAAAGGAGCTCATTAGACCCCCTGAGTCAATGTCAGTGCACAGAAACCCCCAGCAGGACAGCATCAGTCTGACAAGGCTGAATCGAGGGGATGGACAAGAGAGGGGCATTCATAGTCTTTATTTATAGCAAGATTCCTGAGGAGCAATATGGCTCAGGAAATACTGGGATTTGCCAGTCTTGGTCCTTACACGATGAGCTGGAATGATCCAGTGAGCCAGGAGGATTGTAGGATTGGTGGATAATTGAAGTTGGAAGTGGTCTCTGGTTGCCATTGGGTCCAGTCAGCTGCTTACCACAGGGACAGCTGTGAGGTGAATTAAGTTTGCTGGTGGCTTTATCCAGTCAGTATGACTGAGTATGGAAACTACACAACATTGGAACACAAGCCCTGTGAGGAGTGAATGAGGCAGCTGAGGTTGTTTAGCTTGGAGAAACGGAGACTCAAAGGTGACCTTATCACTCTCCACAACTCACTGAAATGTGGGTGTAGTCAGGTGGGGGTTGATTGCTTTCTCCAGGCAGCAACTGACAGAACAAGAGAACACAGTCTTAAGCTGCACCAAGGGAAATATAGGTTGGATATTAGGAAGAAGTTTTATATGGAAACAGTAATAAATTATTGGAATTGTCTACCTGTGGAAGTGGTGGAGTCACCACCCTGGATGTGTTTAAAAAAGATTGAATGTGGCACTTGGTGCCATGGTTTATTTGAGGTGTTAGGGCATGGGTTGGACTCAATGACCTTGAAGGTCTCTTCCAACTGAGTGATTCTGTGATTCTCTGGTCTCTAGCGGTGTGATTTAAAATTAGCTGACCTCATCCAGAAAATGTTTCTCAGCCATGGAAAAGACAAGGCTAAGGGAAGTGCACAGCAAACGGTCACCAGGGAAAGAGTCTTATCTGGAAACAGGGAAGCTGTTACTGAAAATAAGGAAAAAATATGACTCTAAGGGGTTTTCAAGACTGGCAGAAGTGCCATATACTCTGGGGAATCTCCACCCTTGCAGTTGTTCAGAAATCACTTGAAGTATTATGTATAACCTGATAATGTTTGGAGGTAGCTCTGCTGCGAAGAAGGCCTTGGACTAGGGAAGTCCTTTACAGAGTAAATCTTTCTGTCAGTAATTCTAAGGGAGATGTAAAGCCTTTGTCACGTTCTGCCTGACTTCATCCTTTATTGAATTTCAATGAAAAAGTGTCATCAAATCATGTGTACAATAATTTTGATTATTTCTTGGACCTTTATAAGTATCATTTCCGAACATCAGACTTCTCTCCCAATTCTTCTACAGGCTCTCAATCATTACAAATGTTTTTACTACCAAGGAAAGACAAAATGCGCAGCAGAGAGCAATATGTTACACCTTAAAGTGAGACATTGCAAGAAGCTTCAGGTCATAGTGTCAGAAACTGAGAAAGAACATCAACAAGGATGTGCTTAAATCTTTTTTTTTCCCCTTTGTATGAAAGCACTCCATAATCTTGAATTCCTTCCACATATGTGGTGTTCTTTCACTGTCTTTCACAACCTTCAGATGTTACCTACTACATGCCCAAGAAGCAGCTACAAAGACATGATTCTTCTACCCTTTAATGCCACAACCTTAAACCATTGAGCCTTAGCTGTAAAAATTCTAAAGCTTTAGCAGACACTTCTGTCTACACAGCCCTACACAATAGGATAGGGTAGATTTCCTCCCCGGTCACCCTTGGAAAGCACAGGATTTTGCTGGTACTTGGAGCTATATAGACTCACTGCGCTGATATTCAAAATTTAGAAGTGTTGCAAAAGAGGTACTGTAGATGTAAAAAGAGGAATATGAAACTAAGAGACTGGGACCTGAAACCATGGCAAGGTTCACTGTATTGTTGAACTTGCACATCCTAGAATCACAAAATCACAGAATGATTTTGGCTGGGAGAGGTTTCAAACACCACCTTGTTGCAAACCCCTGCCATGAGCAGGGAGCCCTTGCACTAGACCAGGTTGCTCAAAGCCCCATCCAACCTGGCCTTGGAGGGACGGAGCATGCGCTGCTTCTCTGGGCAACCTGTGCCAGTGACTCATCACCCTCATCACAAAAATTCGCTGCCCAATGTATAATTGAAATCTCCCCTCTCCAGGTTTCAAAGGCCCCAGTAAAAACCCGCAGCGCTGCATGCAATACTCCAGGTGGGATCTCACCGTGGTGGATCACAGGGGAGGAAGCCCCTCCCTTGACCTGCTGACTACACCTTTGGCAGCCCAGGATACACTTGGCTTTCCAGGCTGCCAGCTGCCAGTGCCGGGTCATGTCCAGTTTTTCATGCAGCAGTGTCCCCAGTTCCTTCTCAGCAGGGCTGCTCCCAGTCCACTCATCCCCCAGCCTGATCTGATCCTGCACATCAGGAGGTCAGGCCTTTGCTGAAGTTGTGCTGGCTGTCCCCAGTCACCCCCCTGTCCTCCATGTGCCTACAAATGGCAGCACAGAAGTGAAAAATGCAGGAAGTAGTTTGGCATAGGGAATTGTCAGCCACACAGCCGTGAACGGGCTTGTCAGGATCGGTGGAAACCAGTAACAACTGGTGTCCCTCAAGGGTCCCCACTGGCACCAGCTGTGCTCCATCTCCCTCAGAGGCACAGGCAGTGGGATCAAGGGCACCCTGGGCAGGGTTGCAGATGACTCGGAGCTGCGGGCTGTGTTTGATGAGCTGAGGGAAAGCACCGTGCAGAGGGGCCTGGGCTGCTGCAGCACGGGCACCGTGGGCACCTCATGAGCTTCAAAAAGGCCAAGTGCAGCTCCTGTCTGACCTGCCCAGCGAGCAGTGCAAGGAAATCAGGGCAAACAGGAGGTCAGCACAGAGGGAGATAAACACTGCAGCGCAGAGCTGCCATGGGACAGCTGTCACAAACCACAGCTCAGGGTGTGCAGCTGTCATTAGGCAGTGATGGAGGAGACCCTGCTCATCCAGGTGAACTTGCACATGGCAAAACACAGCATGGAATACCTTGTCATCCCTCCTCCCTTATCAAGAAGCTTTAAAAACGCAAGATAGTTGTTTCCAATGGGATCAGCCAATCAGTCAGCTCAAAGTTAGGAGACCTTACTGTTTGATGATGTGATTTGGGCAGTGCAAGACTGTATCACCAGCATGATCCACCACTCTGATTGATTGTATGAGGTACAATGAAACAGCTGATATTTAGGAACAGTCTGCAGGTGAGAGTTTGGCCAGGATCACAGCAATTATCCATGTGCTCATCCAGATTTTAGCACTGGTTGAGTCAAACCTGAACTCACTGTTACTGAAGAGTGAAACTGGAAAGAGACACAATTCCCCAGGAGACATCCATTGAAAAATATGCAAGTGACAGTATGAACCATTTTCTGGATACACAGAGATATCACACCATGAAAGAGTAATATTTATCTATTCTAAAGATTCATAAAACAGACCCACTGCTAATTGTAAAAGATTCTTTAATGGCACCAATGCAAAATGGATTACAGACAATGGCAGAGGCAACAGTACTTTTGCAAAACAAATTAAAAAGAAAGCTATGCTGGCCCTCCACTTACATTTTCTGTTTCACTTAGCAACAGAGACAACATACAATGCTTCAGCATTCCATAGCACAGGACTTTGGAATGCTAGCTGAGAGTGCATTAGGTTACACATCCCTGGCATGTCTCTTAGCTTGGACACTTTCATATGATCATTTATGGGGCAGGAAAAGAGTGCAAGGCAGGATAGAGAAGTACAGACCTGCAGTGTAGCACAGCAGAGAGCTCCCAGGGGAAAAAAGGCTACACAAGCAGAAGGAGAAATCTAGATCTCCGATTTCTTGCTGGTGTTGCATCTTTCCTCAGCTTTGAAGGATTTGCATTCTAATAAGAGCGGCCAGGGCGAAGGGGACGCAGGAAGGAAAGCCTGTCATTGAGGTAGATTGCAGAGTAATGTGGAAGGTTATCTTTTTCTCGTGCAATGTATTGAATTCCACTTCCATCACTGTGCTCACACAGCAGCCAGGCACCTCTCTGGACTTTGTGGGAAGACATTATGTCATTGTCAAATCCTGCAGCCAGGTTGGTCGCTTGTCTTATTACCCTGCTCTTCCCTTGATAGTTGGGATGCTCATAGAGAGTGATCTGGGGATCATGCAGATCTTCAGTGATCATCTGCAGAGAACTGATAGTGTCATTCATGCTTCTACCAACATAGTCATGTTCCCCCTCCTCAAGTACCAGTAACCTGCCTGTATAATTTACGTGCTCATAAGCCACCCAAGGCTGACCAATTACTTTCACTGAGGAGATAATATCATTAAAATCCAAACGTCCCAGATTGGAAATGTCAGAAGTGATTTCTCTGGACACACCCCTGAAGTTGGCATGCTCATAAATTATGATTTTTCCCATCTCAGTAAGACTTCTGAGGATGAGAGTTCTTGCTGTAGGGCTTGGAGGACAGTCTGCACAAAAGGAAGACAGAAAACAAGCAATGCTTGTAAGAAGACTTTACAAAAAATGATGGAGAGCATGTGGAAATAAAGAAAATGTAAAACATTTTTAACAATGAATAAATGTAACAACAGCTGGAAAATGGTGAAGGCTTTACGTAGTAGTTTGTATTTGGAGGGAAAAAGTTAAATGAGATATGTGACACAACTGCCTGCTTTTAATTAGTTGTGTATGTTGGGTTAGATATACCCCCCAGAGTAAGATGTCAAATACTCTCAAGTTCACCCTTCACAATGGTGCACCACTGGCCCCCTGCACCCTCTCCCTTGGCAAGGTTTGTTTGTCCTGCAGCAGCCATCTCCTCCTCATGCCCTGCAAGATGGGTTCAGTCTCTGCACATGCACACAGCACACCCTCACGGCTGTGCTGCAGCTCTCAGCCCAACACTAAAGCCTCCTTCCCTTCCCCTGCATTATTGCCCTGCAGCTGCCCAAGAAACCCTTCCAGTTCTCTCTGCACAGTGTGCCTCTTACCTTGATGGCAGCTGCAGGGCTGGGGAGAGCTGAGGGCAATTCCTCCAGTGCAGGGCTGCGGTTTGGGAAGGGCATCTCACCTCCCTGCATTTATACTTGCACAGAAGTCTTGTGCAACACCCCATTCCTCAGAACTGGGAAGTGATACCATGCCCAGGGATCAAAATCCATTAACTCTAGGGAACATCCTAGATTAGATGTTCTTAAAACCAGAAGTCTTCTTCCTCTCGTTTAAAAGCTATTGAAGTGCAGGTAACTTGATGAAACAGGGGAAGTTCAGTTCTTGTCTGTCCTTCTCCTCCAGAGGAAAATGAAATCACAGTAATAAAAATGTATCAAAGTATTTTGTGACACATACTGTAGAATGTTTCTGCCAGTTGGAGTTTACATTATTTATTTTCTGGGAAGAATATTGAATACATAACCTTAGTCCTCATAAGAGTTTTGATGGAAGATATCCAAGTGACAGTGGTGACATTCACATAACATTTTTGTGTTTCTTCTCCCTCTTCCCCTTACAGTACCATCACAGTATAATCAATGTTGGAAAAAGCCACCAAGATCATAAAATCCCTTCAAATAAATGCTACCATGCCCACTAAACCATATTGCAAAGGCCCATTTCCACTTGCGTTTTGAATATTTTCAGGAATGGTGACCCTACCATTTCCCTGGGTAGCCCATTCCAAAGCTTATCCATCTTGCAGTGAAGAAATGTTTCCTAACATCCAGGCTGAGCCTCTCCATGCACAACTGAAGGTCATTTCCCCTTGTCCCAGCACTAATTGTCTGGAGAAGAGACAAACCCCTGCCTTGCCACAAGCTCCTTTCAGGTACTGTCAAGAGAAAACATATCTGCCATGAGCCTCCTTTCTCCAGCATAAACACCCCCAGCTCTCTCAGCTGTTTCTCGGCAGACCTGTGCTCCAGACCCTTCACCAGCCTTGTTGCCCTTCTCTGGCCTCACTCCCACACCTCAATGTCTTTCTTGCACTAAGGGACCCAAAATGAACACAGGATTCCAGGTGTGGCCTCACCAGTGCTCAGTACAAGGGGACAATCACTGCCCTGCTCCTGCTGGCCACACCATTGCTGATACAGGCCAGGTGCCATTGGACTTCTTGGCTACCTGGGCACTGCTGGCTCATGTTCAGCTCTCTGAAGGTGTGGATGCCCCATCTCTCAAAGGGTTCTTTAGGGTCTCTTGCAGCCCAAACCATTCTCTGACATATATGATCACATATATATTTATCTGTTGTAATAGATGTACATGGTACTATCATAGATGATAATCAAAACCATCAATATTGTTTTCTCAAAAGCAGAAAGAAGGTCACAGCGGAGAACCCAAAAACTGGGGGTAAATAGGGACTGACTGGTATGGTGTAAAACCAGCTTCAAAGTCAGAATTTTAAAGCAGAATCAAGGCCAAAGACCACCGTAGATCTTTGCACATATTTATTTTGTACAAAATACTAAATATTGTAAATGCGGCCTTATACTGGCAGTTTTGAATGTAAACACATGAATCTGGTTAGACATGGTGTTTCTTTCCATATTACTGTGCTAAATATGACTCCAAACATTTCCCAGTTCAGTCTGAAGTAAATGCTTTAGATAATTTTTCTGCAGCCTGAGCTCAGCACCTGAGCAGGAGGAGCTCCTGGGGCTGAACTCCGCTCATCCTCAGCTATCCCAACACACAGCACTCAAAAAGTGACTTGGCCAGAAAGAAACCCGGCAACTGGGGCTTTGCCACACAAAAACCAAATGCCCTGGTGTAACTTTACTCTTCTTTCCTTTTACTTTCAGTCCTTATCAGCTGTTTGCAGGAACTACCATGGGCTTTCTCAGAAAAGCATCTTGTGTGTTGCAATCCTGCAGATCCACAGATGTTCTCTCAGTTCTCTTTTTCTTCCACTTGTAGTTGGATGGGATTCTACTTCTACTCTCTTGAAAGCAGGAGAGACACATCCTGAAAATTTCCCTTCCAAAAAACCCCAAATTCACCAAGAAAATCCCAAACACTAAACTGAGGAGAGACAAATTGCAGGGACACATTAATTGCTGAGCACAAGGACAATGCAAAGGAGCTCATTAGACCCCCTGAGTCAATGTCAGTGCACAGAAACCCCCAGCAGGACAGCATCAGTCTGACAAGGCTGAATCGAGGGGATGGACAAGAGAGGGGCATTCATAGTCTTTATTTATAGCAAGATTCCTGAGGAGCAATATGGCTCAGGAAATACTGGGATTTGCCAGTCTTGGTCCTTACACGATGAGCTGGAATGATCCAGTGAGCCAGGAGGATTGTAGGATTGGTGGATAATTGAAACTGGAAGTGGTCTCTGGTTGCCATTGGGTCCAGTCAGCTGCTTACCACAGGGACAGCTGTGAGGTGAATTAAGTTTGCTGGTGGCTTTATCCTGTCAGGTCTTGAAAAGCCCTAAGTATGTAAACTATGTAACTTCTCTGGGTGGTGTGATTAAAAATTTTCTGACCTCATCATGAAAATGATGATTCTCACTATGTGAGTTTGAAGCTCTCTTGGTTTGGTTTATGTCTCTCACATTTTCATCCTCCCACAATATGCACTCTGAAAAGTTTAGCTTCATCTCCTCAGTAACTTGCTTATAAGTATTGGAAAGCTGCTATTAGGTCCCACCAAAACATTTTCTCCGAGCTGAACAAGCCCTGTTCCCCAGCTTCTCCTACCAGGGCAAGTACAGCAGTCCCCTGACCTTCTCCATGTCCCTCCATTGAACTCTCCCAGTTTACCATCTTTTCATGCTACATCTTCCAGAACTGGATGCAGTGTTCTAAATGCTGCCAAAAAAGCAATGAGCCCCTTAATCTGCTGACTTAGGCTCCTGTTAGTACAGCCCAGGATGCTCCTGGTCATTTTTGCTGCCAGGGCAGACTTGGTTCATGTTCAGCTTGGTGCCTACAAAAGCCACAAGGTCTTTTTCAGCAGAGCTGCTCCCCAGACACTCAGTCCTCAGCATGTGTAATTGCAAGGGCTTCTTCCTTCCCAGATGCAGGAGTTTGTCCGCTTCAAATTTCATAAAGGTCCTTGTCAGCCCATTCCACCTGCCTTCAAGACCCTTTTGGATGGCAGCCCTGTTGTCAAGGGGGTGTCACAGGCAAGTTTATTAAACAAGCACCCCCCTCACCTACTGCAGCATATGTGTCTTAGTCATAAATGTATGGGGACTGCAAGTCTCCATCTTAGGGGCATGAGGAGAAGTGTCCTAGTGAACAAGCAACCAAAAAAGTGATATCTATGGAGCTGGAAAAGAGCAGCCCCAAAAGGGTATTGGTTCTGTATACCGAGAGAGGAAAAGAATCTGCAAGAAATAGTATCAGGGCTCTGTTGTTTCAGCCCATGGGTGACCTATCCTTTTAATGTTAAAGACTGAATAACTAAAGTGTCTGAACTATTTTATCAGCAGGGGAGATCCTGCTGATTTATGGAGTGACAAACATGAAGATCCAGGTGGGAATGCAGTAGCCTGGTGGAAGAGTCCACAGTTATTAGTGTCATTAGGGAGCTTCTCAACTGACAGAATTTTCAGTAATAGGACCCCAGGAGAAAGATACTTCATCCATGAAATTCAGAAAGAGATTTTTGCCAGATGTCTTCTCTCAACACCTTCTTCTAGGATAAAGGTTCTCTCTCTTACAAAGCAGAAGTGCAGAACTTTCAAAGATTTTGACACTAACACTAATGAAATGTGAGACTAATTAGTCTTTTCAAATTAGCATCTGAAAAATCCAATGGTTGAAAAGTGACACCACTGTACAGATAAAATCCTGTGTGACTTGGGCCTACACCCAAAGAGGGTTAAGAGGCCTATCACAAGTTTTAGGTGCACTCTGTTGCCTCAACCCAACTAACAGCTCACACATGAGTCACCCTGCTCCCCTGCTCACCCAAAGAGTGTGCACACAGTCTCTGTGTACTCTCTTGTGTTTATCTGACAAGGGGCCAGCTTGAGCTGCTGTGTCTGTGGGGCACAGCACTGCCCTAAAGACAGGTGTCTTGGGTCCTGGAGTTGTGTGTAGGTTGTTTGTAGGGAACAGTCAGTGTAACTTTTCTCTAAAAAATCCTTTTTCTCTTTTTCTGATTCTGCTGCACTTCTATATTTTTCTTTATCTTCCTGGATTTCTCAGTCTCCTTTGGACTGAATTCTTTTGGAATCCTCTCTCATGGGGAGCTCTGCTTATCTCAATTCTTATGATTTGAAGAAAACTCCTGAACTCATTAGAATCTTGTTTCTCGTGTTTATTAGAAGGTCATCACAAAACTTGGCAGGTCTCTCCAGACTAGCTGCACAAGCCTAATTCTTTTCAATCCGGTACATTTCTTTCTTCTGATGGTACAACAAGGCCTTGTGGCTCAGTTTGTGTCTGATAGCACAAAATGGCTTTGAACAACGCCGTTCTTTTATCTTTATACCTATTCTTACCCAATTAACAATAGACACATATATTATTTTTCTTAATCACCCAATGACCCATCATCTGTGTACTGCACTGTGGCATTTTCTAACCAATCACACACTATTACCCACAAACCTCTAGAAGAAGAACATGAAGAAGACAGAAGAAGGACAAGAGACAACACCCTAAATCCTCCATCTTTTCTTCTGTTCTCTAAACTAACTTTTTCACCCAGTGACTTAAGAAAACTTTCTAATCTACACACTTACACTTTTAGGTTTTTTCATCTAATTTTAACAGTTGTTTTCATGTATCACCATGAAATTCATATTATATGAAATTCAGTGTTTTTCTGGATCTAAGAACTAAGTATCAGAAACAAGGGCACACACTCTGTATCCCAGACTCCAGCAGTCAGTGTGCTGGGAGCAGCTGATTTATGGCAGGATTCATTAGCTCAGGTGCAGCCTCACACTGGCACGTTGCATCCATTTATGCTCCAGAGCAGTTTTCTACACCACACTGCACTGCCATGTGGAAGCCAGACCATCGGCACTGCTGAGGCCAGGCTCCCAAATTGTGTGGGCTCACTGGGCTCCCTTGGCTGGGTCATGAGAGTGCCTCTGCTGGTGTCTTAGCAAGGAAAGTCCTGAACATGTCTGTCCTGTAAAGCCTGTAAAGCACCTTGCAGACAACCTGTCCTCAGAAAGGTGGGAAGAATAATTACTATTTCGCGGGCAGAACCAACCACAGAACAAGATCAGACTGGTTTAGCTCACTGCCAAATATAAAAATTAGGCTCAAGGTCAGACCTTGTCTGCCAGGAAAGCAGATGACAAGCAGGCATATCTGCTTCCTCTACTCTGTAATATCTGTGCAGGATGCTAACAGCCGACAACTAAAAGACAAGAGGTATCCAAAGCTGTGCTCCCTTGTCACCAAGCTGGTTTTAATGCCAAGGTTCCACCTGCAAGCATAACGAAGTCTTCACACACTGTTCAATGATGAAAGCATGGTCAGAACACAGCACTGGAATGCCTGGTCACCTGTCATTGTTCCCTATAATTTAAAATTATATTTGAATATTTAGATTATTTCCTTCTTGTTAAGCTGAAAAATTCATTTTGAAGTATTTGTGCCACTTTGTTTTGACCCATTTGCTGAGCAAGTTGTATTTTCAAAAAGCCTCTTCTGAACACAGTTCTTTGAAATTTTTTTTCCTGAAACTCAGAATTCCTCAGAGAATATTGGTTCCCGGCTCTGCCAGTGAACCGATGCATGATAACTGAAACCCCAGTATGTTTTTTGGCAACAAGATCAAATTTGACAGTGCAAGGGATCCCATCATTGACAAGAGACGGTGTTGTGAATTTAATATTAAACTATACTCTTCCACATCATGTTTGGACAAATACTGATTAACTAGAGAGATTTTGAGGCAGAGGAGCTGGATTTGCAAGGAGCAAAATTCCCACCCAATTCTTCTGCCCATCATAAAAGAACTCAGGTTTCCCAGATCCCAGTTGTCAAGAAGAGAGATTGCAGAGGACCAAGTTCATAAGATATTATATGCTATGCTATGATATGAGAAACACATTGTATGTTTAATATTTTATATTACATACTATGCATTATAGAGCACGCACAATGTGTCATATATAAATCATCTATTATGTATTTCAGAAATTACATGTCATATACTTTATCTGTTATATGTGACATTATTCACACCCTCCACAGCAGGGTGCACTGCCTGTTCTGGACAGTGGCAATGGGATCTCAGAAATGTTGATATCTGGTGCAAACATCTCAGCAGAACTGATCCAATGACTTAGAGATGGGTAGAGGATGAGCATACGCTTAGGCTGGCTCCTTCCCCCAGCCCCTCCTAGTAACTGAATCCTTTTCCACACGGAAAAATACACAGAACTGTGCATTGATTTTCCCTGAAAAACCCTTTTTTTCCCCTACATTATTTTTTTGGAACATTGCTAATCTCATTCTCCGAGGTGTGATGCCATATGTACCAGCATATCAATTGTTCTCTTGATTTACAGGCAGGTGTTGCTGTCAAGGTCAAACTACAGCAAAAATTGGGAAGAAATTCGAAGCACATGCTTATTAAGATTAAATTAAATTCTCATAAAACTATCTTTCCTCCAGAGCAAATCACCTGCTTTTTCTGAAAACATGGAAGGTGGGGGACAGAGCTTGAAAAACATTCAGTCCTGCTAGCATGCCTATGGAAAATGCAATGGTTTCACATGCCTAATCCCTACAGAGCAGGTTCTCCAGCTAAAGTGGAGCCTGTAGATGGCCAAAACACAGCTCTCTTTATGTACTATAGCCTGAAGTCTTTGGTGCAATAAAGTTGAGCAAGAAGGGAGCCTGCAGTTGAGACAAACCAGGTAATCTGAAGCAAGTGGAAGCAGACTTTATTGCTGTTTTTTTTTTTCCTGAAACACTTAGAAATGTGTTAAACAGCTCAATAATACATCATCATTTCATTCATCACTAAACAACATTGTCAAAACTCAAGGATGACCTCTTGACGTGTTTTTTTTGCTGCTGCTTTCACAGCCTCATCCAATCTTTGCTGTTTCAAGGTTTCTTTTCACAATAAGTAAGTTCTCATTCTATCCATGAGACCTACTAAGAGGTGATGGGGAAATTCGTACAACTTTACTTTCATTTCTGGTTTTGTCATTCACCGTGGCAAGATTTTAAACTGAACTATATATCACATAGATTACCTTTTTTTTGTTGCCTTTGAAGTTTATCTTATTATATCGTCTGCCTAATAATACAAAATTTCTCCAAAGCAAACTGCTCATGTACTAAGACAATAAAGAATTTCCGTCCTGACCTTGATTGATCTTATCTGTACTGTACAGATAATTTCTGGATGTCACAGCTGGGTACCTCTTCCTTCATCCTGAGCCTGAATGGGTGAAGTGAGATGAGAATTATAAAGGTCACAGGAAACCATAATAAAACCTTTCATCATATCTTAGCAGAGCTCATATACTTCAGAGCAGTGATTTCCCTGCATCTCCTCCTGAAAACATGCAGAAACAATGAAAGAACTTATACTAACCATTTCTTGAATCCACAAATAGTTCCTCAGAGGATGTGACAAACATAAAAGGTAGAGGTTCAAAATAAACCCTCATCTCTTTTTCTGATCTTTGAAACGCTTCCCCTCTATTCAGGGTTTTGCAGGGCACCCCTGTAGTGCCATCAAAACAGACTCCAGATGAGCTCACATTTCTCTCAGCAGCAGTCTAATCATACAGAAACAGAAACCCTGTTTAAATTAGAGTACATGTGATTTTTGTTGCACCTACCTGCTAGCTAAACAAATAACATTATGTAAACCTTGATGCTATACTTCATGTATGATAAATCCTTGGTGTGTCCTAATTTCTTAATATCAAAAATATAATTATTCTGTTAAATTTTGTATTTTATGTATGGTCAGACTACATGCTGGTAGTTTTATATTGTACACAAAGTTACTGAGAAAAAAGAGATTAAAGCATATTCATACTTTGCTATTAAAGAGTCATTTTACAGAAGTTGTTGATAGAAGCTGATTTTACAGGTATTTTCACCAGACTGATGAGATACAGGGGCTCTTTGTTAAGGATGAGATATAGGGGCCATACAATCTTGCAGGACCTATAGGTCCCCTCTTGTGTGAACATCTGAGCTCTGTTCCATCTGGAGGAACAGGAGTCTGGTGTCAGATGTGTTTGATCGTTCTTGCCATTTCCTGATCCAAACATATTGTAAAGCATTGTGGGGTGGATTGGCATAACAGCATCAGGATCCCAGCTTTGGAATATGCAGGCCTGCCTTTGGAAGTGGTCTGCTAGCAAGCCTGAGTGCAAACCACAGCTTAGGAAAGCACAGACTTTGATGGGATGATGAGAGTGAAGCCCAGCACTTTGTAAAAGACTTGCATCTGACTGCACACTGCAGCCATGGGGGTTTGCTTAATGAACAGCTGGACACTGAAGAAATTTTCTAAATTTGGGGATTTCTTCAGTTAATTGAACTTGGGGTGCAGGGTTGCACAGAAGGCATATTGTGGAATGTTGCTGGCCTGTGTGAAAGCTTCCTACTTTGCAGTAGTTTTTCCTTGGAGAGGAAACACCATCAGTAGTTAAAACTGGAAAAGCTAAAACACCATCCACAGACTTTTTTTTTTTTTCTTTTAATCTTCTCAATGAGATTTTCAATTTAAAGATTCTGGAGAAACATCAAAGGCAGCTGGCTGTACAAAAACGTTGTCATGCAGTAGGTCAGACACAAATGTAAAGTGTGCCAGTTGCTCTGAATGACCTCCTTAGATCCTTAGATTGATGATATTAAGTGTTCCCAGGGTTTATGAGACAGGGAGGCTAGGGTAGGAACTGATTGTACACCACACTCTCCAGGAAAACCTTCCCCGCTGAAAGCATGTACTTGATGCCAAATGCACAGTTCCCTGCATTGCAATGATGGAAGCTGAACATCTTCACACTCGTGTACTTGAACCTGACCCAGCCAAAGCACAGTCTCAGCTGACTATCTCACATTACAGATGTTCATGCTCACAGCAGATTTATTGGCTATCCTGTTCTGGAAATATCTCTCTCTTCCCCTTCCTCTTTCTTCAGAGCTTCTCAGGAAAAACACACACACCCCTCTCACCCAACACACACAGACAGCCTGCTCGCAATGTCTTCTGGATTTCTGACTCATTTAGGGTAAGAATCACATCTAGGACACATCACATGTGCTAGCCACAATTTATTCCTGGTCCACACCTCCTTTCACAATTCCTGAAAAATTGTCTCTCAGGGAAAGAAAATGGATCCTAAGCACTGTAAAAGGATCAGAGAAAAGAGTAGCTGCAGCCTCTCACAACAAATTTCCCTGCTTTCCCCAAATAGAAGAGTTACCGTATTTCTGTTTGCATACAGTAGCTTTATTACTAATTTAACTGCATTGAAGAATTATTTGTTGGAAGCATTTGAGATCCAACAGGTCTGCCCCATCTCTTGACTTTGTTCTGTCTCTACAGTGATTGAACTTCTAAGCAAAATTTGCACTGTAAGTTTGCCAGTTGGGAGAGCAGTTTGCTGCCAAACCAAGAAAAGCATAAGAAGATTACAAATGGATTCTGTTAGGAGGTGGAATTGCAGGAGTGATCTGGTGTTTCATTCAAGATATCTCTCATGCTTCTCTCAACACTGAGGCTGCTCAGCCACCCTTGCCTTCCTAATGATTTCAGCCCCTTGCCCTCTCACACTCACAGAGTTGGCTCACTTGACTCACACATCTAAACCCTTTGGAGCATGGTCTGAGGAAGCAGAAAAGCCTCCTGCTCACCTAACCAATGGAGAGGGCCCCATGCAGGCCACTGGATGGCACTGGAGCATCCCATGCACCAGGAGAGTCTGAGGGGCTGGCTCCTGTTCAGCCTGGAGAAGACAAGGTGAGCTGTGATCTGAGGGGCTCAGCAAAAGGACAACTGGAAAGAGCCTTAAATGGAAACAGGGAAACTCAGACCAAACAAAAGGAATAAAACACTCATGCCAAGGATTGTTCAGCACTGGCAGAAAGGCCAGAGATCCTAGGTAATCTCCACCCTTGCAGTTGTTCAGAAATCACTTGAAGATGGCCATGAGCAACATGTTTTATTTGGAGGTAGCTCTACTGTGACGAAGGCCTTGGATTATGGAGTTCCCTTCCAGAATAAATCTTTCTGTCAGTAATTCTAAGGAAGATTTAAAAACCTTTGTCACCTTCTGCTTGATTTTCACCCTTTGTTCAATTTCATTGAAAAACTGTCACCATCAACTCATGTGTAAAGTAACTTGGGAATTACTTGTTAGATATTTATGAATACTAATGTCAGACTTCCCTAACCATTTCTCCAGAGGCTCTCACCTGCTCTCTTGTCAAATGTAATCCCCTCCACTGAAGTCTCAAACATCGTTTCCACCTTTATTTCATCTTCTTATTAGTGGAAAACTTCCAAGAATCATTTGATAGATTTTAGGACATGACACTTCTTCAGTTGTTTAGATACTGTCTTTGATTTTAAAAAAACGATGCAATAGCAAATGCAAGGTTTCTGACACATTTTTATCCATATCTCTACTTGAGCCTTTCCTCAGCTGTTTTGTAGGATTGCACTCCTCTCTGGTGCAGGGGAAGCTGTGCCTATGACATTCCAAGCAGAGTGTATGGACTCCTTGAAGCATTTAAGCTGGAAGGAACCTTGAGGGTTTTCTACTTCAAGCTGTTGCTCATGGCAGGACAGAGAATGGGGAGATTTTCCAATGCTGCTTATGAAGCCAGGGTGGAGATAGCAGTGTTGAACAGGAGGGCTTGTTACTGTGCAGCTCTGGAATATTTCCTGCAAGGGGCTGAGGGAAGAGGAAGCATTGGGAGAGTGGCCACAGCTGTGTTGGTGGGTGAGAACAGGAGCAGAGAGGCTGCAGGAAGGCACGGGGAGCTGATAGAGGCAGCGAGTGTCACCACAGGTAACACAGCTTTAGCTGGGCATAGCAGCCACAGACAGAGGTGGAGGAAGGCTGAGACTCTGCTCATCCAGGTGAACTTGCACATGGTAAAACAGAGAATGGAATACCTTGTCATCCCTCCTCCCTCACAAAGAAGGTTTAAAAACACAAGATAGTTGTTTCCAATGGGATCAGCCAATCAGTCAGCTCAAAGTTAGGAGACCTTACTGTTTGATGATGTGATTTGGGCAGTGCAAGACTGTATCACCAGCATGATCCATCACTCTGATTGATTGTATGAGGTACAATGAAACAGCTGATATTTAGGAACAGTCTGCAGGTGAGAGTTTGGCCAGGATCACAGCAATTATCCATGTGCTCATCCAGATTTTAGCACTGGTTGAACCCACTGTTACTGAAGAGTGAAACCAGAAGGAGATAAATCCTTTCAGCAGACTTTCCATGAAAAGTGTCTCAACATGACTGCACAACACATTTCCTGAGCACATGGAGACATCTCTCCATGAAAGGGCCGTATTTATCTACACGAGTCAGTCCATAAAACAGAGCCAGTGCTGCTTGCAAGAGAGTCTTTATTGCACCCACCCAAAAGAGGTTACAGACAACGGCAGAAACCACAAGGGCTTGGTAAAGCAAATCACAAAGGAAGGGACACAAGCAGAGGCAGAGATCAAGCTCTCAGATTCCTTGCAGGTTCTGCATCTTCCCTCAGGATCACAGGATCTGCAGTCTAAGAGCCACGGCCAGGGCGAAGGGGACGCAGGAAGGAAAGCATGTCATTGAAGCCAATTTCCTTGTAATTGGGGACATTTACGTGTTCTCGGGCCAGGTATTGAATCCCACTTCCATCACCGTGCTCACACAGCAGCCAGACACCTCTCTGCACTTTGTGAGAAGACACGATGTCATTATCTTCTCCCCCAGTCAGATTAGTTGCTTCTCTTACTATTCTGCTTCTCCCTTGATAATCAATATGTTCATAGAGAGTGATCTGGGGATTGTGCAGGTCTTCTGTGATCAGCTGCAGAGAACTGATCCTGTCATTCATCTCTTTACCAACATACTCATATTCTCCCTCCTCAAATACCAGAAACCGACCCTTATACTGGACATGCTCATAAGCCACCCAAGGCTGGCCAATTACTTTCACTGAGGAGACAATATCATTCCAACCCACGTCTGACAGGTTGGGAGCGTCAGTGGAGAATTCTTTGGACAGTCCCTGGAAGTTGGCGTGTTCATAGATGATGATTTTTCCCATCTCAGTAGGACTTCTGGAGTTTGGATTCCTTGCTGTAGGAGCTGGAAGACAGCCTGCACAAAAGGAAGACAGCAAACAAGCAACACTTGTAAGAAGCCTGTGCACACCAGACACAACATGATGGAGCGTGTGGAGGAAGAAAAAAGAAAGAAGGGAAGATCAACACATTTATAAGAAAGAATAAACCTAGCAGCAGCGGGAAAGCAGTGAGGACATGACATGGAAATTTTCATTTATAAGAGGATATAAATTGAGATATGTACCCATAACAACTTAGTTTTAACTAGATATATGTGTTGGTTTACAGATATCCCCCAGAGTAAGCTGTCAAATACTCTCCCGTTCACCCCTCACAATGGTGCACCACTGGCCCCCTGCACCCTCTCCCTTGGCAAGGTTTGTTTGTCCTGCAGCAGCCATCTCCTCCTCATGCCCTGCAAGATGGGTTCAGTCTCTGCACGTGCACACAGCACACCCTCACGGCTGTGCTGCAGCTCTCAGCCCAACACTAAAGCCTCCTTCCCTTCCCCTGCATTATTGCCCTGCAGCTGCCCAAGAAACCCTTCCAGTTCTCTCTGCACAGTGTGCCTCTTACCTTGATGGCAGCTGCAGGGCTGGGGAGAGCTGAGGGCAATTCCTCCAGTGCAGGGCTGCGGTTTGGGAAGGGCGTCTCACCTCCCTGCATTTATACTTGCACAGAAGTCTTGTGCAACACCCCAGGTGACAGAATGAAATGTGACCAAAACTCTCCAAAAGCCAGGAGGTCAGCCACAGTAATTCTGACACACCAAAGTACATTGTGGTACAGGGGCTGTGGAAGTTTCCTGCTTGTCAGAATTTATGTTCTTGCTTTCCTTGGAAGCACTTAAAATGAACAAGGACTTTTTGTGGGAGATGTACAAGTTGCAGAGCTAGCATTAAAGTACCAGTTTTTGAAAAAAAACCACTTTATTTCTCTTTAACATCATGGAATCATTAAGGTTGGAAAAGCCTCCAAGATCCAGTCCTACCTCAGACTACGTACCACCATGCTCAGTAAACCTTATTGCAAATGTCACTTCTCCTTGTGTTTTGCTGACTTTCATGGATGATGATTCCAGGACTTCCATGGGTTGCCCATTCCAAAGCTTAACTACTCTTGCAGTGAAGATGTTTTTCTTAAGCACCAACCCAAACCTCTCCATACAGAAGCTGAGGGCACTTCCCCTTGTCCCATCATTGGGTGACTGCAGAACAGAGCAACCCACCTGGCTACATCCTCTAGTCTTGGCATTGTAGAGAATGATAAGGGCCCCCCTGAGCTTCCTTTTCTCCCATATAAACACCCCCAGCTCTCTCAGCTGTTTCTCAGCAGACCTGTGCTCCAGACCCTTCAACAGCCTTGTTGCCCTTCTCTGGCCTCACTCCCACACCTCAATGTCTTTCTTGCAGTGAGGGACCCAAAATGAACACAGGATTCTGGATGTGGCCTCACCAGTGCTCAGTACAGGGGGACAATCACTGCTCTGGTCTGTGGGAAATGCAGGCACAGAAAGCTCTCAAGGTCCTGAGTGTCCAGGCTCAGAGATAGAGATGGATACAAAGTTTGACCTGAGCCTTCAGAGGAGGCTTAGAAGCTTTAGAACAATACAGTTACACAGACGTGATGTAAGACTAGAAGTTTGTAGTTCAAGCAGAAATACGTTTTAAACAAGTAGAAATATGCTTCATGTAAGCAAATAAGTATCTTAAGCAAGATTTAGCAATGTTAGTTTCTGTAGTGTTATAGGTGTGGATGAGAAAAGATGCATTGTGGTAGAATCGTGTAAGACGAAGCAATTGATGATTGGATTATGAAGATGCTAGTGAGCTTTGTGTAGGTTGTTGATTGGCTAAGAAATTTGTAAAAGACATTGTAACTTGAATTAAGACGGCTTCTGATGTGATAGCATTGAATGTAACACTTTAAATGTCTTCCCCTTCCCTGAGACTGATTATGCAATAAAACACCTTTTATAACATCTCTCAGCTGACCCCGTCTGCTCTGATCCCAGCACTGCTCCTGCTGGCCACACCATTGCTGATACAGACCAGGTGCTATTGGCCTTCTTGGCTACCCGGGAGTACTGATGGCTCATGTCCAGCCCTCTGAAGGTGTGGATGCCCCATCCCTCAAAGGGTTGTTTAGGGCCCCTTGCAGCCCAAACCATTCTCTGATTCTGTGACATATGTATTCACACATATATTTATGCACAATAATAGATGGGCATGGTACTATCATAGATGATAATCAAAAGCACCAATATTGTTGTCTCAAAACCAGACAGAAGATCACAGTGGAGAACCCAGAAACTGGGGGTAAATAGGGACTGACTGGTATGGTGTAAAACCAGCTTCAAAGTCAGAATTTTAAAGCAGAAGCATGGCAAAGAGCACCATTGATCTTTGCAGATATTTATTTTGTGCTAAATACTGAATATTGTAAATGGTGCTTTATACTGTCAGTTTTGCAATTAAACTTGCATCTGTTGAGAGAAGGTGTTTCTTACTTGTCAAGCCACAATCTTCTTGTGCTAAATATGACTCCAAGCATTTCCCCAGTTCAGGCTGAAGTAAATGCTTCAGATGGAATTTTTTTTTAATATTTTTCTTGCATCAACTGTTTCTATTTCTGTCTACAGAACATGAAAGCAGAGATTGTCCTGCCCCAGCTCATTTTTGCTTTTGAAATCTTTGATCCAGAATCTTGGTTCTCCTCACTTCCTGATCCTCCTTTCTTTTCTTCACTACATGGGCACAAATCATGCCCTACCTCAAATTATTTTCCCTGACACCAGACTTTGCTCTTGACCAAAGAGCTCTTTGCAGTGCACCAAAAGATATCATGGTCACAGGATCTGAACTGACACACAGAGATCAGCAAATAATACAGAGGGATTATTTATACATACAGAGGTATAGCAAATAATTTATTCTGTGATCACACAAGTTACAACACCTTTGAGAACTCCACCTCTATGATTCCTGGGATCTGAGACTGTGGAACACCCAGGATGGCCATTTTCAGCAGTGCTTCTCCAGAAAACTGCTGGACTTGGTGAACAAGGAGCACTGAAGGACACATTTTTTTGGAATGTGGAGAGTGTCTTGATCACATGCTTTGAGTGCTCCTGGGATTCTGCAGAGTTGTAGAACACAGAATCCCATAAGCTCTGCTGCAATGAGAACTGTGGTAGGGGTGCTCTTCTTCATTCACCAGCTCTACACATGTCCTGTCCTGCTAAGACCTATCTTGCTCTTTGTGTCTTCAGCCTTCCAGCACTTGGAAATTTTAAAGTCTGGGAAGATGAGTTTGTAAGGTATGTGAAATATTACAACATCTGCTCTATGAAGTTTATCTAACAAAGAACTTTTTGATTCCAAAAAAATAAAAATTAATCATAATCATAATCATAATCATAATCATAATCATAATCATAATCATAATGGTGTGATTTGCCAGCAAAGTTTGAGCTGGAGCAGCCAGCAAGCTGGGCATGGACCTAGACTGGGACTTCAGACAGGCAGGTGAATTGTGCTGGGAGTCAAGGCACCCACAGAACACCAGTGAGAACAGTGTGTGGTGTGTGTGGGCTGGCTGCAAGCACCAAGCTGCACTAGCCAGGGGGAAGGAGACACCAAAGTGTCCTCTGCTCAGAGAGCCCAGAGCCAGGCATGAGAGTGGCCAGGCTGGGGGCTCTCTACCCTGTTGGAAGCGCCTGTGAAGGTGCTTGTGGCTGTGGAGAGTGAGGTGTGTAGATCTTCACTGGAGGGCTCCACGTGGATGATGTGGAGATGAGGAAGGAGATGGGGCTGTCTCCATTCCATTCTGTGGGAGAGCTGGCAGTGTGGGTGTGGGGTGTCTGGGGGCAGCCCTTGGGCTGTGGCAGCCGCTGCATTTGGCCATGTCTGTGTCCTTCCCGAGCAACAGGGGGTGCCTGTCCCTGGGTCACACAGCCAAGCCCAGCACAGGTGCCCCTGCAACCTGGGCAGCAGCGGTGTGAAAAGCAGCCCCCGACAGAAACCCTGGCCCTGGGCTCAGCAGCTGAGCAGGAGGAGCTCCTGGGCCTGGACTCCGCTCATCCTCAGCTATCCCAACACACAGCACTCAAAAAGTGACTTGGCCAGAAAGAAACCCGGCAACTGGGGCTTTGCCACACAAAAACCAAACACCCTGGTGTAACTTTACTCTTCTTTCCTTTTACTTTCAGTCCTTATCAGCTGTTTGCAGGAACTACCATGGGCTTTCTCAGAAAAGCATCTTGTGTGTTGCAATCCTGCAGATCCACAGATGTTCTCTCAGTTCTCTTTTTCTTCCACTTGTAGTTGGATGGGATTCTACTTCTACTCTCTTGAAAGCAGGAGAGACACATCCTGAAAAATTCCCTTCCAAAAAACCCCAAATTCACCAAGAAAATCCCAAACACTAAACTGAGGAGAGACAAATTGCAGGGACACATTAATTGCTGAGCACAAGGACAATGCAAAGGAGCTCATTAGACCCCCTGAGTCAATGTCAGTGCACAGAAACCCCCAGCAGGACAGCATCAGTCTGACAAGGCTGAATCGAGGGGATGGACAAGGGAGGGGCGTTCATAGTCTTTATTTATAGCAAGATTCCTGAGGAGCAATATGGCTCAGGAAATACTGGGATTTGCCAGTCTTGGTCCTTACACGATGAGCTGGAATGATCCAGTGAGCCAGAAGGATTGTAGGATTGGTGGATAATTGAAGTTGGGAGTGACCTCTGGTTGCCATTGGGTCCAGTCAGCTGCTTACCACAGGGACAGCTGTGAGGTGAATTAAGTTTGCTGGTGGCTTTATCCTGTCAGGTCTTGAAAAGCCCTGAGTACAGAAACCACCCAACTTCCCTGAGGGGTGTGATTTAAAATTTTCTGACCTCATCATGAAAATTTTTGTCAGCCATGGAAGAGACTAGACTGAGGGTTCTCAGAGGGGCTCAGCAAAAGGACATCTGGAAAAAGTCTTATCTGGAAACAGGGAAGCCCTGACTGAAAACCACAGTCCTAAGAGTTTTTATGCCTTGGAAGAAAGGCCAGAGATCCTAGGTAATCTCCACCATTGCAATTGTTCAGAAATCACTTGAAGATGGCCATGAGTAACATGTTTTCATTTGGAGGTAGCTCTGTTTTGAATAAGAGTTTGGACTAGGGAGGTACGTTCTGAATAAATCTTTCTGTCAATAATTCTAAGGAGGATTTAATAACCTTTGGCACTTTCTGGCTTATTGCATCCATTGTTCAATTTCATTGAAAAACTGTCACCATCAAGTCATGTGTACAACAACCTTGAGTTTACTTGTTGGACATTTATGAACTCTATTTCCCCAGTGTCAGACTTCCCTCCTCATTCCTCCACAGGCTCTCACCTGCTCTCTTGTCAAATGTAATTCCCCCTGTTGAAAGCTCAAAGTCCTTCTCCACCTTCATTTTATTCTCTTATTGCTGAAAAACTTTCAAGAATCCTTTGATAGATTTTTGGACATGACACTTCCGCATTTGTTTGGATATTGTCTTTGATTAAATCCACCCCAAAACAAACCTAGGCAAGAGCAAATGCAAATTTCCGTAAACATTCCCACCCATATCCCTAGCTGAACTGTTTCTTTGTTGTTTTATAGGATTGCACTCCTCTCTGGTGCATGTCCCCATGACAGGCCAAGGAGCGTATATGGACTCCTAGAAGTAAATCATATCGAAGGAACCTTGAGAGGTCTCTACTTCAAGCTGCTGCTCTCAGCAGGATGGAGAATGGTGAGATATTGTCTCATGCTGGTTGTGAATCCAGGGGAGGGAAGCAGAAGTGGTATTTGCAATATGGATTAAAGGGCATGGTGATATTTGGGCAAAGGCTGGACAGGATAGTATTGGAGGCCTTTTCCAGCTTTAATGATTCCATGTTTCTAAAGCAAAAAGGCTTTTTTTTCAAAAACTGGTACTACAATGCCATCTCTGTGACCTAAATATCCTGCTTGAGATACCTCCCATAAAAAGTCCTTGTTCATTTTAAGTGCTTCCAAGGAAAGCAAGAACATAAATTCTGACAAGCAGGAAACTTCCACAGCCCCTGTACCACAATGTACTTTGGTGTGTCAGAATTACTGTGGCTGACCTCCTGGCTTTTGGAGAGTTTTGGTCACATTTCATTCTGTCACCTGGGGTGTTGCACAAGACTTCTGTGCAAGTATAAATGCAGGGAGGTGAGACGCCCTTCCCAAACCGCAGCCCTGCACTGGAGGAATTGCCCTCAGCTCTCCCCAGCCCTGCAGCTGCCATCAAGGTAAGAGGCACACTGTGCAGAGAGAACTGGAAGGGTTTCTTGGGCAGCTGCAGGGCAATAATGCAGGGGAAGGGAAGGAGGCTTTAGTGTTGGGCTGAGAGCTGCAGCACAGCCGTGAGGGTGTGCTGTGTGCACGTGCAGAGACTGAACCCATCTTGCAGGGCATGAGGAGGAGATGGCTGCTGCAGGACAAACAAACCTTGCCAAGGGAGAGGGTGCAGGGGGCCAGTGGTGCACCATTGTGAGGGGTGAACGGGAGAGTATTTGACAGCTTACTCTGGGGGATATCTGTAAACCAACACATATATCTAGTTAAAACTAAGTTGTTATGGGTACATATCTCAATTTATATCCTCTTATAAATGAAAATTTCCATGTCATGTCCTCACTGCTTTCCCGCTGCTGCTAGGTTTATTCTTTCTTATAAATGTGTTGATCTTCCCTTCTTTCTTTTTTCTTCCTCCACACGCTCCATCATGTTGTGTCTGGTGTGCACAGGCTTCTTACAAGTGTTGCTTGTTTGCTGTCTTCCTTTTGTGCAGGCTGTCTTCCAGCTCCTACAGCAAGGAATCCAAACTCCAGAAGTCCTACTGAGATGGGAAAAATCATCATCTATGAACACGCCAACTTCCAGGGACTGTCCAAAGAATTCTCCACTGACGCTCCCAACCTGTCAGACGTGGGTTGGAATGATATTGTCTCCTCAGTGAAAGTAATTGGCCAGCCTTGGGTGGCTTATGAGCATGTCCAGTATAAGGGTCGGTTTCTGGTATTTGAGGAGGGAGAATATGAGTATGTTGGTAAAGAGATGAATGACAGGATCAGTTCTCTGCAGCTGATCACAGAAGACCTGCACAATCCCCAGATCACTCTCTATGAACATATTGATTATCAAGGGAGAAGCAGAATAGTAAGAGAAGCAACTAATCTGACTGGGGGAGAAGATAATGACATCGTGTCTTCTCACAAAGTGCAGAGAGGTGTCTGGCTGCTGTGTGAGCACGGTGATGGAAGTGGGATTCAATACCTGGCCCGAGAACACGTAAATGTCCCCAATTACAAGGAAATTGGCTTCAATGACATGCTTTCCTTCCTGCGTCCCCTTCGCCCTGGCCGTGGCTCTTAGACTGCAGATCCTGTGATCCTGAGGGAAGATGCAGAACCTGCAAGGAATCTGAGAGCTTGATCTCTGCCTCTGCTTGTGTCCCTTCCTTTGTGATTTGCTTTACCAAGCCCTTGTGGTTTCTGCCGTTGTCTGTAACCTCTTTTGGGTGGGTGCAATAAAGACTCTCTTGCAAGCAGCACTGGCTCTGTTTTATGGACTGACTCGTGTAGATAAATATGGCCCTTTCATGGAGAGATGTCTCTGTGTGCTCAGAAAATGCAAGGTATTCCATGCTGTGTTTTGCCATGTGCAAGTTCACCTGGATGAGCAGGGTCTCCTCCATCACTGCCTAATGACAGCTGCGCACCCTGAGCTGTGGTTTGTGACAGCTGTCCCATGGCAGCTCTGCGCTGCAGTGTTTATCTCCCTCTGTGCTGACCTCCTGTTTGCCCTGATTTCCTTGCACTGCTCGCTGGGCAGGTCAGACAGGAGCTGCACTTGGCCTTTTTGAAGCTCATGAGGTGCCCACGGTGCCCGTGCTGCAGCAGCCCAGGCCCCTCTGCACGGTGCTTTCCCTCAGCTCATCAAACACAGCCTGCAGCTTGGAGTCATCTGCAACCCTGCCCAGGGTGCCCTTGATCCCACTGCCTGTGCCTCTGAGGGAGATGGAGCACAGCTGGTGCCAGTGGGGACCCTTGAGGGACACCAGTTGTTACTGGTTTCCACCGATCCTGACAAGGCCGTTCACGGCTGTGTGGCTGACAATTCCCTATGCCAAACTACTTCCTGCATTTTTCACTTCTGTGCTGCCATTTGTAGGCACATGGAGGACAGGGGGGTGACTGGGGACAGCCAGCACAACTTCAGCAAAGGCCTGACCTCCTGATGTGCAGGATCAGATCAGGCTGGGGGATGAGTGGACTGGGAGCAGCCCTGCTGAGAAGGAACTGGGGACACTGCTGCATGAAAAACTGGACATGACCCGGCACTGGCAGCTGGCAGCCTGGAAAGCCAAGTGTACCCGGGGCTGCCAAAGGTGTAGTCAGCAGGTCAAGGGAGGGCCTTCCTCCCCTGTGATCCACCACGGTGAGATCCCACCTGGAGTATTGCATGCAGCGCTGCAGGTTTTTACTGGGGCCTTTGAAACCTGGAGAGGGGAGATTTCAATTATACATTGGGCAGCAAATTTTTGTGATGAGGGTGATGAGTCACTGGCACAGGTTGCCCAGAGAAGCAGCGCATGCTCCGTCCCTCCAAGGCCAGGTTGGATGGGGCTTTGAGCAACCTGGTCTAGTGCAAGGGCTCCCTGCTCATGGCAGGGGTTTGCAACAAGGTGGTGTTTGAAATCTCTCCCAGCCAAAATCATTCTGTGATTTTGTGATTCTAGGATGTGCAAGTTCAACAATACAGTGAACCTTGCCATGGTTTCAGGTCCCAGTCTCTTAGTTTCATATTCCTCTTTTTACATCTACAGTACCTCTTTTGCAACACTTCTAAATTTTGAATATCAGCACAGTGAGTCTATATAGCTCCAAGTACCAGCAAAATCCTGTGCTTTCCAAAGGTGACTGAGGTAGTCGGGTAGCTCATTTTCCATATCTGGAGGCATGAAACACATGGCTTAGGGAACCCTGTTTTTATCAAAGGAAGAAAAGAGTACTCCAGGATGGAAGGTAAAGAAGGTAACGTGCAATGGTTAATTCCAAATGCCTCTGACTGTCTTACAGCCTATTTCTCCTGGAGAGGCAGTTGCTCAGCCACTTGATTTTCCTTCCTCATTTGCAGATACACCCCATCAGCGGAGGACAGAGCTGTCTGTGTTTCGATGTGTCTGTCTGTGGCTGCTATGCCCAGCTAAAGCTGTGTTACCTGTGGTGACACTCGCTGCCTCTATCAGCTCCCCGTGCCTTCCTGCAGCCTCTCTGCTCCTGTTCTCACCCACCAACACAGCTGTGGCCACTCTCCCAACGCTTCCTCTTCCCTCAGCCCCTTGCAGGAAATATTCCAGAGCTGCACAGTAACAAACCCTCCTGTTCAACACTGCTATCTCCACCCTGGCTTCATAAGCAGCATTGGAAAATCTCCCCATTCTCTGTCCTGCCATGAGCAACAGCTTGAAGTAGAAAACCCTCAAGGTTCCTTCCATCCTAAACGCTTCAAGGAGTCCATACACTCTGCTTGGAATGTCATAGGCACAGCTTCCCCTGCACCAGAGAGGAGTGCAGTCCTACAAAACAGCCAAGGAAAGGCTCAAGGAGGCATGTGGATGGGAAAATATCAGAAACTTTCGTTTGCTATTGCATAGGTTTGTTTTGGTTCTCTTTTAATAAAATACAGAATCGAAATAATGCAAAAGTGTCAGGTCCAAAACTATAGCAAAGGATTCTTGGAAGTTTTTCACTAATAAGAAGATGAAGTAAAGGTGGATAAGGAGACTGAGCCTTCAGTGGAGGGGATTACATTTGACAAGAGAGCAGATGAGAGCTGCTGTTGAATTGGGTGGGAAGTCTGACGTTGGGGAAATGGAATTTATAAATATCCAACAAGTAATCCCCAAGTTATTGCACACATTACTTGATGATGACACATTTTCATTGGATGCAATTACCCAGAAAGTGACAAAGGTTTTTAAATCTTCCTTAGAATTACTGACAGAAAGATTTATTCTGGAAGGGACCTCCATAATCCAAGGCCTTCGTCACAGTAGAGCTACCTCCAAATAAAACATGTTGCTCATGGCCATCTTCAAGTGATTTCTGAACAACTGCAAGGGTGGAGATTACCTAGGATCTCTGGCCTTTCTGCCAGTGCTGAACAATCCTTGGCATGAGTGTTTTATTCCTTTTGTTCGGTCTGAGTTTCCCTGTTTCCATTTAAGGCTCTTTCCAGTTGTCCTTTTGCTGAGCCCCTCAGATCACAGCTCACCTTGTCTTCTCCAGGCTGAACAGGAGCCAGCCCCTCAGACTCTCCTGGTGCATGGGATGCTCCAGTGCCATCCAGTGGCCTGCATGGGGCCCTCTCCAATTTGTTCACATTTACCTTTTCACAGGGCATCTGAAACAGATGCAATATTCCAGGTGTGGCCTCTGTTCAGAGGAGATGGAAATAAACTCTTCCCTTACCCTGCTCCTCCAGTTCTTATGCTGTGATATGGGCCACTGCCCTTCATCTTCTTATCCAACAGAAAGGAGTGAGAAAGAAGTCATTCTGACACTACTAAAATTAATTTCTCCGTGGTTGCATATGCTGAATATTATCATGTTTGTGGTAGGGTAAGCCCTTTACAGAAAGAGTGACTGCAACAGCTACTATTCAGCATGAGCAAAGAAAAGAAGTTGGGTTGAACAAAACCAGAACATGAGAACCCATTGCTCACAGACTCCATGAAAGTTTGAGTCAGGTGAGCAGGAGGCTTTTCTGCTTCCTCAGACCATGCTCCAAAGGGTTTAGATGTGTGAGTCAAGTGAGCCAACTCTGTGAGTGTGAGAGGGCAAGGGGCTGAAATCATTAGGAAGGCAAGGGTGGCTGAGCAGCCTCAGTGTTGAGAGAAGCATGAGAGATATCTTGAATGAAACACCAGATCACTCCTGCAATTCCACCTCCTAACAGAATCCATTTGTAATCTTCTTATGCTTTTCTTGGTTTGGCAGCAAACTGCTCTCCCAACTGGCAAACTTACAATGCAATTTTGCTTAGAAGTTCAATCACTGTTGAGACAGAACAAAGTCAAGAGATGGGGCAGACCTGTTGGATCTCAAATGCTTCCAACAAATAATTCTTCAATGCAGTTAAATTAGTAATAAAGCTACTGTATGCAAACAGAAATATGGTAACTCTTCTATTTGGGGAAAGCAGGGAAATTTGTTGTGAGAGGCTGCAGCTACTCTTTTCTCTGATCCTTTTACAGTGCTTAGGATCCATTTTCTTTCTCTGAGAGACAATTTTTCAGGAATTGTGAAAGGAGGTGTGGACCAGGAATAAATTGTGGCTAGCACATGTGATGTGTCCTAGATGTGATTCTTACCCTAAATGAGTCAGAAATCCAGAAGACATTGTGAGCAGGCTGTCTGTGTGTGTTGGGTGAGAGGGGTGTGTGTGTTTTTCCTGAGAAGCTCTGAAGAAAGAGGAAGGGGAAGAGAGAGATATTTCCAGAACAGGATAGCCAATAAATCTGCTGTGAGCATGAACATGTGTAATGTGAAATAGTCAGCTGAGACCCTTTATTTAGAGCAAGATTCCTCATTAACAATATAGCTCAGATAATACTAGGATTTGCCAGTCTTGATCCCTAAGACATGATCTTGAATGATGCTGTGAGCCAGGAGGATTGTGGGATCATAAAATAATTCTGGTTGAAAGTGACCTTTGGATGCCTTCGGGTCCAGTCTGTTGCACAATAAGGCCATATATCCTGGGGCATCTCCACCCTTGCAGTTGTTCAGAAGTCTTTTGAAGATGACCATGAGTAACCCAGTCTTGTGTGGAAGTAGCTCTGCTTTGAAGAAGGTCTTGGGCTAGGGAGGTCTCTTCCGGAATAAATCTGTCAGTAATTCTAAGGAAGATTTAAAAACCTTTGTCACTTTTTGCCTGACTTCATTCTTTGTTCAATTTCAATGAAAATGTGTCATCATCAAGTCACGTGTACAATAACTTGGGGATTACTTGTTGGATATTTATAAATTCCATTTCCCCAACGTCAGACTTCCCTACGAATTCAACAGCAGCTCTTACCTGCTCTCTTGTCAAATGTAATCCCCTCCACTGAAGGATCAAAATCAATCTCTACCTTTACTTCATCTTCCTATTACTGAAAAACTTTCAAGAATCCTTTGCTACCAAAAAAAAAAAAAAAAGGTTTGCACTAGCAAGTGCAAAGTTCCTTAAACCACCCCATCCACATGCCTCCTTGAGCCTTTCCTTGGCTGTTTTGTAGGATTGCACTCCTCTCTGGTGCAGGGGAAGCTGTGCCTATGACATTCCAAGCAGAGTGTATGGACTCCTTGAAGCATTTAAGCTGGAAGGAACCTTGAGGGTTTTCTACTTCAAGCTGTTGCTCATGGCAGGACAGAGAATGGGGAGATTTTCCAATGCTGCTTATGAAGCCAGGGTGGAGATAGCAGTGTTGAACAGGAGGGTTTGTTACTGTGCAGCTCTGGAATATTTCCTGCAAGGGGCTGAGGGAAGAGGAAGCATTGGGAGAGTGGCCACAGCTGTGTTGGTGGGTGAGAACAGGAGCAGAGAGGCTGCAGGAAGGCATGGGGAGCTGATAGAGGCAGCGAGTGTCACCACAGGTAACACAGCTTTAGCTGGCTGAGGGACCCGGGCAAGCTGCAGTACTGGCACCATGGGCACCTCATGAGCTTCAAAAAGGCCAAGTGCAGCTCCTGTCTGACCTGCCCAGCGAGCAGTGCAAGGAAATCAGGGCAAACAGGAGGTCAGCACAGAGGGAGATAAACACTGCAGCGCAGAGCTGCCATGGGACAGCTGTCACAAACCACAGCTCAGGGTGTGCAGCTGTCATTAGGCAGTGATGGAGGAGGGCTGTGACCCTGCTCGTCCAGGTAAATTTGTGCATGGCTAACCAGTTCCTGAAATACCTTGTCATTCCTCGTCCCTTTTCAAGACTTTACAAGTTAAAAAAAAAAGGCAGGTTTTACCATTAGGATTAAAGGATTCGAATGAATGAAAACATTCTGTTTATTATGTGTTGAAGAGCAGTAGAAGATTATATCATCACTACAATCACTGACTTGAGATACAACCAAGCATGTCATAGCTTGGCACAATCTGCAGGTGAGAGTTTGGCCAGGATCAGCAACAATCTACATGCTCACCAAGACTTTTTGAGTCAAGAGTGAACCCACTGTTACTGACCAGTAATGGGATACAATCCTCCATGAGAAAAATGTTTGCAAGTGACTGCATAGACCATTCTCTGGATATACAGAGATATCTCACCATGAAAGCACAATATTTATCTGCTCTAAGGATGCATTAAACAGGCTCACTGCTGATTGCAAAAGATTCTTTAATGGCACCAACACAGAATGGATCAAAGATAATGGCAGGTGCCACAGTACCACAAGGGCATTGTGAAGCAAATTACAAAGGAAGTGATGCTGGTTCTGTTCTAATATTTTCTGTTTCACTTAGCTACTGAAACAACATGCAATGCTTCTACATTCCATAGCCAAGGACTCTGGAATGCCACCCGAGAGTACAATAGGTTTCACACACCTGGCATGCCTCCTAGCTTGGACACTCTTTCATATGATCAAGAGTGATGATCCTTGCATTGCTGGGGTGGGAGAAGAGTGCAAGGCAGGATAAAGAAGCACAGATCTGCAGTGCAGCACAGCAGAGAGCACTCACATTCAGTAGTCCTGTGACACTGGGGGGGAAAGGCAGCACAAGCAGAGGAGGAGATCTAGGTCTCAAGTTTCTTGCTGAGGCTACATCTTTTCTCAGCGCTGCAGGATCTGCATTCTTACAGCCACAACCAGGGCGAAGGGGACACAGGAAGGAAAGCTTGTCATTGAAATTGCCTTGTAATTTGGAAGGTGTTCTCATTGCTCTCGGACAATGTATTGAATTCCACTTCCATCACTGTGCTCACGCAGCAGCCAGACACCTCTCTGCACTTTGTGGGAAGACATGATGTCATTGTCATGTCCTGCAGCCAGATCAGTTGCTTATCTTATTATTCTGCTCTTCCCTCAATAATCAACATGTTCACAGAGAGTGATCTGGGGATTGTGCAGGTCCTCTGTGATCAGTTGCAGAGAACTGATCTTGTCATGCATCTCTCTACTAACAAAGTTATGTTCTCCCTCCTCAAATACCAGAAGTCGGCCTCCATAATTTGCATGCTCATAAACCGCCAGGGCTGGCCAATTACTTTCACTGAGGAGACAATATCATTCCAATCTGCATCCTTTAGAATGGAGATGTCAGTGGAGAATTCTCTGGACAATCCCTGGAAGTTGACATGCCCATAGATGATGATTTTTCCCATCTCAGTAGGACTTCTGGAGTTTGGATTCCTTGCTATAGGAGCTGGAAGACAGCCTGCACAAAAGGAAGACAGCAAACAAGCAACACTTGTAAGAAGCCTGTGCACACCAGACACAACATGATGGAGCGTGTGGAGGAAGAAAAAAGAAAGAAGGGAAGATCAACACATTTATAAGAAAGAATAAACCTAGCAGCAGCTGGAAAGCAGTGAGGACATGACATGGAAATTTTCATTTATAAGAGGATATAAATTGAGATATGTACCCATAACAACTTAGTTTTAACTAGATATATGTGTTGGTTTACAGATATCCCCCAGAGTAAGCTGTCAAATACTCTCCCGTTCACCCCTCACAATGGTGCACCACTGGCCCCCTGCACCCTCTCCCTTGGCAAGGTTTGTTTGTCCTGCAGCAGCCATCTCCTCCTCATGCCCTGCAAGATGGGTTCAGTCTCTGCACATGCACACAGCACACCCTCACGGCTGTGCTGCAGCTCTCAGCCCAACACTAAAGCCTCCTTCCCTTCCCCTGCATTATTGCCCTGCAGCTGCCCAAGAAACCCTTCCAGTTCTCTCTGCACAGTGTGTCTCTTACCTTGATGGCAGCTGCAGGGCTGGGGAGAGCTGAGGGCAATTCCTCCAGTGCAGGGCTGAGGTTTGGGACAGGCATCTCACCTTCCTGCATTTATACTTGCACAGAAGTGAAATTGCAAAATACCCAATTCCAAGGAACTGGGAATGATTGATACCATGCTTAGGGATCAAAAATCATTTAATAGTCTACCTTGGTTTTGATGTCCTACAACCAGACATCTGAGTGCTCTGGTTCAGAAGTCCATTGAAATGTGAGTGACTTGATAACCTTAGAACTTGGCTTCATGTTTGTCCTCCTTCAGAAGCTGTCTGAACCACAGTAATTAGAACACATTAATTGGAGCAACCCCAGCTCCTTTGGCCACTCCTCATCAGACATGTGCTCCAGATCCTTCAACGGCTTATTTCCCTTCTCTGGACTCACTCCAGCTCCTCCACTTCTTTCTTAGAGTGAAGGGCCCAGAACTGGACACAGCACTTGAGGTGTGGCCACACCAGTGCCAAGTACAGGGGGACAATCCCTGCCCTGGTCCTGCTGGCCACATCATTGCTGATACAGGCCAGGTGCCGTTGACCTTCTTGGCTACCTGGGCACTGCTGGCTCATGTTCAGGTGCTGTCTACCATGTGTGGGGTTTTTGTGACCTCAGGACAGGACTCGGCTCTTGGTCTTGTTGAACTTCATACTATCAGCCTCAGCCCATTGGTCCCTCTGCAGAGCTTTCTTACCCTCCAGCACACAATACTCACACCCAAGCTGGTGCTGCATACAAACTGACTAAGGGGGCAGATCTAAGGGTGGAGCACCCACATCTTTTCTAGGAAACCTTTTCCAGTGCCTCACCACCTTCACAATGAAGAATTTCTTCCTAATGTCTAGCCTAAACCTACACTCCTTCAGCTTGGGAAGCCATAGTAAAAAGTCTCTCTCTCTGCCTTTCTTATAAACCTCTTTATATTTTGAAAAACCACAATAAGGTCTCCCAGAAGCATTGTCTTCTCTAGGCTGAACAACTCCAAGTATCTCTATCCAAACCCTTCTTTGTAGGAGGTTCTCCAGCCCTCTGATCATTTTCATGGTCCACCTCTAGACCTGCAGTAACTTGTCTGTGTCTCTCTTGTTCAGGAAACCCCACAGCTGCATGCAGTACTCCAGGTAGAGTCTCACCACAGCAGATTAGAAGGGAAAACCCATCTCCCTCATCCCGCAAACTACACTTTATGCAGCCCAGGATACAGCTGGCTTTCTAGGTGGCAAGTGTCAGGTCATGTCCAGTTTTTCATCCACTGGTGTTCTCAGTTCTTTCTCCACAGGCTACCCTCAGCCCACTCATTTCTCAGCCTACACTGCTCCTGGTGATGGCTCTGACATCTAGTTTCAGGGTCTTGCACTCAGCCTTGCTGAAATTTATGGAGTTCACATCCAGCCGTTTCTCAAGCTTCACAAGGTCCCTCTTAACAGTCGCTTCCTTCCAGCATAGCAGCACACCACTCAGCCTGGTGTCATCTGCAAACTTGCTGAGGGTGCACCTGAACCCATGTCTATGACATCAAGGAAGATATTTAATAGCACTGGTGGCACTGTGGACCCTTGGGGATCACCATTTATTCATGGTTTCCATTGATCCTGATAAGGTTTATCATGTACTCACTGTGTGCATGACAGCACAGGCAATTAGGTACCAGCAGCATACTGCTCCAAGAGATGGTACTTCCTCAAGGGAGAAGAGATCTATAAAGATTTCTTATCTTTTATCAGAGTATTCACCTACTCATTTAACCATTAACTTGCTCAGTTATGGTGATTCAGCAAGGAGGTGTGTTAACAATTAAGTAACTCAAACTGCTTCCTGCTTGTTAGCTCTTTCTGTGTTTGTATTTGTAGGCACATGAAAGACAGGGAAGTGACTCGAGACAGCCAGCACAGCTTCAGCAAAGTCCAGTCCAAATAACCTACTGGCCCTACAATGGAGTGACTACTCCAGTGGAAAAGGGAAGGGCTACAAATGTCATCGACCTGGATTTCTGCAAGGCCTTTGACATGGTCCCCCACAACTTCCTTCTTTCTAAACTGGAAACATTTGATAGATCAATAGATTTGATGAGGAGACTGTTCAGCAGACTGGGCTTTGGGACCATGTAAATGACAAAACCAAGTTTGCTCCAAGGAAGGGAATTCCTTATAAGAACAACCAGATGCACACATTTCACTGTGTCACATCTATTTTCCTGATGACCTCTACAGATCTCTGAAGGAAAGTCTCTCGCTACTGCTTCTGTCAGCAACATGCTTTGCATCTTTTGAGATTTGATTTGCAAGGATGGAGAATCTCATTTAAGCTTTGCCATAGTTTTGCTCTGATTAACACAGAGTCAATAAGGCACTGCCAAGAAAACACAGCAGCATGAGGGGGAGGAATACTCTGACAAAGAAAACCAAGAAAAAATTAAAGGAAGCATCAGCAGCTGAATTGAAAGTGGGGCAGCTCTGTTGTTGGGTAAAGGGAAGATGTGTTTGAAGAAGCATATGTGAATAAAAAAGAAATTGCTTCAGCCCTGCTCCCCACAATGGCTTTTCAGTGTTGGATACATTAAAAGATGCTGTAAATTCATGTTGTGGGAATTCCAGTACCAGATGAAATGAGTAGGAAAGAAAGCCACAGTAAAAACTTGCTAGCTTGCAAACAGCAAGTTTGAGAATTCTGTACTTGGAAAAGAACTTGAGTTTCCCCAAGTGACTGTAAAATCATCTAGCCAAAAAACCATAGAATAAGGCATGTGCAGAGAATATCCTGCCTGCTGGTTTCCCTCCACTCCTCTGATGGTGGGTGCTTGGGCAATGGAGCTGCACCACAGGTGAAGAGTCACAGTGGCTCATTCACAAAGCTGATCCAAAGGAGCTGCACCAGAGCCTTCAAATACGGAAACAAAGGCATCATTAAGAAATTACATAAGTGGTTAATGTGTAACGTCACCTTTTACTGGGCATACAAGATCTGACTTTATACCCACATTTTATATTCCGTGTTTACCCAAACACGTCTGAACCTGTTCTGAGGATGTTTCTGATCAAGCCAAGAAAAGCTGAGTCTGTGCATGTATCACCTCTCTGTTACAGCCACAGTGTCTAAGCTTTCTCATCTAGATATCTCCTTTTGGAAAACTGTTGAGAAGACCCCCGAGCTGTTCACCACTCTTCACAGAAGTAATTGTGAATGCCGTTTATTTCTATCTTTAGCACACTTTTATAGGGTTCTACAGGGTCTGCAGGCAGAACAAGCTACTATTGGCTAACACACACAGTTTACATTTTTTCTCTTACACACAAGGATATTGTTTTACTTTACTCTCTCTTCTGCATGAAGGTTTCAAGGACTTTAGCCCTTAATATTACGACTTCTTTCAAAGGCTGGTTTGTGCATACAGGCCTTTACTAATATATAAAATACAGCAACAGAAAACCACTTGTTACAAGCCTTCCTTGTGCTGCATTCTCTTCAAAAGTCCATTTGCACTGGGGATTAATAATCCCCTCTGTGAACGTTTTTTGCTGACTGTTAATTTTACTCTATTTAATATCATGTCTAGTTTAGCAGGTTTTGGGACCTCCAGATACTGTTTATTCCTGGGTTGGCAGGCAGACTGAGGTGTCAATGCTTTAGTGTTTACTGGGCAAGAGTATTGCACAGTGCGCTTTTATAGGGATAAACAGCATTTGAGAAGTACAGTAGGGAATGCCATGGTTGGTGATGTATCTTTCTGAGAGGCCTCTTAAAATCTGTCAAAAGAGTGAGGGGTGAGGATGACCAGAGAACATGGTTCCAAGGGTACTGCTATCTGAGCAGTGTAGAAACTGCCAGCTGGTCTGCACTGCACTGCGCTGCACCCCAAGTGCAGCTAGACCACCTCCCCACAATCCCCAAAGTGAAGAAAACCCCCTCTCTGGTGACCAGGAGAGACAGAGCCAGACAGGAACGTCAACTGATTAAAATCAGAGTAACAGCAGCTTTGGGAAGCAATGTAATATTTTCTTTGCTCAAGAGAAACAGAGGGAAAACTCAGAGGTATCTTCTTCAGAAACCTCCTGGCTGTAAGGAACTTCTCATTTACGTATGCCAAGAAAATAAGAGTATATCTTCTTTCTAAGAAATGGTGGTTTTCAAAAAGGAAATATCATTAAGTGTATTTCTTAGGAAATACAAACATCCAAAATTACCACTCTCCTATTAACAGTGCCTATGTAACATCATTATCATGCAGAATCATGAGATTCTGAAAGGGATCTCTCAGATACGACCAAGGCACTTCAATAAGACTTCCAAAATCATTTCTTCCACAAACTGTTTTGGGCATAAGGTGACATTTGGCAGTTGACTCGCCACTATAACACACATGTTCTAGTGCAGGTAGAATGCCAAATGCTCTTGGAATTGAATTTGGAAATCCCACTTTGGTGAACAGAGCAAGGAAACCCGAAACTGTCTGCAAAGCACTAAGAAGCGCCCCAAAACACCTGGATTTTGTGCTATCCCCACTTCATCTGCCCACCTGAGCCCAGCAGAGGAGCACGAGTGGCTGACATGTCAGCACAGCCTGCAGTGTTTATTTCAAAGTCCAGCAGTTGATAGCATAGCATGTTCTGGGCTTCATGTGCAGATTGTGCAGATTTTCAGCAATCAGCTGCAGAGAGCTGATCTTACCCCTCATCTTTCACCAGCAAAGCTGTGTTCTCCCTCCTCAAGCACCAGAGTAACTGGTCTGTATAGTTTGGGTGTTCACAAGTCAGTGGAACTGGAAATAACTTTACTCTGTGTTCTAGCCACAAGCCTGTAGTTGCCCCAGTTGCCTGCCTGTGTGGGCTGACACACCAGGGCTTCTGCAAGAATACTGGGCAGAAAATAAAGGCCAAGTAGAGTGTAACCCCCACTCCCCGCCAATAAACAAGAAGGAAGAACTGGTGGCAATGGATGTGGAGAAGGCTGAGGTACTCAGTGTGTTCCTTGCCTCAGTCTTCACTGGATTTCCCCTGTCTCTGGAGTCACTGAAGCTGCAGGTAGTGACTGGAGGAGCAAAGTCCCTCCCACTGTAAGTGAAGAGCAGGTTTGAGACCACTTGATGAAGCTGAACAAATCTATGGGACTGGATGACATGCATCCCAGGGTCCTGAGGGAGCTGGCTGGTGTTGTTGCCAAGCCACTCTCCATCATATTTGAAAATTCATGGCCTTCAGGTAAAATCCTTGGTGAATGGAAGAAGGGAAACATTATTCTTATTTTTAAAAAGGGGAGAAAGGAAGATTCTGGGGAACTACAGACCAGTGAGCCTCACCTTTATGCCCATGAAGATCACTGAGCAGATCCCCATGGAAGCAATTCTAAGGCACATGCAAGACAAGAAGGGGATCCAAGACAGCCAGCATGGCTTTACTAAGGGCAGATTATGCCTGACCAATCTGGTGGCCATCTGTGATGGAGGGATTGCACCCATCAACAAGGGGAAACCAACCAAAGTCACTCACATACTTCCTTAAGAACTTTGACATGGTCCCACGTGGCATCCTTATCTCCAAACTGAGATACACAGGTTTGAAGGGTGGACTACTTGGGAAATAGCCACACAGCCAGAGAGTTGTGGTCAGTGACTCTATGTCCAGAAGGAGACCAGTGATAACTGGTGTCCATCAGGGCTCTGTTCTAGGACCAGTGCTTTTTAAGATCTTTATCAATGACACCACAGTGGCACAAAGCTGAGGGGTGCAGCTGACACAACAAAAGGATGGGATTCCATCCAGAGGGACCTGGATGAATTTGAGAAGTGATTCCATACTTACCTCATGAAGTTCAACAAGCCCAAGTGTTAGGTGCTGCACCTGGGTCAGGGCAATCCCAGACATGAGCACAGACTGGGAGAGGGTCATGGGGTGCAAGCACCTCTCCTGTGAAGACATGGCTAAAAAATCTGGGGTTGTTCATCGCAGAAGAGAAGGCTCCAGAAAGATCTCATTACAGCCTTCCAGTTCTTGAAGGGGGCTTATAAGAAAGAGTAGAAGCAATTTTTTAAGTGGGCAACTAGTAATAGGATGAGGATGGAATGGTTTTGAGTCAGAAGAGCAGAGACTTAAATTAGATGTTATGAAAAAGTTCTTTACTGTGAAGGTGATGAGGCACTGAAACAGCTTGTTTAGAGAGGTTGTGGATTTCTTGACCCTGGAAGCGTTCAAGGCCAGGTTGGATGGGGCTATGAGCAACCTGGTCTAGTGGAAGGTGTCACTGCCCATGGCAGGAGGGTTGGAATGAGATTATCTTTAAGACACCTCCAAACCTCAGACTTCGTAGGATTCTAGGATTCTATGATCAGTGCCTTGAGATACAATAATTCATGGCGTAGTTAAATACAGGCTACAGGTGAGAGTTGGCCCAGCAGCACAGTGATAATCAAAATGCTTACCAAGCTCTTTAATCTGGTCACAATGTTTCTGACCAGTGAAACTGGAAGGAGATAAAATTCTGCAGGAGAGATTAATGAAAAATGGTTGCAAGTGACTGCACAAAATATTCTCAGAATACATAGAAACATCTCTCCATGAAAGCTAAATTTTCACCTACACTAAACAGTGCATAAAACAAACCCACTGCTGATTGCAAAAGATTCTTTATTGGCACCAACACAAAATGGATTACAGACAATGACAGAGGCCATTTGTGGGGCAGGAGAGCTCTCACTTTCAGCGGTCCTGTGATGCTGGGGGAAAAGTGACAAAAGCAGAGGGAGAGAACAAGTTCTCAAATTTCTTGCTGGGGCTGCATCTTTTCTCAGCGCTGCAGGATCTGTGTTCTAACAGCCACAGCCAGGGCGAAGGGGACGCAGGAAGGAAAGCTTGTCGTTGAACTTGATGGCCTTGTAATTTGGAAGGTGCTCATGTTCTCGTGCAATGTATTGAAATCCACTTCCATCACCGTTTTCGCACAGCAGCCAGACACCTCTCTGGACTTTGTGTGAAGATGTGGTGTCATTGTCATGTCCCCTAGACAGATTGGTTGCTTCTCTTATTACTCTGCTCCTCCCTCGATAATCAGCATGTTCGTAGAGAGTGATCTCGGGATTGTGCAGATTTTCAGTGATCACCTGCAGAGAGCTGATCCTATCATTCATCTTTTTACCAACAAAGTCATGATCGCCCTCCTCAAGTACCAGTAGCTGTCCTTTATAGTCTGCATGCTGATAAGCCACCCAAGGATGGCCAATTACTCTCACTGAGGAGATACAATCGTTCCAATCTGCATCTTTTAGGTTGGCAATGTTGGTGTGGAATTCTTTGGACATGCCCTTGAAGTTAGCATGCTCATAAACAATGATTTTTCCCATCTCAGCAGGGCTTCTGTGGTTTGGATTTTCTGCTGTAGGAGTTGAATGGCAGCCTACAGAAAATGAAAACAGAAAATAATCAATGATTGTAAGAGGTCTTTACATACCAGACATTAAATGCTGGAAACCAGAGAAGACAAAAGGTGAAAAGGAAACTTAAAACAATTTTAGCAGAAGATAAAAATTGCACCAGCTATGCAAGAGTGAGGACATGACATAGAAATTTCAATTTGGAGGAGAAAAGTAAAATGAGATTTGTACAACACAACAGTCCAGTTTCATTTAATATGTATACCTGCGAGGGATACCTGAGCATTTTGTGTAACATCCTATTGGTATACCCTAAATAATAACAAAATAAAATACACAACTAGTGATAAACCTTTCTGTTGATAATTGACACTGCAGTTGAGAAATATTAGAATATTAATAAATATAATAGAAACTGGCACTCATTGTTTGGAGTAGGTTTCATGAGCCACAAAGAATGTAATATAAAAGTAGTGAGACATGCAATTAATTTCTAAAAGAAAGTGACTTTTTTATTTAAAATTGTGGGGAAAACCCCTATTTTCTAAGGGCAGAAAAGAATTTTAAATTCACTGAAACACCTAATTTCTCTTTTTATATGGAATTTTACTGAAATCAAAAAGTTTCTTCTCTTGACATACACTGAGAAGCAATCAAGTTGTAAGCATCAACCCTTTAACTTAGACTAAATTTCAGGTTTTAAATGTCTTTTCCTAACACTACTACCAACACACATATCTAATTCCCCACAGTCATCTGTGTTCAGTTAAAAAGCCACAGTGTTTATTAGTAACAGCTGCAGGAATAGTAATGAGAGGCCATTTATGATAACAGCTCCCTCTCTAAATCATGTAGCAGTTACTGAAGCAAAGATTTACATTTCAGGGCAAACAAAAGGGACCGAAAAAGCCACTCCTCTAGCTGGTTCTGAGAAAGGATGGGAAAAGACAGATATTCCCAGTAAGATTAAAAGCCATAGTAATACTGCAGGACATGTGCATTATAATTTAAAAACCTGAATCACTTAAACCTCACTTCTATAGAAAAAAAAACCAACAAACCTCTATGTTATTAAGAACATGTATTTTTTTACAGTTATGAAAGCATATACGGAACCTGAGGGGACCTCAACTCGGACTCACTGACTGATTAAGCACTACTATAATTTCTACCCGTAGAAAAAGTATGAATAATGACCCGTTTTGCTGATACAACATAAGGATCCCATGACGAAGATAAATTTGTAGAATATCTTCACTTTCACCCCTCACAATGGTGCACCACTGGCCCCCTGCACCCTCTCCCTTGGCAAGGTTTGTTTGTCCTGCAGCAGCCATCTCCTCCTCATGCCCTGCAAGATGGGTTCAGTCTCTGCACATGCACACAGCACACCCTCATGGCTGTGCTGCAGCTCTCAGCCCAACACTAAAGCCTCCTTCCCTTCCCCTGCATTATTGCCCTGCAGCTGCCCAAGAAACCCTTCCAGTTCTCTGTGCACAGTGTGCCTCTTACCTTGATGGCAGCTGCAGGGCTGGAGAGAGCTGAGGGCAATTCCTCCAGTGCAGGGCTGAGGTTTGGGAAGGGCGTCTCACCTCCCTGCATTTATACTTGCACAGAAGTCTTGTGCAACACCCCAGGTGACAGAACTGAGAAATGGTCAATAAATAAACAAAAATTATTAACTATCTTATTTGAATTTTGATCTGTCTACAACCACTTGTGTTATTGCTTTGGGTCAAAAGTCTGTTGAAGCATAAACCTCTGATAAAACCATAGAACTTTGGTTCTTGTTTGTCCTTCTCCTCCAGAAGCAGATGAATCATAGTAATAAAAAATATCAAAGTACTTTATGACACATAGGCTGTAGATTTTTTCTGCCTGTTGTAAAATACATTATCTTTACCAGTGAAGCAAATATAGTAAACAATGCTAATTTTCCAAAGGGCTTTGCTGGGAGATGCCCACTTGACAGAGGTGGCATTTAGGTAGAATTTTATTTAATTATCCTCTTCCTTCTCACCTACATAGCCATTTGAGTAGCTACAGGGAGGAAGAGCTGCTAGAGCAGGGCCAGGATGCTCTGGCAGAGCTGCAGTGGCAATATTTTTTTTTTCATTGCAGGTTAACTCTGTAATATATTTTCAGACAGGTTCACTGCCTAGCATGCCAGAAAGCTGTTCTGCAGCAGGAGAAAGCAATAGGATCTTTATTAATTCACGTAATAAAGGGGGACCCCTGCTCTGTCAGATAGGAAGTAACTGGAGAAGATGGGGAGCTGGGAAGGGAGATAGTTCACCCCTGCAAAATAAGCAGCCTGAGATTCAGCCAAATCCTCATGCTGTATCTCTTCACTGGTGCTTGGCTGAGCCCATGGTGTGCTAGATCACAAAACTAAGCCAGCATAAAAATACTTGAGGCTTTGGGGTTTTTTCCATGTGGTCCATTGTTTCGCAGCTCTGCAGAGGCTGGAAGCAGAGGAATTGAAACTTGTAAATTGCAATTTTGGGGTTTTGAAGAGAAAGAGGCCCTCACTTTCTAGCAACAGCTAGCTGAGAAGTCCCTTTTCTGAACAGGAAAATCACACCTTTAGGACACATGTGTTACAGTGATCTCAGCCTACCTGAGTCCAGCACCTCAGTTCAGTGCTACTGGAAAGGGCAAAACTCCATTCCACTGCTGAACCATTGTGTCCACTGTCTGGTGAAGAGAAGGGAGGACAAATGAGCACCCTAATGTGAGGAACACTTGAAAGAGGGATTAAAACAGCCTAGACTAGGATGGATTTACACTGCTATTGTACAACATTCATTCTTCTTAGCTTACTAATATGTTTTACTCATTAAATTATTTAGCTTCTCAAAAAAAAAAAATAATGTGTAATGACATAATTAATCATGAACTAAACATTCCAAACTTTCTCAGCACCTGCAGACACAGAAAGCGCCTTTGACCAAATGTATGAGCCATGAAGGCATCACAAAGACCGAGTCTGAGTGTATCTAAACTATGGTACGGAGTGATGCAGCCAACAGTGAATTCCTAAGCCATCCACACACTCCCTGCAGAGCACAAAAGCCAGCAGTGGGGCTTTTCATGGCCTCCAGGAAAATCAAAAGGCAATGTATGATGGAATGATACACGATGGAATCCTTTACCATGTTTTCTGTGCTACTACAAAAACGTGGTAAAAGATCTCTGTACAAACACTGCCAGGTTCACAGAAAGAAATGAGTTCCTGGTTCTCATTGACCATCTGTCCCTGGTGTTATTGGATTGAAAACTAAATGGATTTTAATGTCATTAATCTCATTTTATATGGTGCTTTATGCACAAGGAAGTCACTGAACAAAGCCCCACACCCCAGGGTGGGGTTGGGGGGTTGATATTGGAAATATTTATGGAGTTTTCTTTGAGGGTTGGGTTTGTTTGCTTTTATTCCTTATGGATCACAGAACGATTTGGGTTGAAAAGGACCTTAAAGGTCATTCCAACCCCCCTGGCATGGGCAGGGACACCTTCCACTAGACCAGGTGCTCAAAGTCCCATCCAACCTGGCCTTGAAATATTCCAGGGATAGGGAATTTCCAACTCCTCTGGGAAATCTGTTTCTGTGTTCCTGTGTCTTACTACTCTCACAGTAAAGAATTCCTAGTATCTAAACTAAACCTGCCCTCTTTCAGCTTGAAGTCATTTCCCCTTGTCCTCCCACTGCGTGCCCTTGTTGAAACGTCCCTCTCCAGCTCTCTTTTAGCCCCTCTGGGTACTAGAAGACCACAGTAAGGTCACCCCAAAGCTTTCTCCAGGCTGAACAACCACAATTCTCTCAACCTTTCCTCAGAGGAGAAGTGCCCTAGCCCTCTGCTCATCTTCACATCTCTCCTATGAACTCATTCTAACTGGTCCATGGCCTGAGAATTGTGCTGAGGTGCTCAGAGCTGGACACAACACTTCAGGTGGAAGAAATTTATGGGAAACAATGTTTCTCAAAATTCCTCTTATGCCCCTCCTGCAGAAGCAGCAGTATCTCAAAATCTGAAAAAGAAAGTGTGAGACAAAAGTGAAAATATACGAGAAGGAGGATAAACCCCTCTTCCTCTATTGCAAAAAACACTCCAGCAAGAGAAGAATAGAGACCATAAAAACTTTTTCATAAAAAGTTTTTTTTATGAAAAACTTTTTTATAAAACTCCTTCCTTCCTTTCCTTCCTTCCTTCCTTCCTTCCTTCCTTCCTTCCTTCCTTCCTTCCTTCCTTCCTTCCTTCCTTCCTTCCTTCCTTCCTTCCTTCCTTCCTTCCTTCCTTCCTTCCTTCCTTCCTTCCTTCCTTCCTTCCTTCCTTCCTTCCTTCCTTCCTTCCTTCCTTCCTTCCTTCCTTCCTTCCTTCCTTCCTTCCTTCCTTCCTTCCTTCCTTCCTTCCTTCCTTCCTTCCTTCCTTCCTTCCTTCCTTCCTTCCTTCCTTCCTTCCTTCCTTCCTTCCTTCCTTCCTTCCTTCCTTCCTTCCTTCCTTCCTTCCTTCCTTCCTTCCTTCCTTCCTTCCTTCCTCCCTCCCTCCCTCCCTCCCTCCCTCCCTCCCTCCCTCCCTCCCTCCCTCCCTCCCTCCCTCCCTCCCTCCCAAAACAATTTCACTTAAAGCTGTGGATGTCACATATGCACCCACTTCACAGTGCTGAAAAAGGTCAAATGGTAGAAAAATCTCATTAACAAAAAACTCCTTCACACACCACATCCTGTTGTGTTCCCATTTTGCTCTATCACTGCAGATACCTTAGTTTATATCTCAGTATTTGTTGAGGGTTAGGTGGGAATTTTTACCCATTATGTGCTGGGAAACCTAACTACCGGTACTTAAGGGTGCTCACGAAGGACAAAGAGTAGCCGGGCCCAGGGTGGCGGGGAAGGGGGCAGAAAAAGGAGGGTGGGGACAGTTTTTGGCTGGCTTTTTTCCTCGGCTTTGGGGAAGAAGGACGTTCCTGCGCTGGGTCGCGGAGCTGCTTCTTCTCCTTCTCCCCTCTTGGTTGGTGGCCTCGCACCCGCTGTCCTGCCAGGCATCGCCGTGGAGCTGCTGATACACCTCATCCACCAGCCCAGGATCGCAGCTCGTCCCTGCTGTCCCAGCTGACTGTTTCCTCGGAGCCCTGCAGGAGCACCGGGACTGACTGCCCGAGGGGTTTGTGAAAACAAAGCCTCTCCTCCATCCCGTCTCAGCCGAGAAAGCTGTCCCGGGGTCCCTGGTTCTGTTTTCTTGTTATTGCTGTAGTTATTGTTTGTTTGTTTACCTGGTTATACTAGTAAAGAACTGTTAATTCCTATCCCCAGATCTCTGCCTGAAAGCCCCTGATTTCAAAATTATAATAATTCGGAGGGAGGGGGTCTACATTCTTTCATCCCAAGGGAGGCTCCTGCTCTCCCTAGCAGACACCTGTCTTCTAGAACCAAGACAGATTTTGGCGCCCAACGTGGGGCACTGAGAGAAAAAGGGCAAAAAAGGAATAACAGTTCTTAAATAACCTAACTTTTGTGTGCTGGATTTAGAAACCTTGTTAGGTAGAACCATGCTGCTTAGCTTACCCAGGTTCGTGGGCCATGTGGTCACAGCTATATTTCTCCCATTTGCTGCACCTTACCTAAATATGGGTCCTATAACTAAGGCTACTGTGGCTATTATCCAGCTTGTTTTGTGGGTTGATAAGGTGAGGAATTCATGGATGTTTAACGTCCTCTGGACGGCGGGCTCATGGATTCAGAGCTGTCACACACTAACTGGATGGTTTTCAGGTTACTTTAATAATGGTACCTACTGGGAGAAAAAGACAGCTGGGGAAATTTTCTCCCAACCTTTCACCCAGTTCCTTGGGCCTACCCCGCCAGTTTTCAAAGGGCTAAAATCTTCTCTGGATGCTAATGACATCATACAGTGGCTGGTGTTGCTGATAGGCCTGTTCTACCTAGCCTTCAGAGACAAAGGGAAAGAGACCGGAGGTGCTGCTCCAGAGCCTGGCACAGCCCCAGAGACAGGGAGTGCTGCTCCAGAGCCTGCCCCTGCCCCAGAGACAGGGAGTGCTGCCCCAGAGCCTGCCCCTGCCCCAGAGCCAGGGAGTGCTGCTCCAGAGCCTGCCCCTGCCCCACAGCCCACCTCAGAAATGAACCACCCAGGGTGGGTGGGGGTGCTGGTGAAGGAGATGCATGAGATGGGCCAGATGCTAAAGGAGTGCATTTACTCAGCTGCTGGGAAACCCTTCCCCTGCCCCGAAGAGGGAGAGTCTGAGGGTGCAGCAGTGGAACCCACAGATGTTACAACCGTCCAGGTTCCAGCTGAACCACAAGGGCAGTCACAGCCAGCAGCTGTTGCCCCTGTGGAAACGAGGAAGTCTAAGATGAAATCACAGCACCCTGCTGATAAGGATAAGAAAGGAGGGTCCTCACAACCCACAGGGGAGCCAGAAGTTGAAATCATTACTGAGTCTCTGACATATGACAGTCTCCGTAAGTTACAAAAAGACATTGTGAGGCGGGGGCGTGAGCCTTATACCACCTGGTTACTTCGGGTCTGGGACCTTATGGGTACAGGCGTGCAGCTGGATGGTGGTGAGGCAAGGAATGTGGGACCCTTGACGCAGGACTCAGGTGTGAATCAGATATTCGTCAGGGAGCAAGGGCCCCTTTCCCTCTGGGAGCGGCTTTTGATGAGTGTAAGAGAAAGGTTTGTCCATAGAGAGAGAATGGAGGAGCACTATCATAGAAGGGAATGGAAAACCATTGAGGAAGGGATCCAACAGATGAGAGAAGTGGCGATATTAGAGGTCCTTTTTGGAAGGGGTGGACAGCATGATAATGACCCCGACAAAGTCAGGTGCACTGGGCAGATGTTGTGGAGTCTGGCAAATCTAGGGCCACGTGACTACACCACCTATATTGCAATGATTAATGCCGATAACGGCCGAGAGACGGTGGGTTCTGTTGCCACCAGGCTTAGAAATTATGACAGTATGGTCCATGGCCCACATCAGGCTAAGATTTCTGCTGTGATTAAGGAACTCAAAGAGGAGATGAGGGAAATGAGGGAAGAGATGAGGAAGAGCAGTTCCCATATGGCACCAGTGCGGGTCACAAGCCCAAAACTCCAAGCCCCACGTCCCCCAGCTAGAGAGAGAGGGTACACCTCACGAACTGAGCTGTGGTTCTTTCTACGTGACCATGGGGAAGACATGGGAAAGTGGGATGGGAAACCCACTTCTGCCCTGGCAGCACGAGTGCGTCAACTCAGGCAGGGAACCAGTAACCAGAAAGGTTCCACTAAAGTGAAGGTAGCCTCAGCCTCCCGTGACGAAACTGCCAGATATTACAGAAAAGAGGATGATCCCCTTGAAGGAACCTTTAGCATGTATGCCCAGGGAGGAGAGGATGACCAGTGCTAGAGGGGCCCTGCCTCTAGCCAGGAAGAGGCACGGGAAAACCGGGTCTTTTGGACGGTGTGGATCCGATGGCCTGGCACATCAGAGCCACAAAAATACGAAGCTTTAGTTGATACTGGTGCACAGTGTACCCTAATGCCGTCAGGACATGTGGGGGCAGAACCTGTTTCCATTGCTGGGGTGACGGGGGGATCGCAGCAATTGACTCTGTTGGAAGCTGAGGTGAGCCTGACTGGGAAAGAGTGGCAGAAACATCCCATTGTGACTGGCCCAGAGGCCCCGTGTATTCTGGGCATGGACTTCCTTCGAAATGGCTATTACAAAGACCCAAAGGGACTCAGGTGGGCTTTTGGAATAGCTGCTGTGGAGGCAGAGGACATTAAGCAATTGAACACCTTGCCTGGACTATCAGAGAACCCATCTGCAGTAGGACTCCTGAAGGTGGAAGAACAGCGAGTGCCAATTGCCACCTCGATGGTGCACCGCCGACAGTATAGGACAAATCGAGATGCTGTGATCCCCATCCACAAGATGATCCGAGAACTGGAGAGCCAAGGGGTGGTCAGCAAAACCCACTCACCCTTCAACAGCCCCATCTGGCCTGTGCGCAAGTCTGACAGAGAACGGAGATTGACTGTGGACTATCGTGCATTGAATGAAGTGACTCCACCGCTGAGCGCTGCCGTGCCGGACATGCTGGAGCTCCAGTATGAGCTGGAGTCCAAAGCAGCGAAGTGGTATGCCACTATCGACATTGCTAATGCATTTTTCTCCATTCCCTTGGCAGCAGAATGCAGGCCTCAGTTTGCCTTCACGTGGAGGGGAGTGCAGTACACCTGGAACCGACTGCCCCAGGGGTGGAAGCACAGCCCCACCATCTGCCATGGACTGATCCAGGCTGCCCTGGAAAAGGGTGAGGCTCCAGAACATCTGCAGTACATTGATGACATCATTGTGTGGGGGAACACAGCAGTGGAAGTATTTGAGAAAAGAGAAAAGATCATCCAGATTCTGCTAGAAGCCGGCTTTGCCATCAAGAAGAACAAAGTCAAAGGACCTGCTCGAGAGATCCAGTTCCTGGGAGTAAAGTGGCAAGATGGGCGGCGTCAGATTCCCACTGAGGTCGTCAATAAGATCACTGCAATGTCTCCACCAGCCAACAAGAAGGAAACACAAGCTTTCCTAGGTGCCATAGGTTTTTGGAGGATGCACATTCCTGAGTACAGCCAGATCGTGAGCCCTCTCTACCTGGTTACCCGAAAAAAGAATGATTTCCACTGGGGCCCTGAACAGCAGCAAGCCTTTGCTCAGATCAAACAGGAGATTGCTCATGCAGTAGCCCTTGGCCCAGTCAGGACAGGACCAGACGTGAAGAACGTGCTCTACTCTGCAGCTGGGAACAATGGTTTGTCCTGGAGCCTTTGGCAGAAAGTGCCTGGGGAGACTCGAGGCCGACCACTGGGATTCTGGAGCCGAAGCTACAGAGGGTCCGAAGCCAACTACACTCCCACAGAGAAGGAAATCTTAGCTGCCTATGAAGGAGTCCAAGCCGCCTCAGAAGTGATTGGCACAGAAGCACAACTCCTCCTGGCACCCCGACTGCCAGTGCTGGGGTGCATGTTTAAAGGAAAAGTTCCTGCTACTCACCATGCCACCGACGCTACATGGAGCAAGTGGATCGCCCTCATCACGCAGCGCGCCCGTATTGGAAACCCAAATCGCCCTGGGATTTTGGAGATAATTACAAACTGGCCTGAAGGTGAAAACTTTGGTCTCACTGATGAAGAGAAGCAGGAACAAGTGACACGGGCTGAAGAAGCTCCACCGTATAACCAGCTGCCAGCAGAAGAAACACGCTACGCTCTGTTCACTGATGGTTCCTGTCGCATCGTAGGGATGAACCGGAAGTGGAAAGCAGCCGTATGGAGCCCCACACGACAGGTCGCAGAGGCCACTGAAGGAGAAGGTGGATCAAGCCAACTTGCTGAACTCAAAGCTGTTCAACTGGCCCTGGACATTGCTGAAAGAGAGAGGTGGCCAAAGCTCTACCTCTACACAGATTCATGGATGGTAGCCAACGCTCTGTGGGGATGGTTGGAAAGGTGGAAAAAGGCCAACTGGCAACGCAGAGGAAAGCCAATCTGGGCTGCTGATGAGTGGAAAGACATCGCCACCAGGGTAGAGAAACTGTCTGTGAGGGTCCGTCATGTAGATGCCCATGTCCCCAAGAGTAGGGCTAATGAAGAGCACCGAAACAATGAGCAGGTGGATCAGGCTGCAAAGATAGAGGTGTCAAAGACAGACTTAGATTGGCAACACAAGGGAGAGTTGTTCCTAGCTCGATGGGCCCATGACGCCTCAGGTCATCAGGGTAGAGATGCCACCTATAAGTGGGCACGAGACCGAGGGGTGGATCTAACCATGGACAGTATTTCTCAGGTTATCCATGACTGTGAGACGTGTGCCACGATCAAGCAGGCCAAGCGGTTGAAGCCCCTCTGGTACGGTGGGCGGTGGTCCAGATACAAGTATGGGGAGGCCTGGCAGATTGACTACATCACACTGCCTCAAACCCGCCAAGGCAAGCGCTATGTGCTCACCATGGTAGAAGCCACCACTGGATGGTTGGAAACCTACCCTGTGCCTCATGCCACTGCCCGGAACACCATCCTGGGACTTGAAAAGCAGGTCCTTTGGAGGCATGGCACCCCGAGAGGATTGAGTCAGACAATGGGACTCATTTCAAGAACAGCCTTATAAACAGCTGGGCTAGGGAACATGGCATTGAGTGGGTGTACCATATCCCCTACCATGCACCTGCTGCTGGAAAAGTTGAACGGTGCAATGGCCTGCTTAAAACCAGCTTGAAGGCGCTGGGTGGGGGAACTTTCAAGAACTGGGAGATTAATTTAGCAAAAGCCACATGGTTAGTGAACACCCGAGGTTCCACTAACCGAGCAGGCCCTGCCCAATCTGAGCCCTTTAGAACGACAGATGGAGATAAGGTTCCAGTGGTACATATGAGAGGTATGCTGGGAAAAACTGTTTGGGTTAATTCTGCCTCCAGCAAAGACAATCCAATCCGTGGGGTTGTCTTTGCTCAAGGACCGGGTTGCACTTGGTGGGTGATGCAAAAAGATGGAGAGACCCGGTGCATACCTCAAGGGGACCTGGTTTTAGGGTGAACTACCCATGACACTGTGCTTGTATCTGTATCTGCATGTACATATGTATATAGTTAAAGTAGTATGTGTTAGTGTATAATTTAAAGGTTTAATATTTGATGTAACATTTTGGTATGGGAAAAAATTCGGGGTGGATAGTGTTGAGGGTTAGGTGGGAATTTTTACCCATTATGTGCTGGGAAACCTAACTACCGGTACTTAAGGGTGCTCACGAAGGACAAAGAGTAGCCGGGCCCAGGGTGGCGGGGAAGGGGGCAGAAAAAGGAGGGTGGGGACAGTTTTTGGCTGGCTTTTTTCCTCGGCTTCGGGGAAGAAGGACGTTCCTGCGCTGGGTCGCGGAGCTGCTTCTTCTCCTTCTCCCCTCTTGGTTGGTGGCCTCGCACCCGCTGTCCTGCCAGGCATCGCCGTGGAGCTGCTGATACACCTCATCCACCAGCCCAGGATCGCAGCTCGTCCCTGCTGTCCCAGCTGACTGTTTCCTCGGAGCCCTGCAGGAGCACCGGGACTGACTGCCCGAGGGGTTTGTGAAAACAAAGCCTCTCCTCCATCCCGTCTCAGCCGAGAAAGCTGTCCCGGGGTCCCTGGTTCTGTTTTCTTGTTATTGCTGTAGTTATTGTTTGTTTGTTTACCTGGTTATACTAGTAAAGAACTGTTATTCCTATCCCCAGATCTCTGCCTGAAAGCCCCTGATTTCAAAATTATAATAATTCGGAGGGAGGGGGTCTACATTCTTTCATCCCAAGGGAGGCTCCTGCTCTCCCTAGCAGACACCTGTCTTCTAGAACCAAGACAGTATTCATCTGCTTTTACGCCTTACTTTAAAACAAGAGGATTAAAGAGGCAATAAAATCACACATGAAGTATATCCCAGCCAATTTCTGCTTGCTATTTTTGTCTGGTAGTTTTGGACTCAAGGCAGCAGAACACTGGTTCCTTTACTTTGGAGCGGGTTGTGTGGTTGGAGAGGGTGGTTTTTTGGGTTTTACTCACTTAGAAGTTGTTTGTCCTGGTAATGTAATTCTTCATCACAGAAAAAAAGTTTCTTTCCCACTTTTCACTCTCCAACTTCTGTTTCTCAAGCAAAATTGCAGCCCCCAAAATTGCAACCTAGGAACATGCCACTGGACCACAGAACCCAAAACTAAGAACAGCCTACATGCTAATAAATGCATTCACTACCAAACCCTTCGGGGGGGAAAAAATAGGCCCTTTTTTTGCCTAGCATGTATCTTCCACAAACCCCCCTTTTTTTGCTTTCCTCTGCTTGGTGCACTTCTCAATTGCTACTCTTCAGTACAGCAAACTGAACACCACTTTTTCAGCAAAAAGAGAGATGATAGAATCCTACTGGATGAGTGCTGCATATTCAGTCACAACAGTTACTGGGAGTAAGCTCCAAAGAAATAGTGCTGGAAACAGGCACAGCAAATACAGACTGACAAAAGCCTTCTAAGTCCCACTTGACAACACACAGACGTCAGAAAGAAAAGTGAAGATCTTTCCTAACTATTATTTCCCTTCCCAAGTCTCCTCTTCCCAGATGAAGGAAAAGGCAACAGGTTGTCTGTGAATAATGTCTGTTCAAAATGTCAGAAAACCATCTGGATTTGTTTTGGGGTTTTTTAATAAATGTACAAATGGTTTTCCATGGAATAGTTGCTAAGCTGGACTCCACAAACACAAAGACCTACGCTCAGCAGTGGGGAGAAGCCAGGGGAAGGCATCACAAAAGGCCTTAGCTTTCCAGCACCACGTTTTGCATCTACAGCTGCACATTTAGAAAATTCATCCAGCATTTCTGTTCCTTTGATGTTTAATTAGCAAGCTGTGCTCCTAAACCCTTTAGTGTCCCCATCCAAGCACGTGTGACAGACACGGACCTGCCCTCGACTCAACACTAGGTGTCACTTGTGCTTCAGAAATGCAATGGAAAGAGCAATGGAAACCCGACTTCAGAAAAAAACCCGACCCACCGGGCATCTGATTTTTCAGGGGATCTCTGCACCTACAGCTCCTGCTGAAGTCGTGGGCAGGTACAGGTTTTTAGAATTTTAAACTTCTCAAAATACACACCTAAAAAGCATCAGAAAATATTAAAGAATGCTTTGCCATATTCAACATAGCAGTGACAGAAAAGTTTCTCTTCTCCCTGGTGGGTGCAGAGGAACACTTTCCGACATGAGCAAGGGACCACGATGTGGAGAAGCTGTCAGAATCTGCTCTGGCAATGAGGCCTGTCTGGCGGGCCTGTCTCTGGTGCACTTTGCTGCTGCAGGTGAGAGAGCTGCTGTCCAGCTTTCAGTCCTTCCTTGCCTGCCAAAAGACTTCCAAGCAGCAGGGGCCAACACAGAGGAGAGAAAGTGGCAGGGTGTGTGGTCAGGACTCTGAGGCAGGCTAGGGCATGAAGGAAATACTGGCAAGAATACAGTAAAAATAGAAAAGATACGGAAGTGGGGTACAGAGCTAGGGAAAAGGGTTCTCCCTAGGGACACCTGGAATGTGATAGGACCATTTTATTTGCCATTTCTTTCAGAAACTAAAGTAGGAGACCAGAAAGGAAGAGACAGCGGGCTTAAAAAACAGAAGAAAATACTTTAGGAATTTAGATACAGTTCTTGCATGCATCCACAAGACATCATAGAGACCAAAGGCACCGTGTGGTTTAAAAATCTACAAGTCACAGGCAGAGAAAAACTTCACCAAAGGCTCTAAAACAAACATTCCGATGCAACTTCTGAGTCAGACAGTATTTCAAACAGCGGATTCCTAGAGAATATGAGAGTAGCCACTACCTGCTTGCCTGATGCTCCTTCCATGAAGACTCACAGCAGGTCACCACCCCTAGAGCATTCCCCTAGAGAAGGATTGGTCTGAACACCTTCCAGAACCAGAGAGACCTCAGCACACACAGGCACAACAGGTAAGAGCCTGGGACCCAAAACTTGAACTCAGGGGGTTGCAACTCAATAAAACAGAATCATAATGAGGTTCATCAGATCAAGAGAGGAAACTGCAATGGTGAAGCAGAATAAGCAATGACAGCACAACCACTTCCTTGACAAGGATGGAAGCTAATGAGGAGCATTCTTGCTAGAGGTATAAGGACCTGAAAGTACTTTTTCCTTTTCTGGCTGGGTGGTAAAGACATCACCAAGAGATTCTATGGCTTCCTGAGGTCCTAAGCAGCAAATAAATAAGACACTGAAGGAAGAAATACAGCAGAAACTTATGAAGAAACTTGGGTCAAAAAACATGTACTGAACTATCCTATTTGACCATTCACTCATGGCTCTGTGAAAGGTTAGTGTCCTGTAAGCCCAAGAATTTGGTAACGGTCATGCTAGGATCTCTTACAAATTTTCAATGGTGATAGGCCCTGCCACCATTCTGTGCATTGGGAGAGGTGAAAATACTGGAGAGCATGATCATTTCTAAGGCCTTCAACTCCCCAGCCTACCATTAGGGTTAGGCCTGCTGTGAGCAAGGGGTTGGATTAGGGACATGCAAATATCCCTCCCTGCCTCTACATGAATCTAAAATGTTTGGTACCTGCTAGCCACCCCTGCTGTGCAACTGGGCTTGGTGACAGAAAACATGGATGTGTCTGGATATGCAAACTAGGATCATGATGCATGCAGAGCACTGGAACAAGCTGGGTTTGGACACCAGACACAGGGCTGCAGAGCGCAGACAAAAACTGAGCACCGGAACCAGAATGCAGACCCAGTCAGACAGTTGGGGTTCATTGCATCAACACCCCACTCCCAAAGGCAGCTCTTAACAGGACAGTCACACAGGACCTGGACAGAGGCAACTCAATCTTCACCCAGCCCTGGGAGACTAAACAGGGACTGGTGCTTAGGTGAAGGTTCAGCCGCAGCAAAAGGTATAGCAGAGATACTCAGATAATTTAACAGGGACAGGGGGAAGAAAGTGAGAACAATTTCCAGGGAAAGTGAACAAATGGTAGCAGCCAACCTACCTGCAGGGACAGGGGGAAATGTGGGATGTGGAAGGACACCAACACAAAGTCAAGAGGTTAAGTGACATTGCAAGAGAAATCGAGGCAATTAGGAAACCTAGGCGAGGAGAAGCACTAATGATATCTGAGGATGAGAAAAAGGGAAGACCAAGCAATAGTAATGGGAATATGAACAGAGAGGAATGTGGTGCACCAAAGAGGCAAAGGAAATGAGTGGTGAGAACAACAGCAGAGAACTGGGGAAGGGAGAACAGCTAGACAGCAAGTGAGACACAGCACAGGCATTAATGCTTTCTTCCACCAAGCAAAGAATCTGACTTAGAATATCGCTGACTGAGGTAAGTAAAAACCAAAAGACATCTCTGACCAGCAGTGTGGGTGAGCAGGACACAGAAGTAGCATTTCACTTCCTTTCAGACAGCGAAACTTTCAGCAAGTTGTTTTGCATGCGCTACAGCAGTCCCAGAACAGTGCATGTAGGTCTCAGTGCCACAGGGACTGAGATACAGGGGAAAATAAAGCTCAGAAAATATACAGCAAATACTTTTCTCTCCACACACCTTCTGCTCCAGCAGCAAGAGAAAAACAAGCCTGCAAGGCTGAGGTATGAAGAAACAGGTGCCTGATGGAACAGGAAGGGGCAGCACTTCCTGCTTAAGCCCCCAGCCATGACTACTGCAGCAGTCAAATTCCTTGAAGGGTGATAAAATGTAACATGACTTCCCTCACTGCAGAGGGCCAGATGATGAAAAAAAAGTGCGTCACTGACCTCTAAACCTGAGCAAGAAAAAAAGAGAGCTTTTGGCATAGGGAGGCTCTTCTGCTGGCTCACTGAATTGAAGCCTGGGGCTACAGCAAAATGAGGTCCTTTAAGCTTCATCTGCATGCAAGCTTTCAATAAAGCAAAACCTGGGTCAAAAGGGGAGACAAAAACAGAATCTCATCTATCCTTTGAAAAGCAGTGGGCTTATACCTTTATTATACAAAATATTTTACAATTAAAAAACATTTTCCCCAATAGAATCATATACAGATATTTATAATTAACAAGATTCAGTTACACACAAGATGGGGACTTTTGCGCAAAGGAAACCAATGATACATGAGCAAGAGAAAATTAAGACTTGACCCCTTTCCCCACCGTCTTTTGGGAGAGGTTACATTTTAGACTTTTACTCCTATCACCTTCTCTCAAGCCTAAACTCTGGGATCTCCCCTTACCCTGAACAGGGTAAGGGCCTCCAGCCATGTCCCCAACATCAGTACAATACTCTTGTCCTAAAAGGTTCATGAAGAGACAGTGAGAAAGTAGCATCTGGCTGTACCATGAAGTTAACCAGTGGCCAGGAAAGGGGACTACTGCCCCAGTTTTCCCTAGCAACCCACATAGACACACATGCAAGCACATACATGGGGAATCATGCTCAAACCCCACAAATTTTCACCTTTTTGGGTGAAACAGCAATCCCACCCCTCCAGAGCAGCCTGAACTCAAGACACGCCCTTGCAGGCAGTCTGTGGAATGGCTCTCATAACTAAGGTCTCACAGCCAAGCTGGGCACCACTGCAAATGCAGTCTGGCAAGAGGGCAGGATGCTGCTGTCTTCCCCACTTTGATCATCTGTGAACCAGCAGTGTCAGTCGTCATGGAGGTGATAACGTGAACCGTTCAGAAATGCTCAGGCCACAACAGACAGGTTGGGGAAGTTGCACACTTCACCAGGGGAGGGTACTTAAAAATTAACAGTTGCCAATGATCTGCCCTACCAGGGCAAAGACGTGTGTGAACCCTTGTGAACATTTTCTCCCTAAGAAAGGGCATTCACTGCTGGGCTAGGCAACCGCTGCACTCGCAGGGAAGCCTATCCCAGAGTCACTGCTGGAGGCCAAAGGCCTGCAGCAGTGTGGGCAGGTCACGGGCATCAGCTGCCCCATACAGGTCACTCTGCCCCAGCATGGAGAGGGCCATGCGCAGGGTGCTCCAGATGTTGTCAGACATAGCTCCTTGCTGGCCCCGCGGACCTCGGCTCTTCTGCTGCATGTGCAAAGCCTCCAGGAAGTGCTCCACAGCCTCACTGTCAACAGGAGAACACACACGTGCTTAGTGAAAAAGATGGTACATCTCACGCTCCTTTCCCCATTTGCTTCTAAAGTATTTCCCCTCCAAAACAATTTCCTCCTCTTCACTAGATCCTACGCAGAACCAGAGGTCCCCCTTTTCCCTCTAGAAGTATCAGGAGTCCAGATGGCCTCTACTCCACCTGTAACTGCATGACACTTGGATCTCTGGGCAGAGTCCACACCCTCGCTCTGCTCCCCTATGCCAAGAGAAGGCTGCAGGCAGTGAGGCCCTGCCCTCATAAGCCATGTCAGTCTGTCTCCCACAAACACACACAAACTTGCAGGTCCCAGCAGAGCTGCCCATCCTGTGCTCACCGGTGGGCGCCTAAGTTGATGCAGCTGATGCCCAGGTTGTAGCGAGAGCGGATGTATCCTGGCTGGAGCTCCAGTGCCCGACGATACGCGGCCACAGCTTCTTCGCTCCGATTCCCATTGGCCAAGGTGGCGCCCAGCTTGTTCCACAGAAGATGGTCCTGGAGAAAGGGGCACAGAGAAAGGGCTGAGATGAACTGGATCTCTTTAAGCTCCAAGCCAACCCCCCCTTTCCCATACATCTGTCTTATTCCTTCACTCCAAACAAGCACCTCTCGTACATGCAGCATCTCCACCCAAACCCTCACCCATAAACCTCCAAATGCCTCCAGCACCCCCAGTCCGTCCCTTTCTTACATTGGGACGCACACTGAGTGCGGCACTGAAGCAATCCACTGCCTTCTCGTACTCGCCACTGAGGTTGAAAAGGACACCCAGGCCACACTGGACATCAGGATCCACAGCTGAGGGGTTGCTGCGCACAGCTGCTAAGAACAGCTCTTTCACCTCCATGAACAGCGAGCTGGAAAAGCACAGAACAGGATACTGGTGTAGGTGGAGAGAGTCGGCCTCGGGTTGCTCACTCTGCTCCTGCCTGGACCAGTCTGAGCCCTGCAAGAAGCCTTTCAGCTGAAGGCTGGAATTCATAACCATAACTCACTCAGAGAGCAGGGAACTTAGGACACGCTTGGAAGGCCCCAGGTTTGTCCCCGAGACACTCTCCTCTGGTTCCTTGTTCAGCAGGTGGGCATAGTCCGGTTTATGGCGCAGCCAGTCCCGCAGGGTCTCACACGCCTGCTTCTGCAGGGACTCGTTGGTGAAGCTGACTGCTAAAGCCATAAGTGCTGTGAGGTTCCCAGGCTGCAGCTCCAGGCACCTGCAGGGCACAGAAAGAGAAGTGAATGCAGCATTAAATCAGTGCAGGAAACACACACACACAGGAGGTAACACAATCAAGACACAGCACCCTGTGACAGCCATATGGGCCTTGTGGCACTACACACCCAACAAGGAACCATGCTCAGCAGCTCTGCTGCAACACTCACTGTCTGAGGGCGCTGATCGCCAAAAGCTCCTGTTCATTCTCTGCTTGGGTGGTTCCCAGATATTGCCAAGCCTGGAGAAGACATAGATGTAAGAAGTCAGACTTACAGAGGGAAAAAACAGCCAATAAGCCACAAACACAGAGATTAAATCCAGTATATTAGCCTGCACAGTTTCAGGGTGCGATCAAATAGACCAAAGTATTACACATTAGCCACAGGGGTAAGTTCCTCTCAAAAGATAAACAGATGTAATGGCACATAGGTCCTCAAAGACAATAAAAATGGCATTGTTATAGTGAACAGAAGTGAATGTCTACCTGGAAATCTATCATAAAGCAACTGCTGGTAGTTTTACACTTTTAAATCACAGAATCTCCACTTTTAACTTCTAACTGTAGTCAAAATGCAGAGGAAGGAGGAAAATGCAGATCTCCTATTTCCCAAGAACAAAATGGCATAGCAGCAGTGCTAACAATAAGGAGACCCCCGAGGCAGGCAGCTGTATGTACTTGGGCAGTGGTCCACTAGCAAGTAGTAACCTTGGAGAGTTGACTTTCAGACCTGAAAGTAGAAGCACTGTTAATTTTACTGAATTTCCAACCATCATGACACCAGTACATGAAAACGACTCCCACCTCCAAGCAGCTGATATAAGGAATACTCAACTAGGCACTAAATCCAAAGTATCTGTTCACCTTATGTTGATAGCCACACCCCTGTCTCTAAAATAGGCTAAATGATGGGATTGTCAGCATGATGTACCTGCTTTTTGAATGCAAGTCACAAAATGAGGTATCCGCTGCCCCAAGGAAGGAAATTGTTTCATTAGCAAAGACACAGAAACCCTGCAGAAGGCAATCTACTCCCTTGAATCTCTCACGCATCACAATACATAGCTAGCTACAATTCAAGCAGAGCTGACCAGTGATAACTGCAGTGTTCTGCCAGCAGAAGAGCTGATGAGCTTCAAGGTAGAGCTGTGACTTGGACCAAAGCAAACATGACATTTCCTTCAGAGCAATTGTTCATGTCTATTTGATCACTGTACCATTTGTGAAGTCTTGACTTCTTCTCTACTTTTTGCAGTCACAGTAGAAGAATTCACAATGTTTTTAATACAGCTAGCCAGAACTGGCTCAAGATTTCTTCCCTGAAGAATTCAGAACGTTTCCAATACAGCTAGCCAGAAATGGCCCAAGCTTTCTTCCCCTATGGTTTCAACTACCTCTCCATCATGCTCAGCCTGCAGCTCACATTGCCTATGAGAAAAAAGCAACAGTTCTAGAAGGGCATTAACACTTTTTGACCAGTTTAAAGTTAAAGCAGGTCTTTGAACCTTCTGCTTACTTTTCACCTATTACCAGTACCCTAGAAAATTAGACGGCTATTTCCAGAAGCCAAGAACATCTGTTCCAAAATGTCACTCTCATTTAATTCTCCCTGAGGGTAATCAAATTATGTATGTCCAGTCATATATAATTAGCAGGGCTTGAACAAGACATGCTGAAAATTCAGCGGCCCTGGATCCTTGAGGCAGGCGCTCCAGAAAGGCACCACACGAGTGTATTTGCACTCTTCCCGAGAATATCCATGTCCTCCACCCCTGGAAAAAGGCACACAGGCTATTCCATTTCTCAATTCATCCTGCAGAAGCTGAGGTGATTTATGGAAAAAACTATTCACTTAACAAGGAACTGGAACTCTGTCTCCAGTGTAAAAATCCTTCTTTGGCCCACAACTTCAATTAAGTGTGTGAAAACACCCAACCCTTTTGGGTCACATCTTTTCCTAGCACTTAGATGAAAGACTTAGTCAGAACCCCAGTCTAATGAGCTTCTCAGAATTAGATTTTAATACAGATACAGAAAGCAGTGATCCATCATAAGCTCTCTCCAAACTTACAATGCCAATAAAGACTTTCACAGAAGCAACTTGAGAGATGAGAACTCCTTGCCTTGGCTCCATGCATAGTCTCATGTGCTCCAAAGATTTTACACAGCTCTGGGCCAGACAGCTTTATGCCTCCTGTAACTGACCTTAAGCTGGAAACCTCCTCCCTCAGAGGCTCCCTGAGGGCTCACATACATGAGCTACAAACTCAGAGCCGCAAAAAAATGAGGTGTTTTCATACACCCTGCACAGGTCCTGACACTGAAGGGAGTCTTCTACACCTGCCCTGACATCTCAGCCCATTATCTCTGCTGCGACTCACCTCCATATGATCTGGCTTCTGTTGCACTGCGGCCTCAAAGAGCAGGACAGCATTGGGGAGGTCACCTTCCTCCAAGCGCTTCCGCCCCTCTTCAAATGCATCCGGGTGATCCCTCATGGGATTGTCTTCCTCGAACTGGTAACCCTAGCAGGACAGACAGACATACAGAGGCTAAAGCCAGGAGACAGGCTTAGGGAGAAGAGCACAGCACAGCCCTGCCGCATCAGGAACACTCAAGCTGCAGACTAGCCAGCACCACATCCTCATTGCTAACTTGTAGCAGATCAGAGAACAAGGGTGGTTCTTCCAGCCTCTGTTCTGGAAAAATCCTCCAAACCAGACCTGGAATAAGTTGCTAGAGAGACAAAACATTTAGCATGGATCTTATTAGCTTGGAGGGGAACGGGGGAGAGGAGCAGGGATGGAGACACAACACTTGAACTCATTGCAAAGAACCCGTGTATTCACCAGACAGCATTTGCAGACACAAGCACAAATGAAAACAGTATTTAACCCCTAGCTGATCTGGGATAAGGGTGTAAGTGACAGCCAAGCATCAGTGTGAGAAGGAATCCCAGCAGCATTTAGGGTCTGTGGAGCTCAGAGCGAGGCAGACACACTGTCAGTCTCCCCAGGGCAGCCCACCACAGTGCTAGGGCTGAGAGACCCTGCTCTCCCCTACCTTGTCATATGATGAGGAGTTGAGGTCTTCATATTCAGAGAGCCAAGGGTGAGCCTCTGCATCTCTCTTGGCCATCTCCTCACATTCTGCCTGGAGTTTGTCCCAGAACTCCACATCTGACTGAAGCGAGAACAAAGTGTGACTGGAGTACCTCAGGCACAAACTGAGGTCTACATACATGCCAGAGAATTTCCTCCTGAATGTTTCCAGCCCTCCTCAGAGCATGCAAAGGAGAGAGGTAACCCTACCATGGGCTCTCAGTTGGCACCCCAGCCCTCCTTCTCAGCCAGCTTTACCTCCACAGCAGCCTTTGCCTGCTCAAATTCCGTATCAAGAGTTGACATGTTCCCAGATCGCGCAAATTGATCCACCCAGGCATCGGATGCCCCCTGGGAGTTTGGAAACAGAAACACACCTTTCTTTTTAGAATTTGGCAACCTCAGGGCACATCCCAAAACAGCAGGAGGGCCTGTAATGACCCTTCCTCCCCCATCAGCAAGAACTGATGGCCTACGAAGTGGAAACGAATTAATCTGAATCTCCTCTTCCTCACAGATGCTGTGGGAGATGAGAAAACTCAAACTGTCCAAACACATTCCCAGCTTCTGGCTAGACTCTGCTAAGAGCCCAACAGCCCCTCCCTTGTCTCCCTCAGCACTGCTGAGAGCTGGACTTGCCATTTTCCTTTGCTCCCAGACTGTGCACTGTGGCAAAATGCTTTCTTCCTTCAGAGCATACAGGCCTGGGGCTCCTACCTGCTGCTGTATAAACTCAGCTGCCCATTGCTCTGCCTGATCTTGGTCTCTGTGGGTCACCTGATTAGCTTCGATCGATACCCTCCCATCTCCGATCTGGCGGACAAACTTTAGGAACTGCGGCAGAGAAACGAAACAAGGGTGGAGCTGGGCAATGCTGTGCCCACAAGCCCTCAGCCCATGCCCCCCTCCTTCACTAAGAGGGCTTCTCTCTGCAAAGCGAGCACAAAAGGCCCAGAAAGGAGGGAAGGACCGGACTTCACAAGAGTGGAGACGTGTAATATCTAAAGTGAATTGTCAGGTTCAACTCCCAGGAATCAGGGGAGAAATGAAAACATGGGACAACAGGAGGCTTTATTCCTTTACTATCTTCACCCTTCTCAATTCCCCACACCCTTTACTCACAGCAATATAATTATGACTAATTATGTAATTACTAATTGACAGTAATAATTAATCTCAGCCCCAGTCAGATTTCTCACCTCAGTATTCTTGAGTTTCGGATCATCCACTTTGGAGAGGAAATCAGTAACAGTTTTCTTAAGGTCATCCTCAGGTTGGTATTCCTCATACCTGTATTCCAAGGCAGTAAAAGGGAAAGAGATAGTCCGATACCAGGCACCAGTGAACTCTTTCACTAACAAAAGTCTACACAATGGAGCAGAGAACAGTATTAAGGGATACAATTCCTCCTCAAAGATCTGGGTTTCTCCTCAGTGATTCAGTACCAGATAAGATTTTGAGATTATCCATCTGTAAAAATTCAAAATTACTACTATGTTAGCTGTGCAAGTGACTAACAAAAACAGCATCAGAATTAAACAATTACAGAGTCAGCACAGTTCTGCAGAGCAGTGTGGATTCCTTGCCAAGCTCACATGCCATCAGACACTGCAAGTTTTAGCTCTACCAGAAACAAGGTCATATATCCAGGAACAAAGAAAGTAGGTCATGCCCACTGAAGAGGAAAACAGTGCCTTGGAAAAGCATCAGCTCTGCAGAGGACTGAGGGCTCACAGCAAAGACAGAACTCAATATGTCTTGTCTGGCTTACAGCAGGATAGGACCAGTTCTAGGTGTTATCACTACATTCAGCCTTGGCAAAGTCTTTGGAACTGGTGGCAATCACTCATGAATGCCCATTATTTGCAGAAAGCTATCAGAGAAGGCAAGAGCCAGGTGGAATGAGAATCCAAATATCCAAAATTTTTGTAAGGAAAAATCTTAGAAGCCCGAATTGCTTGTGTGTGTTCTGCTTCTTCAACTGAAAAACTTGATTGCACTCAACAGATACCTATAGAGAGATGAGCCATCTTTAATCTACCACAAAAAAACGCATTAAAATAATATGTAGAAGGCTGAACCTAGAAATATGTCAAGGAAAGGCTGGAAGTGGTTTGTCAGATAGGAATAATCCCATGATGAAAGTTTACAACTAGTAGAGTCTAGCAAAAAGCATCTGTTGCAGAAAAAGTTCCTGAACTCACTCCTGATGTGACTTTAAGGAGTTTTGCCTCAAGAATGAGATTAAGTTAGCTTACATGATCAATGTATCTTCCTGGAACTAGAGAACAGAAAAGCTACACTCGCTTAATAACTTCAGCTTGCAAGCATTGTTTCCTCCTTTCTCTGAAACCAAAGGCCTGAGAACACCAGTCTAAGTTAAATTACTCAAAAGCATTCAGGCCATAGCAGATTTCTATCACCTTTCCAAACTTCACCCACCCAAGTGCCTAGCAGCAACAGCTAGCCTTGAGAAGTCAGACTCACCATTTATCTGCCAAAGACTGATCTTCCGATTCCCCAAGCCACAGTTTCTCCTCTGACTGCTCTAGGTATTCTTCTGCCCACTTGGCAGGAGACACAGACAGCGGATCTGCAAAGGAAGAACGGGGAGAAAAGTAAGACGGGCAGATCACCACACCTTTGTTTATGCTTGCTGCTTCTACCTTTGTTTATTCTGACCTAAAAATCAAGCCTTTAGTTCACACAGTGAATTAATACAGATGCCACTGCGGTGACAAACTTACGATTTTCTACTTTAATAGTACAACTTATTCATCTGCTCTCTGTGGGATACTATGTAGGTCAAGAAAATTAGCAATGCCTTACAAATCTCTGTCAAAAGCACAGCCTACAAGCATTAGCTTTTCATCAGAACTTTCTCAAAGACCTTTGTAACTTCTAATTTATATTCCCAGAAATGTAAGGAGTGGGACTACTCAGCTTTCTACAGTGGCCACTCCTGGAGAAGAAAATAGCATATACTTGATTATTTTCCATAATTTGCAGATTAGGGCATGGATGGTAACAGGATGCTGTTCCAGACCCAGTTCTATACACAACACAGGACGGCTCTTCACATAAAGCTTAGCCTTTGGGCAAGAAGCACTCACTCTTCTGTACAGTTCCAGGCTGTAACATCCCTCTAACCTTCATACAGCTGACATAAAATATTTGGCCAAAGCACACTAAAGAGTATTTACCTTTGTACCAAAGGCAAATTTAGCAAGAGGAAATTAGAAAACATGTAAGCAAGAAGCAGTACAAGGCCATCTCCAGCTTGCATCAGTTGACGGGCATTAAAAGCAGTTTAATAGCATGCTTCTCCCAAATTCCATAAGTAACCTAAGCCAAAACCAAAAGACCCTTACACCTAAATAAAAGCTTCCACACCACATTGTTCATAATTTAACTTAAACATAACACCATCACAAAGCAGTTTTCCTATCCTCCACCCCATTAAAGCTGCTACACGAAACACTGACTGCTGGGCCCAAAGCAATACTCCAATTTCTCATTCACTGCTCTTCACTATAAACAGGCATGTGACTGGGCATCATCTTGACAGTAATTCCAAAAAAGAACAGTTCACCTGTCACTTCAGCAATGAACTCCTGTGACCAGTCAGCCTCATTGTAATCTGAAGAGACATCACCAGCATTATCTGCTGCAGCCAAGAATTCCTGGGTCCAGTTTTCAGACAATGCCAGGGCTGCCACACCTGGAGCTGCATGAGGGAAAAAAAACAGAAGTGAGGACTGGAGCACTCAAAGGCATCATTTCCGTGTTCCAGGCTAGCCCTAATCACCTCTGATTGTTAGAATAAAATCACAGAAATATTTCACTTGGAAGGAGTCTCTGGAGGTTGCTAGTTCTCACAGCAGATTAACATGAAAGTTAGAGATGAGGTTGTTCAGAGCATTCACCAGGTAACTTCTGAATTTGTCCATGGCTGGTAATTCCCCAGCCTCTCTAGATGGGAAGTTCAACTGCCTCTTCCAAGGGAAGAAATGTTTCCACATACCTAGTCTGTTCCCCTTTCCACAAATTGTGCCCATTACCCCTTGTCCTTCTCCTGACTATTGCTGTGAAGATCCTGACCATGGCTGCTGAAGACAGCAACAAAACACTCCACCTCCCCTGCCCCTCAGACTCCTCTTCCCCAGGTTAAAACGCCCAGTTCCCTCAGCCTTTCTTCTTACAACATGGATTCCTGTCCCTGAATATTTTATCGATCTCTAATGAACTTGTTCCAATAGATCAGTGTATTGGGAAGCCCAAATCCAGAAACAATACTCCAGATACAATCTCAGAAGAGCTTAACAGATAGGAAACACCCTACTAGGAGCTTAACCATAACATCAAGATCTTTTCCAGCTCTCCACCTACTTCAGCTCCCCTCACCTCGCTGAGGGGCCTGTCGGAAGCTTGACTGTTCAATCTCTTGCATCTCAGCCAACAGGTCATCCATCTTAAAGGTCTGGGGTGCACGCGACAGCAAAGGGGCATTCTGAGCTTGCAGAAACTCTCCAACCAGCTGCCAAAGACAGAGATGGATTACAAACATTGCACAGAAGATGAACAGGCAGAGGTATGGAGCGTGACAGAAGGGCTTGTCAGAAGAAAATATCAGCATCAGGTATGGGGTAAAATAACAAACAGTGGTGATGAGAAAAACTTTAAGATTAATCAAAAGCCATAAGGAGAGGAATTAATCTGTTCTTACCTCATCTTCGGTGGCTACTCCCAGTGGTTTGGATACCTGCAGGGAATAGTGGGGAATCACGTCAAACTTTTGATCCCATGCCCCTCTCTACACACACTCACAGAGTGACCCAATTAGATTGTATCTTCCTCTTCCTTGAGCTTAAGCTGTCAACACTTTCTTGCCCTAGCTGCCTGCTAAAGGAGCAGAAACACTTTGAGGGATCCCGTCCAACACCCTCCCACTTATCTGGCGTAGGGCCTGTGACAGCAAGGCACACAGCTCACCACAGCCACCAACATCCCCTGAGTGAGCACAAACATGCCCTCACCCCACAGCCCCGCTTCGGGTGACCCCCGGGCCTTTTTCCGCAAAAACCCACAACGCGACACCAGCTGCACCGAGAGCCCCCCGCGCTGCTCACCCCCAGCCCGAGCTGACCGGCCCAGCCCCCGGCAGGACGCAGAGCCAGCCCAGCGAGCAGAGCAATACTCACGGCTGCGGCTTCGGGTGCCCCGGGGGGCCAGGCCAGAGGGCCCTGCAGTCCTTCCTGCCTCAGGGCCTTGTCCTGGGTGAAGTGCCCCGCCAGCTTCATCAGGGGGTTGGAGCCCCCGCACTCCGGCTCCACCAGCTCCCTCATGGCCATGGCCTCGGGCGCGGAGGGAGAGAGGGTCGACGCCGAACCCCGCCACGCCTGCACCTGGCGCCGGGCGGCACAGACAGCGGGTGAGCGCCGGGCGGAGCGACCGCCTGACCCCGACCCGGCGGCCGCCCGCCAGCGCCGCCTCCCCCGCAGGCCCGGCCCGGGAGGGGACGGACACGCACTCACGCACTCACCCACTCACCCACCCGCCGCTTGGGACAGCAAGGCGCGGCCCCGGCCCGAGCCCCGCGCCCCCGCCCGGCCACCCCCGTTCTCCGTCCCGCTTCGCCCGGAGGGGCCGCGGGGCTCCCCCGCCCGCTCCGTACCTGGGGCCGCCGCGGCGCGCTGGGCTGGCGCGGCGGGGCGGGGCCAGCCTTAAAGGGACCGCAGCCGCAGCGCCTTAAAGGGGCTGGGTCGCCCGGGTCGCCGCCGGGATCCGTCCCCGCGGTGGCTGCACTGCTCCGGAGCCGGCTCCCGAGGGGTGTGCCTCTCTGCTGGCCGTGAAACGGTGTGTATACGTATATGGTATGTGCTATACACATCCCGTTGTATGTGAAAATATACATAAATTCATATATATATATTCAACGAGATGTGTATGGTATGTGCATATGTATATACAAGAGATATATACACATATGCTCCATATACATCTCGTTATATTTGTGAATAGACATAAATACATATATATACATACATTTGTATACATAAATATATCTTGATATATATATTCATATACATATTCGACACGATGTATATGTTCCTTACCCCATATATGTGTAGATGAGTGTATACTCTATCAGTACACATATGTCCGGCTGATGGACTGATGTTTTACTGTTTGCTCTGGGATCACTAAAATGTTGCGGCTGGCAGCCACAGGTTGAGAGTGCACACATTTAGCTGAAAAGTATGTGATACCTTCAGATAAACCACAGAAATGTCAACTCCTTCCCAACTTTGATTTCTCTACATTCGTGGTTCCAAAGGACAAGCCAACTGGAAAATCAGAGGTCATTTGTGTGTAGCCTCTAAAAGAATGGGAAAAGCACCCAACAGGGGGTTGCACGATATGTGCTGCCTCCCATGACACTAGGGTGCTAGAAAAAAATTGTTTTCAGAATCAAATCCCATCTACTTCTTTTCAAAGGAGTATTCTCCTCTGCAGGGTCCTCTCCAGATTTGTCAGGTTCACTTCATCTGTCCAAAATGTGACAGAAATCTGGTGCAGTTTTAGACATAATTCTTTGACAGCAGGTCCTCCTGCCTGCTCTCCTTACGGCTTTGAAATGCATGTGGCATCTATAGCCAGTTCTGTGCTAGCAAGCAGTATGTGTGGCTCAACAGGAGCAGGCCTTTAAAGTTACAAGAATTGAGGCTGGAAATACAACATCCACACCAAACCTGCTTTGGACTATGTCTTCCTTGGTCACCTGGACAGCACACCAGTTAGTGGTTGACGTCCATGAGGTGTGCCCTACGTGCAGCTTAGCACCACCAAAAAGGAATCTTGTTTGCACACAAGGCTGTCCTGCAGGACAAACCCCAGCCCAGCAAGCAGGGATTACTGGAAGATTCATTCTGAAAGCACACTTCTGGCATCCTGGAAGATTAAAATAAGACTCACCTGCTATTACCAAATGCCATTGCTATGTGTGCTGTAGTCAAGGGTTAGCAAGAGCGCTTGAAGAGAGAGGGCCGGAGAATGCTGTGGGGCAGAATCCCAAATTACTTTCAAGAAGAAGAGGTGGGCAAGGCTGCTCCTAAGTGAAACCAAGAGAGTGCACAAAGACATGGAAAAGCAAAGTGTAGGCATTGAGATAAGGCATGGACAGAAATCCAAAAGCCATCCCAGACTGAGCATGGAGGAAGACATGAAGTAGTTTTGATTTGCAAATATTTGGAACAAGGTTTTGGGGTATGCCAATGACACCAGCTTGGCCTTCTGGTTCATGACAGGGACAAGGAAACACTGCTCTTTAAAAAAAAAAACCCACAGCCTTCCTTCTGAAGGGCTGGATAGCCTTTTATCTCATAGAGTCCCAAAAGACTTGGATGCAACTGGGAGGACCAGAAGTGGCAGTGGTGGCAGAGCACCCAGGACAACCACAGCTATGGTTGGTGGATAAGTATCCTGCTGAAGCAGGATACAACTATTTCTGCTTGCAGGCAGAAAGCAAAGGGTCCGATCTAAAGGCATCAGGAAAAGAAGCAGAGTCAATGCACCCCTGCAAGTGAAGTGTAAACAATTTGGCAGCAAGAACTAAAATATCAGGGGGCCTCAATAACTCTTGGATAGATGAGAGAAGAAAATAGTACTGCTCCTGAAAAGGCTATTCCAGGCTCTGCATCCTTCACCTGTTCTGAGTACCAATACTCTGCTGAAAGTCCAGGGACTGATGGAAACTAGTGACAAAACGGAGGTCTCTGTCTAACTATTCCCCATCCTAACTTTGTGAAATTCATTATTTCTTTCCAAGTGCAAAACTTAGCACATGCTTTTATTAAATGGTATTTCTATACTTTCAGGCTATTTCTCGCATTGATCAAAACAATTTGTATACAAATTTTCTCTACCAAATCCTTTGCAACCCCTCTCAGGTTAATGTCGTCTACAAATTCTCATAGACACAATTTTCTAGTCCACTGTATAAATTACTGAAAAAAACCCCACTAATAGCACATTGAAAACATGTTTCTGCAGGACTCCTTGATATTTCTTTACAGATAGGCAGCATAGGATCAAAAACTAATCTTAGAATTTTCCAGCCAGCATCAGACTCTCCCAACAGTGATTTCAGTAGATCCAGTTTCCCGTGTTTCCGAATGTGCTTGTTAGACTGTCAAATGAAACAGAGTAAAAATCTTACTGAAATCAAAAATTTAACATCTATTGTTACTTTCTTGACCACAAGGACAAGTCTGCCATGAAAGATTGGTTTTTCTTTTTGGAAAACGTGAGTTGTCTGCATCATATTTATTTGTTCTTGTAGCACAGGGGAAGGCAGTAAAATAATGTTGGCTGGCCAGTAATTAATCAGATTTTCTTTTTTTAAATGGCCAATATATTTTGCCTTTTCCAATCTTCTGAACCTCTCCATCGTCTAGATATCTCAAAGATAACAGCCATGGGCCATTCTCCAGCTCTCCAGCCATCACAGGATGAAGTTCATCAGTCCTAATTGGTCTGAAAACCTTGACATTCCCTAAGTGCTTAGAAATGTAAAATGACTTTTTCCCCACTTTCAACTGGTGCTAGTTAAGATATTCACCTAGCCAACACCACAGTGAAGACAAGTGAAAAATGCTTGGAGCTTCTACGTATCTTTGACCAGTTTCCACTTTCACTGACCAGAAAGCTAGTCTTTTTACTAATCTTCCCCTCATTGCCCAGGTAGTGACAGGCGCTATTGGGTGAGCTGATAGTTCTGTTCTTTTCCACTGCAGATAAGGTACTCTTCCTTTTCAAAATATCTTTGCACTTAATTGGACTCAGTTGCCATGTCTTTCTTAATTCCTTCCTCTCTAGCCTAAAGGCTGCATTTTATTTCAAACCTTCTGCTTGAGTGGTCAAAGTAGTTATTACCCTCTGTGGATTCACTTCCCACATTTGTCTCTGTTGTAGCAGTGTGGTACCCAAGCTGGACACTCAGCCCTGTGTCACTCAGCGCTGTGAGTGAAGTCACAGCAGTACAGAGCTGTTCTGACAGCTTGTTTCATCTGACCTACAGGCTATCCTCCTAAACATATAAACTGATCTGATGTGTGCCTTTTTGGCAACAGCATCATGTTGATGTACATTCTTCTTTTTTTAAGGAAGATGATATTCAATGAACTCTGATGCGCTCTGAAACTGTGCATTTGAAAAAACAACAGAGGATCTTTTGCTCCTAAATATTCAGTTTTTCTCACACTGATCCTCCGAACTTCAAAGTCATGGGTCTAATTTATTCAGAGGGTTGGGGGATTTTGTGGAGACTAAACATCCGAAGAAGCTTCTCTGGTCCCATGAGCGAGGACCAGCGTCAGGAACGACTTGGCTCAGCTCTTAGACCCATCGCTTTCCCGTGGTCAAAAAAAAACCCAATCAGTTCGCCTCGGCTCCCCTATTGCAAAACAAAGACGAGTTTGTTTAAGTTCGGGGGGGCGGTTTGACGGCTTGCGGCGGGTGTGGTTGTTGGTCTGTTTTTAATGGAAGAGCCTTGAGTGGCCGGGCCGAAGGAGCCGAGTGAGCCCTCACCCGCACATCTGAAGGGAGCGGCCCTGGGTCCCCTCACAGCGCCCCGCCCGCCCCTTCCGCCGCTCCTGCGGGCGGGCCGGGGCCGCAGCGCCGGGGCCATGTCGCAGCACAGCACGCTGCTCCACCTGCTCGCCGGAGGGTGAGTGCCCCGGGAGGCGGAGGGGCAGGAGGGCGGGATTCGGGGCGCTGCTCCGGCAGCAGCCGCCGCCGGGGAGCCGGGGCAGAGCAGCCCCCGCCGGTGCTCGCGGGCCGCGGCTGTGCCGGGTCCCGAGCGGGGCTCGGCGCCGTGCAGCAGCCCCGCAGCGCCGGCGGGAATGTCTGGCTCCGCGGCTCGGGAAGGCGGAGAGCCTCCCGCTGAGGACGGGGAGTTACATCCAGCCGGGACCTGGCGGGGATGCGGGGCAAGGGAAGCGGGGCGCTGAACGAGAGGCGCCACGGGGCCTCTCCGGCGGGACAAGTGGTGGGGCATCCATGTGTTCGGGAGGGCGGCCAGCTCTCTCCATCAGTGCGTGGCTGAGATTCCTGTGTGACTTCTCTGGCTTTAAATAGTGCGGCTGTTTCTGGTGAGTCAGCTGTTCGGAGCCCAGCGCTGCCCCCCCCTCTGCATTAGAAGCGTGCCCTTGAGCAAGTGATTTGTCCTGTGGCGTTTCCCCCTTCCTCTCTTTAAAGTCTCAAAACAATGAGCTTCAAGTAAGTTTATGGTGCCCTAAAGCGGAAGATAATGTGGACCTCCGGACTTTGCTGAGTAACTGCAGAAGTCCTCTCCTTAGGCAGCCACCTAGTCCCTTTCAAATCCCACCAACCTGCTGGAGTCCGTGTGACAGTGAAGCCTGTGATGCTGCATGTACAATAAGGCAAATAATTTAATTGCTGTTAATTGGTAGATTTCCAGTTTTCTGCAGCTAATGCAGTTCTTGTGCTATGTCAATCTTTGCATACATGTATTTGTCCTCTCTGTTTCCGTTGTTATTTTGTATATGTTATTATTTTATTTATCCTTTGAACTGTATGACCATTGCATCTTAGACTTTATTAATACATTATTCTTTCTTAGTTTTCTCAAGCTTTTCTTCATCTTTTTCCACCATGGTTCCTGAAAAACTGAGAGTTTGGCTAGTGACAAGAATGTCACTAGTGGGAATGTTGTCAGTCTGTATCTCGTCCTCATCCATTAATCAATTCTAAATTACAGCTAATTAAAACCATAGGGATAATAATGTGAATAAGACATGAATGAGAAATTCTGTTTATTGCTGCACTATATTTAATATTACTGGTTTATGTAATGAAACAAAACAGGGTCTCATTCATGAAGGAACAGTTCTCCACTTCCAGTATAAGAACTGGGGACCAGCCAAAGAAACTTGTGAGAGGTTGCTTCAGAGCTTATGCAAAAACATAGTTCTTCCAACAGTGTGGAGTTAAACTTTGGGACTCCTAGCCACAGCATAGTTGAGGGTAAAGGCTTCTCATGTATCCAGGAAGAATTTTGAAAATATGAACGAAAAATAATGTGTTGAAGGCTGCTAAAAGCAAGGCAACATTTCTGTCTGAGGAAATCCCTGAACTGAAAGTTGTGGGAAGCTGGGAGAGTGTTCTGGAGGTACTTCTCCTATTCTTCTGTAAGTAACCTTTATTTGTCTGTATCTTAGGCAGAAACCTGGTTTAGCTGCAGGTTTGCCTGATCCTGCATTGCTATTCTTAAATGAAGATCTTCACCTATCCTAATTTTTGGCTAGCCTAAGTAAGAGCTAACATGAATTACCAATAAACCATGTCACCTCTTGCATGTGCTTATACACTTTTTAGATAATTTTAAAAATGTTAACAGTGTCTTTTTTATTTCTCAAGTAATCCTCTTTTTCTGTCACCTCAAACTTGTTGGTTTTCCCTTTAAAATGTGAAAGCAAGATCTAGAGGCAAATACCATTTTCTAAGGTAAAATTACCCGCCTTCTTCAATTAGCACTTTTTGCCATGGCTTTGCTCTCAGAGTACATGTTGTACTCATTTTTATCTGCTGCTCTTCATCCTATTTTGCAGAAATTGCTTTAGTTCCTGCTTCTAGAGTAATGATACATAATTTTCCATTTCCCCTGAAACAGAAGAATTTTGCAGACCTATGTCTTTCATAGAGTGTAAGCAGATGTATCATCATGTAATGCATGGTAATGCATCCCAGTTGAGATTTCTTCTAGTTTTGAACAGCTGGTACCCCTCATTTCCTTAGCTTAAATTAATGGGTGTTCTTTTTTCCTTTTGTCTTGCCATTGAGACATAGTGGCTCATAGTGGCCCTTCACCTCACAGTCACTTTCTGCTGATTAAATGGCCAAGGAGTAACAATTTCTTTAATTGTTATTCTTGCTTTTATAATATTTTTTTTATTCGCTGTATGTATCAGTAGTTTCAGGAACTTGACCTCAGGAAACTTTTATATATACTGGAAGCATGTGTTCAAGCTCAGATCCTGACCATTGCAGGTGAGGACTTCTTCAGGAAGTTAGATATTAAGAGAACATTACATAAACTTTTTCTTCCTTATGTACTATTAGAGAGAAGAATTAATATACCAATCAATTGCTTCTCTCAATGTCTTCCTGGTGTATTGTTTGCTCAGCTTTGAGATAAGGAGTTGAAACTGCCCTGTATGGACCTTTTAAACCTTGATCTGTCACCACTGTACTCAAATCTTCTCCTGAACTGGAGACTGTACTCCTGGTCAAAGAAACAACAGACATGTAAGTCTGGAGCCTGTATAAGACAAATTAATAGAATCTATGGATTGTTGGACCCCTAAGTGAATATGATCTGTATGGAAAGAATCAACCTGGCCTTTGTATAAGAAGACCCTGCCTCATGCAGCTCTGGATTGCTACGTAGGCTGTGTCTTGGTGTCTGTGCTTAATCCACTTGTTCACTCAGAGAACCTGAGCCAGGGTGTTCACTGCTTTGCTGTGTGTTGTCTTCTGAGCTGGAGCTAAATTCAGGAGTCATGTTGCCAGACTCCCACCACTCATCATATACCTCCTGAGGGAAATTGCTGCTGATGGACTGCTCTGCAAGTCGTCACCATATCTGCCAGTTGTGTACATCTGCCAAGGGCTTGACAAAGCAACATGAGTGTTATGGAATAGCATAGCTAGTTGCTGGCATCATTAGCTGCATAATCTCCTAGCTGCCATATCTTCAACTCTTGGATATCAGTGCAATAGGCATCTTTTTTTTTCTTTTTTTTTTGCCCCCATTCCTGTTGGCAATGATGATGAAGCCCTAGGAGCAAAAGCTGTGAGAATACTATGAATGTCCACTGAGCTGAATAGACTTTTTCAAAATAGTTCTTCAGAACTCTCGCTATTTGCTGTCCTGCACTGTCACATGTAATTCTGATTATATACCTGACACTTCCCTGATATCTTGTAGTTCTTTGGTTGGCTTTTCTTTCTTTGGAGCAGAGTGAGCTTTTTATTAAGCCTCCATCTCTTGTGAAGCAAAGCAACTTTGGCTGTAGTGGATGTGAATGATCATCCATTTGTCAAAGCCTCTTGCATGGCTTACATGCAAATTCATCTCAAAATGGTCTTTCAGGTACTGAGCATCCTCTAGAAGAGCAGAGTTATCAGTCAGAGGATTTAGAAGAGCAGAAGCTGAAAACCAAATGTATCAGTTCTGACTTGTCCCTGGGTGGTGGAAAGGGAAAAAGCGGATATGTGTCCTTTCAGCATTCCTGCAGTGTGACGAGACCCATTGATGGAGATGGTTCACGAGTTCCAAAAATAGGTTCTGCCTGCTGAAGGTCAGGGTCCTCTTTCATTAAGCAAGCCAGGCTTGGGGAGAGCCTGGCTGTTGGCAGAAAATACATATCTTGCTTACAGGGCCTTGCAAATGTGGGTCTGATGTAATTATGGATTAAAGACACAGGCAGGCTGAGAGGTGGGAGAGTTCTGTGCTGCCCCTATGTGAGCCGGTGTGGCTGTGGCAACATGTGGGCCACGGTGCCTGGTGACCTCAGCAGAAGGCTTTGCAGTGAGGATGGGCAGCAGAAATGCTGGCCTGGGGGACTGCTGAGTCCCCATGGACTTGGGACTCTTTGTCTCAAATACTGAGTAAGGTTTCAGAGTGAGGCTGCCAGATGATGTCCCAAGCAGAGCTGTTCCGTTAATCAGTGTCAGAGCAAGAGGTCATATGTGACACAGGCTGGGGTACCGAAACTCCTCTTCCAGAGGGGAGAAGTTGTGGACAAGCAGGGTCAGAATTATTGCCCTGTTACGGCACAGAGATTATTCTTAAATGTGCTGCTATGCCCTAGATGTGGTGGCACAGCTGGAGCCATCCTGACCTGTCCCCTGGAAGTGGTGAAGACACGTCTGCAGTCATCCCAGCTGGCGCTGCGGCCTCTGTACCTCCCAGAGATACAGCTGCCAGGGATGAGTGTGAGGCTGATGAATCCCACCCCACCATCTCCTGGAGTGCTCAAGTTGCTGAGGTGAGTAGGACAGGGCAATGTGCATGTTAGCACCAGGGAGGTGATGGTTTGGCCATCATGTGGAGGGTGTGAGGCGAGAGATAAAGAGGATTGAGCTGAGGCTCTGGAAGCCACAAGTGCAATAGAAAGTTTGATCAGAGCACAGGTATATCTGCTTCTCACCAGTGATCTGTGCTCTGCAAAGCACCTTAGGGGACTGAGAAATTTCTCAGCTAGTGGTTTGATCAGACCCAGAGGGATGGCATGATCAAGAATAGGATGACTAGTGTAAAATGTCCCTGCCTGTGGCAGGGTAGTTGGAAATAGATGATCTTTAAGATCATTTCCAACGCAAGCATTTCCAGGTTCCATGACCAAAGGAGACAGGAGAAGTGACTGGAGAGAAAATGAGAGCAGGGAAGAAAAAGAATAACATGGGAAGTGAGGAAAGGGTGCTATAAGAAATACTGAAGAACAAAGAAGGAGGAGGAACAGGAGAGCCCGCACCTTAGTTATTCTTCTGATTTCTCTGTTCATTTCCTTCTGTAGGGCCATCCTTGAGAAGGAAGGCAAACGGTCCCTGTTCCGAGGTCTGGGTCCAAACCTCGCTGGGGTTGCTCCTTCCCGGTGAGTACTGCTCCATGACAGTGCCTCCTCATGTTGTACACTTTTTAAGGGACCTGTGTCATAACTGTTGCTCCACTTTCTGAAAGCTGTCTGGGCCTTGTGCTTACATGCCCCCAACACAGACATCTTCTGGGGCTTCTGATCATAGTGTTAAGATTAATCCTGTGAGCCAGGTATAAATGGTATCTGATGTCATGTTAGACAAAACTGTGCTGGGAGTAAGAAAAGTTGGAGTGAAACTGCACAGTAGTGTCTCTGCTCCTCACGGGGAGCTGTAACCTCTTCTGTATTTTTTTCCAACCAGGGCTATATATTTTGCTGCATATTCTGCTACTAAGGAGAGGCTTAATACTGTCCTGGTACCAGAGTCCAAGAAAGTACACATACTAGCAGCAGCCTGTGCAGGTGAGCCTTTTCTGTCTCAAATCAAAGCCAAGAGGTCCTTCTGTCTGGAAATGTCTATGTGTTTCATTCCTTCTCCATTGCTATTCTGAAGTTTTCTTCCTCCACATGTGGAGAAGTGAGTTCCTTGGGTAACAAAATGTTTTCTCACTCTTCATTCTTCTTGGGCTCATCTCTTGAAGTCTAGTCTTTACCCCTTCAGCTGCTATCATGAGCTCTATTCTGCTGTGAGAGGGAGAAGGCAGTGTGTAATTTAGGCTACTCACAGAACCATTTCTCTTGATATATCCCAGTTCTCTAACAAAATCCTCCACTCTTGCAAAATTAGCATGCTGTTTCCTGCCTTTTTGTAACACCCGGGCCAGTTAGTATGGTTTTGTTGGAGGCAGAGGAGCTGATTACCACTAGACAAAGGCTGGAATAGGGGAGGAGGAGAATCAAATAGTCTGCCCTAAATATCTCTTCTCAAGGTCATTCTCAAATTGCAAATGCTTGCAGCTTGCCAAGCAGAGCTCAGAGAGCTGATAGATCAGCACCTCTTCACAAACTGTCAGCGTGATCCTGGCACTCACTGCTGTCTTCCTTTTCTGTTCCCCAGGCATTAGCTCAGCCACACTCACCAATCCCATCTGGTTAGTGAAAACCAGGATGCAGCTGGAAGCCAGGTAAGGCAGGCCAGCAGTGCAGAGCCGCTCGATGTCACATCAGGATTGGACTGGGGGGGTGGTGGGCAGAGAGAGATCTGTGATTTCTCGTCAGAGCATGGCAAGTCTTAGGCTGGGCAAGAGGTTTACGGCTGTGTTCACAGCAGCACTGTAGGTCAGGTGCAGTATGCTGTCATAACCATCTCCCTTCTTTCCAGGGTGAAGGGGGAGATGGCCAGCAACGCTCTGCAGTGTGCCATGCACGTGTACCGCACTGAAGGCCTGCGTGGATTTTACCGTGGGATCACTGCCTCCTATGCGGGAGTGTCAGAGACCATCATACACTTTGTCATCTATGAAGCACTGAAAAAGGAGCTGAGAAACAGCCAGCATTCCCATTCCCCATCACTCACGCTTCCACCAAACAATGATGATTTCTTCGGACTAATGGGCGCTGCTGCTGTCTCCAAAACATGTGCTACGTGCCTTGCATATCCACACGGTGAGCGGGTCCACCATCCTTGCTTCTGTCCCCCTGGGGGGAGATGCCATGCCCGTGGGATCCATCTGCTAATATATGGCTTCCCTTCTTGTCTCTCCAGAGGTCATTCGGACACGGTTGCGAGAGGAAGGGTCACGGTACCGTTCCTTTACACAGACTCTGCAGCTCGTGGCCCGTGAAGAGGGACCCTTGGCGTTATACCGGGGGCTCCTGGCGCACCTGATCCGCCAGATCCCAAACGCAGCCATCATGATGGTGACCTATGAACTCATCGTACATTTGGCCTCTTCCACCTTGTAAGCTGTAGCACTTGGCTGAGGCTGCTGTGGAGATGTAGGGACATCGTGCTCCTGAGACCTGGTCTTTTGCAGTGCTCTGACAGGTGGTGCTTTTTGTCACGGGTCAGATCTGGGTCGGGCATTCTCAGGACACAACGACTGCTTTGTGCCAAGTGTTTTGCTCCAACGTGCACTGTGTAGCTTTTTTTTCCTTCTGGAGACTTAAATTATTCCAGTGCTTCAAGATGTCAGGGCACTAGTTTGACAGTGCCTGTTGTAAACTCCCTTGATGAGACAAAGGCATGGAACTTACTGGGAAGTAGACAAAGCAGGAAAGTGTAAGAGTGTCTTAGCCCCAGCATGTTCACTTCTTTTGGACCCAGTAGCAACCTTATGTGGGCACAGTTAGGCATGAAGACAGGCTAGAGCTGAAACACCTGAGAGAACTGCAGCAAGCAGAGATCTGGTGTTGCAACCTTTGCCCTCAGAGGGGCTCTTCCACTCTCACCTACTGTTCTTGCCTCTAAGGAGGATTTCTCAACCTTGGCTGCCAACAAATTGCAGAATTTTCCTTTGGGTCCTTCACATGTTGCAGCCATTGCCCCAACATGTGTGAGACAGCTGACAGCCCCTTTTTGTCTTGCAGGGTCTGAAAAACCAGACCAAGTAGATCCAGGGAAGCAGTACAACCTGCTCTGAAGCACTATCCTAACAACTCATGCTACTGCTGGGCTCAGAGCCATGCTGTGCTAGTATTTGTTGTGTTTCCACCCCCTCCATGCTCAGCTGAAAGAGGAAAATGCCTCCTTCCCCTAGAAGTGCTGGAGCTGTTCTACAAGCTGAAGCCCCTGGTATAAAAAATACTCTATCATACTGATAAAGAAAGCAGATCAAGTGAGAAGATAGATGAAGCTAAGGAGATTTGGCCTGTTTCTGTTGATACACTAAGTGTATGGAAAGAGCCTTATTTATTTTATTTTCCTGTGTTCAAGATTTCAGTTTGCTGCATGTGCTACATTTGCCTGTGACAGGCTTGAGTGCTTTCTGTTCCTCTGTGAGTCCCTAGCACTGAGTCCTGGGGAAGGCTACATTTTGTTTAGAGAGTATTTTTACTCTCAGAAAGGCAGGGAGTAGAGTGGTGAGTAATGTGTTTTTCTTGTTTCATCACATATGCTAAAAAATGTAACCCTTCCCCAAGATAAGGTAGTAATTTCAGTCAATACATGCTCTGGACAAGCTCCAGTTTCACATTAGAGGCTACACTATTTCTTTCCCTGGTTGTAGTGAAAAACTGCAGAAGTCCTGAGTGTTTTATTTGAAATCCATTTATTTTAAAATCCACTTTGTTTCCTCATCTTTCTTACCTTCATTCATTTAGTATTAGGAGTATTGACAATTTTACAAAGCGACACAAAGCTGCAGTGGTTTGTTGGTTGTTTTTTTTTTTTGTTGGTTTTTTTGCATGAAACGAGAATAAACCTCAAATGACAACATTGAAAAAATATACAATATATATATATAATATCTGGGGAGGGGTTGTGAGAAACCCCACTCTGAGCCCTATGGCTGGCTCTGCCTTTCAGATTTCCATTCTTTCCAAGACCTGCATCACAGTTTGAACCGTGCCACCATCATGTGTAAGTGCCCTAACACATGTTTCTGGAGAGCCAGATGGGGGGTCAATAATGTGGGGAATGTCCACAACGAGAATGGCAGAAGATGAAGGAACATGGGAGGCAGAGGTGATCAATGAGGGAGGAGCACATGTGTACACGGTGGGGGGGGAAGAAGTTGAAAGTAAGACACCTCCTCCTTCCTGCCATACGTTTTGGGGGGATCCACTGGGCGGGTGTTTTAAAGCTCCTAGTAGCGGTGAGAGACGTCACTTTTGCCGATGATGTGCCGGTCATTCATGTCACTGCTGTCCGGGGAGTCGGGTGTCTCCGAGTCGGTGCTGTCGTCGTCATCCTCCATGCCCTGGCCAGCTCTGCCCTCCACACTCCCTGCTGCCCTCTCCTGACAGCTCTGGTAGGACTGGGGAGGTGAGATACAGGGTAAAGGGAAGGGTCTGACAACACAACTGCCCGCCCAGCCCCTGCCACAGTGGCTGCTCCTCACCTCCATGGGGTTGACGATGATGGTGAGGGCCGAGTCATCCCAGAACATGTCGCTCTCTTTGCCTCCAGCGCTGGTGTGCCCCGACTCAGCAGCCCCAGGAACCTCCTGCCCCACTCCCCGACGGTGCAGGGAGTGGATGCGCAGGATGCCGAGGATCACCATCAGTGCCAGGAAGCCCACACACACCACAATGATGACAGTGGCAGCACTGGGGACCACTTTGAAGAAAGAAAGCAAGCAAGAAGTTGTGTCTAGACTCTGTCACAGAAACACGCATTTCCAACCTGACATGCAGGAACTGAGATCCCTGGGCAGAGCTTGGGATTTAGGTCTATGCAGGAACACAGCCTGACTTGTCTGTGCCCCTGGGCACAGGCAGTTCCTGCGATGTCAGCCTGGCCTTAGACTCTGCACATCTTTATCTGCAGAATTCACCAGAATATGTTGCACCGCATGTATCTGTATCCTGCTCTTGGGAGGGAGAAATGTGTTCTGGGGACAGCCTCTAAGGGCTCAAGGATGATTTTCAGAGAGTGATTTCTGTGCAAACAGTAGAGAAAGTAAGAAGCCAAAAGGTGCCTTTGTTGCACATAGAACAGATGTGAATGCTGTGATGGGCTTATAATTAGTGCTGTGGCAAAAGCCTGGCTTCTCCACAGGAGAAAACCTGAAATTCATCTTACCCTTAGCCTGACTTCCACATGTTTGTTTCAGGCCTGTAGACTGAGCCTTAACTCCCCAGATAACCACCTTCCCTGCAAAATCTATCTGGGCCCTCCACAAATTTGTTTATAGTTCTATTCAGCAGGGACAAGTTTGCTGCTGCCATCAGGCAGAGCTGGGGAAGGGAGGGGCAAAGGCTGGCACATGCACAGGCTGCCCCTGCAGTGCCAGCTGCAGGACTGGACCAGCTTGGGATCAGCTGCTGCAGGAATCTTCAGCAAAAACTAGCTCAAAGGTGCCTTGTCTGTTCCATACAACAAGGGAACTTGCTTGTCTGTAGCAAGTCCTGGAGCTTTCACAGCCCAGGAGGAATCAATTTGAGTGTGGTCACGCCTGAGGCACAGGGCTACCAGCACAAACAAACATCTAGTCTAGTTTTCAGGCTTCTCTCTCTTTTGGGAACAAGAATTCTCCTCTTGTCTGCATGGTGCCATCTCCTGTATTTTCCTGCCTTGCTGACCACCACCTACTCCCATTTCTTTCTTTAGAGCAGTAGCAGTCTTGACTCACTTTTCTCTCCCGCTGTTGTAGCCTCTTTCTGAAATTACTTTACACAAGCCCACACAGCACCTTTGCAAGGTGCATGAATGAAGTCAGCTTACAGTTATTCTTCTTAGACCCTATGAGATGTAGATTTCAGTCTGCTTCTACATCAAGAAAATAATTGCCCACAAGAGAAGGATTGTTGCTGCATGCTCTAAAATACAATTTGACAAGAACTGCAGTCCACTGGCTAACAATGAGTGGAACAGGACAGTATAATGAGAATCTGATAAGGTTCAGGAGGAACATCTCAGGCAGGGAGCCTGAGAGGAATCCTCCACTATAGGTTCTGCCAGGATATCAGAAAATCAGCATCCTGATCTAAAGGAATGAACCCAAAAGATAGTGTTACATACTTGGGTTGTTGTGAGTGCTTGCCAAACTGTGCCCAGACAGCTCTGCAGGTAAATGATGGCCTCGGTGCACAAACTGCTGGGAGCTCAGAATATGGTTAGGATGAGCAGCTCGGTTCATGTTGTGGAGAACATTCACCTGCAAGAAAGACCAGAGTGAGGGGGGACTCAACCCTGTGCCCATGGCACATTCCATGCATTCCCACGCACCGAGTCCTCCCCATGCATGCAGAAGAACCTCTGTGTGCGTGTATCAGTCTTGTACCTCAACAGTAAACTCATTGCTGGAGTAGCGTCCATTCATCTCAGTGCAGGACAGGTGAAACTTCCTTTCATAGAGGGCAGCACCGTGGTTGATGTGGTAGGAGACCTGGCGTAGGATCTCCTCGTAAACCGCAATGCTTTCCACGCCTGAGACAAGAAGACAGGGGTGGGGAGAGCAAGCTCCTGCTCCAAGGTCACCTGGCATCCTACCCCTGCAGCAACTAGAAGCTAGAGGGATCCAAGGCAATGCTGGGTTTGTTAATTTTGGGAAGATAGAGCTGGCTGTGAATGACCTAATGGAATCCCTGCTTGCATCGGTAAAACAAGTGGAAGGGAAGGAAGGATTGAGAGCAACAGCCCTGTTACGTTCTGGAGAGTAAAAAAGTGTTGAACCAGTCCACAAGTTGTGGGACATGTTGTCCCTGTCATGTCATGACATCCTAACGTCAAGTGCTTCTCCCAGTGATGCCTGACAGTCGGTGACAGAGGCACAACTAGATAGCTGTGACCATGGAGAGGACTTACCTGTGATGGTCAGGTAGGCAGAGGTGTTAACGAGCTCCAGGCCCCGCTGCTGCAGCAGTGCCCCGTCCAGGAGCAGGTACTCCCTCTCTGGGTCCAAGTCATCTCCCACCAATGAGATCTCACAGCCATCCAGGTTGTGCACAATCTCGTCTGACATTCGTGTGTCTGTCACTGAGATGCAAACAGAAAGAAGGTATGGCCAGAAAGCCAGACAGCCATCAGAAAAGGAAGGAGTTACTCAGTGGGGTACCTGCTTACCTAAGAGTGCTCACATCATATGTAATTATTTCTTCTCCACCTAGCACTGACCTTAAGTAAAATCACTGCCAGTCTAACTACTTGTTGCAGGATGGTTCTAATGACATTATCTATGCACATAATAAAGCCACTTTATTTTGGAACAACATACTATTATCAGTCTGGTTCATGATAACACATCTTGGCTGTAAGGACTTTGTTGACAATGACAGTGTGCAAATTAGGAACAACACTCACACATTACCAGACCCTGCATGCTTTTGAAAGCTTTTCCCTGTCTCACACTGTTGGTTACCATGGTTGAGATCTTATCTTCTATAAAATGGCAACCACATTCAATAACTAACTGCTTTCAGTAGGATTGAGAACAATGTGCTTGTAAGTCAAGGAACTCATCATTGTATGAGGAAAGGCAAAGCTTCAAACAGAAAAGTAGGAGCAAAAAATCCCATTACCAGAACAGATATGAAAGAAGTGAATGGACACGTAGAGCATAGACTGCAGAGAAATAATCTGAGCATGATGGAAAGAAATTGAAGAACAGGATACTGTAGGGTGTGAGGAAAATGACTGGGGAATTCACAGGAATAAGTGAGGCAGGAAGAGAAGGAAGGGAGCAAAAAGTAAGAAAAGAAAGCAGGAGAGAAGGAAGTAGGATGAGACTGCGTAAGTGCAGGAGTAGAGAGAGTAACAGGCAGGACATCCATCCAGCACTGGATTCAATAAAGGGAAATGTAGGTAAAATGTAAAAGGGATTAGGAATGAGCAGCCTGGGAAAGAATTAGGAGAGAATGAGGCAAAGGAACTGAGTGGATAGAAAAAGTACAGGGAGGAGCAGAAAGGGATAAGAGCTGATTAGCCTACATATTGACAGACAATGTGCCTTGCTTCTAAATTTGTAAACTCTCGCTTTCGGGTGTAATTATAGGGGCTCTACTTCCTCTGCAGGACCGCAACTCTTGTAGCTCTTTCCAGTTTGTCTCTTACACTTCGCCCTGTTACTCCACTCACCGGTACCATGCCAGTTCTCATCCTTCTTGGCCTCCACCTGGTGAGAAATAGAGCAGGTGATCTGGAGGTTGGGGAACAGGGGAATTCCTTCGGGAGCCTCAAAGTCTGATGCAGGATGAGCAAAGTGGGCGTTGCCACTCAGCAGGATCTGGGGGGCATCGGGCTGTAGCACCACAACATAGCCTTCCACATCAGGAATGGAGACACAGGACTCCTCACTGAAACACCTGTAGGACAGCAGTAGAAAACATCAGTTGCCCCAAGCTTCCAACAACATCATAAAACATCACCTCCTGCCCATTACTTCCAGGAAAGGGAATATCCTTTTTCCAGCAGTCTTCCTAAAACTTCCCTACAGCCTGCTGCACAAGGCAGAGACATGGTAGGAGTGACACCACTGGGATGTGGTGACTTGATCACATCGATAAACACACAGAAAATTAAAACCCAGTCCACATGCCTGGAACACTGCAAGCGGAGGCAGAAGTTCTGCATAGGCACTAGGAACCAGTACTACAGTATCCATTTGGATATTGGATAATTTATCATTTATTTTCAGGAAGATTTTTACCCATTTTGAGACCATCTTAAAATACAGTTATTTTAAAATACGAAGTGAGTCAGCGTAACTTTAGTCAAAAGTGAGGCAACCCTCCTGCTGAACTCAGCCAGAGATGCTGGTTTGCCCACTCACTTGACAGCAGTGGTGAGCCTGAGTGGCCGGACCCCAGGGGTAGCAAAGCGCAGTGAATTCATGTAAGCCACGTGCTGGATTGCGTGGTTGAAGGTTTCCACATCATCACCCTCCAAGGTGAGCAGGGACTGAGAGGGGTTCACATGAACCTAGAGGTGGAAGAAAAGAAAACACCCACGGTTCCTTGGCAAATGACAGGAATCCAGGCTGAGAGAGACACATAGGAGAAAGGTGGGGAGCTGTCTGAGGTGGGGGAGCAGGCAAAGTCCTGGGAAGCAAGGCTGGGGAGGAGAGTGGAGGAGACCCATGCAAGCTGGGCAGATGGGCATACCTTCATCCCTTTGCCCAGACTGTCGAAGTCACTGTAATCAAGCCCCTCACGGCAGGCATACAGGCATTCAATAACCTCCCGGCTCTCCAAGCTACCAGGGCGCACAGTGAAGCCAGCCAAGTAACCATGGAAGTAGTGGTGTATCGACAGAGGATCTCCTGAGGGAAACATGGGAGGTGGAGGGTGTGAGAGACATGGCGAGGAAGAGAGCAAAACCACAGAAGCAACAGTGTGAGGGCCATGCAGAGGTAAGCGAGGTAGAGGCATATAGAGGGGGGCACGGAAAAGCCCAGAGAACAAAAGCAACAATGTGAGGGACATACAGATGTTAAGGGAGGTAGAGAGGGACAGAGGGTTGCACAGGATACGGAAAAGCAAAGGCAACAAGAAGACAGGGGATGCTGAAGAAAAGAGATGGAAATTTTTGAAATTCCAGATGGGGGAAAGTGAGAAAAACAGACCAACAAAAAGACAAGGGCAGTGAACAGCAGGTAGCATAGAGAAGTTTCTGTCAAACTGCTGAATGCCAGATGGAAACAATTTCTTGTCCCCTTCTCACTCTGCTTCCTGTGAGGGCTTGTAAAAGAAACTACACATTCCGCAGATCGTTCGGGATGAGGTGACATCTCCTGATGTCTCTAATGGCTATTGTGCTCTTCAGAGACCAGCTTTAATGATCAGGCACAAGTACTCTTTCTCCACACAAAAAGCATACTCCAACTCTCAAAGCAGGCTGCAGTCCTTCCATCAGCCTTTTCATGCTCCACAGGTACCAAGGTATCAAGGACCAATCTGCCAAATAAGGGGTTTCCTCCCAAGGCGGTGGGAGGTGGCAGGACAGGACTGGGGAAGCTATATGAGGAAGGCACCATGCAAGAAGTGATAGTCATGCACAGTCAAGATGGGGAGAGACCCATCTTCTTTCTCCCTACCTTGCACAGAATCAGTGGCATTCTCGCCTCCTTTGGTTTTCTCTTTGTTTTTCTCCTCTGCAAAAGGAGAACATCTGGATGAGCAACAAGGCATTGGAAGATGGTAATTACAGGGTTAAGCGAGTATCTACACAAGGGCCTGTGTTGGCCAGTCCACGAGAGCAGCTCTGTGCCAAGAAAGCTCTTCAGCCCTAGAGGCAGCACATCACAGATGACAGAGGGCAGAGTTCCTCTCAGGAAGCAGATGGTGAGACTGTAGGATGAGTAACTGACTTAAGGGAGAAACTGCAGTTTTTCAGTCCTTTCCCAATGTTATCTGTTTCGGGAATTAGCCATGTTCACAAGAAGCTATGTTCTCAACATCCCTTAGAGACTCAGATAGCTCCAGGAGAGGGTCCCAAGCTGATCAGTACTGGTTGTCTGCATAATGCCAATCAAGAGAGCACAAAGCTGTGGGAACATCTCTGACCTCAGAGAAGCAGCAGTACAAAGATTTGATCTTGCTGGAAATTTCCACTAGAGTGAAGGTAAGCGGTAGGCAAATTCCTTTAGTTCTGTCCTGCTTCAGTCTAGCAGGAGAACTGAAGGATCTGAGAAATGCAGCCACGCATCTCCACAGAATAGGTTTTAATCTAGTAGAGGCCTAACTTTGTTCCTAACCTGATTTTTGTCTTTCAACCCAATTCCCGTACAAAAGGATTTATGAGTTTTTTCATATAGACCCTCAAGACAGAGGAATCCCCATCAAAACAATCAGCAGCATAAATAGTACTGCCTGTTTTCTGGTGAAAGGCTTTGATAGAAATGTCGGTCCCAGAATGAGGTACAGAGTTTCAACTCTCCTCTGCCTGAAAGCTGGTTATCCATTGCATATTCTATGGCTGTTGTCCAGGAAGCTGCCAGTGACACTTTCCCCTGAGCTGTTATTATCTTGGTCCAGGAGGAAGGAAGGAGCCACACTAGCTTTGGTGCCAAGAAGGCAAGATGGCTGCAGTGTGGTTTGCATCATTTAGCATTGGGTGATGTTTCTTTCACCTCTTCTGGGTCTCCCTCCAGCCCCTTTGTTCCCACATGGGAAGAGCACGGTTTGGGGAGTGGGCACTCACCGGCCCAGCAGGCCCCGATCATGAGGGCAGGCTCCGGCCGCGGCGGGTGGATGAGGCCGTTGTCGTGGATCAGGGCAGGGTCATAAGAGACGCCATCCACGTACAGCGTGACCGTGGGGAACTCCAGGTTGAGGGCGTAATGGTGCCACTCATCATCGCAGACCTGCGGCGGACGGCAGAGCACGGCGTCAGCAAAGGGCAGAAGGAGAAGGGACACAGGGAGGATGCAAACCCTTCCTCACCTGCTCAAGCTTCCAGAGGAACTTCACAGGCCTCGCACTTTCCAGCAACGGCCAGTAGAGGAAAGAAATCCGGCAGCCATGAACAGCCAGAGAGTAGTGCGAGTAGCCATCCTCTGCCAGGGACAAGCACGGGGAGTTACGTGTCACACTCCGAGCAGTCCCACTAGCCAGAACCCAGAAGCCCACACTGCCATGCATGACTGGCACTCAGCACCATGTGCTCAAAGGAGGCTTGAGCGCTCCAAGGAAAAGGGACACCTAAAGAAGCTGTGTTCCTAGGGAGGACCCCCTGCCCAAGTCCTGCTTTGGAACATCAGGGATTGACCCCTGCAGGGACAATCCCTTCTAAGGAGTTAAGAGGCAGTGGGCAGAAGTGTCACCACCCCAGGAGAAGTCTCACCGCTCTGCACTGTACTGCAGATCACCGTCTCCTCTTCCCGCCTGCCTTTGCCGGGCACCACGGCATGCTTCATCCACACGGACAGGGTGAAGTGGTCACTCAGCCCCTCATGGCCATTTGGTCCGTTCACCACAGGCACCTGGGCAGCCTGGCTGCCATTGAACCAGTAGATGAGGCTGCTGTCCTGGCTGTAGTGCACCGAGAGCCGCGCCGTCCAGTTTGCTGTGGGGCTAGGCACTGGCAGCAGGTCAATCTCTCCTGAGGCAGCACCTATGGAGAAGGGAGAGAGTCAAGAATGCTGGCACGGGAAAATAAGGAGCCTGAGAACTGGGGATCAGATGAAGTGGGCACTGGAAGCCTGACTATAATGTCTCAGTGCACAGGGAGATGAGGATTTGCCTAAAGTCCTTCTCCTGTCTGGAGAAAAATGGTGACTTTTTGTTCAGTGCAGAGGGAAGTCCCACAGACTCTGCATACTGGGACAATGCACAGAAATCTCTGGCTTCCCAGCAAGGAAAGCACGGGTAGTCCCTTACAAAAAAAGTCCCTTCCTTAGAAAATTGTGGAAGTGTTCAGTGCCAGGTTGGATAAGACTCTGCGCACCCTGGCCTAGTGCAAAGCGTCCCTTGCACTCTGGCAGGGATGTTGGAACTAGAAGATCTTTAAGGTTCCTTCTAGTCCAAACCATTCCATGATTCCACGAGATAAGGGCAGGAACACCCATTGCCCCTCAATGCAACACACAAGCTCGGTGTCCTCCCACCCCAGTGACCACAGCAGACGTGAGGAATGCGTCCCCTGGCACCTCTGTGGTGTGAGGCTCAGCTACCGCAGTGAACCCCTCCAGAGGAAGGGGCAGGGTGCCATGCCACAGCCGCCCTCAGCCCAGGAAAGAACCAATTCACCGCAGAGTTTGCGCAGTGACTTCTCGGAGTAGTTATCCCGGTCACAGCCCTTGGCCACGTGGTTTGTCTGCAGCTCCACCGTGGCCTGGATGTTCCACAGGGGCTCATCACAGGTCTCCAGGTGAATGGTGGGGAAAAGTGCGAGGCTGCCTGCCCCGGGGGTGTACTCAATCCTCTTGTTCCAGCCTAATGGAAAGGAGTGAAGGAGAGGAATTAGGAACTGCCAAGGACAGAAGGCCAGAACACCTGGCATACACATAAGTGGCATCTATGGACTAGTCCAAGTTTTTGGCCCTTTCCTCATTTACGCAGCTGGCATCAATGCATGGAAAGATTTGCTAGAAGCACAGAGTCCAAGGTCCCAGCTTCTACAGCTGAAAGTGCTGTGTCATCACTCTCTTATCAGGCAGAGTAGGCATTTAGTTGTGTTGATTTCCCCTTAATTCTAATTGACTAAGACGAACCTGCAGGAACACGCCACTGCTGGAAAAGCCAAATATCTTGCAGAAGAGCAGCCCCAGAAACAATCTTTGCTACATACAGTCTGTGAGCCTTAGCAAACACATGGCAGTTCACAGTAATCCAAGGAATGATTTTCCAGTGTTAGAATTTACCTTTCAGTGACTTTGCAACAGACTTAGACATCTGCTGTGTCCCCTGATGGAGATGGGTTGGTGCCAGAACTGAACCATATATATGGGCACACAAATTTATATGTGTATATACAAACATTTGTGATGAGGAGGACTGAGTAGTAGCTGAGCAAAAGCAAAGGGAAGAAAAAAATGTGTTTGGAGGTTTCATACCCTGCCAACTGGGCTTGCAGGTGGGTTTCACCTGGATTTCCACTTCAGCATCATCAGAAGCCCTCTTCTTTCCACAGTCATAGGCTGTCACTGTGAATTTGTAGACACGATCCGCACTGTACTGCAGCTTCTCTGTGTTCTCAATGTTCCCTGGTTTGCAAAACAAAGAGATCAAGGTAGAGGACAGGCAGTCTCCTCAAAGACGTTCCTTCTAAAAATCACTCATCTTTTATCAATGACAAAAACAACCAAAAAAGAGTTGAGTCACTCTGCCCAGTGTCACTTTGTAACAAGTTACAGCATCCCACAAAATGGATGCTGCTGCTCTCACCAGGACAGATCAGCAGTGCTGGAAAATTTATATATACAGCTCTGCCTTCAAATGGGGCTGGCAGAGAAGGAGCAGAGCAGGAAAACAGGAGTGATGTGCACGTGGTGAGTGAGGATTCTTACCGTCATTGTCAATGAGGAAGGGAATATTCGGGGTCAGGATCTCATAGTAGCAGATCTGGCTGTACTGGGGTGAGCAGTCCCCATCGATGGCCTCCACACGCAAGATGCGGTCATACAGCTTTCCCTCCGTCACTGCCACGCGATACAGCTTCTCCACAAAGACAGGAGCAAACTCATTCACATCGTTTACTCGAACGTGCACCGTGGCCCTGATGCAGAGAGGCATCAATAAGAACTGATGGGCTGATTAGGAGCCATGCCCTACCTAAATTTCAGAGCAAGCCATTCTTTTAAAGCGCACCACTCTGATTTCCAGCTGTCAAAAGCAAGGACAAGGAAAGACACCTTGATTTCAGTGCAGCAATGCTGTCACGCAGGCACTTGGGCAATGGTTTCCAACCACTCAGAAAGAGCAAAAGTAGTAACAATGCAATCTAGACCTCCTACCTATATGCAGCAATGTAAAACACCACTTTTAGAAACTGCTTTCAAAAAGCCTTCATTTCTGTATTCACTCGTGTGACAGCCAGTGAACTTTTCTCTTTGGGTCTTCTTATCATGTTGAGTTACAATATCATGGCTAGAGAAAAATACTTCTGGCTAAATAAAGTGTTTCCACAACAACTTTCCTTTGCATTTTTGTCACAGATCACATTTTGTGGCATGCAGCAGTGTCTGCATGAACTTACTTGTGTGATTTTTTGGTATTTGCTCCATCAGGTCCCTCTCCACAGTCATAGGCCTGGATGGTAAATGTGTGCTCCTTATGCGCTTCACAATCCACTGGTTCCTTGGCCCGGATCAGCCCCTCTCCTGTAGCTTTGTCCAGGATCACGGCTTCAAAAGGTACCCCTGACCCATGGATCCTGAAGCCACAGATTTCACCTGGTACACAGAAAAACAGAGAGGAAGGGGAGAAAGAAAAGGACTGAGGAGAGCATATTACACCCTTTGCTTCCCTTTCCCATATTTTCTTCCTTTCTAACTTACACTTTCCATTCTCCCCCATTATCATACTTCATTTTGAGCAGTTTTTGGTTCCCTAGGAGTTCCTCCTGCTATCCCTTACAGCCATTAATGGTGCAGATTGCCATCTACTGGAGAATACTCCCACAGCAAGAAGTCCTGACCAGCATCACGAAAGATTGAAGGTTACAAGGCTCAAGCTACATTTATTAGTGCTACACAGCACCTTACTCCTCCTCCGCATCCCCCAGGGAGGCAAAACAGGCCATATACTGCAGATAGCCAGAGCATGAAGATCCATGATGTCTCATCCACCCACACACGCAGGATGCGCAGAGTACCGCAGGGGAACTGCAGATAGGGTCACCTAAACCCTAAAATTCAGCTCACAGGGACCACATTTACTCTCCCAAAGCGGGGGAAGAATGAGTGAGGAAACTCCAGGCATGGCCTAAGCAAGTGCTAGGAATACAACTATTGAAAGCCTCGCCTGTTGTTCCCGGGATTTGTGCTCACTGTGAGGGGATGTAGCACTGCCAAAGAAGTGTGCCCTACCAGCTTTCTCCAGGGCTCACAGACACAGCACTGTGCATGTGATCTTTGAAAATAGCAGAACTGCGTCAAAAAGTAGCTGGCTCCACCCTCAGTTCCTCTCCCTAAGGAAACAGCTCACAGCATCCTAAATCAGGCTGTGCCCAAATTGCCTCCAGACTTCACTAGGGACCTCCTCCGGAACAAGGTTTGGAGGTGACTGTTTCCTGAAGAGAGGTAGGATCCAGCACAGGGATGAATGTCACTGTGTCCCTGCCTCTCCTTAAGTCTGTCCCTGCCTCCCACCCTTGGCAGAGGTGTTCCCCACCTACCTGCATAGCGCAGTGGGGCGTCTTTGTCCAGCGCAAAGAGCGGCGGGTTGAGCAGGACGGTGTTGTCGTTCTCCATGACGATGCCCTGATACTCGGCTTCAATCCATGGTTTATGCTTGTTTGCTGAGGCAGATTTGGGGTAAGGGACGGAGGACAGGAATGTATTAGCCACCAACTGCAGACTTAGTACGAAAAGAGAACAATTTCATCCCCTAGTGAGTAACAACCAACCCCTCACCACCTTCTTCTCTAGAAATAAAGACGTCTAAAATAGGCTGGGAGAAAAAAAGTCATCTTTATTTAGTTCTACTCATGGGAGACCTCTTCAGAAACAATGTGCTCCTTCTTGTGTCCTCACTGCTATCCTATTAGAAATAAGAGGAGAGACATCTGTGTGCCCAGAAAAGCTGGAGCAGTTAAAAAAAAGTGAGCTGAAGAGGCAGAAGTAGCCTCAGCCTGGAGACAGATTCCAAATACTAAACCCTTTAGCTCAATGAAGCCAGAATGAAAGGATCCAGCCTACATCTTCTCTTAGGTTATCCCCAGAGGACAATGCAGCCATTAACACTTCTGCCTTGAACCCTCTAGACTAAGGCCCAGGACCTACAGAGACATGCCCAGGTACACCTTCAGTCAGCCATCCTGCAAACATAACAACCTATTCAGAGAGTCCCTTGCTCTTTCCTTCCCCACTCCATGGTGAGCACCATGTTCCTTTGGCCCCTCCTTGCTAATCCTGTTGGCTGGAGCCCAGCCAGGTTTGGCATGGAGGCAGCAGCCAGCAGGAGGCTCTGAAAAATGTCACAGGCCCAGAAATAGCAAATTAATCTTTATCACACAGGCTCCGGGGCAGGGAAAGGGAGAAATAAAGGGGTGGGGGGGGGAGGGGAGGGGATAGGAGGGGAGAGAGGAAAAAAAAAATCATTACAAATTACAAACCCCTCCCCCATGCCCACTCCCTGCCAAATGGGCCTCAGAGATTATATTACATGGCCTAGTTACAACCCCCATTCCCAGATAATCCCCCACTCTCCCACCCCCTGGAGACCAAGATTTATTACAACCCAGCAATACTTTGAGCACAGCATGGCTCAGAGCTGGTGGGGAGTAGGATACAGAGCCATTCCCCTCAAGGGCACTACTTCCAATATGTTGAATCCATCCTCTGCAGCACAGTGTCCTCTGAAAGGCCATACTGGCATGGCCTCATGTGTTGACTCAGAAGAGGCAGCATCCTGTGCAAGCAAGGATTTTGGGGCCAGGGGGTGCTGCCAGGGGTGGCTGGGGGGCCAGCAGGCAGGGTGACAGGTCAGCGAGGGGATGTCCCAGCAGGATCCAGCCTGGTGTAGCAGCGAAGAGCGTGGGTTGGCACTTCTCCACCACCGTATTGATTGAGATTATAAAGCATTGCGTAGGAAATCCAGAGAAACATCCATCCTGCTCAGTATGCAGGTGGAATCCTCCCTGTGTGCAAGTGCCCGCGTCTCCCCCTGCCCCTCCATTGTCCCCACCGGATTCCATTCTGTTCCGGCCCTATCCATGCGCCACACCACCGAGGTGGGGATCCAGAGCTATAAATGCCAAATGTGCCCTGTTGCTGGGGTAACAAGCTGATGGCACAGAGATAAATCCTTTGCTGCATCCACCTGCAACTTGGGAATCACCAATCTGATTTCTCGGGAAATGAGTTGTTGGAGAATAGAAAAACATTTCAGGAATATTTTTAGGATACAGACTCCTACCAGGATACAGACTCCTACCACCTTCAAGAAAGCTCCCGTCAATCTAACATAATTTGCCAAAGGTGGGTAGATGTTTCCGAGTGCAAATTGACAAAGGAGAGGGAGGATCCAGAGCATGAGGGGCCTTTCCTTGCTACCGAGCCCCATGGAAGCCGAGCAGAACAAATAAATGCCCCTGCCAATGTCAGGGTACACACAGCTCTGCGGTGCACCCACCCCATAGCCCTGACTCTTCCAAGGTACGGAAAGCACCCTGAGGTGTCACATTCCCCAATGAGCCCAGAGTCCCTCAAATGTTTATAGATCTTCCCACCCTGTCAGATTACCGACACACTGACTCCGCTCGGATGAATCTCTCACGCTTGTCTCTATAGCCACAGATCTAGAAACCTACATCTTTCTCCATCACTCTGTGTGCTCGGAGAACATCTGCATTCAGAACGTTACAGCTGTAGCGCTGGGGTGGTTTGGGGGTCTTTTATCTTTATCACATAAAATACATTAAATCGACCTGCATCGTTAATCCATAACTATACTTAAACAGCTCCTATTGACAGATCGTAGATGGGTGAACTAGGACTGAAAGATGGAGCTAGAGAATGTGTTTTATGAACTGCAGGGGTCTGTGGAGAAACAACATATTCTCTCTCAGCACGCTAGGGAAGGGATGGGAATCTAAATCCACCCAGTGATAACTAAACAAAAGCAAGACAAGTGGATGGAAAAGGGGAAAACGCAAGAGGAGCGCTAGGAGACGAAAGAATGGAGAGAAAAAAAAAGCGGTGGTAGGATGACAGATGGACAAAGTAGAGAATGGAGATGGGATAGCATAAGGGCGCCCGAAGGGGCGAGGAAAGCCGGGGCCGCCGGGGACCGCGGAGATGCCCCGACAGAAACGTGCCGGGAGAAGGCGGCGGGCAGCGCGGAGCCGCACCGCCACCGCGGGGGCGGATGGACGAGCCGCGGCCAACGTGTCCCTCCAGAGCCCCTCGGCGGGGGCTGCCGGTGGATCCCAGCGGAGCGCCCGCCGCCGCCCGGGACCGTGCCCGCGGCGCTCCACCGCTCACCTTTGTTGGAGGCGCTGCCGGGCAGCGCGGCGCAGAGGCAGAGCAGAGGGAGGAGGACGGCGGCGCGGGGCCGAGGGTCGCCCATCGCGGCGGCGGCGGGTCCCGGCAGGACCCACGCCCTCGCTCCCGCGGCGGCGGCGCGCAGGGACGGCGGCACCTCCGGCAGCCGCTCCGCGCCCCGCCCGGCCCCGCCCCGCACTGCAGCATGACGTCACGGGCGGCGGGGGGCGCAGCCAATGCGCGCGGCCGCCGCGCCAGGTGCCGCGGGAGCGGGATGCGGGATGCGGGATGCGGGAGAGGGATGCGGGAGAGGGGAGAGGGATGCGGGATGCGGGATGCAGGCGGGACGCGCCGGCCGCTCCTCGCCTCCCCGCTGCGGGCCAGGCGGTCCGCGGAGCGCGCCGACGGCTACGGGCGCCCGCCCGGGGAGGGGGGAAGCTTCGACACCGGGGCGGCTGCTGAGGGACAAGGAGGGCGTGGAGATCGGGGGGATGCGAGGGGCTTGCAGACCGCACCCGGAGCCCGGGCTCGGGATGGGCAGGGAGGAGCTGCCAGCCTGCCGCCGCCTCTCTTCGACGGGGTGTCCGCGCCGTGGGGAGCGCAAGCCGGGGCACTGCTCCGACGAAGCTCGCAGCCGCCGGACGCGCGGTGTGAGGAAGGGCCGGGGAGGGAGGGTTCCTTGCCGCTGGTTGAAGTCCAGAGTTTAATACGAGCAGCCCCCGAGGAGGGCGGAGGGTGAGGAGGTGACCCGCCGTCCCTACGTCCTGCCCAGCCGAGGCGGAGATGCTGGAGCAGGGGCCGTCCCGGCCCTTTCCGCGCCCCCCGGCGCGGGGACTCTTACTGCGGCGGGGGGCGCGGGGATCGGGCCGCCCCGCAGTGCTCCCCGCACGGCGGGAGAGCCACCGGCCCACCCGGCGAGCCAGCTTGGTCCCGGCTCCGCGCCCGCCCGGCTGCCTGCGCTCTTTTCTCCGCGCCGTCCGCCGCGTCCCTCTGCCCCGGGATGCCTCCCAACCTCACCGGCTATTACCGCTTCGTCTCCCAAGAGAACATGGACAATTACCTGCGGGCTTTAGGTAACTCTCCCCTCCCCATCACGCTCCCTCCCCGCTTTAGTTCTGTGTCTCCAAAAAGCTAAGAGTGGGAAAGAGGAAGGGAATTGGGAACTCTCTGATGGTCTTTCTGTCTCCTACCATCATTTCTGCGCTGTGGTAGTGGAGGAAAGGAGGTACTATGGCTAATGCTCCTTGGCTAAAAGAGTGGAGGAGCTCTGCTGGAGGAGGGGCCTAGGTTGTCCACACATCGCCCCTCTCTCTCCTCTAGATATCAACGTGGTCCTGCGAAAGCTGGTCTGCCTACTGAAGCCGGACAAAGAGATTATCCACACGGGAGATCACATGGTCATCCGCACTATCACCTCCCTGCGGGACTACGTTATGGATTTTGACCTGGGAGTTCAGTTTGAGGAAGATCTGGGACCCGTGGATGGACGCAAGTGCCAGGTGAGAAACCCAAGCAATGAAGTTTCACAGAGGACTGGGGTGTACTAAAGAGCTCAGGGACTTGCTCGGTTTTTGGCTCAATAACCAGGTGAGAACCAAGCCCAGAGCCGGCATGCCCCTGCAGGTCCAGGAGTAAGTTGTTCTGTGAGTAAATGGCTCACTGCAAAGAGCCAGAAACCAGTTCTCTGAGATTCGGAGGATATTATCCTCTGGAGCAAAGCCCCGAAAAGATAGAATGTCAGCGCACTTGGCAGAACTCCGTTGTTGCACTTGGAAGCCAGAGGGTCATTCACCTCCCACAAAGACCATCTGTCCCAAGAAACCACTAAAGAGACACCAGATCAGGGGTTGCATTTGAAATTGTGTCGGAGAGGAGCAGCCAGTGTGGACGCTGGAAACACGTATCACCCCAATCCACTTGTCTCAGGACCATGTCCTCCCCTCTCCTTCCTTGCAGACAACCGTCTCCTGGGAGGGGGATCAGCTGGTGTGTGAGCAGCTCGGAGAGAAGAGGAACCGAGGCTGGAGACACTGGTTGGAGGGGGACCAGCTTCATCTGGTGAGGAGGGGTCCGGTGCAGCTTGCGAAATCCCAATCGCAGCGAGTGGGGGAGACACAGTGTGGGTGCTGTTGGCTCTGAGCCAGCCCTGCAGTTTCCTTCCACCTTCTCTCAGCCTTCATTCCCGGCTCTGCGGGGGCAGCCACCGCTTCACACAAACATCCGCCTCCAGGGTTTAAAAGTTAAACTCAAAAGTTAAACAGCTCAACAACAAAGGCGATGTCCCTTCCCTGCCCTGCAGCCAGACCCGCAGGGGCTCTGGGAGGGTCGGCAGTGCATCAGCGTGTGGCCTGCGAGGCTCCAGCCAGCAGCGGGAGGGCTGGCAGAACTGGCGAGAGACAGGAGGGGATCCAACCTAAACTCCTTTTTTGCCCTCCTTTTCCCAGCGCATGACTGCTGAAGACGAGGTCTGCGTCCAGGTTTTCCAGAAGGTGAAGTGAGCGCTCCCCGCAGAGATGCCCGGACGGCACCGGCGCTCCCCAGTGCGAGAAAGAAAAAGAAAACAAGAGCCGAGCCCCCCCGTAGCAGCGTGTTTTCTTGAGCCTCGCCCACCGGGCAGCAGCGGCCGGGGGTCACGGCTGGGCCGGGCCGGCGGGGAGCGGGAGGCGGGGAGCGGGGTGGGCCGGGACGGGGAGGGCACTGGGCCGCCGGCTGCGCGGAGGCTCCTTTCACAATAAGAGCGCTCGGGGAGGAGCGGGGCCGGGGCTGCCCCGCGGCCGGGCCGGGCCCGCAGCTCCCGCGCTCCTCCTGCCGCTCGCGGTGCCCTCCCGGGATGGGGGGGTCGGTGCCCGAGTGGGCGAGGGTGGCTCAGGCTGCTCCTCCTGCAGCCACCACCTGCCATCTTCTGTGGTCCTCTGAGGATGCTACATTCCTCCCGGGATCGGGAGATCATAGATCCATGGAATGGTTTGGGTTGTAAGGATGTTAAAGTTATAATTAGTTGAAGGCCTCCCCTTTCCTCCCTCCAGTGCCATGGAATTCAGGAAGGATTTCTTCAGGGAAAGCACTGTCAAGCATTGAAATGGACTACCCGGGGAGGTGGTGGAGTCACCATCCCCAGAGGTGTTCACAAAATGGTTGGACGTGGCACTTACTGGCATGGTCTGGTTGAAGAGGTTGGTGATCGGTCAAAGATTGGATTTGATGGTCTTGGAGATCTTTTCCAACCAAAGTGATTCTGTGATTCTGTGTCATTTCACTCAGATCAAGTTACTTAAAGCCTCATCCAACCTGACTTTGAGCACTTCCAGGGATAGGGCAGCCACAGCTTCTTGGGCTCCTCAAGTAGGATGGGTAGGAAACAGAACTTGTCCTTCCATCTAGGATTCTCATGTGGTGGTGTGAAGCCTGAGGGCTGGAGTAATCAGCCCTGTGTTCACCACATTCCCCAGAGGGTCCCATGGGTGAGGAAGGGTCAGGATCTCTTCCTGGGGTAAGAAAGCACAGCCACCACCTCTAGCCCCAGCACTCCTGGCATTCTTGGCAGGGTCTCCTCACAGCCATTGTAGCTGTGCTGGTTCACAGCTATCTGCCATTGGAGACCAAGGGGCAGTACTAAGGGAGGGGAGGTCCACTGAAAAGTTGGATCTGTTCCACAGAGAGAGGTGTTCTTTAATTATGACACCTGATGGGATGGGCACTAGTCCACAGGCAGTTATTTCTGAAAAATGCTTGTGGTTGTCCCCCAACAAAAGGTTGAAGGGCAGGGTACACAAAGACACCACAAAGAACCAGGAGATTGGGAGATTTTTAAAATATAAGCCCTTTATAATCTGAAAAAATGCTTTTTTTCTGCCAGCAGCTCATTTAAACATAGTGTTTTCTGGAGAGCTTCTTTTCAGGGAACTGCAAAGATGAGTGCCATGAGAAAAGCATTGCTTCAGAACATGTGATAAGCAAAGGGTTGGGGAGCTGCAGCTATGCCTATAGTGTCAACCTCTGGCTCTTTACAGTTGTATCTGAGGACATATGAGGCAGCAGCACCCTGTCAGTATCCACAATCCACAATTTGAGTGCCACAATCAAACCAAGTGAGCAGTCAGAGCCAGGCCATCCAGCATGTCTGCTCTGTGCAGGCCTCCTCAACCCATCACTCCTGCCATATGGAACCTCTACATCATCTTTGTTGTATCATGAAGTTGCAAAAGGCAGACAGCAGCTGGAGCTGGTTCCACTGTTGACCTCTTTGCACACTTCCATGCCACAAGAACACCCTCTGAGCTGCTTCTGATGCCCAGCACCAAGCCCACCTCACCATGGCCAGGTTGGTATCTTCCAGACCGTGTGGTCAACAACTCATCAGCTCATTCCAGCCCTGCACCACAAGCTGGTACAAACTCTCCTCTTCTGAGCCTACATTCTGGTTGGATGGCAGACACTATTGCCTTGAGGTGATTAGCCAGACTCTTCAAAGCACTGGCCTTCCAGCCATCCACGTAACTTTCCTGTAAGCCTGTGAGGTGATAGGCCAAGTAGATTGCTTTCATTGCCAGCCACCATATATTCATGACAGCCTCTCTTCTTCAGGAGGCATTTGATTGTGCCAGAACCATAGATAAGAATCATTCTCAGTTGATGTGGTCACGCTAATGATAATCATAGGGGATAGTACTGCAACTTATTCCAGGGCCTCAGGTAGTAACTACCAGTGTTAATAATTCAGTTTTTTCTTTCATAATCATGCTATAGGTGTGATGCCTAAGTCAGATGGTGACTTTACCCAGCAGCGCTATATTGCTGAGACATGAGGCTATGGGAAGTGAGGATGGCACTGTAAAGCAGGGGAAAGTTGTGATATTGGGAGGAGGTGTGATGTCGGTGAATGGCTAGTGCTGCAGAACTGTGTACCCCTCAGGACATTACACTTGGTTTTACTCCTTGATTTAGAAGACACTGAAACAGGCTGCCAAGATGATGCTGCTGCTGCTGCATCTCATACCAGGGGAAAGACGCACTCTTAGAGTCCTGAACCTTCTTTTGGTCTTGATCAACCCCTCCCTATCAGCCAGAGCTGCAGAAGCTGCATGGTTTGTCTGAAAGAGTGCTGAGCCACTGGACAGCACAGGCCTGACTGCTCAATGGCAGCATCCCCAGAAGGCTCAAACCAAGCCTTTGGGTACTTTGGGTAGTCAAACCAAGGGGATTGAAGGTAGAGTGCCCTGGGAAAACACTGTATTCAAAGCAGGATTCTTGCTCGGTGAGAGGATGTTTGACCACGCTCAAGATCTACAGTTTTTTTACTTTGCTCTGATTTGCTATGATATTTATTGTCCAGACCACTTATAATGCAACTGAGGCCAGCAAGCAGCAAACAGGTGCCAGTTTTAGCATTCTGTGGTCCTACATATGTCCCGTGGTCCTACAGGAATTCTGTCCCTAAGCAAAGATGGTCACATACATCCTTCCAAGGAAAAACTGGTACCATGATATTTCATGGCTTCGATCTAACACGAAGAGGATTGTGCAGAGCATCTGAAGGTGAATGCCACCAGTGGGAGCCCTGGAGCAGGACTGAGGATGTCGCTGTGCTGTCCAAATCAAGCACATCTCTGGGATATGTGTTAGAGGTGGGCTGCTCCGATTGGATGTGTCCCCAGCTAATCACCCCTGCTTCACCAGCTGAAGCACTCTCCTGTTATCCCAGATGATGTTATCAGGACAGGAGAAAGAAATGGAGACACGGGGAGATGTGCTTTGAAAGTGTCCCGGGACAGACCTGCCCCCTGGACAGGAGATTGCTTTGTCAAGAACACAGTAAAATTATCCACTTCCTTACAAATGATCCCCAGGGGCGTCCGTCTGTCTGTACTTTGCCAGGGAACACTCTTCCCACCAGTGACCTGCTTATAACAGATCTCCCCAAGAGCAGTTTCCAGTGCTTCCCAGCTATTTCCAGCTGTGGTTTCTGAGTTAAGAAACCACCCCAGCATGGCACAGCACAGCAGTGGGCCTGCCCAAGTGGGTTCATCATGCGGAGGACATACTGGGACATCAGGAAGTACTGGGATAATGTACCCTGTTTAATCTTAAATCTGATACGTGGGGCCATATGGTGTTATTACAGTGGCATTAATTATATGTTTGTGTGATCTTGTTGGGATAATAATTCAAAGATGAATGGGACTTGGATATCCCAGCTGCTGATGTTATTGTTGGAATATGGCTTGATGAGCAGGTTCTCTAGTACATTTCCATAAATATCCCAAAGATGCTTTCTTCATTCTTTTTAATACTATTTTCATCTTCATTCAACATGCTTTTGTGGCTGTGAATTACTTCCTCTGATTTCAATGTGAGACACTTCCTAACCTCTCTGAAGCCACTTATAATTCTAAGGAATAATACTAAAATGGTGTTTTATCTCTTACACCAAAGCCTGAAAACCAAGAAATTTTGAACTTCATACAGTTGGGGGCACAAATATATGTCTTGGGCACTGTGTTGTTAAAAGCCTGAAAAGGGTTTTTTAGTTGCTGTATTTTCTCATTACCCCATTAAACAGAGGGCCTTATCTATCTATCTTGGTTCTCCTAAAAATGCTTGCAGAAGAAGCATGAAGAGGGGTCCTTGAAAAGGGATTTTTTTTCTCAGAATGCTTTTAATTCTGTAGACTTTTTAATTTTCTTACTATCTCTTTAACTCAAGTTAAGCCTGAGGCTTCTTGTTTTTCTTGAAGACAATCTCGGTTCCCATCCCCACCCCCCAAAAATCTCAGAAGTGCTCTTCAGCAGGTCACAATTGAGAAAACTTATCTTTTTTGACAGCTTGATTTTTAAAAGCTTGAATTAACTTGTGAAGACTATGAATTTGCTCATCTTTCTATACCAGAAAACAACCCAGGACGATTGCTGGGGCGGGGGGACTTCCTAGGAGGACATTTTCGATGGGAATAAACACGGAACAGCTTCTGGATTGCAGACCAAGCCCTCGGAGGGGTCTTTGGCAATCTTTTTTCTGTGTCCTGGGCCAGAGGAGGTAGCTCGGCTCTGCTAGGTGGCACCTCCGGGGCACCCCCAGGGCACCCCCGGGTCCGTGTTCGCGGACCGGGGCCGGGGCGCTCGGCAGCAGAGGGCAGCAGAGGCGGCTCTGGGACCTGGTCCGCTGCCAGGCTGTTCGCAGTCCGGCTTTCTATTCCCCGCTCCTGCCTCCCTCCTCCTCCTCCTCCTCCTCCCCCCGTCCCGCCCGCCCCCGGCTCCTCGCCGGCCGCCGCTCCGAGCTCCGCCGGGCTGCCCGGGCAGGGACGAGCGCACGGAGATGTGAGTCGGGGCTCGGGGGACGGGGACGCGCCGGCACAGCCTTGGGGGAGGGTGGGATTAGAGGGGGGTCGTGGGGGTTAGATCTTTCCAGGAAGGGGAATAGGACAACGGGGTTAAGCTGCTGCTCTGGGCAGTGAGCTTGTTTTGGAGGAAGACAGAGGGCAAGAGGGGAGATGTGCAGAATGAGAGGAAAAAAGAATGTGCCAACATTTGGAGGACAGAGATGGAGACATGACTGGGTAGAGGGCTGCCCAGGAGACACTAGCAGGATTGTTCCATGGCAAACTGAGCTTGAGAGTTTCAGATCCTCCCCAAGGATCCTAAACTAGCGATAACTTGAAGCAACCCACTGGCCCAGGGTCAAGTGGGACCAAACTTCTCCTGGTTCTATAAGAATCAGCCCTAGAACTTCTGGGAACATGCAGACCTTAACCAGGGAATTCACCCATTCTTCCTGGGTTGATGAATTTCTCTGTAGAGACTACTACAATGGCTTGCTGGAACCTTATTAGTGCTGGTGTCTTCATTTCAGCTGCCCTTCTTGTTCCTGAGTGGTCCAAGCCAGGAGTTGGTCCTGCAACTAGGCCTCCTGTGTTTGCATTCCTTTAGACAGTGAATAAGTCAGTTGTGAAGTCTCTTCTGATTTTGAATGACCTAATTTTGTGCAATGTCATGGTTTATTTGTTGTGTTCACAGGCATGTCCCTTGTCTCTCGTGGGCCTTCCTCTTTATTGGAGTGATCGGTTCCAGTCCGGTCCCAAGAGGTTCTCCCTTTTTTGGGGAGATCAGATCCCCCAATTACCCCAAGCCATATCCCAACAATAACAGCAGCAGCTGGGATATCCAAGTCCCAAAAGGCTATGTGGTGAAGCTGACCTTCAAATACTTTGACCTGGAACCATCTGAGTCCTGCTTTTATGACTATGTTAAGGTAGGTGCATAGACACCTGGGCCAGGGGGTGCCTGGAGATGGCAATCCAGTGGCCACCATGTGCAATGGCTTCTCTGATGCTTCCCACAAAGGAAAGGGAAGGAGTTAAAGATAGAAATGGGAGGAGCAAGCACTCACAGCTCACGGTTGGGTGATATCAGCGCATGGAGCAGACTCAATCTCATGAGGCTACACTGATCTCACCTTAACTTTGACAGATCAAAGCAGACAAGAAGGACTTGGGCCGGTATTGTGGCCGGCTTGGGTCAACCACAGGCAATCGCCCGGGAAGAAAGGAGTTTGTATCTAAGGGGAACAAGATGCACTTAGAATTTCACTCTGATTTCTCCAATGAAGACAACGGCACAGTGATTCCCTACAGGGGCTTCCTGGCATATTACAGAGCTGTGGGTGAGTAGGAAATACCCTCAGCATGCAGAAGGAAAAGCCTGTGTGGCTCCAGCCACTTTCCCTCCTTGCCAGGCAAATAAAGAGAAGCTTTAGGCAAGTATATGGATCTCTAAGTACTGTCAGTGTAGAGCAGGGAGGTTTAACACTTTCCTCCCCTTGCCCCTTCACTTCCTGTGTCTTCAGATCTGGATGAATGTGACCCCAACAATGCTGCTGAGAGCAATGACAGGCCTCAGTGCCAGCACTTCTGTCACAACTATGTGGGTGGCTACTTCTGTTCTTGCCGGATTGGCTACCAGCTTCAGAGTGACCACCACTCCTGCAAAGGTAAGGAGAAATTTTAAAAGATCAGAGGGTTCCGAAGAAGGAGCCCTTCATGCAGTAAGGGTGGAAGAAGTGACTTGGAAAGCAGATGACGGGGCTGCCAAAGGCACAGCCCCACTATGTGACCTCTCCTTTCTTCCTCTTCACCAGTGGAGTGCAGCAGTGAGTTGTTCACAGAAGCATCTGGGTACCTGAGCAGCCCCGAGTACCCCCAGCCCTATCCCGAACACCTCCGGTGTAACTACAGCATCCGCCTGCAGAAGGGCCTGTCTATATCCCTCAAGTTCTTGGAACCCTTTGAGATTGATGATCACCAGCAAGTCCACTGTCCTTATGACCAGCTCAAGGTACTGAGATTTGTGGAGGCCTGGGGGCCTGTTACCAAAATGCCTCAACCCTGGAGGGGACAACACAAGAGAGGAGAGATGCCCCTCTAGATAAGATAAAACCTTATTCCCACAGCCCTTTACAGCCACACGTTAATACCTTTTGGGTTCTGATATTCTAATGGCTCTGTAAAAATTGATATCACCTGTGTTCAGCCCCTGTTTACCATTAATGTACCCTTCCTAGAATGTTCTTCCTTCACTTAACCCTCATTAGCTTTGTTTTGCCACATTGTTTCACCCCTGTTCTCCCATTAGTTGTCCCGGTCTTTAGCCAGCCCCCTGCACCACTTTTCCTTGTCCCTATTGGACCTCCACCCTCAGACCTGCCCCTTTGGCCCCGTATTTAACCCTGTGCCCTTAGCCTGATCCTGGTTCTCATCCCTGAATTCATTGGAGGCTGTTCTTGTCCCTGGATCCTTTGAATAAACAGTCTTTGGAACTCAAACGAGGACCCATCCCTTCGCCTTTATCGTCAGTAATATTTAGCAGTGCTCTCCAGGCCCTGAGAATGCTGATCGCTCATGGGTTTGTTGCAGCATGCACCAGACCTGGACAGGAATCATGGGGACAGCGCTATTCAGATGAGAAATATGGAATCAGTACAAGCAGAATGCCCCAGCACGAACGACTGAGCCCCTGTCTCTCCCTCAGTGCATTTAATTACCACTGTACTGAGGTCAGAGGCTCTGGGTCATAGGCCCCTGTGAGCGAAGAAAAATGCCCTATCCTTCTTCCAGTTTAATTTCCCTTTGATTTGATCTCAGGGGTTGCTAGCTCTGATGCCCAGATAAGGGAGAAGCAGAGTTTGTGGTAGGCACTCTGGTAAACTTGGTCTGGGTTGAAGCAGGTATACTGAGGCAGAGAGGCATGCGTCCTTCTGTCCCTGTTACATGTTTTCCTCATCAGATCCAAGCACGAGGAAGAGAGATTGGTGAATTCTGTGGCAGAGAACCACCTGGCATCATTGAAACCAACAGCAATGAGGTGGACATACTCTTCCTCACTGATGAGTCAGGGTTCAGCCGTGGCTGGAAGATCCACTACACCTCAGAGAGTAAGAGATTTCTCCCCCAGAGGCTACTATAGACAACTGACACTAATTTTTTTTATGGATTTGGATGGATTTGCTAATCCCAGTTTAATCTGTCCCACTCTCTAACAGAAATACGGTGCCCACAGCCTGTCCCACTGGATCAGTTTACCATCATCAGAGACCTGCAGCCTGCGTATCAATTTCAGGACTATTTTGTTGTCAGCTGCAAGACTGGGTATAACCTGATGGAGGTGAGATCCCTTCTCCACTCCCTTCAGCCATCTTCTGTTTTGTCTTCAGTTTGTGTCTTTCACCTTTCAGTTAAATTTCCTTTGGAGATTTCACTCATGGCAACCTCTTGGAATTTCTGTTTCTTCTTTGCTTCTCTCAGCTTTCTTCCAGTGGTTTCTCTTTTCCTAGCTCTCTTCCTTATGCAGTTACTCTTTTCATGAAGCTCTGGCAGAAGACTAAAGACAAAGATCCCAGGGAAAGCTGGCAAACAAGAACACCTCTTTGGAAGGATACAAAATCAGGAGATGAAAGCAGAAGATTCTACCTGCCTCCCTTGCCAACCTATTTCCAGGGCTGGGTAGCACTTCTGACTCATCATGGTTTCATAGCTGCTGCTTGCTGGTGTCTTGGCCTGCTGTGAAAAATGTGTAGCCTATGGCAAATACAGGATAGAGGGAAGGCAGGAGGAGACAGAAACCAGAACAGACTGCAGAGGGGCAAATATTGGACAGCAGGGAAAAGATGGGCACAGAGAATAATATTTTAATGTGGAGAAGGAGTTAAAAGCTCTGTACAATCAACAGATGTTCTTCTCTCCCATGTAGGGTGACCGAAAGCTGGTGTCCTTCACGGCTGTCTGCCAGGCTGATGGCACATGGCATCAACCCATGCCCCACTGTGAAAGTGAGTGATCTTAGAATGAGAATAACATCCCCTGCTGTGGCTTTCCTCCTTCAGGAACATGGGAAATTAAGCCTCTGTGACTCACTTTGTCCATGCCATAGCCTCATGGATGTGCTGCCTGTGTGGACCTGTGGAGGTCCACCACTGATTCACATTTTTCTGCTTGCAAAAATTCAGATGTTTTTTCCTCCTTTACAAAAATGCATAAAATACCACTCAAAAATTACTATGATGTTCCAAGGTTTAAAAGCAAAAGAACCTAATCTGGGATCCGATTTGGGACAACCTCTCTTTGCCCGCTGTCCTAACTGGTCCTTCACATCCTGGCCCCAATGCCTAGACTTTCAATCAATCTGCCTTTGATTTATGTCCTCTTTTTTATTTTTTCTTTCTTGCAGTTGTGAACTGTGGCAGCCCTAAAAACCTGAGCAATGGTGCATTCAGCTATGTTAACAAATCTGCAAACAATGAGTACCAGTCAGTGATCTCATACCGGTGCAATGAGCCCTATTACCACATTGTCACTGGAACGGGAGGTGGTGAGTCCTAATCCCACACAGACACCCAAACCTGTGCCTGGAAAGCCCTCTCACGTTTCCAATTAGAATTGTCTCTTCTCCCCAGGCTTAGGGCTCATGCTCTCCTCCTGTGAAGACTCTCCAGTCTTTTCTTGACCCTGCAGCATATCTCTGGAGTCTTCTTGTCTCAGCCTGTTTCCACTCTGCTTCATTCCTGGAACCCATTATATCCCTCTTCTATGCTCCTCTTAACTTTTGTGGAAGGTCTTATTCTCTCAGCTGTAGTCATGGTTCATTTTTTTTCTAGTGGATTTCATTCTTTTCCAGTGGATTTCATTTGAGGCATTGTGTCTGAGAATCACCAAAGTTCATAAAACTAACTGCATCAGTCCAAGTTGCTACAAGGGCAAATAAATGAACACTCCACTCTAATGCTGATTAGGTCTTTGGAATATTGTTCAGCTGCAGAGATATCTAAGAGCTAAATAACACACTTGCGTAAAAATCTATCTTAATGCAGCAGCTTAGAAAAATTACGTCATCATTCAAAACCTTCTTTTTACACTCGAGACATTATTGATTATGCAGGACCTTTGATTCTAAGAACAGCATAAGGAATTCATGATTTCCTTGTCTTGGCTGCTCATTTAGCTTCAACAGGAAAAAAAAAAATATTTTTAATCTGAATCAGTTTCTGGACACATTTGCCATCATGGACACGTGGTTGTGCTGCATGCTGAAGAGAGGTGGCATGCTGCTAAAGAGTTCTTTAAGTTGGTACTAATGTTCAATTTGATTATTCTTGCATCTGAATTTAACTCCTCCATACAGAGTCAGAGGTCAGTCTCATCTGAAGAAAAATCAAAGGGAGTCATAATTTAGTCAATTGTGAAGGAGAACAGCAAACACTTTCTTAGAATCATTTACTTCAGTGTTAAGACAAATTGTATATAAATTATTTTTAGTCACCAGCACAAACTTTCTAAGAAAAGCAAGAGTGTTGGAGGTAGTGGAGTTTATGTTGAGAGGTGACAGGTGAGTTTAGCTGACCTACAACTTAAGGTCAGAAACAGATACTGAGCATGTACAGTAACTGACTCCTCTGGTTCCCATTTCTGGGACAAACCACCTTGTCCTATTCTCTACAAACTACTGACACCAGAAGCTTGAATCTAAAATAAGATCAAACAGTGCTCTGTACACCTGTGGACTCGATGAAGATAAGACTGCACACAGATGGCCCTTCAACCTTTTCTTCTACAGTGCCTGAGCTTTACTGCTCCCCTGGAACTGAGGAGCTTCAAGATGTACAGATGGAAACTTTCTACACCCTACAACAGGCAGCTTTTCCTGGGAAAGAGTGCTTTGGGGTGGAAGGGCTGAGAAACCACTTGAAAATATTCCTATTCTATTCTATTCTATTCTATTCTATTCTATTCTATTCTATTCTATTCTATTCTATTCTATTCTATTCTATTCTATTCTATTCTATTCTATTCTATTCTATTCTATTCTATTCTATTCTATTCTATTCTATTCTATTCTATTCTATTCTATTCTATTCTATTCTATTCTATTCTATTCTATTCTATTCTATTCTATTCTATTCTGTTTTCCTACCCCATGCCTGCAGTCCTGCATCTCATTCCCTTCCCTCTCATCCTACAGACAGATTCACCTGCTCTCCTGAGGGAATCTGGCTGGATCAAGATGGTCAGAAGAGAATTCCATCCTGTTTGCCAGGTCAGTAAAATCTCTGATTTTGTCTGGTATTTTCTGATTCATGCTTACAGTCAGTACAAAACTGAGACAGCATGCAGGGAGGGGAGTGAGGATAATGGTATCCATGAGAGAAAAGGGAAAACTATCCAGAAAGCCAAAATAAAGTGAAATCAAAGAGTGATGGTGAGGAAAGAGAGAGAAAAACTAGAACAAAAGATGGGTAATGATGTTCTTGTGTTTCTCCACAGTGTGTGGGAAGCCAGTCCATCCTGTTATTGAATTCCAGCGGATCTTGGGTGGCAAATCAGCAGGGAGAGGCAATTTTCCTTGGCAGGCTCTGACTGCCATCAATGGACGAGGGGGTGGTGCACTCCTGGGCGATCGCTGGATCCTGACCGCTGCCCACACCATCTTCCCCAAAGGAGGAGTACAGAATAATGTGAGCCTGGAGGAGCTGGCAGAGGAGGCTGACGTTTTCCTCGGCCACACCAATGTAGACGAGCTCCACAAGATGGGTAACCACCCTGTACGTAGGATCTTTATCCATCCAGATTTCAACCCTAAAGATGAGCACAACTTCAACGGGGACATAGCCCTGCTGGAGCTGAGAAACCCAGTAACTCTGGGCCCTACACTGCTGCCCATCTGTCTCCCAGACGCTACCAACACCTCGTTCTACACCCATGGGCACATGGGCTACGTGAGCGGCTTCGGTGTGGATAAAAATCGCATCTCAAGCGATTTGAAGTATGTGAGCCTACCAGCAGTTGCTCGAGAGAAGTGTCAGAGTTGGCTAGACAATAATAAGAAAGGTATCCCCATGGTTTTCTCTGAGAACATGTTCTGTGCTGGCTTTCTCGAAGGCAAGCAGGACACCTGCCAGGGGGATAGCGGGAGTGTCTTCACAGTGTTAGACAGGGAAAGTGATCGCTGGGTGGCTACCGGCATCGTTTCCTGGGGAATTGGCTGTGCCACAGGCTACGGCTTCTACACCAAGATCCTCAGCTATCTGGACTGGATCAATGGGATAGTAAAGGAGGACAGGCCCTAGGAGTTGCTGTCCTACTAACTGAAGCACTGTTAGCATATCAATTTCCAGACACGGCAAATCATAGCCAAAGCTTTCAGTGGTGTCCCAAAGGCTTTTCAAACTTGCAAAGCATGTAGCCTTCACCATGAGCACTTCTGAAAGCTGCCATGCTGTTTCATTGTACCACTTGCAGCTTGGGGAATGCCTTTGTGCATGTTCGGGTTCATACAAATGTTAAAACAATGAAGCCTTAATCGTATCAGGAAATCTCATGACAGCAAACATGTTATGGTTTGAAATGCTGATGATATCATGAGACTACTGCAGTCTACTTTTGTACTCTCTTTTGTGGGAAGGTTGCAGGGAAGAAGACTTCCTTGAAGGATGGGGTTGTTTCTGCTGAGTACAGTGTGTGTAAGCCCATTGGCATCAGTGAGATTCTATGAATATTAAAGTGCTTCCTGGATAAACCAGGTGTTTTATGGTCTTTTGTCTATGCTTTTAACAACTGAATATTTCTCACCACTGAAAGCAACTCATGGACTTTATATAGGGATTGTTTTACCTATCACTAAAGTGTTTCCAGTTCTGCAATGGCCTTTGGCAGCTGCTTATCTGTCCCAAAATTATCATTAGGTTACCCAGTCTGAAACCTCAGGTGGCTTCAAGGGAGGCAAAAATAACTTGAGTGTGTGATGCCACATTCCAAAAACAGGGAAGGCAGCAATCAATCTCATGGAGAAAGGAGATCAGAAAACTTTACTGATCAGAAGTTGAGGATGGACTTTTTTATACTATATGCAATAAAGCTTTAATTGCAAGACAGCAGCTCTAAAATGATGCTGACTCAGAGAAAAGGTGACCTCTTTTGTCTTGTGAGTATTCTCTGGAGCTGTCTTCTGTTTTCTGACTAGTGTTTCTACTGCAAAATAACCTACTGTGTTCTTATGAGTCACTGAGAGAAGCAAGATATAAGATCCTTGGTTACTAGTCCAACAATCCAATAATGTTTTGCTTGTTACACAAAACTGAAAGTCCTTGAGCTGAGTACAGGATTCCATATGAAATCTCCCAAGAGCTGTACACATCCTCCTCAACATTTCTAAAATTCCTGTAAAAACTTAGGCTAGAAGAAGATGTCTCTGTCCAATGCACTGCTGACAGTGGGACTAACTTCAGAGCTTCAGGAAAAGTTACCAAGAGATCTAGGGACAGCCTGTTGTGGCACTGGTTCCACTGCTGACCCATATGCTAGGAAAAAGCCCAACTGGAAATTTAGGTGTGTGAATACAGCAGTTAGATTCCCACTCTTAGCTTCCTCCTCTTCTAGCTGAACAAACTCAGTCTTTCAGTACATGCCATCTGTACCAGTTCCCTGATCAATCTCAGTGGAAGGATGTCTGTGAGTGATATAGGACCTTAAGGAGCAGAAAATACCTCTAACACATGTAATATTCCTTCCCTAAATCAAGAGAAAATGGTGTTTTGGGAGAAAAATAAAGCTTGCTTTCTTTCCTAACACAGTAAAATTTGAAAAAAATAAAGCCTGAGGACAGGTGAATGAAATTCTTTTGAAGATGTCTCTTCTCTTCAGCTTAATTCAGAAGTCTGAAGTCCTCATTGCTGGTAATGGTTGATCAGTGAAATGGAACCATCTCAAAAGAACTTTATAAATACTCTGATACAGAGGTGAGGTACTACAAGTTCCAGCTTGATGAAAGCTGGCAGCATCAGAATATGATTAGACGCTTGATTTAGGGAGTTTCAAGGAGAACTAGGTCTAGACTGAGAAGAAGAAAGGCATTACAGACACAATGGCACATTGCACAAAAGGCAGTTTGGACATTCTTTAATGCTGTTAGATAGTCTGAACAGGTCAGGAAATACATAAATCAGAAATCAGGCTCTGAGCCTTCCCTGGGAACCAACAATTATTCTCTCTTGTCTTCATGGAAACCTCCCTGTCTGGTTTCAATGGGGCACAGCTAGGTCTTCTCCAAGTGGGAAAAGATAGGATAGAAAAAAAAATGAAAGAAAGCAGAAGGAGTCTCTTTATTCAGAATAATGTCTTCCTTTTACACTACTATGAGTGAAAGAAAGGGCATTTCCCTTCCCAGACATGATGACAGAGAGAGAAACAGATCCACGCTCCTGACTCTCCCCTCAGCATAGGCACGATGAGTTGTAATGTGTTATATATTGCCCACTATATACACAGAGTGAGCAGGGTCACAGCCGGCCCAAACATGCAGCCATCCCATTTAGAAAGGGTGACGGTGCTGAAAGGAGGAACAGCTATTTCTGCTGAGCTTCCTCATCCTCGTGCTCGCTCATGGTCTCTCTGATCCAGTCCACGTAGCGCGCCACCTTGGTGTAAAGACCAAAGGTGCCGCATTTTGGCCCCCAGGAGATGAGCCCTGCCACATAGTACCGGGTGGTGTTCAGAGGATCCTGGATGGCATAGGCTCCACCACTATCCCCCTGGCAGCTGTCCTTGCCACCACCAGCACAGATCATGTTGTCGGTGAATATGTAAACAACGGAACCATCGTAGTTGTCTGGTTTCACAGATCGGCACTTGTCCATGTTCACCACGGGAATCTGGGCCTTCCAAAGATCAGCAGGGAGTCTTCCTTTCTCTCTCTGGCCCCATCCAGCAATGTAGCCCAGAGTCCCTTCTTGCAGCTCATATTCAGGTGATTTACCAGGAAGACAGATGGGTGAGATGTTTGGACCCATCTTCACGGGATCCCTCAGCTTCAGTAGTGCGATATCATTATCAAAATCGATCCTGGTTTCTGTGGGTTCCTCCTTCCAATCAGGATGGATGAATGAAGCTTCAGGGATAAGCTTTTGGGCTTCCCACTTCAGGGATTCTCTACGAACATTGATTACCCCAGCATACATGGTGGGCTTGTCGTATCCCTCCAGCACATGAGCTGCAGTCATCACCCATCTGTCAGAGATGAGCACTCCACTTGCTCTGGGGTCACTGAAATACACCTGCCAGGGAAAGTTGCCCTTTTCTGCACGGGTGCCTCCAAAAATCCTTCCTGTGTCTCGGATGGGATTACTAGGCACCCCACAGACTAGAAAGAAAAGAAAGAAAGAAAGATGGGACAAAGACCAGATGGGAGAATTAGCAGTTACAAACAGAGGTTTTTTAGTACTACGAAAAAGCCCGCAGTCTCCTGCTTCCTGTGTCCTCTAAATCATTTTTGAATCTGAGTAACCATATTTATATTTTATGCCACAGAGCTTGCAATTAGTATTTACAGAGAAATCAAAGAAAATCCTAGAAAAAATACTATCAACACTCAATTTAGATTTAAAATGCTCATTCTCAAATTCAGTTTTCTAGAAAGCAGTTGTCACCCTGAAAGTGTTAGGTATGTCAAAGCTCACAATTTAATTGCCTTCTAGTTGGCATTTCTCTTTTGCTGAATTATGCTCTTTAGATGAAGAGATTGTCTTTGAAAAAGTACTTGTTTGATTTCCTAGAAATACGACACTGTTCTTCAATTTTTATTGTTTTTTTTGTGAACTCCAGATACTCTCAGGTTAAGAGTTCAGGTTTGTCACTGATGTTTTACCATTTTGCCTCTGCATTCTCTAAGTCTGTAAAATCTTAAGCAGTGGGGGAATCTTATCTGTGGGTCTTCTGGGTGCAGAGATGCCCCATGCTTTTTGAGCAAAATGTTTGGTAACATTCTGCAGAATGTTAATAATAAGGACATAAATAAGACCGGTCACTCTGACGTAGGTAGGAAACTGATTTCTTACCACATTGCCTTGTTTGCATTGAATCCTTGGACAGAAAATCAGAGATTAAGGAACTATAGCCAGCAGATGGCTTCTAATTTGCGTGAAGCAGAATTTGTTAAAGAATTTCACATAATCATAGGAAGATTTAGGCTGGAAGATACTTCTCAGTGCCTTTAATTCAACCTGTTCCTCCCTAACTGCCCTCCCCACTGTCCTCCTAACTCCAAAGCCAGGTTAGTCAGGTGCTTTGACAGGCAACTTCTGCTCATCTCCCAGGGCAGTGATTAGCCAGCCTCTTTGGACAGCAGTTCCAGTGCTATGGGGTAGATTTAAAGTAAAGCTTTATCTTTCAATTTGCCTTTTTCACTGTGTACTTGTACAATCCAAATCACTGTCTAAGCTGTGACTAAACTTTCAAGAGGGTTGAATCTCCTCCACCTGGATGTTGTACTTTGCCAGTGGGGATCTGGGGCTTTGGAGGAGTGAACAGGCATCATGTACAACTAGGTCAAGTCATGCTGCCTCCTCTACGAGGTTAAAGTGAAGAGTATACAGGTTTTAAAATTCTCTTTATCAGCTGGAAGTTAAGAAGAGGAAAATTCAGAGATGAAAGAAGCAGAGTTCTTCATATGCTGCATGCACATACAGTATTTGGCAATACCTGGGACACATTTTGGTAGCTTTGTTCCCATCTCTTCATTGACCCATTCTCCACTGGCTGAACACTGATATATCACTTGGAAAACATGAGAGAAAAAAGAGTTCCATAAGGGCACAATCAGGATGAATGCAGGGTTAATAACACTACTATATATGATATATCAATCTTATTTCCAAAGCAAGCATGGCTTGGTCAACATTACTGTTATCTCCCTACCTAGGGTGCTTCTATCCCTTTTTGGGAGAAACCTCATCTAACAATGACTCTAATTCTTGAGTCCTTTACTTTTCCACGTAGAACTCTGTGCTATGTGTGACAAAAACCTGCAGGGTTCACTCACAAGGCAAATGGAGACAGGACTTGCTAATGCATTTGAGGTCAACAGCCCAGGCATTGTTAGAGTGTATTAAACACAGAGGCAACACAAAACTACTGCCTGCAACCCCACACCAGCATAATATCCCAGCCCCATTTCTGGTGCCAGAGCCATTTCTTAGGCCTTTAACCAAAGGAATATGACTGTGCAGCAGAGGCAATGCTCACCATGCTCTTTGTTTTCTAGGGTGTAGTAGGGTGCCTCACACTGATAGCGGACAGCAGCCGTGTACAGAGGCTCATGGAGTTCGGAGACATATGAGGCCTGAGCATTGTCAACAGGAGGGGGATCACCACAGTTCACAGCTGTAGAGGAGAAACAAAAAGGATCAAATGCAATCAAAAGGGCACCCTCATTCAACAACATGATTATTTTGTATGACCACTCAGCTTCTCTAATCCCTGTGCAGTCATGGGGGTTCACTTTCTCTGTCCCTTCATCATGCTCACATCCTAGTACTTCAGCATCCTCCTAGTCTGGAGATACAGTGGATCTAGAGCCTAAACATTCCATTCCAATTCTCTTCCCACAATACAGACACAGGTCACTTACGAACACAGCTCAAATGGGAGTTGCTCCATTCACCATTTTCCTGACAGCTGGAGAAAAAACTTGTGATGCTGTCTCTTTGCTAGGAAAAAAAACCCCGTGTAAGTCTCTGGACATGAAATACATCTGACACAGGTGATCCAGTGGCAGGGCCTCAAAATACTGCAGTGGCTGGAAGAGGTTCCCTCTTACTACTGCTGTGTGGAAAACTTTGGGTTCCCAAAGGTAATCAGGGCCCCTGATGGGAATGGCCTCAAGATGTTGCTGAGCAGGACAGAGGGGACGTATGCTTTTTATTTCACTTACCCTCACAATTTCGTATCCTTCCACACAGGTCACCTTCACAATGTCCTTTAAGATATACCTGTCCTTCTTTGGGTCAAGAACAGAGTTGGAGATGACACTCATGGGACAGGTTACAGCTTTGAAAAGATAGGTGGAAATCAGTGATGAACTGGTTCAAGATTTCCTCTCCTTCCAGCTCCCAGCTTCTTTTTCCCCAGTGATTTTTTTCCCCGAGTGAGCAGGCATACTATTACTCAATACCAGCAGCTGTGAACATGTTAACATGCTGCTGTGCCACGAATGTGACCTGGGACAAACCCTGTCCCTAACTCAGCAGCAGAGTGAACACATTCCCAAGCGTTTACTCACGGTCCCCATAGTAGCGTATTTTCCAGCCTTTGTGCTGTGTGCCCTGGTCTGCCTGGAAGATTATGTCAAGAATGTTGCTCCTGGTTTTGATTTCAGGAGGACCAGGGAATTTGCTGCCACAATAGGGACCGAAACGCTGTTTTCCAGAGACAACCTGGGAAAATACCGAACAAGAATAAACGAGAGATGCCAAATGTATTGACAGAGCTATTAAAATACACGCTCAATACATATTCAAATGTATTCCCACAAACTCCAAAAGCCAACATAATTAAAAATAAAGTTAAGCAGTCCCAAAGTCTTCTCAATATGAGGAAATTGGTGGGAGATCCAGAGCACCCTGACTCCTAAGCTCCCCAAGCTGCACACCTACTGTTAAGCTGTCGTGGCAGATCCCATTGGCGTCGGCTGGCTCCACGTCGAAGTCCTCTCTACGGAAGGTCAGCACCACAAAGTAGCCTGGGCTCAGAGCCACTCGGTAGTCACACCGAGAGTTCTCTGGGTACAGGTTGGGGTAGTTGGGGCTGGCAATCTCCCCTGTTGGCTCAGTGAAGACATTGCCACTGCAGTTCACTAGGATTAAGGAAGGGACAGGAGTAGAATCAGAGAGGAAATGGTCCGTGTGTGCACCTGACAAGCTCTCCTTCTTCCACCACATTCCCAGTCTGCCCAGATACCTGCAGTAACCATGTCACAACATTGCATCTTCCCCAGAAACTGAAGCCAGGACCTCTCTATCCAGTTAGCCAGGGACTTTAACTCCTTTTTACCCTCCACCTGAAATTTAGGTTTCCTTTTCTCATGCTTGGGTCCTCATATTATACTCCTTTCAACATGTACCATTTGTGATCTTGCAGCTTTTTGGTTCAAGCCAAGCCATTGGCAATTTTTGTGTCCTTAACTGTCATAGATTTAAAGATTCACAGATAGCAGTATGCTAAGAAAGGTTTCTATCATAGTCTTTAAAGAAGGTCGCTCAGTAGTTTCTTAATTCTCAGGAGTAAAAATAAAATTGTTAAGAATATGCTAATAGAAATTACCCAAAACCACTGTCTACTGCAGTTCAGATTTGCATTGGGATGGGATTTTTCCCCAAAATATACCTGTCACAAATGGCTGAGAAGGTTGATAAAGTCTTCCAAGTGCAATATGTCACTTGGCCTAAATTAATTCTTGCTGTTGACCACAATTCATTCACCTCTCTTACCTCCACAAGTTTTGTTATCTTCATAGAGGAAATAATCTGGTGGACAGCTGCAGAAGTAACCTCCAATATAATTATTACAGTAATGACTGCAGGGTTCATCCACAAAATCCATGCACTCATCCAAGTCTGCAAGAGTGAAAAGATGAATCAGACAAATTAAGAGAGGGCCCTGAGGGCAGGAGGAGTTAAAGCAAACACTAGTGGACAGCAAGGAGAAGACATGTCTAAGACAGTATTTATACTGGCCATACTGGAATGCAGCTCTGTCTGCTGGGATCTCTTTATATAAGGCATTTCTGTAAGAAAAACCCTTCTTGTCATCTTTCTTCCCAGCCCGGACACTACAGAGATTCAGAGGAGGCTGTTTTAACCTTACCCACAGCAATGTAGTAGGCAGCAAAACCAGTGAAACGCTCCTCATTGGAAAAGTCTGATTGGAATGTCATGGTGAGAGTGCTGTAAGGGACATGAAATTCCTCCACAATCTGGGAGCCTGGGGCACGATGTTTCTTCTGCCCACAAAGCACGCCTTCAACATAGCCACCAGACACAATCTGCAGAAGAATTCAGAGACACCTCACCTCACTACTGCAACACATGGAATTACCAGTGCTTGAGTCTTTCAGCTTTTAGGTGCTCAGGTGAAGCTGAATGGAGGCCCTGGACAGCCAGTTTCATGATATTCATAAGACGCTTCAAGAGTGCTCCCTCCTACTGTCTTCCCAGTGAAATACTTGTCTTAATTTCTCAGATACAAATTAATCCACACTTCGCTGTTAACATCCTTTCTTCAGGCCCACTTGTACAAAAAAAACCACCAAAACACTGTATTTCAAAGCAGCAAAACCAACAATGAGAGTCCACAGAGCAGCCTAACAGGCTCATTGGTTTGTTGCAAAAGGACACAGGTTATTACAGAGCACACTCATCCCTCTGTCCCGCCTTGGTCTTCCTCAAAGGTTTTCTGGTGCTGCACTTGACCTTACTGCCCCTTTTCACACAGAGCTATGGCAAGATAGGATAGTCTTGTTTCTGTCTGTTTGTGTGGAAGTGCTTGATCTTTTGTGCCTTTTGTGGGACAACATAGAACAGAGCTAGTTTTAAGAAATCTGTGGTGCATAGATACAAAAAAGCCTGTGGTGCAAGGGACCACAGCACTTTATCTGAGTGACCACTATCCCTACACAGATGGATTATTTTTAACCTTCATCCTTCCCAAACAATTCCTGTTTGCAATAAATCATCTATGACTAGTCATCCATTAATTCCAAATAATTTCAGGCACAGATGACTATTGTATGAAGAAAATGGTCTTTTTACACCTACACTTCAATGGCTAGGAATATGCCTTGCAATGAAGATGTGTCAGTTGTGGCTAAGGCTTTTCCTAAGAATATGGAGAAACATGGGATGTGGGGGGGCATAAATGGGACACTCAGTTGGCAGACAACACTCACATGGTTATAAAGCAAACTTGAATTGGTTCCATGACTGCTAGTGGAGATATACCCAGTCATTTGGACTTCTTGGAGCTCAGAACAAGAAGGCTGTGCATAACCCCTCTTCCAGCTCCAAGCTATGTGCACAGCTTTGCTGCTCTGTGCTCTAACCTGCTTTCTTGTCTTTTTCTCACCCAAGGACATGGACAGTACCTTCACAAAGTCATATTCGCAGTCCTGTGATGGTTCAAGATCCAGATGTGTGAAATAAAGGTGAATACCATATCCCAAAGGGACCTGGATTTGCCAAGTTTTGTTCACATCATTGGGATACCCCTGAGGATAATTGGGTGACAAGATCTCTCCGTACATAGAGGCTGCATCAGCCCAGACAGGAAGACAGAAGAAGATCAGGGACCTGAGGAAAAAGAAGGGAAGGTGACATTGCAGTAGTGTTCTCCATTTCCATATGTGCACAGCCCCAGTGAACAAGCTAGGCTTTGGCTACACATAGCATGCAGCAGAGCCCCTGGCTCCAGAGTTTGAAGGGCCAGTGCTGTGGCTGTGTGAGGCTTGTCTTCCTCCTGTAGCTTTTCACACAGGAATACAGCCTCAGTCGTGCTCTGTGCTTGTCTCACTCTCTGTAAGAGTTGGTAAAGCTCTAGGAGCTGAACATAGGGATCATAAGTGCTCTTCCTTACTCATTGCCCTATTCTGGAGGGTATTTGGGCTATAGATACATTCAGATTTGAAAATCAATAGAGTCTTACAGGGAAAATAGATGACTTATAGAATGCAATTACTAATAAACCTTGAGATTTAGTAACTCACCACATCTGGAAAAAGCAGTTCTTCCTTTCTGAAAACCTCCAGGAATTGGACTTTGGAGCTACACTCTGGAACAAAAAACTGTGATTGGTTAATGTTGCCTGTGTGTCTGCATGCCTGCTAAACAGGTTGAAGACCCTAAAACCCCATCCTGGGGAGACTAGGTCAAGGTTTTGCTTGAAAAGCAAGTTTATATCTCTTCCTGCACAGAGCAAACCCAAGCATCAAGAAGGGAGGCTAAGATCCATAAGGACAAAATCTCTGTCTTGGTACTCACCAGTGCTCACACTGTCCCCTTATGACCATCAGTGAATCCAGACACCGTGCTGGTGCACAGTAAATTCAGACAGAGAACACGTCGCTCAAAAGTACCCAATCCATTCTTCCCAGCACCTCAAAAATCGTGCTAAGACCCCGGGGTTGGGAAGCACCTCGTCCTGACTCTTCTAGCTGTCAGACAACGACGCTGGGGAATATCCTCCTTTCTCTTTTCTAATACCCGCAATATTTACCTTCTCTCCATAGTTCACGTCTGGTTTTCTTGTCTCTTCCCTTCTCTTTTCTTTCTCTCTTTTTTCTTCCTGTGCGCACCCTCCTCCAAACTAACCCAAAGCTGAGTTCTGGGGGAGGGAGCTCTAATCCGCAATATCGCAGCACCCTCTATCTGTGGGATGCGGCTTCCCAGCCTTCCCTCTAGCGTGAGATGTTGGCTTGGAAAGTCCCGGCAGGAACGGGAATTCCCAGAAAGTGTTGCACAATCCTGTTGGCTGAAGTTGCCGTGGGGAGCGCACCGGTCTGGTTGTATTTTCGGGAAATCAGATGACTTTGGGGAAAAGGGAGGGGAATAGAGTTTTCGGCTGCCTCCCCGCTCCTCTTCTTTCCCTTCCCTTTTTAAAGCTGGGAGCAACATCCAAAGGGTGTAGAAAAGGGAGAGTCCAATGCTTCTGCATAGAAAATCCTGATTGACCAGCATGTCCAGAGATCCCCTTGGTGAAGTTCAGCCACTTCTTACTGCGACCACAGGGCTGCTGCTACTGCTCCTCATTGGGTGCTTCAGAGATCCTTTTTTAGGAGGGAATAAAAAGAAAAAATAGTGGCCTATTCAATGTTCTGCCTCTCTGAGGCTATCAGCAGGAGTAGAAGTAGATGGTTTTTCTGTGTTCTGTATGGGGACACATTTAGGACTAGGAACACACAATTACATTTTTATTTACCAAGTGAGCCTCATGTAAGAAAGAGCATGTTCATCACATTGACATTCATCAGACTTAGCCCTGCAGCAAGTTAGGTCTAGGAGCCTTGCAGAAAGGAGTTCAAAGACTTAGACCAGATAGGACCCTTAGCCCAGCCAGTGCCCACAAGCCAAGACCAAAATACAAGCTAAAATATCTGTCGCTAATACTCTAGAAACCACCCCCTCCTCACAAATCAGCTGCACTGGGACTGGGCTATAAATGAAAATCTAAAATTCCATTACAGTCTCTACCCTTTACAGCCAGCACAGCACACTCCAGAGTTTGCTGTAGACAGGAAAGAAAGTGCTTCAAGTTTCAACAGGCCATAGACAAAGTGCATTAGCACAGCCCATCTGAAAGATTCCTTTATATTGTCAAGGGAGAGAAACACCTCCAGATGAATCATAACTGACTTCATTGTAGTCAGGATAAAGGCTTTGCTTGAAGCACATGCCTAGTCTGTTTTCTTTGTCAAAATGAGAATGGAAAGATAAAGAAAACAGTGTCATGTCACTTTTGATGCCTCTTGGGAGCACAGCTTCATGTTTTGAACTGGAATTTTGAGAACAGGAAAACAGTGATGAAAGATACACAATAAATCACAGGGAGATATTTTCTCCTCTGAGCTGTGCAATGTAAAAACCCTGTCAGTGACTCTTGAAGCCACAATCATATTTGAAAATGAGCATGGTGGAAATAAAATGAATGTGAATTGATATATTATGCATGTCATTTCATTACAAGGGAATTCTGTATTTTCATATAAATCTGACTCATCTGTACCAGTGGTAGATGAATGTGTGTATGAATATTAATAATTCTTTATAAATTAATTAAGAAATATGTATTATTAATCCATTAATTTATGTTAATTAAGAAAAAGATTACTGAAGATAGTTAAAGAAGTAGCTGCATTTTATCTGGTCACATAACTGCATAATGCTAACTATTTATGCAGAAGAGGGGTAATATTGATATATACTTATGCTGAATATATATACAACATTTGATTGCATTTTCTTAAATCTGTATTGTTTTTTCAACTCTTAAGATGAAACAGTTAGGTAATATATTTCACAACTTACTACAGCTATGTCAGATAACAATTTAAAAGAGGCAAAATCATGCCATTAAGGTTAATAAGTGATAACATTAAATTCACCATTGCAATAGAATTCTGCTCAGAGGTATGCACATTCTCTTAAATTCCTAAATTACATGACCACATACTACTTTTCCCAAATTGCATAAGACAATCCTTTTCTTAAAATGACTCAGAGTTGTGTAGCTGTAACCTTTCTGCCAGATGTTATGAAGCGCAGTAGTGTTCCAGGTTTCATAAAATTACCATTTAAAACAGGCTTGACTGGCTTGTCTTCCCCCAGGAAGTTGGGAAAAAAAGTTCTTCCCAAGTTCTTAAGAAAAGTCACATACATCTCCATCTGGAAACACTGAGTCAGTACATTTAAAAAGAAAAGGGCATAAACATCAAAAGAGAAAACAACATCAATTAAGTGAACTGAGGGAATACAAGTAGCAGGGAATCAAGGATATAGAAGTAAGAACTAAAATATCCTTAATTTACCAAGACCTTGGCAGTAATTTGCCTGTTTCCCATTCTGCCAATAGGAAGGTTTTGTGGGTTTCTTGCACGCTGCACTTCCCACCTCCCTGTTGTGACCAAAGCCAGTTTTGGTGCCAGTCATTAAACTGGGAGCCTTTGATTAAGCCCAGAAAAACCTGGGCGTGCAGGTGGGTTCTGGCTCAGAACCATTCAATACAATTTGCTGATTTTTACAATTCTCTGCAAACAGTGCCAGGGGGATTTTCACCAGAGTCTGTTCACCTCTTTTATTCCCTCCATCTCATTGCAAAGCTTCCACCATCTCCCAGTAAAACCTGGGACTTGGAAACACTCTGCTCAGTGCTCTGTACCACACTGAGATGCCTGCTGCCTTCTCACTTCCTTCCCCTACACCCCTGGGTGTTTCACCCAATACAGTAAAATATTCCTAAATACTTGGGCTTACTTGCACTGAATTATGGAATGGTTTGGGTTGGAGGGGACCCTAAAGGTCATCTAGTTCCAACCCTCCCGCTATTGTCAGGGACTTCTTCCACTGGAGCATGAAGGGGCTCAGACCCCATCCAACCTGTCCTTGAACACCGCCAGGGATGGGGCATCCACAGCTTCTCTGGGCAACCCGTGACAGTGCTTCACCACCGTCATAGCAAAGAATTTTCTCCTAATATCCATTCTAAACTTACTTTTCTTCATGTTAAGGCCATTCCACCTTGTCCTATCATTACTTGCCCTCTAAGAAGTCCCTTTCCAGCTCTCTTGAATCCCCTTTAGTCACTGGGAGGTGCTATGGTGAGGAAGGACCCTTCTCTTCTTCAGGCTGGGCAAGCCCAGTTCTCTCAGCCTCGAAACCCCTTGGCTGTGAACTGCAGTGGCGACATTTCCGCGGCAGGAGAACCCGCCGGTTCTCCCGGACTCAAGTCCCGTCCGGCCGGTCCCGGCGGCACCGAGAGGCGGCAGCAGAGACCGGCGAGTCCCGTGGAGTCCCGGCCCCGGGAGTGACCCGCCCGGCCCCAGAATGGATGTCGGGGGTGATGACTCCCCGGACCTGCCCTGGGTGACACCTCCCGGTCCCGGCACCGAGTGTCCGAGCCCACCCGCCGGCTCCGGGGGCCACGAACTGCGGCTGCCCCGCTTCGCGGAGCGGGGCTGGGGGAACGGAGCCGGCGGTGCCTGAGAAACGGGGTCTGACGTCGCACAGGACAAGAGCCTCAAGCTTCCAAGGTTTAGGCTGGATATTAGGAGAAATTTCTTCTCTGAAAGAGTGATCGAGCATTGGAACAGGCTGCCCAGGGAAATGGTTGGAGCACCATCCCTGGGAGTGTTCAGAAAATGCGTAGATGTGGTGCTTGGGGACATGGTTTAGCAGTGAACCTGGCACTGCTGGGTTAATAGCTGGACTCGATGTTCTTAGAGGCTTTTTCCAGCCCTAATAATTCTATGATTCATTTGTTCAATAATCTTCACACTGAAAAGGTGACATGATTTCAAGCATATTACTCCTTTCCAGCCTCCAACATCCACCAAATTCCAATTTCTCCATCTCTCTGGTTTGTCATTTATCCATTCCTGACTTTTTCCCCACACTGGCTCCACAGCCACCTATTCATCCTTCTAATGAAAACTTATCTTCATGTTTTACCTGCCTGTTATTCCAAGCAGTCTCTCTTCTTCCTCTATACTCCATCTCTTGCTAATGGTTATTTCTCTCCCCACCCTCTCTGTGCTTTTCCCTTGACATGGTTATTGACAGCAGCAGACTTCTGTCATACTTAATTTTATTCTGGCTCTGGCTTTTCCAGTATCTTCCTCTTCCCCTTCAGTGGTCAGCTCTAAGCCCACTGCCCAGATAGACACCTTGCCCCAAGTAGCCAGCTCCTCTCCCATGGCCATTCCAATCAGGATAGGCTCCTGCGCCTGCCTGGGAGAAGAGCCACTGCCAAGGCAGGGCACAATACTCCTGTTGCAGTTCCTCAGCATATAAGAAATGGTCCTGGAAGGAAAGTCTTGCAGGAGATCTTGAAGAAGCATCTGAGGCCTCGTGGCTCTGGTGTGTGGGAAAGCTGTATGAGCCACTGGAACACAGTCAGTGGAACTGGATTTGCAGAAGCTTCAGCAGCTGCATTCCCATTGTGCCACATTGAGCTCATGTGAACCTCAAGTTTCACATTATTACCTATGTAATGTTATGAAATCATGGTATATCTAAAGTACAATAAATCAAGATTTTTTGCTACAGCCCCTCCTCTCAAGAATAACACTGCCCTGATTATTAAAACAATAATACTACTCAAAAGTAACGGTACACTCATCATGGTCTGACTCTCAAAACCTACTCTCAGAGCTACTGTGTTCTGACTCTAAGTGACTATCAAGCATTTAATCTAAACAGGTTGAATATAGCAACATTTCAAGCAACTGGAAACAATCTTGCAATGGAAATTGTTAGGCAATCTCAGGAACAGATGCTGCTTCTGAAACTCTTCTCTGACAACAGTAAATTACAGAATTAAATGGATCATTTCTTGCCAAACATTACTTGAGGAGGCACAGACAGTCGTCATGCTCACACAGAACTGATCTACTTAGGAAAGTGGCCTAAACACCATAAACACACAGCTGAATGTGGAAATGTGAGATAGATATGCCTTGAAAAGCCAGTCTTCGGACTTTGCAAAAAAATTGGCAATTTCGTCCACTAGTTAGGATGGACAAATAGAGAAACCTGTTTGTAAAGTCTAACCTGATGGAGTCAGCTACCCAGGAGCCTTACACTGCCTTCAGGGGACTTCTGGAGGAGAAGGCCAGGTTATCCGCTTCTTCACACACTTCCTCACTCCCCAGTGCAAGAGGTGTGAACCAAATGGGAAGAGTCCAGTGGATAGGTGACTACAGCTTTGCTATTGAGAAATCTGGATTTGTTTAGCCCAAAAAAGAAAAGGGCAAGAAGAGGCAAAGTCTGGTCTCCTAAGTAAATGAGGTCTATGTGGCCACGCTGCTAGTCAGTCCCTTTCCCAGTCAGATTTGACAAGAAAGGGGATCTAACAGGGGCTGGTGCTGGTGCTGCTACCTAAAGGGTGGTGTTAAGGAGGATGCACCAGGATAAAGAGGATGATTCAGCACTGGTTCAGAAGCCCAGAAAGGCTGGGAGCTTTCCAACCATGAAAATGTACAGCAATTACCCGGGCAATGCCCTGAGCAAATGGCTCCAGCTTTGAGTGCTGCTTGTGAGCTGCAGTTTGAATCTGAGAACTCCAGAGGTTCCTTTTTAAGTGAACCTTTGTGTGAGCCTGTGTTTGCCCCTTCTGCTGAGTTTGTCCAACCAAGTGACCCAGCAGGAAAATGGCAACACAAGCAAGGGAAGAGGATCACATCTATTGCACTGCTGAGAAGAACTTGAGGCGCACACATGGACAGCTGCATGAAGGGACACACCTAAGAGAAGGCCATCCAGCAGAGGAGTTGTGAGGAGTCTGTGTGGGCCCAGCTGCTGAGTGACTACAGAGTCACAGAATCCCAGAACTGTTAGGGCTGGAAGGAGCCTCCGGTCACCCAGTCCAACCTCCCTGCCCAGACAGGGTCACTTAGAGCAGGTGACACAGGAACTTCTATGCCGGTTTTGAATGTCTCCAGAGAGGGAGACTCCACAACCTCCCTGGGCAACATGTTCAGTGCTCCATCACCCTCAATGTAAAGTTTTTCCTCGAGGAGGTGGAACTTCTTGTGGTCTAGTTTATGGCCACTGCTCCTCGCCCTGTTGCTGGGCAGCACTGACACTGTGCCTGCTGCCGTGGCACACTGAGTGGGGTGCCACAAGCGCAGGGAGAAGCGCAGGTGCTGCCATACTGCCCGTAGGGGAAGCAGATCCCTTTGGGCCACACGAGCCAAGCACCGGGGTTCTGTCCTCTGGGAGGCACTGGGGCAGCGGGACCTGGCAGTGTTGGGGAAGCTCACGCAGTGCCCTGAGCTGAAGCTGAGGCTGAGACTGAGGCCAAGACCAGGGACAGGGCTGTGGCCACGGCCACGGCTGAGGTCAAGGGCAAAGCCACAGCCAGTGTCCGGGACCCAGCAACAGAGCCGGGAAGCAGAGCTAGACCCAGAGCTAGACCCAGAGCTAGACGCAGGTTTACACCTAGACCCAGACCTTGGCTGGGGCCCCAGAGCGCGGCCCAGGCGCCGCCCGCGCTCCCGCCCTCCCCGCGCGCGCCCCGTGTCCGCGAATAACCCCCGGCCCGCCCCGCCGCTCTCCTGTCCCGCCGCAGCCAATCGGGAGCCGCGCCCCGCCCCGCCCTCCCGGCCCCGCCCAGCCGAGCCCCCGGGCCCGCCCCCGGCCGCGGTTCCCCCAATCACTGGCCGGCGGGGCCAGCCCGCGTCTCCGCCCACTCGCGGGTAACCTTTGCCTTAGTGCGCGCAGGGCCCTGCCCCGCTGCCACCGCTGCCCAATCGCAGGCGCGGCGGGGCGGGGCCGGCCGCGCCGCAGCCAATGGGCGCGCAGGGGGCCGCGCGCGGTGCGGGGGCCGCGGTGGCTGGTGCCGCTGCCGGGTTCGGGGCGCGACCGGCCGGCGGGGCGGCCGGCGGGGAAGATGGCGGTGGCGGGGTCCGGCTGGAGCCTGGCGCGGCTGGCCGAGGCCCTGGGCTCGTCGGAGCAGGCGCTGCGCCTCATCCTGTCCATCCTCATGGGTAAGGCAGCGCGGGGGGCGACGGGGCTGGCACCCCGGGCGGGGCTCCGCGCCCGCCGCGGGAACGGGCGACCCCGCCGCCGCCGTGCCGCTCCGAGCGGGGGGCCGGGGCCGGGCATCGCCTCGCCCGCGCGGAGCCTCACCTGTGCCAGCGCCGCCGCGCCAGGCCACGTGTGCGCGCCGAGCCGGCGGGCGAGATCCCGCCGCCACCGGAGCCGCCCGTCCCGCCCGGGCAGCCCGCGAAGTGCCCCGCGGCAGCTGCCCCGGGCCGGCCCTCCGCCCTCCCGGTGCAGAGGGGGAGCACGCTCTCTTTCCCCGCGGGAGGTCGGGGTGCGGTCCTGGCAGGCCGCCTGTGGAAGCGGGGCGAGGAGGAGCGCGAAGTGCCTGCGAAAGACCCCGATTTGGGTCCGTGTCCCGGGCCCAGGAACTTTGTTTGCGGTGGTCCCGTGAGTGCCCGGTGATGCGTGTGCAGCCAGTGCCCCGCGAGCGTGTGTCCGGAGCGGGCTCCGCTCGGGAAGCTCCTCAGCCCCTCAGGTGCTGCCCCGTCCGAGTGCACGGGCGTCACTGCCCGGGGACATCAGCCGTGTCTGCGGCGGCGGCGGTGGCACTGTGGAGGAGTGGCGTGTCATCAGGGGCATTAGGAGCTAGGGTGAGCAAATCCTTCCAGCTCAGTGGCAGGAGAACTGGGGTGATGTCCTGCGCTCCACCTGCAGCGCGAAGCGTGTTGCAAAACACACGGTGCCTGTGCTTATGTAAACATGAGATACTTGAGTTCCATGCGAAATGGTTAAGGCAGGGCTGGAGTTGTGATGTGGGCTGGCGATTGAGGGGGAGGTTGTAGCTCCTAAAACATTAATTCAAGTGTATGTATACATGCTATCTGTGTAAATCTCTGCAGATGCTCAGGGAAACTTTGGGTTGTGAAAGCATTTGGTGGTGTAGTCACCTAGCAGAAAGGAAATACAAGCTTCCCTCTGAACCTGAAATTATATTTGAAGTGATACAGCCACTACCATGTCATCTGTCAAAATAAAATTGCTTTGGCTAACTACAAGTATAATATTTTTAAAGGAAATGCAAGCAAGAAAAACTGTATCTCTTCATAACTGTGGTCTGCACCAGACTTATTTCTGCCTGATTTAGTTTATGATGTGTGAGATCAAACTGAGAAAAACATTCTACCCGTGAAGGGTAGATGCAGGAGACTGAACTGATTATCGTTTTGAGCTCAGCATTGAAGTTTGTTAAACCAAACTTCTATAAAGAAAAGGATGAAGTAATAGGAAACACACAGGACAATGCACAGAAGTCAGCATTAATTAGTCTAGCAGCTCCCCACCACTGAACACGAAAAGTCGCGCTTGCCTTTCTCCTGCGTCTTTCTCTGGTCCTTTAATTGTGATCTGATTGAGTCTACTTGCTTGGCAGAAACCTAAACCAGAAAAAGCAGATAGTTCACTCTGCAGTTAGTCACCTGCATCAACCAAGGGACCAGTCTAACAAGCGCTGATGCAGAAAAGGTCCTAGAAAGCGTGTGTGGAGGCAGACACAGCAGAGAGATGGCTCTGCAGGATGCACCTTGATCATACCCTCCGAGTTGCTTCTTGCTAGCAGTAAGTCGGGACATGACACTGGGAGGGTGTTTCCTGCACCACTACTTTGAAATGAACAGCAGATACTTATTGTCCTAATGATGATAAGAGCTGCCTGCTGCAGTCAGTAGATTAAGGAAGCGTGGGACTCCTGTGTGCTGTTACAAATGTTCCATGCGCAGTGTTGACAGTAAGCCACTGAGATGCCACAGTGTCCCTTCCCAAGGCACACCACTATCTGTTTTGCGTGGTCTCAGTGGATCTTTATAATCTGTATTAGAATTGTGGGGATCAGGGTCCAGAAAACCACTTACATCTCTCCCCTGCATGCCTTAAATGGATAAACCAAACCAGGAGGCTGGAGCTGCACTTTTCCCTTTCTCCCTAGCTCAGTATCTTTTAATTAGATGCAGTGGAAGGCGTAACTTCAGACAAAAGGCTTCAGGGCATGCAAAACAGCCTTGCCTGCAGTTTGGCACTCTTGCAGGTCATATAGATTGAGCCACTCAGGCAAAGGGGGCTGACTCCAGCTCTCCTGCTTAATGGATGGGTAAGCATGGGGTGGTAAAGCATTATACCTATACCATTACTTTAAAAGGAAGGGCCAAACACTCCAGAGCAATATGAGAGGAGAGTGAGAGGAGTTCCTTAGCCCTGCACAAAGAAATGTTCGTTTAATTGCAGTTTAGTTTGCATTCCTTTTAATCTCATTGGTAATGCAGCTAGTGCTGATGACCACTTCATAGGATGGCATGGGGTATAAGTGAAAGGCATTTCTAAAAGGTGGAAGTGGCATTAGGACATTAAGTATGGCTTTTCCTTCACTTCCTCCATTTCAGGTGTTTACATAGATTCAGGAAGAAAACTGTTTTTGTTGGCTGCAGCTAATACTGCTGAGTTATTTCAGAACAAGGCCATGAGGGTGAAGCATGGTTCCAAAGATGGACTAAAATGTTGTTGCTTATTTCTTCCTCTGTCATGCAGTTTCCCATCTACACTGTGCAGTTTTACTGTGACAACAGTTTCTAGGGTTTCACTTTCAGAAGATCACCACAAACCGGTAAAAATAGTCTTCTGAAAAAGAGGAAGAATCACAAAGGACTTTCCAACTTCTTACATTAATTTCTGAAGAAAGCTGAATTCTTGTTGAGAAAATAGTCTGAATTTACTCTCTTGATTCAGAATAAGTGTTTGTTTAGTAATGATCTGAAATAACCAAAAGAGGTCATTTAAAACTGTTGGCATTGTGACATGACTGAAAAAAAAATTAAATACCGGAGAGAACAAGAAGGAGAAAGAAGGAAGAACATTCAAGAACTAAAACTAGAGTAGTCCTAAAGAGCACCACATCATTTAATTGAACAAGTAACGGCACATTGCTGAGCAAATTATGGGGATTTTAGTCACAGCTTTGTATTTAAATCAAGAGACTGGTTTACACATGCTGCAATTTTGAAGCAGAGAATACAGCTAGAATTGAAGTCCCTTACCTGGATTGTAAAAGATGAAAAACTTGCTTCAGACTTCCCCCACGTAAAAATTTGCATAGGCAACATTTGAAGAAATTAATCTGCAATTTGGCAGCAGTACCAAGAGCGGGAATACCTGAAGCACAGTTCTGGACCCTGCCACAATAAAAACTGTGATATGTCAGTACACTAATGTTTATCAATCACATGAGAATGTCTTTGAGAGATGAACTCTAGCTTGCACTCTTCAGTGGGTCCAGGGCCCAGTGTTCCCACTGGAGCTGCTCTGGTGGTGTGAAGAAGATAACAGGGTTTCTGTGCTGCTGCTCCTGTCCTCACATGAGAGGGGACAGATTTCTTTCCTGCTGTCACCACTTGAAGCATAAGCCAGGATACAGGAGGCCTTATGGCACTGTCTATTTCATACTTTATGTTGCTCGTGTTTCTTGCATGGCTGTACAATCCCAAAGAGTTAAAGCTATTTATCTGACCGTGATATTACACAGTGCCTTGCAAGCTACCTGCATAATATGGAGAAGGGCCAACATGCTGTTTACAGCCCTGAGCCAGAAATGACCCTGCTGGTTTGCCCAGAGCTGCCAGGAAAAGCATTGGGAAAGTGTTCCTTCATCCACAGATATAGGGTCCTGCAGAAAGTAACACATTCTTACTCAATGGGTGCCAGAAACCTACTGCTTCACTCACAACTTGTCTTATCTCCTCCTCTTCTATCTCTCAGCAATTTTTTTACATGCTCTGCTTCATGCTCCCTGCATTCTGAAGATTTTTAGGCTCAGTGAGGTCCTTCTTGTGGTCACCCAAAGCTGCTGGCTTATCCCAGTCAAGTTTCCAGCTGGTCAGCCAAGCTACAACTGATGAACAACTGATTCTGGGAAAAGTTTTAAGAGGCAGCACTGTCCTGTCATAAAACCAGCCCTTTCATAGAACACTCATGTGCTGCAAACTCATTGTTTAAACTCCTGACTTCAAATACATCTTAAGTAATAAAAAAACAGAGGGAGCTGAGTAATGCTGCACAGTGCTTGTGTCTACATTAGCAAGAAAAATGGTGCAGTAGGAGAAGACGTATAGAGCAGACTTGTTTTGAGCATTTGCTTTGGATTTTCCTCAGTCAGGTCATACACACTGAGCACACATTTATTGGAGTGTGTTTTCAGTTCAGTTTCGTGTGAAGAGAGCCATGCTCACAGGCTTTGAGACAGCTCTGTTACGCAAACTAAAGCACCATAAGTGGACTTTCAAGGTAAACTCCTGAGCTGAATTAAAATACTCATGTTTATGCACACAGTGTTTAATAAGGTGTGGCACTTTTGCAGTGATAGAAACAGGAGGGAATAACTTTGAAGTCAAAATCTGAGGTAAGGCTGATATTTTAACACTTTTTTTTCCCCCATTGTCCCATTCCTTTTAGTTTTACCATTCTTATAAAAAAAAATGGAGACAATTGCCCTGATAGATGTTAACAAAGGAGGAGTTAAATGGTCTGCAAGAGGGAGAAGAGGAAAAATAGAGGTACTGGCTTGAAGATGAGACAAAGCTAGTGCATATAAAAGGGGAAATAAAGGGAGCAGAGATGAAAAGAATGTTTCTGCTGCTCTTATTTGCAGCTTTATCTCTTGAAAAAGAGAGGCATCTTAATCACCCAGTCCAGAAGATGGCAAACTTGACAGCATTATTTTTAATTGGGATTAGATTAATTTTTCTCCTGCCTAATCCACCTTCTTGATGATTTGACTCCTTTTGCTCAGTTAGATTCTTGTATCTGTGAACAACCCATGCTTTGGGCACTGGCCCATTACTCTCCCAAATGGCTGTGGCCAAGAAGCTGAGCTTGTCTTTTCCTTCCACCTCCATGGTTCTCTTAACCAAAGATCATCCTCTTGTTCCTGTGAAGTGAAAAAATAAAAATAATCCCAATTGCTAATCCCATTCCATAGAAAGTGTATCTAGAGGCAAAACCCAGCTCTGTTTGCAGGCTGTTTTTCAGCTCCATGGTGCATAGGGAAGGATGAATTTGGATCAGAGGTTCCCTGCTGTTTTCTGCAGGAGTCTTCCAGCCGCTTTCCCGCCTCGGTCCACTCTGTTTAGGGAGCTGTGAAAGAGGAGTTTGGCAGAGTGGGAGCTGCTGGGCAGAGCCTCCTGGCAGCAAGGAGCAGGAACTCTTGTCCTGTTGCTCTGAATGGCAGAAGCAAAGCAGTGCAGCATCCTGCTGCTGGCATATCCAAAGGTGACATCCAGCTTGCCAGAAGGCAACCATAACTCCAAAAGCTGCTGTGCTAATTCAGGCTGCTTCAGGGACATGGTAGTGGGGCAGGAGCACTGATGTTAGCAGCAGAAATTGTTATTTAATAGTTTATGAGTGTTCAAAAGGGCACAGGCCAGTTCAGAATGACCATTGCTACCCTGTATCTGCTGCTGTTTGGGGGTCAAAGTTTGTATCTGCAGCATGCCACAGACCCTGTTTTAAAACTGGGAAAATTATCTCATGCAGCAAAGTTGTAGGTAAATTGCAGTCCAGAGTACTAACAAGTGTGTACTAACACTCTGGATATCAGGAGAATTTAGGCTGATGTTGTGACCTTTGAACTGGAACAGCAGCCACTTAGTAGCTTTAAGTTTATAAAGACTTAGATACAGTGTGTATTATTAGTAACTCTCTATTTGCAAGGGTTCATAAGTCTTCCTTCAGAGCAGCATTACCCAAACCATGACATGATCTCCTGCGTAGAGCTAAAAAGGAACACGGCTGACAAGTGAGACAGGTCTCTGAAAGTGTAGGAGCACTAGTTACAGTATTCAGTCATACTTAATTATGTCTATAGAAATTGCTGGAGGGAAAAAATGTGGTAGAAATTGACTGTTTTGCAAAATATTAGTGATTTTTAGGAGAGTGGGAGACCTTTTAAAATGAAGGTTTAAAACCATGCATATTGATGAACAGCAATAAATTGTGCTTTGCCTGTATTTCTGATCTGATTTTTCTCCTTTTGCTCAGAAGGGGGAAACATTTTTCTCCAGTAAATCTCAGCTTTTTAACTTTTGATGTAATCTGATAGTAAAACTTCATATTTTTTACCACTTTCCATTTCTCAAAGCCAATTCTTCCTGTGTTTATTAAAGTTCAGCAGAAAGATTGGCTCATGAACAAAGAATCCCCATTTGTATGTTTCTGAGTAAAAGACCAGTAAAAAATACTTTTTTTTTTTTTTTTTTTTAAATCATGTGAATTGCTCTAATTCTTTGAGTTACTCCTGTATCCCCAGAGAGCCCATGTGATGCACTCTCTGCCAATTCCCTCTTTTCCCCTCGGCTGGTGTTCAGGGCAGCAGTGGGGGGAGAATGGGGCAGAAGCGGGCTGTGTGAAAAGCATGGAAGAGCGGGAAGGGAGAGGGATGGCTTGGGTAAGGCATTTTGTAGGGGAGTTTGGAGCCACTGTTTTGGAAGGGAGAGCAGGCTGGATGTGCAGGAGGGAGGTTGCCAGGCTCTGGGAGCAGAGAGCAGTGGTATGTGGGGCTGGCCAGAAAGCAGCCTGTGGCGTGGGACACAAAAGGAGCAAGGAACAGCAACAAGGAGGCAGGGAGAACCTAAAGAGGGGTGGTGGGAGGCTGAGGAAATAGGGAGCAGCAGCTGGGTTACAGGAGGCAGCAGGTACACATCTGGACACAGTAGAACATGAGCCCAAAAGGGTCTAGAAAAGAGCCCTAAAGTCCCCAACTGCAGGGTTCCCTCCCAAGGGATTTGCGGGGACGGAGAGGGCCTTAAAATGTCTCCAGCCTGTCAGCACTGACAGACTGCCAGATGTGTATTTAAATAACGTGACAGGATTTCTCATTTCCTCCCACAGTAGTGACTAGACTTGGTCTTGCTTATTGGAAGCCTTCCATCCATCATACACTTCTCGTCAGAATGTGCATTTCATCACCTTTTATTACTGCTCCATATAAAACATGACCACCTCCTGCTACAACTCCATTAGTGCAGGTAGCAGAGCTCCATCCACTGCTCCTGATTTCAGCTAGGGTGATAAGTGGTGTGGATGCCAGTACTGTGTGATGTGATGAATTTCCCCTTTTTGTGAGCAGGGTAAGAGAACACACAGGCTTGCAAAGTAGAGCGATAAAGTTACAAAATGCCAGAATTGAAGTGGTTTCTGGTATCCCAGTTTAGTACCTTGTGCACATGCCTTTAGAAACACTAATTGCAATGCTTCCTGTGCCACTGTGTATTGAGACATATTATATTTACTGTCTACTAGTGGCAATGTTTGTGGTATGCTTTGTGAAACTCACCTAGACAACAGAATTTAATTGAATCCTGGTGTTCTGTGTGACGCTTTTCTCTGTACTACCAGAGTGCTTCACAAATGTTTGCTTCTCACTTGAGCCACAGATGAATAATCTGGAGGCATTCCTAACGCAGACTAGGAATTACCTCGCAGAAAATGCAAGGAAAAAAACCCTTCCACTTTTCTTAGCTGCTCTATATGAAATGCTTCTGACTGATTTTTTTTTTTTTTTCAAAAATACCACATGCATAGTACCAGTGGATTTTAGTTACAGCTTTGTGTACTCAGTAGTTCACAAATCAGATGCAAATCCGAAGTTGCAGAGTTAGAAAAGCAAGAGTATCTTACTGGAGGTCACCTGAGGAGCTCTGAAATTAAAGCTGAAGGAACTCATTGGGGTGGGAGTGGGACTGAGGTTTTTTGGACATTGTAATGGTATTCACCATAAGGTTTTTCCCTTCCCCCCCTTTTTTTTTTTTGTTTTGATCTGGCTTCTTGCCATGTTCATTGTATTTGTCACAGAATTTGGAAATGAATCAGAGGCTGAAGTGTGATTCATGTATTTCAGCATTATCCATCTCGTAAATTGAATGAGGCCAGAAACCGTAATCCTGTTATTTTTTGCGCTTCAATGTCAGTTTTGCTATAATTATGTTCCTGTTAAAGTACTTTCTTCTGTACAGAGTAATTCATCTGGAGTCTGTCTCCCAAGATGCAAATGCAGCATCAGGAATTAACACCATGCCCTGTGTTGATAATGTATCATGCAAAGTACATATTCCTAATGATATGTTCAAGAAGGCTATAGTTTGGTTCATGACAAATACTTGTCTAAACTTATTTACAGCTCTTCTTTTTTTTTTTTTTTTTTCCTCCCTCTCAGGATATCCTTTTGCCTTGTTCCAGCGCTATTTCCTCTTCCAGAAGGATGCCTACCTCATTCATCTCTACAATGTGTTCACGGGACTCTCAATTGCTTACTTCAATTTTGGTAAGATATGTTTGGGAAGAGAGAGCTGCCTGGCCCAGGGCATGCTGCGATTTGGGAGGACCTATAAATGTAATTTCTTTTTCTTATCTCTTTCTTTTTCCTGCCCACAGGGATGCAGTTTCTTCATTCCCTGATATGTGTCCTAGTCCAGTTCCTCATACTGAGACTAATGGGTCGCACAGTCACTGCCATCATCACCACATTCCTCTTTCAGATGGTAAACCCTCTTTCTTATTCCCTGGGTTTGTAGAAGGGAAGCCTCTGTTCAGTTTTGCACTCCAGTAGCAACTGTGGGTGGAAAAGTGGAGGCAGATCAAAACCAACTGGAGGAATTAGTTTGAATAACCCAAACAATGGTTTCTTTCAGACATACCTTATGGCTGGATATTACTTCACAGCCACAGAGCATTATGACATCAAGTGGACAATGCCACATTGTGTCTTGACACTGAAGTTGATTGGTGAGTGACATCTCTCTTCTCTACCTTGCACTCTGCAAGCTGTGTCCATCCCAGGGCTTCAAGTCACTGTTTCTCACCTCTAGGTCTGGCCATCGATTACTATGATGGAGGAAAAGATCCGGTGAGTCAGAAACCATTTCTCTGTCATTCCATGCCATCCCAGTGAGCTAGAGATCAGGAAATCAAGTTCAAAGGATGTGAATTAGCAAGCTGCATTGTTAGGTAAAAGCCACAGCTGAGAGGGGAGCCTCTGTGAGTGTTTGAAGGCACTGAATTCTAGAGTGCAACAGAATAATTTGGAACAGAGACAGTAGTGATTAGAGATGGCCAGAAGTTGTTTCAGTTATGTCAGAATAGTACTCTGACCCTTCCAAATTCCCCACCATCTCCTTCCCCCAAATCTTTTGCTTTAGATTCCCAATCCCTGATGCTCTGTGTCTTGTGGGTAGTGTACCTTTAACTTGCAGAATGTATCACAATTGTATCTCAGACTGGATCTCAGTATTGGATCTCAGTTCCCATCTTCCTTTCCTTTGATTAGTCTTACCGTGTCCCTGTCAATGGCTGCCTTTTACCATTGGTTAGGACCCTGTTTTTAGCTCAGATGAAACAGAAAAGTTGCACAGCCCATGGGAGAGGGCACTACACGTGCTACAGTCCCTCAATCCTGCTTCAAGTACCTGCATTCCCCATCTCCTGTTTGAGGCCTGACCAAGTACGTAGCATCCATGGAGTCACTGCTGACTGCAGGAAAATGAGGTCAAACTGAAACTTCCTGAGCTGAAGCTTCAAGTAAAGACAATTTTCTCATCAAGAAGTAGGAATTGTAGCACAATAAGGTCTTGGGAGAGTACATGAAATTGCAGTCAGGGACTGGAATGGGTCTGATACAGTGCTCCTACTGTGCCTACTCTGCTGTCAGGAATGCATGTCAGTAGATCCCTTCCATGTTTGGAGCTTATTTGGGAATAGAGATCTGTGCAACTGGTCTCAACCACCGGATCTTGTTGCTGTTTGGATGGGGTGGGGATAGAGAGGGCTGGGGAGAGGAATGGACATGAAATACAAAGTGTAAAGTTCCTCGTCCATGGGGAGCAAGAACTGAAGCCAGTAAGGAGGCAGGGTAAGGACATAACATCCAGAGCTAGTATGAAACCCCTGGGATGATGTTAATGCCACTCCCTTTGGTGCAGGAGTTCCTGACCCCTGAGCAGAGGCGATTTGCTGTTCGGGGGGTTCCTACCTTGCTGGAGGTCTCAGGATTCTCCTATTTCTATGGTGCCTTCATGGTTGGGCCTCAGTTCTCCATGACAGACTATCAGAAACTGGCAAGGGGTGAGATGACTGACGTTCCAGGCCAGAGACCCAATAGGTAATACAAAGCTGCTTGGCTTCTCCCCTTCCTACGATCCTAGAATGCTGAATCCTCCACATTCCCTGCAGCAGACTGCCTTCTTACCTGGACACAGAAGTATTGTGACCAGAAGTGATTTGTGAGACAAGGCAGTCTTTCAAAAATTGCTCATAACTCTGCTTAATGTCCCAGCATTGTTCCAGGGCATGAACACTGACAACCATTTGACATATTTAGTACAGACTCGGTTCCAGCCTGGTGATGTTTGCATCCCAGCCTTCCGAATGGAGGCAGCTGCTGCAGTGGAATGTAGTGACTCCCCATCACTGTCACCCTTACCTCTTCCTCCTCTCCACCTCTGTTTTTAAAACTATGAATGTGATGGTCTCTTCCCAAGGCATTTCATTGACCTTCATATTTTTCTTTCTCAGTTTCGTGCCTGCTCTCAAGCGCCTGAGCCTGGGTCTCTTGTTTCTAGTAACCTACACCTTGTCAAGCCTGTACATCTCTGATGAATACCTCACCTCAGATGACTATATGGTATGTATTCACTTGGCCTTGCGGGGTTTGGAAGAATTCCACATCTCTGGTGGGCACTGGATCTACAAGAGGGGAATTAGGTTTTTTATTTCTTTTTTTTTTATTTTTGCCTCAATTTAAAAATAAGTCAGCAACTAGTGATAAGATTTTCCACAGCTGATTTGGCTTTACAGCCTGTCCTGTGGATTCCATCTGATGCAGAACAGGAATGTGTTAAGCAGAACTGAAACAAATGAAAACTTTTACAAATAGATAATTGATCTTTAATGCTACTGTTGGTTTTGGAAACCTAACATACATATTTTATGACCTTTTAATGACTTTCCATTTAACCATTATGTGCAAAGAATTTCACTAGAGTAACTTGTAAGGCTTACCATAATCTCTGAGGTGCTTGGAAAACTCTTAACAAATAATTCCTACAGGCAGATTATCAGCAAGCATTTTGATTATGCTAATCCCAGAGTCTTCCCAAACTCTATCTATTTCAGTACAGCCAAATATTACCAAAGGAAGGAGAACAATGTGTAAGTTTGCGTAAACCTGGCAGCCCACTCCATATGTCTTAACACATCCATCAGATTAAAACAAAAGACAGTGATGAGATCCCATTTACCTTGTATCATTATGGCCACTCAACTCCAGGTTTTATTTTTACTCTGTTTCACTCTTATCTCTGCAGGAGAAGCCTTTCTGGTTCCGTTGTGGTTACATATTGATCTGGGGCAAAATGATACTCTACAAATACGTAACTTGCTGGCTTGTTACGGTGAGTCTAGATGTCCTACCAGAAGAAAAAGACAAATGAATAAAGGTCCAAGCCTCTTGGACTTAGCACTAAATGGAAGAAATCCAAATATCTGGAGATCAGTGCAGGTCAGTTTAGCTTGCTTTAAGTTAGCAAAGGCTAGCTAACTAAAAGGCAGTTTTTAACCCATTTGTTTTGTCTCTAGTGATGCTCGCAACACAGTGAGAGTCAGCGCTTCCTGAGCTCTGCTTCTCCAGCAAAGAAAGGCAGTATTTTCATCTCTTCTTTCTTGTGCATTTTTTGATAGGAAGGTGTCTGCATCCTTGTTGGTCTGGGGTACAATGGGAAAGACCAGAATGGAAAGCCTTTGTGGAATGCCTGTGCCAACATGAAGGTCTGGCTGTATGAGACAACACCTTTGTTCACAGGGACCATTGCTTCTTTCAACATCAACACCAATGCTTGGGTGGCCCGGTGAGCAGGACAAAAATCTTCCTTCTGTAATGTGTCAGTTCTGTTTTGTCAGCAGATCCAAGACCTTAGACTAAGTGGGAGCATTAGAAAAAGAATCTGCCAGTTTTCAGTTTGTGCACCTCTTTCCATGTTTTGCTGCTGTGCCCTTAGAAACAGGTTATTGGGTTACTGGGTTAGAGAGATCTGTTAATCCACCTGGCAGGGCAGTTCATTAATAAAGGCAAGCAGCTGATGGCAGCAAAGACTAGAATGGGACTACGGTGAGCCCTTGGGGCTGCCTGCCTGCTCAGCCAGCCGCAGAGCTGCTCTGACAGCTGCTGCCTGCATCATGGCTCTTGGTGCTCCCCATGCCAAACTCAGATGGGTTTTGGTTCAGCACTTGCTGGGACACACAGCTAAATTGTATGTAATGACCTCCTTCTCCCCCTTAAAGCTGGGGTTTCTTTAAGACTTTTGGTGTAGGTTTTGCCCTGGTCATGCTGTCCTGCCGCCACTGGGCATGCAGAGGCATAGGGTTCCCTGGGCACTGACACAGCCAGGGGAGGGCAGATAATAACCTGGAAACACTTTGTTTCTTTTCTGCTCTAGCTACATCTTCAAGCGCTTGAAGTTCCTGGGCAACAAACTGCTGTCGCAGGCACTGGCCCTGTTCTTCCTGGCCATTTGGCACGGGCTGCACTCCGGCTACCTGGTGTGCTTTCAGATGGAATTACTTATAGTCATCGTGGAAAGACAGGTGCGCTTTGTCTGCCTTACCAGAACAGGGGTGCCTGTGTTAGCCTCTCTCCCTCTGTCTGCAAAGTGCCACGCTGAAGGCTTTACTTGCATTAAATATGAAAAACAGCCCCTCACTTTGGAATTGGTTTTCAAGCATGGCAGAGTTTTGTTCTCAAGAGTTCAGTAGGTTGCTGCCTTCTGTGTGGGCAAACCATAAATATACTGCAGAAGCTGACAGAGAGAAAAGTGGAAAACTTGGCACATGAGCAGAGGGTGGCTGAGGTGCTTGGCAGCTGGAAAGATTGGAGGACAAACACATGAGCTGAATGCCTCTGTTAATCTCCTAGTACTGAGAGAACAGTATTCCTTATTAAAATGCATTTTCTTAATTAAAACTTTGGTCAGGACAGGGTATTGAGCTACTTTTTTAGACTAGCTCACTAAAACACGTTTTACAAAGCTGGAGAACTTTGGCCCCAGAGCCTGCATATATAGCCACAGGACATTCAACTGTTGAGAATTCTGGGTTTTTTTCTTTAAATTAGGTCATGAACCTTGTTCGAGACAGTCCTCTCCTGAGCACATTGGCCTCCATCACTGCCTTGCGGCCCATCTTCTACGTGCTGCAGCAGACTAACCACTGGATGTTTATGGGTTACTCACTGGTGCCATTTTGCCTTTTCACCTGGGACAAATGGATGAAGGTATTTAGTAGCCACAGACAACCCGACATGGTCAACCCTGTTCCCTCATTCCCCTCGCCTGTGTTGGCTTAAAGCTGATCCCCAACCATGCCTTTCTCTTTACAGGTGTACAGGTCTATTTATTTCTTTGGCCACGTGTTATTCTTCACCTTACTGCTGGTGTTGCCTTACATTCGGAGATTAATTGTGCCACGAAAAGAAAAGCTAAAAAGAGCAGAGTAACAGCCAAAAGGTAAGGCTGTATGAGGTAGAGACCAGGAGGTAAAGTGGGGAAGCAATGCTGCAGCCCAAGGTGAAAGGCAAATATCAAATCAACCGAAGCAAATATAGGGCTCCTCTGTTTTTCAGATTGTACCACCTGTGCATTCGTAGGAGTTGATTTTACACTCCGGAAGCAAAGCATCACCTGCCAAGTTTGCTGTGTTGAAGTATGACTATTTTTCAACGCAAGGAGGGGGAAGGAGAAAGCACAGGGTCAGAGACCCCAAAAGAGGGGATCTGAGCGAGCCTCCTTGAGACCCTCCACCTTCTGTCTGTTGCCTTATCTCTGCCGCCCCTCGGCCGGCACTCGTCTCTCCGCTGATACCAGATGATTGTACCACACTCACGGCAGGTGCTGCGTTGGATTGGAGCCACCTTCTGACTTTTCTACGTTTGTCATCTAAGATAAAAATTGCTCCTAGTCTTTTTAACATCGGCTTCAGCTCCTTTCCTCTTGGGTGCCTTGGTGTGGGAGTGTGAACTGGCAGATGCCACCAAGTAAGGCGATTCTACAGGACCAAGTGACACCAGGGTGAGCAGGGCACAGCTAAGAATTCCAGTTCTGTGACAAATTTGGGCCAAGTCCCTGCTATAAAGGGATCCAACCTGCCCACATATGAAAAGTGAGAAAGTAAAATTCACAAGCACTTTTTAATTAAAAAAGGTACCTTTAATAGGAAGAAAAAGGGTCAGTGGGGCAGTCCGTTTAAAGTCTCACTGCTTCAGAAGCCAAAAGGACAAAGTTGAAGTGTTTTCCAGGAGCCCAAAGTTGTACCAGGTCCACACCCAAGTTAAAGAGCCTTTCCAGAATGTGAAGTCACTGTATACAAGTCCATCATGACACCAGTAGCATCAGGAGCTCAGACTACTCCCCACACTTCCTCAAAGGCAGTAGTAATTTTAGCACATGTCAGGGCAGCAGAAAGGGGATAGTTGCTGATGGAGACCATCTTTTCTGTATAGTCAACATTGACCTGGAAGAAGAGGGGGAAATGGAAAAAAAAAAAAAAAAGTTGCAAAAAGTTTTCATTGAGCCCCATCTCTGTTAGTACCAAAAAGACAAGGAGCCACTGGAGAGGCTCCAGCAGAGGCTAGAAAGATTATTAGGACAAGGAACCATCTCTTATGAGGAGAGACTGCAGGGCCTGTTTTGTCTAGGGAAGAGAAGGCTGAGAGGGGATCTCATTAATGCACGTAAGTATCTCAAGGATGGGTGACAAGAGGATGGTGTCAGGCTCTTTCCTCTGGTGCCCAGCCACAGGGCAAGGAGCAGTGGCCATAAACTAAAACACAAGAAGTTCCTGAGGTGGAAGAACTTCTTTATGATGAGGATGGCAGAGCACTGGAACAGGCTGTCCAGAGAGGCTGTGGAGTCTCCCTCTCTGGAGACATTCAGAATCCTAGATTCCTAGATATGTTCCTGTGTCACCTGCTCCCCTGCCTTGGCAGGGAGTTGGACTGGATGATCTCCAGAGATCCCTTTCAACCCTAACAACTGCAGAGGCACAATATTTCCTCAGCAGGGAACTACTAGCCTTTGTTAATGCCCTGCCTTGGGAGGGAGAACAGTCCCAAGTGTTGCAGTTTTGGGCCTTTTATTTGACAAGCATACAGAGAAAAATGGGGGGCTGGGTGGAGGAGAAACCAAGCCAGAAAAAAAAGGGCAGATCAAACCTCCATACTCGGAACAAGACTGAAACCTTTTTACAACCCCAGAGAAGGGATACACACACTTACCGACCCGTGGGCAAAAGCTCCCACCACAATGACAACTGGCTCTGCTGCGGGAACCAGCTCACGCAGATCCGACACCTGCGACACTGCGAAAGAGGTACCAATCTTCATACAGCCCACGGGCAGGTGGTCACTGACTGGATTTTTAATCACCTACAGAAAGCAGAAAGTTAACAGGGGTGTAGAGGTAACAGACCCTGACACACAACTAGATCCATTGTTTGCTAAAAGCAGCAAACAAACAAAAAATTCATCAGCTGTTTGCAGGCTGCATCAGGAGCTCATGACTGCTGCATCTGGAGCAGTCCATCCTCACTGGATTTACAAAATACAGCGGTGGTGTCATTCCACAACCAACATTACATACAAAATTCAACATCAAAAACTGTCCTTGCCCACAAATCAAATCCCCTTGAGGTACACACCCTGTTTCCCTGTCCCCCGATTACCCACCAAGCACACCCAGGTCCCTGAGCAAAAACAATGCCAGGTGGGTTGAGGCTCAGTGATGGCAGATATGCCCAGGATACAGGTGATGTAGAGGTGGATGAGTCTTGGCTGTGGGGAGCAGTAGAACGAGTAGCAGAGCTCCTTATGACCAGCAGTGCAATTCCTGAACATTCCAAAATCGAAAAAGTCCACAAGATCTCCAAGTGACAGTAGGCAATATGGAATAGCCAGGAGAAGCTGAGGCACAACACTGCTGCCAGGAAGAACATCCCAAACACCACCTTCTCCTGCAGAGAAGCCATGAGCTATACAATGGGCAGCATGGTCAGGATCCCCAAGCAGAGGGGTGGAACAAACCCCAGCACATGTGCCCAGATGTTGCCAGTCTCTCTGTTTTTCTGGAAGATGCTCTTGAAACAGGTGCAGAAGGAGAGCAAGGAGGACCTGTAGTCCCCTTTAGGCAACTTTGTCTCATCTTGGCTGGCAAGCAGGCTGCTGCTGGGATTTAAAACCACTCTCCTTCTTTGGGGAATCTGGGTTTTCCAGAAGAAAGTTACAAAACACATTTAAGTCATAATTGGTTCTTTGCTTCTGGGAGTCTTGCAGCTGCCTGAGGAGCGGCACAGTGAGGCCCTGCTCTGGCCCAGAAGCTCCTTGTTCTGGCATGTTCCTTGAGCCAGTTTCATGACAACCCTGTGTGGAAAAGGCTGTTCCTTGTCCCTCCCTGCCTACTGACCCATTTCCTGGGGCAGATGCACTGACTAGGGCCAAATGTTCTCTACCAAGATGACATCATCATCACCTTCCTCAGGATGCTGCTTTTCTGGCATTTCCAGCAACAAGGGTAGCTCTTCATCGAAGGAATCCAATATCCTGATAAACCCTTTGTCCCTGTGGTTTATCCACTCTTCCCCTCTGTAACTGCAGAAGTCGTTCCAGTTAATTATATCTTCATTTCCACCTCTCTCTGCCATTTTAAAAGCTGTACCCAGAAAGTGTCAATGCCCAGGCATGGCAGTCAGGCTGACATGAGGAAGCAGATCCCTCAGCTCCAGAGACAGGTGTGTTGGGGGTTTCCTTCCTGCAGCAACAGCTCCTAGGCAGGTAGCATGTGGGAGAGCCCCCCTGAAACCAGGGCACCCCCCACAATGATGTGACAGAATAGAACAGCAACCACAGCCACAACCAGGACCCCCAACCAAAAAAACACCTCCTACACTGCTGTTAGAACATTGTAACAGTAGCTGTGAAGAGTTACAGAATATTTACCTTCAGCAGTTTCTGAGGCCCATCAGCTGCTCTAACACTGAGCTTATGCAGCAGCTGAACTGGCAAAGGGAAAACAAACAAACAAACAAATTACTTAAGATGTGTGGTAATTTGCTGGAGGAATCCCTTGCTTTGCCTGAGCTGAGGTACACAAGAAGTCCACCTTCAGAGATCCCATCACAGTCTGAAAAAAGCTATTTTGCTGACAGCACAACCTCCTCCAGGCACTCCCCACTGTGCTAAGGAACACACAGCTGCCTGGGTATGCATCTTGGAACATCCCAAAAAGATGCTTTCACTTCTCTGCTCTTTTTTCACTTTCACATTATAAACTCAGTGCCAGATTTTTACTTTTCCCAGAGTTCCTCCCATCCTGTCCACCTTCCTGTACTATTCTATAGCTGGTGTAGAGTTGGAGTCACTTACCCATAAGACCACAGAATCGATCAAAGGTTCTTGGTATTCTGGTTTGGGGATTGACTTCAATGAGAACGTTCTTCTTGGTATGGATATAAACCTGCAGGAGCCCAGCCCGATTCAGGGGGCTGTCCATGAGCATCAGGAGACTCTGAAAGCAAAAAGCACACGGTAATGAAAATAGAAAGGCACGAGAGACTTCTAGGGAAAAAATAGGATTAGCCCCCACAGCTGCACAAAGGACCGATGCTGAGGCCGAAAGCTAACCTGATTACAGAATGTAATGGTGTGATGCTAAGAAATTAAATCCAGACCCAAATAGCGACTCTATCTAAAACGCACCAGCATAGCAGGGGAGGCCCAACTCGTTCCCAGCCTTCAGGGGCACTAAGCGGACCCCCAGACCCGAGGAACGACCGCCCCGAGCCGCACTGCCGGGCCACTCCGAGCAGCCCAGGCCGCCACAGCGGGTACCTGGTGGGTGATGTCAGGCCGCACCTCCCCGGGGTCCCGGCCGTTCCGCAGCAGCAGCGCCTTGTGCTTATCGCAGTTGAGCAGCTCGAATGTCTTCCCCACCTACGGCCAAAGCACGGACAGGTGAGCGGGGAGGGACAGCATCCGCGGCAGGGCCGGACCCACCCTGACCTCCCGCCGCCCGCACCTTCACGGTCTCCAGACTCGCCCCCTCCAGCACGACCAGGAGCCGCCGCTGCCCGCGGGAGCGCTTGGCCGCCAGCGAGCGCCCTTCATCCTCCTCCTCCTGCGCGTCCCCACGTGGCCGCCTGGGCGCCGCCATTTTGTCACGCGGCCCCTCCGGCCCCGCCCCGGCCCCGCCCTTCCCGCCGCGGCCACCCAAGATGGCGCCGGGGCGCGCCCCCTATCTGGCTCCGGCCGGACCCGCTTCCGGAGCGCCGCGGCCGCCGCGCCGGAAGGCGAGCGCTGGGGGCGGGAAGGGGCAGCGGGGGCGCTCCCGGCGCCGTAGTTTCCCTCCGGAGCTTCACGGCGGTCGCTCCTTCCGGTGTCCTTCCCGGCGGGGGCGGCGGCGGGGCGGCCATGGCGCAGAACCTGAAGGACCTGGCGGGGCGGCTGCCGAGCGGGCCCCGCGGTGTCGGCACCGCGCTTAAGCTGCTGCTGGGCGCCGGTGCCCTGGCCTATGGTGTGCGGGAGTCCGTCTTCATTGGTGAGTGGAGCCCCCCCCAACCCCTCGGAGCCCTCGCGCCCGCCGCCCGCGCTGACCAAGCCCCCGCTCTCTCCCCGCAGTGGAGGGCGGCCAGCGCGCCATCTTCTTCAACCGCATTGGCGGCGTGCAGCAGGACACCATCCTGGCCGAGGGGCTGCACTTCAGGTAGGGCCCGGCCCCCGCCCGCCCCCCCGGCCCGGCGGGGCCCTCGCCCCTAACGCGCCTCTGCCCCCCGCAGGATCCCCTGGTTCCAGTATCCCATCATTTACGACATCCGAGCGCGGCCGCGGAAAATCTCCTCCCCCACTGGTTCCAAAGGTGAGCGAAAGGGGCCACGAGGTGGGAGGCACGGGACAGGAATTCGGCCGTAGTTCTGGCGCTTCTCAGACCATTATGGAATGTTAAGGGGTTGGAATAGACCTTAAAGGTCGTTCAATCGCAGTTTCCTGCCGCGGATAGTGACACCTTTCACCAGACCAGGTTGCTCAAAGCCCCATCCGACGTGGTCTTGAACACCGCCAGGCCTGGGGTATCCACAGCTTCCCTGGGCAACCTGAGCCGGTGCCTCACCACCCGGACCGCAAAGGATTTCTTCCTAACTTCCAACCCAAACGTCCCTGTCCCGAATGGTGCCGCTTGCTCCGTGTCCCATCCCTGCAGTTCCTGATGCAGAGGGACTGGGCAGGGGCTCTCCATGCTCCCCGCAGGCCCCTGACCCCTGTCTGTCCCCGCAGACCTGCAGATGGTGAACATCTCCCTGCGTGTGCTGACACGGCCCAACGCGGCCGAGCTGCCCAGCATGTACCAGCGCCTGGGGCTGGACTACGAGGAGCGCGTCCTGCCCTCCATCGTCAACGAGGTGCTCAAGAGCGTGGTGGCCAAGTTCAACGCCTCGCAGCTCATCACGCAGAGAGCCCAGGTGAGCCCTGCCACGCCTGCCCGGGGTCAGCTCACAGAGGAGCTGCAGAGCGGAGGGTGGGGGGAGCCTCGGGGCAGATACAGGATGGATAACTGTATCCAGCTGTGGATAGTGCATCCACATGGAAAGCGTGTACCATCCAGGGTTTGATTCTGGTACAGGTACAAATGCTGTATTGGCAGCTTCTGAGGAGGAAGCTGGCTCTGTTGGTAGTACACAGAGTACAAAACTCACCAAAATGTAGCACTGGGGGAGGGAGAGCTGCTTTTCTTCATGGTCCAACAGGCATCAGTGGCTTTAAAAATATGGATCTCAGAACAATTCTTGGAGCAAATTAAACAGTTTTGAAAAATCTGAAAAGCAATGGGAATGAGCAGCTAACAAAGCATTAACCTGTCAGTAGTGGATGCTACAGAAAGGTAGCAAGTAACTTCTGTTTACCATCACAGAATGGGCCAGGTTGGAAGGGACCACAGTGGGTCATCTGGTCCAGCCTCCCTGCTCGAGCAAGGTCATCCCAGAGCATGTGGCACAGGATTGCATCCAGATGGTTCTGGAATGTCTCTAGCGAGGGACAGTGTCTCTGGGCAATCTGTTACAGTGCTCTTGTCACCTGCACAGTAAGAAAGTTATTCCTCATGCTGAGGTGGAACTTCCTGTATTCCAGTTTCTGCCCATTGCCTCATGTCCTGTTGTTGGACATCACTGAGAAGAGCTTGGCTCCGTTGTCTCGGCAGCCTCCCTGCAGGCACTGATTAGAAAAAGCTTAGAGTGTCCTCTGGGGGAGTGCTGCAAAATATTAGAAATATTTAGCTTAAAAATGCCTATTTGTGAAAGTTTGTATTGTAATGGCTTGATTGCCAGGGGTTCTGAGAGTTCTCATCACCTGCAGCAGCTGGTGCAGAGAGGAGGTGCTGGTCTTTAAAAGGTTTTAGAGGAGATCCTGCAGGACTAGGAGGGTGCTCAAGAGGAAAGTTGTTGGATTAAGTACAAAGCATCTCTCAGCTATCAGAGACCATATCTCTGATCCATGTCAAAAGAGCCAAAGAGTAGAATTGAGTATCCAGGTTTTGTTATGAGGAATGATCTGTATCCCTCTGGTCAGGGGTTTCAAGGTTTTGTGCTCATCCACATGGAGTGCACTGGAGGGGTTTGTTAGTCTTCATGTAGAAAGAGAAGGCGTGGAGAGGATGGGACAGCAAACGAGAGAGAGTTTTGGCTGTATTAGAAGCAAAGGCTTTTATGCATCTGTGATCTCAGATAACAGTCATTCTTTGATCTCTGAAACTTTTGAACAAATTGAATTGCATGTGTCTTCTTGTCATGTATCCATCCAGTGCTTGTTATTACAAAGCAATGTGGAATTGAAGGGATTGAAAGTCAGAAAAAAACTAAGTGGCTTTATGTAGTTGTGCACTCACAGTTCACACAGGAAAGATTTCTGTCACTGTTTAGAGTCCTGCTTAGAAACAGCTGCAGTAAAAGTAAAAGCAAATGCTGGACTGGCGGAGCATGTGATACTGTAGCAATACATTCTGTTTAAGTCGATATTTAGGACTTGTCAGGCTGCCTGAAAAAGGTGCTGGCAAGTAAATGTAGAATAAGTCAAAGTATCGAGCAGCAACACCCACTCCAAAGCAGCCAAAAGAAGTGGAGCAGTTACACTAGACAAGGAGCTTGTTAATTAAGAGATGTGATACAGGTTAAAAAAATTATGTGGTCATTTCTTTTTCTGTGTTGGAATACAGTTATGAAAGCACAGCCTCCTAACAGTGGCAAATCCGAGATGGAGAAGGAAATGCTTATTGCCAGAACTGTGGGAACTATGGAACTGGATGTGGCAGGATGTGAAAGCAAAAGATTCTTTCAAGGTTTTTTTACTTTCACAGTGTTACTTGCATAGAGCAGTGAAGTAGTAGCTGCAAATGAGCTGTAATATAGTTTTGAGAATGCTTTTTGTGGCTGTGGATATGTTACTCAGAGATGGTATTGATGGCCATGGTTTGGAGCTTGGGTTGGGGATGTCTCTCCCAGCACTGTGAAGAGCAGTTGTGCTTCTCTTCTGGAGCGTGCAGGAAGTGAGGAACAGCCTGTGCTCGGTACTACTCTTGTTGCTGTGTTTGTGTTTCAGGTGTCTCTGCTCATTAGGAGAGAACTGACAGAAAGAGCCAAGGATTTCAGCCTCATCCTGGATGATGTGGCTATCACAGAGCTCAGTTTTAGTCGTGAATATACAGCCGCTGTGGAGGCTAAGCAAGTGGGTGAGTTCCACTGGTGCCTGAAAAGGATGGATTGCCTTTCCACTGAATTATTAAGCAAGGAGGTAGAATTTGGGCTAGTGTGTCATTGCTGTGTCACTGTATCAGTACAGGTACAGGGTTACAAATCTCTAAGCCTCCTTAGTAACAGAGCTGAACAGATTTATTTTACAAGTGTTACCAGAAACCCATAGCTAATGGGATAGACCATCAGAGGGACTGAGTTCCCAAAACTAAGGTTCATCTTCAGAATGGGACTTTGTCACTCACTATGGGGGTTATGTGTGGAGGGTCTGGGTGCTGTGGGTTTTACTCAAGAAAAAGTGAAGTGCTCTCAGATACATTTTGTACTTGGCCCAGAATGTTACCGGTTCTTTGGGAAGCAGAGCCCCTAGGCCTCAGTTCTCAAGTTATGATGGAAGACACAACATGATTCCAATGCCTGTGTCCTTTCTCCTTGCAGCCCAGCAGGAGGCACAGCGTGCCCAGTTCCTGGTGGAGAAGGCCAAGCAGGAGCAGAAGCAGAAGATAGTTCAGGCTGAGGGGGAAGCGACAGCTGCCAAGATGATATCCTGCTTTGGGAGATTTTGTGGGATGTGGCTTGTGAGCTTGACAGTCCTGAGAATCTGTCACACTGGGCTCATGCTTAGGAGACTGTGATCGGATGATAGCTTCAAGTAGGTCACTGTTCTTTTCCCCCTCCTCTTCTCCAGTTGGCTGGAGAGAGGTTCGTCTGAGGTTACAGGTCAGAGCAGAGAAGGCCGTGGGCCTGTGCTCCTTGTTGTAAAGTTTAACTTTTATTGGCTGTGTGTGACCGTAATCCAGAATGTTCCTCATTTGGGCAGGTGAAAGTATGCCTACCCAAAGGCCCATGTTACTGGGATAGAGATTGCTTTTTACTCACTAAGATGTTCTTTAATATGGCTTAGGAAGAATTCCTTGAGGGTAAGCGGCTTCTGTTTGCGGGATTTTCCTTAACTTTTGTTCCCTTGTACCTTGGGGAAGCTCTCAGCAGGAATCCAGGCTACATCAAGCTACGTAAGATCCGAGCTGCTCAAAACATCTCAAAAACGGTGAGCATTGGGGCACAGAATTCCCTTTGTCTTTTTGCAGTCCTTGTGCTGTCCCCCAGCCCAGTGGCCACATGATGAATTTAAGGCGAATGTGATCTGCCCTGTCCTGATCTTTGTTCCTGCCCAGCCCTTCTCTGCTCAAGTAGAGCTTAAGAGTTTAGCAAGGATCTGCAATTAGATGGGAGGCTCAGAGTTCGTGCCCTTCATATGACAAGACCAGATCCACATCAGATTCCATCACCCACCCTCAGCTGCAGATACCGAAAGCTTCTGGTTACCTGCAGCTGAGAAAGGGGGACAGTTAAATTTGGGATCAAAGGTCTTTGTGACAGAGACACAGAATGAGCACTTCTTTTAGAAAGTCTGATGGCTCTGGGATGGGAAGTGAGAGAGTTGTTTTGGAGAATTGCATTTATTTAACTGAGGTCTTCAGTGAAGGAAGAGCGCTGTATCTGAAGGGGGAGATAGATTCCTAGTGCTGTTGTTCCACGTGCATTTTTAGTCCTTGATGCCATGTCTGTAATGCATTTCTTTTTCAGATTGCTGCCTCACAAAACCGTGTGTATCTCACAGCCGATAACTTGGTACTGAACCTGCAGGATGAGGGTTTCACCAGGTAAAGGGGCTGGGTGCCTAGGTTTGTCTGCACCCTACCTGGGAAGCTTCTCCCCTCTCTGTAGGGAGAAGCCTCTCCTGTGGAAATTTTTGTTAAATCTAATAAATTTGCTTTTTTTTTTTTTTTTTTTGTTCCCCACCCTCCACTCCTTACTGCATCTGCTGACACAGAGGAAGGTAAGGCACTGTACATTTTGATCCTTTTTGTTAGTACTGGAACCAGGGTGGTGTTGTTTGTTCCCTGGGATGTTTCTGGCCTGGGCCATTTTGGCCCCAGCAAGTTTATTCCAATCTCTACCTCAGTTCCCATTTGTGATGTGAAACTTGAAGCTTTCCTTGCAGGGACCACACAAACGTATACATGGAGGGAGCAGTAATTGGAGCTCCATGTATGCCTCATAAGGAGCCTTGCATGGAAAGGCAGGAGTAACTGTGGAGCATTCTCTGATCCATCACATGTACAAGGCATCCTGTGGTCATGGCAAACAGGGCTGTAAGGAGGCAGGAAGATGATCATGGGAATTTGTGTTGGTTTGTGCTGATGATCTCTAGGGAAGATGTTTTTGTTATTCTCCAAAAGCTTTCCAGATCATGCGACAACACCCCATTTCCTGCTTTCAGAGCTGTCAGGAGTTTGGTGGCTTTGCCTAACCTGTCCAGTGTTTACTGAAAAAGGCAGTGACAACTGAACTAACAGGATGCAGCTAAAAGCTTTGCTTTCTCAGAATTGAGAAGGGAAACCAGAGTTGGTTTCTTTTCTGTGGGATATTTAATTTTAATACCCTACCCTTCTTCCTCACATCTGACCAGATTCTGTCATATTTGTTCCAGAAGATTTAAGGGGCTTTGGAAAAAACCCTGCCGAATAGGAAGGACTTAGAAGTCCAGATCCTTTGGGTGTGGTACCCCATACCTCAGAATCTATATTGAGGGGCTGGTACAGCTTTGTTTGTGCTTTCTGGATTGGTGACTCCCTTCTGTTTCTCTTTCAGTGACAGTCTACTCAAAGGGAAGAAATGAAAGAAGCTGAAGATTCCTAGAACCAGCATTGCTGACCAGCAGAAGATAAGAGTGAGGATCTTTGAACTCCCTCCACTAGTATTGTTTCTCCTCACTATGAAGTTTTTAATCCAGTAGCCAGATTTGGTCCCAATGCCTCTGCTCCAACTGTGGTGATTCAGTTACAGGAATGGGCTCTGCCTCTAGGCAGCTGTAATTTCTTCTTCATCCCACCAGTTAAATTTGGAGAGGGGGCAAAGGGGCTTACTGGTATTAACCCATGTGGATATTTGCCTCTAATCTTCATTAATATTTAGATTTGTGTAGGATATCAAATTCTTTTTTGGCCAAGTGAGGGAGCTCTTCTGCCATCAGCACCAGGCGCTTTTTTGTAGTAAATTTTGTTTCTCTTTCACTCTTGATCCCAAGAGAACCTGGGACTGAATTCAGGACAATGCCATTCATTGGGTGCCTGTCACTGCTGGAATATCTTACTTGTGTCACTGTCTGCTCAGTGATGCTTTCAAATATTTGTAAAAATTAAAAAAAAAAACAACAAAAAACAACCAACCAAATTTATATCATGTCTAAGTGTGCTTAGTGCATGGAAAAAAAAAGGTTATTTTAGGTAGTGGGAGGTGGAGCAGAGATTTTATTTAGTTGAATTTAGAATGAGAATGATGAAGGGAAAGGAATAAAAGAAAGAAATATACTCGTGGTCACTGGCAGATCATCACAGTGCGGAGAGAGAAGAAAGATGTTTGGATGCTCATACAGCTGTGTGGGTGACCAGGGCTGGTTCCTCGGCTGCCTGTAAGGGCTGCAGGTGAGGGTAGGTTTACCTGCTTTTCCAGGTCACAGAAGCATCTTTATGCTGTGTCCTGGCTTCCATTGTTACACCTTAGCCTTTCTCCCCCTCTCTGCTTTTCTGGCTGAAAAGAGGAGGAGAAATCTTCCTCCACTGACTAAACTTTGCTTGTGTTTCAACATCAAGATCTTGTGTTCTTGAGGGGTAGTTTGTTTGCTGTTTCTCTGGGCTGCCCTGTACTAGGATTTAGGACTTTGAAGTTATCCCAGCATCATAGAATGTCCTGAGTTGGAAGGGACTCACAAGGATCAAGTTCGGGACAACCTAGAAGTTAAACTATAAGTGAGAGCATTGTCTAAACATGTCTTGAACAGAGAGAGATTCAGGGTCATGAATCCCCTTGGAGAGCCTAGCCACCCAGTAAATGACCATTTTTTCTGATATACAATCTGAACTTCCCCCCTATGCAGCTTTAAGCCATTCCCTATGTCCTGGTGCTGGGCACCAAAGAGAAGAGATCAGCACTCCCCTTCTGCTCCCCTTGATGAGGAGGTATTAGGTCAGCCCTTGGTCTTCTCCAAGCTGAGCTAACTTTGTATCCTCAGCTGCTCCTTGTAAATCACACCTTTCCTTGCTGTTTTTGTTTTGTCTTTGCCCTCCTTTGGACACATTATAACATTTTTATATCCTCCTTGTGTTGTGGAGCATGAAACTGCACATGGTGGTGGTGAGGCTGGACATGAGTGCAGTGGGACCCTCACTTCTCTGGCCAGTTAACTACTCTGTGCCTAGTACAGCATAATATATGTCAGGGCCTGCCATCACTCAAAATGCCCAGAGCCTTTCCTGCAGGGCTGCACCCCAGTCTCATCCCTCAGTCTGTATTTACATCCAGGATTACAGCATTCTGGGTGCAGAATCTGGCATTTGTTCTTGTTCAGTTTTGTGTGGGTGAAATTGTGTACATGTCTGGCTGTACACTGAATGCTGTCCAGAGGGATATGGTGAGAATATCAAAAGCTTTGCCAAAACAAAAAAAAAAAACCCAAACAACACATTGGCCTTCCCTTTGACTACTAGGTGGGTAACCTTGTTGTGGAAGGTTTTTAAGTTGGTATGGCATGACTTTCTCTTCAAGAACTCGTGCACACTTTGATCAACGACTGTGTTGTCTTTCAAGTCTTTTTCTTGATAGCTTCCAGACTAATTTTCTCCACAGTTTTACCAGGCACCAGAGTGAGACTGATTGACCTGTAATTACCAAGATCTTCTTTCTTGCACTTCTTGAAAATTGGGACAACATTTACAAGCTTCCATGTCAATTTATACAGATTCCCAAGGTTGTTGATTAGTAACTGAGAGAGGTCTCACAGTTACATTGGCCATCCCTTCAGTACCCTGGGAGTAATCCCATTGGGTCCCATAGACTTGCGTGCATTCAGTTGCAACAGCAAATCCCATACAAGTTCAAAGTCAGTTCATACTCCCCCAGCCATGGCCATCCACCCCAGGGCTCCGGCCACCCTCCATCACGAGTGTCAGAGGAAGAAGCTAAGGCAGCATTAAATGTCTCTGCTTCATCACTGTTGGGGGAAGGGGATGACCCACCTCATCAGGTGACAGACCAGTGTTTCCTTTATTCTTCCTTCTGCTGTTAACATCCTTTAAAATGCCTATTGTTACCCGCCACAGTACTAGCCAGCTTCAACTCAAGCTTGGGCATTTTTTCCCTAGAGTGGCAAGGAGCATATCTGTCTGTCCTCCTGTATAATCTGTTTTTCCAAAGTCCATACACTTTCAGCAAGGTTGCAGAAGGAGATCTCTCCTCAGCCAAGCCAACCCTCAGCCTCACTGGCCAGACTTCTGACACATTGTAATTGCCTGCTCCTGTGCTGTTGAAAGGAGGCCTTTAAAAAGTGAGCAGCTTTTATGTACCCCACTACCTCTAAAGCAGATTCCCGGGTGACCTTATTGACTACTACCCTGAAGTCTGCTCTCCCCAGGTCCAGGGAAGTAGCTTTACTTACAGTTTTTCTCCTATCACCAGAATTTTAAACTCAGCTATTTCATGATCATGATTGTCAAGACAGTCACACACAAGACCATGTCTATTTACAACCAACCATCTCTTGTTACAAACAGCTCTAACTTGGGCTCTCTGGGGAAGAAGAGAGGCCTTTAGGGACGTCTTCCTATGCTGAAGCACAGCATATGATGTTTAAAGGAACAGATATAATCTATGCATTCCTGGTTTAAAGTTTACTGGCAATCAGAGCCATAACTAATGCCCATAGCTTGCAACATCAAGGAAGCACAAATTCTTTGATCCAGCTTTGAAAATGCATTCTCAAATAATCATCACAAGGTATTTGTGTGTAACAGATCTTATGTAAAGAAGAGTAGACTGCTTTTGATAGTCTGTATTTCTTGATAGGCAATCAGGAAAGTTCTTCCTCAGTCTAAGTTTTTTGTAGACCAGACATTATGGACACATTAAGCTCAGGCATTTGAACACAAATGAGGTTCTCAGGAACCTTGTTCCACAAGATGTCTTCATTTTCAAGCTTCAGGTAGAGTTTAAGCTAACCCTTGGTATGCCTTGCTTTAGGCTGTGGCAGCTTTTTAACAAGGAAGACAATTGGATCCTGTCCTTTGAAGCTACCCAGGGGTCTAAGGCAAAGGTAGGTGTTTCCTTAGACTAGGACTTCAGCCCCTTCCCCATTGTTTAAAAGAGGATATTTGGCATCATGAAACACATGTCACTCCACCCATTTTTACTTCTGCTCCTTATTTCCCCCACTGCCTCTTTCCTGTTTCTTCCTCTAGTGGCAATGGGATTGCAAAGCCAGCTGGGAAATGCACATACAGGCCTATGGGCTCACAGGCTAAGGGAAACTAAAGTCCAGCACAAGGAAAGAGGGTCTGCTCACCAAGTGTCCTTTGTCTTCCAAACACTTCCAAACAACTTTCTTGCCATATCAAATGACAGCAGTGTCCGTCCTCCAATGCATTGTGAATAAATGGTGGTGGGAAGGGGGCTCTGGAGGCCTTTGGACCAGGCTGCTGCTGGAAGTGGCACTGCCACTAGCACGAGGTCAGAGCAGCTGTGGCTTTTTCTGTTCACATATTGAAAACCTGCAAGTAAAATTTAGGTGCAAGAGCTGTGTCAGAGTTTGTCACACCTGACTTCCTGTGCTCAGACTTCCCTAATGACCACCAACACTTGAGCCTCACAGCAAGGAACTGCCATAATTGGTCACAGCCTCTATTCAGAAGCCTGAAGGCAACATAAAATAAGAAAAACTTAAGCTGGAGCTATCCTTGTAAGTCTTTGCAGGTCTGCAAATGAAATCAGGAGTACAGCTAATACTCCAGAGAAATTAGAGAAAAAAAACTTTTGGGACCTGGTAGTCAAACAAATACAAGTTTATTTACAAACAAAGAAGAAAATATGGCCATCACATCAAATTGTATATTTACAGCATCCAGATGAAGGATGAGATAGCAAAAGGATATGAGGGGCAGAAGGTTGGTATTAAGGAAAGAGGAAGTCTGTTGAATTGCAGAGGAGCTGAGCTGAAACAGGTCAAAACCTCCATACTGAGGCTGAGGCTTCAGGAAACACAAACCAGCTAAACTCTTTAACTCACGGCAGTGGGCAGAGATGTAGCTCCTGGGATGACCTTCCTTAGCTCTTCCCTGAGAATTCCACTGAAGCTGGCCCACCAAAGGTGAGTTTGGGGGCCGGTGCTCAGGGAGCAAGGAAAGGAGGGGCGTGACCTTTTCCTGCTAATGGACGATGAGGGGGCAGCAAGAGACTTTGCCTGCACAGGCAAGGGACCACAGCGTTGGTCAGCTGAGCTGGAAAGCGTTCTGGTTCACGGCACTGAAAGCTGGCGTGGAAGAGAAGGGGAAGGCTTCGTTCCAGTCCAAGAGCAAGGAATGTGATACAGGCCAGCTGGGATGTGAGCTCCAGTCCTGCAGCCCAGGTTCAAACCCCTATGGGGCTACCTGCAGTGTATGATTATTTTTTCTTTAGTGAGCCTTTCAGCTTCTTCTCCGAGGAGCGTTGTTTCCGCACCTTCTCCTCCTTTTTCCCCAAGTTCTCATACACTGTTGACTCCTCTTTCTGCCTGTAAGACCAGGGAAAAAGTGAGGAAGAGGAAAAAGCCAGCCAAGCCAGCAGGCAGACTTGCCAGAGGCAGGCAGAGCTGGGCCTCTGCTTTAGGTGAGCTCTTACTTGGAGGGTTTTCGTGAAACCTTGGGGTGTGCATTCCTCACTGCAGGGGGGTAGGTGATGTTCCCATACTCACACTCATTTGGCTTGCCTTTCTGAGACTGCAGGAGAGAAAAAACAGGCTTAGAAGAGTGTGGTCTGAGAGATGCATTTGAGGCACTGTGGAAAAGTTCTGGCTGTTAAACCCCATTCTGCCAGAATCTCAGTGGAAGCTGGTGGATTGCTGAAATGCCTGGGCTCAGCACACTGCCAGAGGTGAGCAGCAGCTGCAAATGCAGCCTTGGATAGGAGGTAACAGTGGGGCAACAAATCTCTGGAGGCACTAGAACACCTAAAAGTGCCAAATTTCAGCTAAAGAATATTAAAACAGCAGGAGTTACAGTATGCTGCCAGAGGCTACAAGGAGAGAGAAAAGACACCACTTATCAAATAGCAGGAAAAGATCTTGCAGCTGCAAAACTGGGATGTGAAAGACAAAGAGGAAAGAAGAGGCAGGGAAAGTCTTTGATAAGACTACATTTGTAACAAAACAGCACTTGGTGATGTTATTCAGAACATAGTTGATGTAATTGCATTAAAATTTAACTGCTGTCAAGCAGTTCAGAAGGGATTGGTACTTGAGCTGCTAATGAACTTGTCCCCTGAATTTAAAAGTCTCAAAGAGAGGAATAGGGACACAGATCTTACTGCACCATTGTAGTCTGTGTAAGTTTGAGTGTTAGCTTAAAGCTTGTGAAACAAGCTCTTGGGCTCAGAGCCAGCACCATGCAGGGCTTAGACTCACAGGGCAGTAGAGCCCCTTCTCTCTCACCTGGATAACTTCCAGCTTTTTCTTGGTTGCTTCTATGAACTGGCAGATGGCCATGTAGATGAACTTGTACTGGGCCTCCGTCTGCACCATCCCAGATCGCTGGGCCCTCACCATCTGGATGGTCTTCTGGATGTCAATGTCGCAGTCCAGCCCTAGCAAGGAGCACCAGAAAAGCTTATGGACATGTTCACTGCCCCCTCTCCCAGTTCTCTACCAAAAGCAGCCACAGTGGAGGACAGTCAAGAAGTTTCCACCTCTTTCCATACTCTATTCTTGTATGGACGTCCTATCTCTCCCCCTACTCAGTATCTTTCAAGTCTGGCCTTGGAGGAAGAGCCAAAGCTCAGGGAAGGCTGACACCATAAGGAGTGGATATGGTACAGAAATCCAGCAGAACAACTTTCTTAGGGTCATGGCAGGATCTTCTCCCACTGATACCTGATAGTTTTCATCCCTTTGCAGCTGATCTTAAAGGCAAAGCCCTACTGGGTAGTCCAGTTCATTTTGAGATCCTTTGGGGTCCTCTTACCCTTGGTGGAGATTGTTTCCACTATCATATCAATGACGATGATAGTCCCAGTGCGGCCAATCCCAGCACTGCAAGGAGAAGACAAGCGGTGGTCAGAGCAAGACAGCTCCTGAAACAAAATGCAGCTGCTTCTGGGGAAGTATGTGGCTCATAGCAGCTGTTCAGCAATGCCACAAAAGTCACGGGTTCAACAGTAGGGAGTTTGGTGTGGGGGCGGAAGAGGAAAAAGCGAACATTGGCACTGGCATATGCTTCACTCACAAGTCCTGGGATACAGCTGGAAGCAGCAGGACAGACTTTCCATATCTCACCCTAGATAAGGGATGCAGGGTGCTTCAAACTCCAGCCTCTGCACTAACCTGCAGTGTACCACAATAGGCCCTGCGTTGGGGATGCTCTCTTGCTTCTGGTTTATCTGGTCGAGGAAGCTGAGGACTCCTCCCGGCTCACTGGGTACACCATGGTCAGGCCAGCTCAGGTACTGGTAGTGCCAGATCTCACGCACAGCCTTGCCCTGAGAAAAGCAAAACCACCCCCCTGGTAAAACTGCAACCCGGCCCTCTCCCTGGCCTCTCTTCCAGGGAGAGGCAGGTCTGAAGCCAGAGTGTCTCCTGCACACTTCTTTGTGATTCCACCAGTGTGATTCCAGCCCAAACCAGGTGGGAACAGCAGCCCCAAGAATGATAAAACAGCAGCATCATCACAGCACCCAACAGTTCCCAGGTTTAGGTGTATGGTGGCTGTTAGACCCAGGGGTTGGATGGCAGCCCTTGGTCAGACACACTCACATTATCCTTCGGGCACACGCAGAGATGCCGGAGTTTGTACTCCAGTGCATCGTGCTCCCCAGTGTTCTGCACAAGGTAGGGACCGTACTCCTTCGTGCTGCCCAGCTCTGGCCAGTACGGCACACATTTGTTCTGTGTGGGCAGAGAGGTCAGGGTGAGGATGATCAGAAGGTAGGAGAGAGAAAAAGCAGAGTGATGGTTGAAAGGGAAAAGAGACACCTCCAGACTCACCCGGCCTTTTTCTACCTCCCGCGTTGTCATCACAATAATGCGCGTGTTCTCCTGCCACACCATTTGCCACAAGTCATTGACTGTGGCATCCAGGCAGCCCTGGCTGGCGATGTAGGTCTTGGTGCACTCATCTGGGCTGATCAGGGTGTTCTGAGTGTGGACAGAGGAGGGTCAGGAGGGCTACAGGAGCAGGCAGGCCTTCCCCTGCTTTGTGTTTGGGCACACAGCCATCTTTCAAGAATCTCACCTTGACATAGTTGGCATTGATGTAGTCAGATCCAGGTATATTTGGGTCCCTTCCCTGGAGGATGACTCTGGAGTGATCAACTGGGGGTGAAGAGAAAGAATGAACAGTGCAATGAGATACTCCATGCACAGCCACACGGAGCTCACTCACTGCCCCATCCCACCTTGGTCATCATTCCCAGTGCATGCCTTGTATCCTTAGCTCTCCCTCTCTGGGTTCAGACCAATCTCTCTCTGTCCTCCCATCTCTCTGCCTCTGTGATGGACCACAGAAGCTAAATGGGTCCAGTGCAACCCTCCCTCCTTCCTTCAAGGACAGGAAAAAGCTGTGACTTCCCTCATCAGCTCTTAAATCCTCAGTGTAACACCTTGTAACCTGCTCTGGAGGATGGAGTGGGCTGAGGCAGGGATGGCTTGGACAGCTCTTCATTACCTGTGTCTATTTGTTTCTTTTATAGTGGAGAAGCAAGACTCACAAGGCAGTATGTTCTTGTATCGGTTCTTGCTCTTATTTTCAGGTCTCTGGCCCTCATGACGGTCAAACAGGTGCTTAGCTTCCTGTTTTTGCAGGCTCTGAGAGCAGAAGAAAGAACAGCCATGGCAAGGTCACAATGTATGACAGGGGAGGTGGGCACTAGGAGGCCCAGTGGTGGCTCTGATGACACGTGGGCATGCTGCGGGGGAGCAGAGAAGTGAAAACTAAACCTAGACTTGAGAAGTCCGAGGTCTGTGCCCTCACTGTCTTGGTGACTCACTCTCCCAACCATAAAAAAGCACATTTCTACCTCACTGGTCTTAGTTAAAGGTGAGACTCACTTCCCAGGGGAACTGGTTCCAAATACAGATTTCTTTCAGAAATAAATTGACAAGACACACAAGAACTTTGTGTACAGTACAGGAAGAAATCAAGGGTGGAGAATGAGATGGTGCATGCAAAATTCCCAAAAAGCCAAATAATGTCCCCCTGCAGTTTCTTACATCAAATTCCTCCCAAAATCCAGCCTTGGATGTCTCCTCAGAGAGACCTGTCTTCTTGTTCAGTTCCTGCACTCTGTTCTCAATGTCAGCAGCATTCACCCTTGTAGCATAGTAGGGCTGGGGATGGGAAAACACAATAGGTGAGAGTGAGACAGAATGAGAGATGCTGCTGGAGAGCAAAGTGTCCTCTGTGCACCATGGGGAAAAAGAAGCAAAGGGACACAAAGCAGAAACAAACAGCAAATCAGTCCCTCCAAAGGACCTCTAAAAACCAGGAAACTGGACTTACCTGCTTCAGGTACACAAAGGAACCAGACATCTCCTCAATTCCAATCTTCTTGAAGTGCTCCACCAAATCTGTCAAGCTGTCAAACATTTCAGCACCTCCAACTGTGTAGCGTCCATTCTAAACAGAGGAAGAATGTGTAATGTCTCATTCATAACAGAATCATGGAATAGTTTGGGTTGGAAAGTATCATAAAGGGCAGCTAATTCCAAACTCCCTGCCATGGGCATGGACAGATTCCACTAGACTGGGTTGCACAAAGCCTCCTCCAGCCTCGTCTCAAACACTTCAAAGAATGGGGCATCCACAGTTTCTCTGGGAAACCTGTGCCAGTGCCTCACCACTCTCACAATAAAGTATTTTTTTCCTAATATCCCATCTATACCTATCCTCTTTCAGTTTCAAAGCATTCCCCCTTGCTCTATCACTCCATGCCCTTGTAAATAGTCCCTCTCCAGCTTTTTCAGGAGCCTCCTTTAGGTGCTGGAAGGTGCTGTACCATCTCCCCAGGGCTTTCTCCAGGCTGCACAGCCCCCACTCTCTCCACCTATCCCATAGACAAAGCTGATGACACTCAAGAAAAAGGCAATGCTGGGGTGCAGATCCATAGGCACCACCCTGCACCATCTAGAAAAGCATTTCCTCTGGCAGGGAAGTCAGAGTTTGCTGTGAGCATGTGGAGTTCATGGCACAGTGGTCTCAGGGTAAGTGCTCTCAGTGATCAAAGCCCTGAGAAGGTGTATTGCCCTCCAATCTCATTTAAAGGTCAGGTGCATTCTCTCCTTGGAATCTTCTCATCCCACATGAAAGAAATAGGAGATATTGTGACAGCCATTTTGGTAACATCCATCAGACCACTGCCTCTCCTGCCCTCCCTCTGCTCACCTCACACATGATCTTGATGTGTGTGACTTTGAGACGGGTCCCAGAGGCACCGGTTGCCCCAGCTGGAGCATCAGACCCAGGTTTAGGCTGGTCAGTGAGGACAGACAAGACAAAGTCCCCGGGTTTGCTGAGGCTCTCCCGCACCAAGAAGGTCCAAGGAGTAGCTTTGGCCTGGAGCAGTGACTCAGCTGCAGGGCCTGACAGATGCCCATGGTACCACCTAAGAATAGACAAGAGAGGGTCAAAAAAGAGTTGGAGATGCAGAAAGTGGATGCCCTTGAGCTGATGAGTGAAGAACAGCAATACTGGGGAAGGATGAGGGAGGAAGAAAGGAAGGGGGAGACAGAAGAAGGAATAAGAGAGGGAAGGAGGAGCAGGATCTTGGGAAAGGCAGATGAAATCAAAGATGGCCAGAAGAGGAAAGTGCAAGGGATGAGGTGGAGACAGAAGGGATCTAGGGAGCAGAAGACTGGTACCAGAGGACACAGTGGGAAAACACCAAGTGTAATCCATTGTGTGACACACGCATAGGCACAGGTAAACCTGTGCCTGGCACAGGTAAAACTGCCTGGAATACCAGTTGGGAGAAGGCAGTCTGTGTGTTTCAGCACCTCACAGTATTATTTGGATTGTTGCTTTACTGCTGCAGGGGGCTCTCCAAACTCAAACACCAGGGAAACAAAAATAAGCCCCCACTGAGTTAGAAACTCTCCCACCCTATTTAGCAGCACCCAGATGGTTGTGTTGAGATCAGATCCATTAAAGAACCATTCCAGCAACTCCTCTTTCTGAAACTCAGTCATCTCTTCACTCAAAGGATAATTCCCATTCTCTGGGCACAGCACACTGCAGCAATCACCCTGGCCACAGGAGTGAGCACCAAGAGCTGATCCATGTGCACATTCCTGTCCTCAATGCAAACACTCAGCATCTCCTCCTAGCAGAAGGTCAGAATCATCCCCATTTGACCAAGGTGTTCCTGCCTTGCCATGGGGATGTGGGAACAAATTTACTTCCCAAGGAGCAGGTAACAGGGAGGGCCTGGTATGGTACTGGTGAACTTCACATTGTTAGGGGGATATTTGTTCCTAAGAACTGAGGTGGAGTTCAGGAGGCCATAGCCCAGTCACAGAGGCAGCTGGGGCATTCATTCATTCTCCCCTGCATCTGGTCAGAGCAAGGGGCTGCTCCACAGACAGCAAGAGGTTCACACCGTTATTGGCACCAGCAAGCAACTTTTGTTGACCCTCACTTCACGCACTGCAGGAAGCAGCTGGTGACTCTCAGTGCACGATTGTCATTGATTTCTGAACCTCTTCTCAGAGAATTGTTCAGCCACCATGACTGAAGATGCCACCTTGGGATTGGTTGGGCCCTCCTGCTCATCAAAGAGGTCTCCCAGCCTCTCCTCCACATGTAGGATGGGGTTAATGGGTCCCATTCCTCCCTCCCCCAGCAAAGCCCAGCTTTTCAAAGCCACGTGACGGAAAATCACTTGGGGAGAGTGAGAAGAGCTTTCGTAAGAGCCTGAAGGGGGAGGGGGTAAGTTTCCAACCGCAGAAGGAAGAGAGGAAACTGCAGGGCCACGATGCAATGGCCTTGACTGGAGAGGACAGCCAGCAACAGACCTGCCCCCTCTGCAGCCTGACCCCAGAGCAAGCTGGGGTGTACCCTGATGTTTCGGCTCAGGGCATCTCTGCTCCCTGCCTCCAGGTGCCCAAGGAGGACCTGTGCAGAAAGGACTTCTCCACCCCAGAGCGGGGCATGACACCTCCCCCGAGCTGCATCAAAGGGCCTGAAAGCAAAACACAAGGGCAAAACCACCTGATTTGATTTAGGAACTTGGTGTCAGAGACACACGCAAAGTGGGGACAGGAAGGAGACTAAGCAGGCCAGGAATAGCAGGGGAACATGGTCCTGCTCTCAGCTACGTGAGTCACCCAGGCCTAGAATAACCAAGGAGGTCTGGGGCAAGACTGAGGGCTTCCACACAACATGTCTCTCCACAGACCACTGCAGACCCACAGCGGACACCACAACCTTTGCTTTCAGAAACAGCATATAAATAGCAAAGGCTACCGGAAACCAGAAGTGAAAATAGAGCCCTATTAGGTATGCTGTGATGGATCAAGGTATGCACAGCTATTTCTGGGGATGCTGCCCCCATGGACACATAGGAAGTTAAGAAAGGAGGCACTTTCTGCAGGATTTGCTCTGGGGATGCAGGTAAGACAGAAAGGAGGCCATGAAACATCTCATCACAGACACAGCAGCTGCCTCGCTGTCCCTGTACCTCTCTGTTGTGGGGTCAGAACAGTTGAGCGGGTATCGCAAGTCGATGATGGTTCCATCTTTGTCCTGCAGCGAGCCCTGTTGCTGTGTGTAGTATTCCACCAGTTCTGACAAGGTGGCAAACTTCTCCCCTCCATACAGGTCATAGAAATCCCCAGTATTCTGGATGCGGATGTGGGTTACCTGATCACCAACCCTGGGGAATAAAGCACAGGGCAGTCCAATGAGGCGGCTGGAAAAGGGGCAGAAAAGTGTCCTGCACTACCTCCCACCATGGAACCAGAGCAAACCGTGCCCATGAATGGAAATGACTGGAAAGAGAAGCTCCTTGGGCAACTTGAGGGAGGCTCTAGAATATGCTGGGAAGCTGAGATTGTTTTACAGCTTGAAAAGAACTCAAAGGAATAGAGACAGGATGAAGAAGATGCCACAGGACATGTGAGGATATAGGCAATCTGTGTATGTAACACTGCAAAGACAGAAGCTGGGCTTCAAGTTACTTACCGGACTGAAAGAGAAAAATCCCCCTGATTCCTCCGACTGGGTCTGGCCAGGAAGCTCCCATGGACACCTCGTCCCTTCAGTAAGGCTTCAGCTTCCAGCCCACTCAGGTCACGGTGAAACCACCTAGCAGAGAAAATAAAAGCAAGACCAAGTGAATAAAATAGGTCAGGCACTACTGTGGAGATTTGTAGAGTGAAGAATGGTCCCTGATTGGCATCCCTAATAAAAGCCAGCAGCAGCATCCCTTCCTGCCTGATGCCTCCCCCAGTCTATGGATGGTTCCCATCAGAGAGGAGGCTTCCAGGGCCATCCCTGCCCTGATCCACCCTACTTCCCTGGTCCCATTCCTTACACACACAGACCTCTCAGACCCTCTTACCTCACCATTGTGGAGGGAGAAAGAAGAGGCGGCCAAGTGGCTGCCACCAAAGCAACCCAAAAAACTCAGAAGAAAAATCAGTTTGCGCTGGAAAGGAAAGGGAAGTCGGAGGTCTGTGCCGGGGCACCCAACACCAAACTGCTCCTGTGCCTCTTGGGAGCTGGCCATGTATCTCTCCTGGAGTCTACTCTCAGTCCATTCAGACCTTCTCTGTCCACATTTTCCTTGATCTCTGGCCTGCTGTGCACTGCTGCTGGGCACAGGCAGGCGCGAGCCCGTACACAGCGGGGGACGCGCGGCTCCGGGAACAGGAAGCGCTCTGAGCCATCCACTCCGCAGCCCCAAGCTGCTTTGCATACACTTCTGCTTCTCCTTTTGTGTCTTTCCTCCCCATAGCCCCTATTATTTTTGGGTCCCTGTTGTTAGCACACCAGGGCTGACTCTTTGCATACATCTTGGGTTCTGGCTGTGTTCACAAAACTCAGATCTGCACGTCCTCTGTTCCCCTTTTTCTCCGAAAGGCCAATGAGCAACATAAATGGTCCCAAATGTCCTACATGCTCTGTACAGGCACAAGGGGGAATCCGTCTGAACCCAGAGCTGCAGACTTCAAGGTCCAGGCTAGTGCTCTGAGCACAGCAGTGCCAGCCTGCCATGGGATGGGACTCACACAGGCATTGGTAGCTCAGAAGGGATGGGGAGGTTGGAAGAGGGTGGTGAAGCTGCCCAGGAAGACAGGCAGAGACCAGGACAAACAGCTACTACCTACAGAGAGCCCTGAGGGAGCAGTGTCGAGGACTTTCAAAATCCCAGCACCCCATACTGAGGCCAAAGCTGACAATCTGGACAGCCAGGTACAAAAAGAAGGAAAACCATTCCAGTTACCTAGCTGCTTCCAACTGTGGCCCATGACTGCCCTGTCCACAACACTGGCTTCCAGGTCTGCAGGTCTGGTTAAAGAATGGGAGCTAAGCAGTGGCCTAAGAGTGCAATCCAGCTGGCAAAGGAGCCTGACTTTTCCCTGAGGCCATCTCAGCTACCCTGTGTGGTGTGGGCAGCAGCAAGAGCCTTGATCATTTCAAGCAGCAGCAGCTGCAGACTTCCCCACACACCACCGGACTGGGAAATCCTGCAAAAAGATGAACAGGCTGCTAGCTAGACCTAGACAAAAACTCGTGGCCAAGACAGAAACCAGCAACAAAGGGAAGTACAGGAAAGACGAGTGGGAAGCTAAACTTCATTGCTAGAAAGGCAACCCAGGCACCTACAACAGCTTCCTTAGAAATGCTTCTGGTTTCATGTACATGGTGAGCTGGGGTGCAGTCAGCTGCAGGCAGCCAGAGGTACTGACTTAGAACTGATATTAAAAACTAAGGAGATTTCAAATGCATAGAACCAACTTAAGGGAACAACTGCACAAAGTTGTAGAAGTTGCACCTGAAAGACCTAAATCAATCTAGCAGGAACAAGAAACAAGTGTTGTTTACAGCTAAGGGAGAAAAGGCAGGAACTTCCAGGGAGAAGTCCCAAGAAATAATTCATGATATCAAAAGAATATTAGAGTATGCTGAGTCAGTATGAAGCCAAAGCAGATAAAACCCAAAGCTTAGGCACCCCTGTGCCCTACACTGACTGAAGAAAATCTGTCTGAGATCCAACTGAACATTAGTTGGACACAAGGGAACAGGGAAAGAACAAGGTAGTCAAGAGCCCAGACCAGAATAAGAAGGGGTGAGAGAGCACTTATCGCATGTAACTAAGTATCCTCCAGAAGGACAAGCCAGAGGGTGCAGTGTAATATCTTGACAGTATTTTTGTGGACACAAATCCCGTATCACATAATTTACAGGATGAGTTTATGCTTCTGCTTGGTTTCATTTTAAGAAAGGAGTGGATGCATGCAGCTGCCCTGATGTCTTTGATCTGGGCCATCTAATTAAAAACTACCAGTAAGGGATGGAAATGTCACCCTAGAGAAGCCATCAGTTGGTATCTTTGAGGTTGCTCTCCCAAATGGCTGCAGCATGGAACAGCTGAGCCACTAAATATAATAAGACTATAATTGAGCCACTAAAACACTTTTTTTTAGTATAATTAAGAGGTCAAGAGATTTCAGCAAAGAGACTACTCTTACACTGTTTGGCTTTACAGGTGTTAGAACCTCATCTTGTAAATCCCTCATGGAACCAGGCCACAGCTAGTGCAGTAACAAATTTACAGCACAAGATAAAAGAAATAGCTAATTAAAAGACACACACATCTGGATTGCTGCAAGAAAAAAAAAGGCCCTGAGAAACTGGAAAGGATCCAGCATAATGCCACTAATGCAATGAAGAGCCTGAAGCATAGTAGAGAGCAAGCTGGGTTTTTATTCAGCTTTAAGAAAAGATGCTTAAGGAGGGATTTAACATTTGTCTGCGACTACCTAAAAGGGGCTGTGGGGTTTTAGAGACAAATGAGTCAGGTACTTTTTTGTGGGACACAATAAAAGGACAAGAGGCAACAGGCATCACTTGCAGCAAGGGAAATTCTGATTAGGTATCAGGAAAAACTGCACACATGCTCGCTCCCCCGCAAAGGAAGTTCAGCACTTGCCACTTAGGTCCCCAGAACAGCTAAAGAATCTCCACCATGGCAGGTGCCAGGACTCACCCGAACAAGGCCCTGAGCCACCTGAGCTGGTTTTGGGGTGAGCACTGCTGTGAGCAGGGGGTGAGACAAGCCAATCCTGAGGTCAAAATGGTTGTCAAAGGAAGAGCAGAAAGAAAGATTATGTATAGAGTTTCTTTTGCTCTTGTACTTCCTAAGCCTCCATTATCAGGTACTTGTAGTCAACTGTCAAACGCATAACAAATTTTGAATCCTTTGGCAAAGAGTTTCTTTGCTCAGTTACAGAAACACTCCCTCCTTTGACTCACTTATAACCTGCTCCCTGCCTCTTTTTTAACACCTGGTTGTTGTAAAGAAAAGAAAGTCATGGGGTGATTCCTGTTTCTTCTCCCCTGCTCTAAGCTGCTTGTGGTAAAGGACCTGAAACATCCATGTCCATCCTCAACTCTTTGCCAGGCTGAAGACTCCAGCCCTACTAAGGGGTTCTTTTTGGACAGAACTATTCTACACCTCTGCTGTCCCTCTACGATATTTCCAATTCTGGCATCTTGATCTGGAGATAATAGTGAAGGTGGGCACAGAACCGTGGTGTTCAAAATGCTGGTGAGTCATGGACAGCAATGACTTCTGATGTTCACCACAATCAAGCATTCAGCTAACAATTGCATGGACTTCTATAATCAAAGTCTCACTCCAGAAAGGTTACAATTAGTTCACAGTCATTGTTTTGTATGCAATTATTTTATTATTTTTCTGTATGAACACTGTTTTACATAAGCCTTTTCATCTGCTGTTCTACTGCCCACTCATTCACTGCCACTAGGTCTTTCCGAAATTATTCACAAGTCAACTCCCACCTTATTATCCTGAATAACTTTCTACCATCATCCAATTTGCTCACCTCACCAAGCTGTATTCCCAGGTCACTTGGCAATACTCAACAGTGTGTACTTCAGATTAAGCCCCAGTGATCTGACCACTCATGACTCCCCTTTGCTGTAAAAATGAGATGTTAATTCCCACCTTCCATTTACTATTCTCTAATAATTCTTTACTCAAGAAAACCCATTTGTTTGTTTTTTGGTTTAAATGTCGTGATTTCAGCCTTATTTAAAGACTTTGATGGGAAAATCTTGTCAAATTCTTTAAATCCAAGCAAACTGTACTGGCCAGACTTGCCTTATCCACAAGCTTGCTAATTCCCTCAAAACCTTCCAGTTTTACAGGACCATATTTGCCTCTACAAAAGCAGGTGCCAGCACTTTCTTCAATACCACATTCATTGCTTTCCCCATTATACTGTGTACCCTCTTGCTCAGATAATGACTTTATCATTCCATGCTTCCCTCACGTTTGAGGGGAGCTAATTTGGAGCCCTTTCTGAGAATGAGCATTGCATTTGTTACTTCTAAATCAAAGCCCTGAGATGATTTCAGACAGGAGGTTTTGCTGTTCTCTACAGAACTCCGTTGTAGTTCAGACATCAGTGCAGAGCAAAGGCTGCCCGGGAATGGGCAGATGGACCATCTTCCTGTGACTTGCCAAAGCCACATGCTCTCCACTAGGCCATGGGGCTCCAGGACAGTGCTGGACCACTGTGGTTGCCCAAATTCTTACCAGAGAGTAATGCCAGTGCGAATCCCATTTCCTGACACTCTGCCACGGCAGTCTCCAGAGCAGGGTGGGTGTTTGGACTGACTGTGGGGATTGTATGTCCCACTCTTCATTCCTTAAAGGGCTAGAAAGACTGCAGCAAATAAAGGAATAACCAGGATTTAAAAGTCCAGGCAGCTGACATCTCCCTCGGCAAAACCCTTCAGAGATGCTGCAGCTGCAGGGTGGCAGCGAAACTGCAGCAGACTGGACATCACAAATGCTGCTTGCTCGTTAACAAAGTGAGAAGGAGCAACAGCAGCAATATAAAGCACAGAAAGCTCCAGTCTTCTGGCTACCCTTACCAGAGGGCAGGCCCTCTGGCTATCTGTAATAGGCAGCTCCTATTGGAAAGTGGGCTTTTTTCCTTTCTGTGCCTGATTCCTACTGCTGATACTTTTACAACTCTTTGTTTTCTCGCCCTATCTAGCATTCACAGCACTCACCCACGGGATGGCATCAGGGTCTTGTCTCTCAGATCCCCACTGATGGAGGACTGACAGGAGCTGGTGGAGGAAGTACCACAGCCCTCAACCAAGGGGGGTCCTACTAAAGAAAATAAAGCAATATTGGAATTACCAAGAAAGGCTCTTGAGACGGATTTGGGAGAGAGATCAAAGACCCTGACAGAGGAGAGGTGGCCTGGCACCCTCCCGGCAGGGCTGGATGCTCATGGCGGTGCTGGAGCAGCAGCTGGCAGTGCTGGCGGCTGCAGCACCTTCCGTGACTCACCTGAGCCTGATCCGCACAGGCAAAGCCCCGAACTCCGCCTGCTCCCAGGCGGACTAAGAAGAAGGTAGCTCCAGGTCAGGCAAACTTCAGGCCTCAAGCTGAGGGCTTAATTTTCACCATTTGCAAAGCACTTCCTGGACTGTAGTTAATGAATAATCAGAGGGGTGGGGGAAGGCCAAGGCCAAGCTCGGAGAGGTAGATGGAGACGGAAGGGACCGACTGCTCTTCCTGCTTCCCATCCACTGAGCTCACGCCCTCGCTGGCTGCATTCCTGCCCGGTTTGTAACTCAGAGCACAGAAGGCAGAACCCGACACAGCTTCCTCACACCTGGCTTGCAGCTCCCTGCTCTCCCAGGCTCCTTCACTCGCAGCCTTTTCCCCCCCACCCCGCCGCCAAAGACCTCAATTCTTCCACGGGCAACAGCGGCAAACGGCAGGAGGCTGCAAGCAGGCATACCCGATGTTCCTCTGAATCACACTGGAAAGGAAACATCGCGAAGGAGCAAGGCTGCACCACTAGGTTGATCCCTCTGCAGTCCAAAAAAACGTGAGATAAAATTTTTATGTTGTTTATGTTGTTCTAATCCAGGCTGCAGCCAAATGGGGCAAGCCCAGCCCTCCCACGCTCAGCCGCTCCCTGCTGCATCTCTGTGCTGCCTTTTTCACTAAGGATAATGTGCTGGATTGCACATCCAGCCATAAAACAAGGCAGCCACAGGCACTGCAAGCAGAAATAAATTATCACTGACCCTGCTGGGGATAGGGGCCTCAATGGCATTTACACCACCTGCTGTACTAGAACGGTACTAGATCGTGTTGAGGGACACATTTCCTAGCACGCTTCAAACAGCACATCTGAAAACGCTTGCCCTTGTAAAGTGCTTAACAGCTGTCTCTCTGATATCAGGTCCTAGGGCTTCACACCGAGGATCTGCACAAACCTTTCTGCAGAACGTGGACTCCCAAAACAGCATTTCAAGTGCAATGCAGAGAGCACTGCTGAACCTGCCTCTGCACCAGGGAGCAGCACTGCTGAGCTCATTCATAAAACACGGGCATTTTCAATACAGGTTTTATTCACGAGCAACACACGAGCGGGCACGAAGCATCCCATTCCTTCCAGGTCCGCGTCTCCCTTGTTCAAGTGCCCCGCACCCAGGGCTGACAGGACCTGCACCTCGGAAGGAGCAGCGGGAGAACTCCGCGGGCTCAGGAGGCAGCAACTCCGCCGGTGCCGGCCCCGTGCGGCGGCAGCGTCATGGGCGGCAGGAACATGGCCTTGAGCTTTCCCGACATGCTGGCGATCTCCGGGTCCTGCGACTCGTACGACTTGATCAGCCGGGCGAACTTGAGGACGCCTGCAAGGCAATGGGGTGGGCGGGACGCCCCGCTGCCCCGGCGGGCCCGGAGCATCCCGCCCGGCGGGGGAACAACCCACCTTCGCCGTCGCTGCTGAACCCGTAGGCCTTGATCACGTCCTGCTGGATCTGGGTGGCCACGGGCAGAAGGAACTGCAGCATCTTGCCCATGTCGTTGCAGGCGTTGTCCCGAGCCTCCTCCATGCGCTGCGCGTTCTCGGGCGCCCCGAACGCTTTGATCACCTCGGCCAGCACCGCTGCGGGACACGGGCACTCAGCCGCCCGCCGGCCTCCCGCATCCAGCTACGCCGTACGGGCACTCCGCCGCCGGCCCGCCCGGGACACGGAACCTCCCGCACTCACCCTTCGCCTGTTCCGCGCTCAGCGCCGGCGGCACCGAGGGCTGCGCGGAGGCCGCCATGGGGCGCGGCGGGGCGCCCGCGGCTCCGGTCCCGCACGGACGGGCAGCGGCCCCAGCCCGGCGTGGCCCCAGCGCGCCTGCGCCTCCCCGCCCCGCTCTGCCATTGCACCGCTGTCAGGGGGCGGCTTCCCGCGGGCGCGGGAAACCTTACTGGACAAATTCTAAAAGAGCTGAAATCACTGCCGGGATTACCGCCCGTGCGAGGGCCCCGTCCGGCCCGACCCACCCTGGGTGAGGGCGAGTGCCGCTCTTCTCTCGCGTTATCTCCCCCGCGGGCCCCCGAACCGGCGCCACCCGTTCGCCCCGATCCGCGCCGATACCGCCGGCCTCCGCCGCCGCCGAACGGGCCCCGCCGCACCGCCCGGACCGTATGCAAATTTCTCACTTCTCATTGGCCCGCGGCGTGCGCGCCCCGCCCCTCCCCGCCCAGCGGCTCCGCCGCGCCTTTCCCGAGGCGGGTCCCACTTCCATCCTCTCCCGGGAGTGTTTATGCCCTTCCCGTCCCGGCCCCAGTGAAAAGAAATGAACACACGGGAGTCCCGTTTCTGGAAGGGTTTTTTTGTCTTTTTTTTTTTTTTTTTCCCTTTTTTAAGAGCTTCATATATATATTTATATATATAAATTATTAGAATGTGTGTCGGGGCTCGGGAGTGCGTGGGGAACGTCGTTTGGGTGGTCGTTTTCTTTTTCTTTTCCATAGCTGGGTTGTTGGTTGTTTTTTCCTTTAATGGTTAAGTAAATATATATATATATATATGGGGGACCAATCGAGAGATACAACTGTGAAATCAGAACACGCACGCGGGGTCAAGGGAGTCACAAGTTGCTACATAAAACTGCCACGTCTAATAGGATGTGCATGAGTTAAAGTACATCAATTAGGATGGGTGAAGGGAAAGGGGCAGCCACCATCTTACAGACAGTCCCAGGACGCGGTGTTACCGCTCGGCCACGCCAGCTCTCCCCACTGGGCTCAGAGGGGTCACGGTGGTGACAGCAGTCCCCAAAACAGTCTGCTGGTGCTTCGCACCTCATGGCCGTGCCCGCTCCCATCAGCTGGGGAAAGCACAGCCACCGTCCGTCCTGCAAACAGTCCTGCGGTGCTTTGCACCCCGATGGCTGGGACAGGACCCTCCACAGGCAGGAAGGGGCCTGGAACGCTTTGTTTGCATCTGAAGGGATGTTGGGAGAATGGGAAGCTGCTCTGGCTAATCTGAAAAAGTTCCATGTTGCTTTTCTGTATCGCTAAGCAGTATCTTACACCTAAAGGGGGGTGGGGTGTTGAGGAGGCATCTTGAAAAAAGGCTCTTTTGGGTTTGCAGTTATTTCTTGGCTGCACCTCCTCCTTGCAGAAGCAGAAAAGGCAGGAGCATCCTGTACATGAAGTCCTGCAATGCTCTGCACTTTTTATTTAATGCAACTGTTCCCCCAAAACAAAGGATGGAGCTGCTGCCACCCTGAATTCACGTCAGTCTTTTGTCTTTCTGAGCTCTGTGCAATGCCGATTCTCTTTTCTTCAGAGCTCAGCTGAAATCATGTTCTGATCGCTTCAGGTCCATTAGTGGTGTTTCAGTCCCTCCCCATTTTCTCTCCTCCACTTTTCCCAGGATGCCATCCTGTACTTTTTGTCATCTTCTCTTGTACTCTACTGCATGGTGCGATCAGGATGTGTCACTTTGCAGCTTCCCCTCCCCCAGGATTTGGTTGATTGATTGCTCCTCTTGAGAGAAAGACATGATGATGTCACACTGACAGTAGAAGTCCATTTAAAGGGGTTTATCACTTTCCTTCTTCAGGTGGCTAGGATAAAAAAAGAGGAACAAGGTGAGAGTGAAAGGGAAAAAGGTAATTTACTACATTCCCCTGCCTTTGTTCATCTAGACCCACACAACACTGCCGGCTTGGGAAGTTCTGTAGATCCTTGAAGTAGGAGATACAACTTAAAACGTACAACATTGCACCTCTCTTTCCCAGTGTGCCTCCCCATGCACTTGTGAATGCCTTGCCTGGTAAAACCATCAAACCCTTATAAATGTTTTGTATTTTGGCAGGGGTGTTGGTTAGTCATAACTGCATTGACATGTGTGAAACACATATAAGTTATCTCCCCAGTCGGAGGGGAGGAGCTGAGACCTCACAAGGGATTAGCCACTGAATATCCACTTGCCAAGTATGACTTTCCTGTGGGCCAGCCCACAGCTGTGCCCCGTGGCAAAGTGTCCCTGTTCCTGGTGTGGGCTTGGGCACAGTCACCTGCTCCAAGGGCAATGCTTCCCTGTTCCCACTGCCTGTGCCAGCCCCACACCCGGGCTGAGCCTGGAGGCATTCTTGTGAGGAGAGAGCAGCTCCACACACCTGTAGTAGTCCTCCTGCGTGGGGAGCGGCACGCCGTGCAGAGGGTGGTGGGCATGGAGCCACTGCTGCTGCTCCAGAGCCAGGCGCTGCAGCTCAGCCGACTGCGCATGCATGGCCTGCAGCTGGTGTGCCGCCGACATGGGTGCCGAGAGGGAGCCTGGCAGGTCCCTGTAGGGTGCGGCTGCAGCCAAAGGTGACACAGAGAAGAGCCAAGTTAATGCCCCATCCAAGGCCCCCGCAGCTCAGTCAAGACCCTGCTGCACTCCCATTCCCATCCCTGCCCATGTGCAGGACCTGCTCATCCTGACAGCGTGGGCCTGCCCTATGCTCTGTTTAACAGACCTCAGTTTGGTCCTGTGACCCGTCAGGACGCCCCTGCCCCTCGGAACTCCGCTGATGCTCTTTGGAGGAGAACAGCAGTCCCTGTGAACTTCCTTACCAAAAAGCTGGTGGCGCAGCACTTCATTCTCATGTAGAGGGTGAGGCAGGAGAGGGTTGGGGATGGTTCCAGCTGGGTATGGTATCCGGGTGAGGTGTGATCCCGAGGCGAGGGGGTCGATTAGAGGGTGAACGGAGGCTGAGGCTGGGAAGAAAAGATACCACAAGATAATTGCCCCAGTCTTTGTAGCAGGTAACACAGAGACAGGCACAGGGCCACATAAAACAGATATGGAGAAAGAGGGTCAGGGTGTCTTAGGAATGGGATGATTTCACAGCTAAACAACACCGTGTCATCTCCTTCTGACCGTTACTCTTTTTGCCACGTGAACCAGTCTGGCAGAGCTCTGTCCCTACACACCTTGGGAAGAAATAATGCTCCTTAGAAGTACAGCTTCTTAAAACTTCAGTAGGCTTCTGCAAGGACCTGCTCTGAAATCAGGTCTGCACCCCTATCATGCCTATCTGTCACCCTGACAGCCATTCACATGCACGCTTGTACTGGGTGCTTTCTTTTCCAGGTCTTATCCAGGACAGATTCTCTTTCTAGTGGTTTGGACTCACAGCCAGAGTAAGGTGCCCAGCCACGGATTGGAGGGAAAATGGACATTCATTTGTACCTTGTGCCATCTCTGAGCAGTTGCAGCTGCTCAGAGCCACCGCCTGTGACTGCTACCAGACCCCACTGACTGCTCACAGCACCTGAGCAGGCACAACACTTTTTTCCTATTGCACTGTAGCTTGGGCTTTGCTTCCCTGAGATCTTCATCCCTAAACATTTTACTTTGCTTTCCTGTAGGATGTGGAAATGGAAAAGACCACCATCCAGTTTGGAAAAACAGCAGTCTCCAGTTCCTTTCCCATCCCATCCCACTATCTGCAGCCATAGGAGCAAACCTGAGAACCAACATTTCATCAGTCCTAAGGACACTGCCAAATCTGTTCTCGCAGGGCTCCCGCTCCCTCTGCAGACTCCAGTCTAAGGAATGCAGCTCACAGCAGCACCACCCAGGCAGTCAGTGTGACTCTGGCCCTTGTACTGTGGCCCCAGAGATCCAGAACAAAAGAACACAGTGCAAACAATTTTGCTGGCCACTGATCAGTGGAGTCAAATCCTTTGGTGGGATGGGAGTGGGGGCAAAGAAAAATGACCATGATGTTTGGCTCTTCTGGCTGAAGATCTATGGCCTCAAAGTTTAGTCTCGTCAGCTTTTAGGGTTCACCAGAGCCAGAGGGAGGGAGCGCAAGGAAGTCACAGGGGGACAGAAATCAGGGCTTTGTACAGGGCACCACCGCCATGCGGCCCTTACCTGCGTGTATGGCATCCTGCTGGTGGAGATGGAGGTGAGAGTGGATGTGGGAATGCTGATGATGATGAGGTGTCACATTGAGCATCTGCAGCCGGGCCAGAGGGTCATTGCTGAGAGCAGCCACCCGCTCGGCGTGCTGGCGTTCAGCCGCCAAGCGCTCGGCGTAGGACATGTCTGGACGAAGGGTCGGGCCAGCTGCCAGCGCCAGCCTCTCCCGCTCCAAGTGGCCCAGCCCTGGGTGGAAGGGAAAAGCGGGATGAAGGCCAGGGGCCGTCTGCAGACTCAGCCCGCCGTGGCGTGGGAACGGATCCATGGCAGCAGCTGGCACGGCATGGAGCTGCTCCAACTCGGCCGGTTTGACTTCAAAGCCAGGTTTGAGACGTTCACGCAGGTCCCGGTCCCTCAGGTCTCGTTCGCGGGCCTCCCGCTCCCGCAGCTCCCGCTCCCGCGTGGCTGGATCGCTGCTGTAGATGGCTGGCACGTTGTACCCCAGCAGGCCCGGGTCGACGGCGCCCAGGGGCACGTAGAAAGGGTGGTTGCGGTTGCTGGGGGACATGACATGGGGCCGGGCGTACTCGCTAAGGGTGCGCAGAGCCGGGGTGTCAGGGCCCAGGTATGGGGGAACAGTCGCTACGGCACTGCCCTGCTCGAAGGAGGGGCGGTGGGGAACCGGCCCGAGGGACGAGCACTCGACCGGACGGCCCTCCTGGGCCATCTTCTGCAAAAGAGCAGAGAGACCGGCTTCAGGGTCCCAGCGGGAAGAGGCCGAGGGGGCCCTTGAGCATCCGCCCTGGCTGCGCTGTGGCAGTGGGACCCCCAGACCTACCACACTCCTCTCCAGCTCCCGTTCCTTCTCCCGCTCCCGCTCCTTCTCCCGCTCCCGTTCCCGTTCACGCTCCTTCTCTTCACGGGCCTTTTGCTCAGCCTCTCGACGCACTTTCTCCACCAAGTCTGCTCTTTTCTTGGCCAGCTTGGAGCCATCAAGGGGCACAAAGTACAGGTCTGTGCGGGAGCAGGAGTTGAAGCCACGGTCCAGGTGCTTGTTGAATCTGGGGATGAGAGGTGAAGCCTATCAGTGCTGACAGGGATGGTGTGCAGGGATGGGGACAGGGCCAGGCACTGTGGGAAAGGCACCGTGGGAATGTGCAGGACATCATGAAAAACGCGAAAGGGCATAGCTGCACCTCAGGCTTGGGGTGATTTCCTTTCCCTGCTCCATACATCCCTCCCCATCCTTTGGAGAAACCAGTCTCCCCTCACCTGGCTGACTGGCTGGCGTGGCTGGGCACATCCACCACCTTGGGGGGCGGCGAGGGGCTGCGGGCAGGCGGCACGGGGCTCTCCGGGGGCTCGTACTCCTCCGACGGCTCCTGCTTGATCTGAGCAGCGCTGAGGGGGAGCGGGGGTGGCGGCGGGGCAGGGGCAGCCATGCTCCCTGGCAAGGGTGGTGGGGCAGAGGGGGCGGGCGAGGGGGCTTTGTAGCCCCCCGCCACAGGGGAAGAGGCCACCCGGTAGCCAGGAGGGGTGGCTGCACGGAAAGGGGCAGCCGAGGAAGTGGGGGGCGAGCCTGGCTTGTAGGGGGCTGGGGGCTGGAAGGTGGGGACAGGGGAGGCCGCCCGCTTCCCATATGGGGCCACAGCCGACGGGGGTACCGGAGGCGAGACCGTCTTGTAGGGGGCTGCGGAGGGGGAGGCCATGGTGGCGATGACGGTGGAGAGGGTGGTGGCAGCAGAGGTGACTGGAGGGCCAGCCCCATGAGCAGGGGAAGGGGGTGGTGGCGGGGGGAAAGTGTACGTGGCAGGACTCTGCCCCGGAGGGTGCGTGCACATGCTGGGGTAGCTTCCCTGGGAAGAGGCAGCAGAGGAGGAAGAGGAAGAGGAAGAGGAGGAGGACGAAGAGGAGGAAGAAGGGGCAGCGGCCGCAGTGGCAGAGGGAGCCTGGCTGTAGGCGGCCTGGCTGTGCGGAGGGTAGAGGCGCAGGCCGTAGGTGGGGTGGGAAGGGTGATGGCTGTTGGACTCCAGGCCGTGGGGATAGCCCCCGGGGGGCTGGGGAGGAGCGGTGGCTGCGGGGGAGACGCCCCCGCTGCTCCCGTGACCGTGGTGGTGCTGCTGGGTCGGCTGCTGGTGATGGGGGGACTGGCCAGGGAAAGGGGCAGCGGGGTGGGAGCCAGCATTGCCCAGGGGGCGGCTGTAAGGGGGTGGCCCCTGGCTCCAGACGGGCTGCGAGGGCAGGGAGGGCTGGGTGTACTTGGGGGGCTGGCTGGAGACAGAGAGGCCGCTGGGCGGGGGGAAGGAGTGCCCATAGGAAGCACTGTAGCTGGGCAGGGGCTGGCCCGGGGAGGGCTGGGGATACTGGGCAGAGGAGCTGGAGGGCGGCAGCGGTGGCGGGGCGTAGGGGTAGCGGGAGGGGGCCAGGGCCGGTGCCTTGTCCTGCCCCATGCTGTGGGGAGGGGGCAGGTGGCCGCTCAGGGCCTGCCCCACCATGCCCGGGGAGCTGGAGGCGGCCACTGCGTTGTTGAGGGGACGCAGGGCCGGCGGAGGAGGCAGGTTGGAGGAGACGTGGGGGAAGGAAGGGGCCGAGGCCGGGGGGGCAGCTGGGGGGTTGGCTGGGGGTGTCTTTTGAGGGGGGAGCCCTCCTCCTACCGAGGCCAGTGAGATCGGGGTGGTGGGTGGTGGATTGTGCTTGGCGCCGAGGGTCTGCTCACGGGCCCCTGGTGCGGGGAGCCCCCCCACACCACCGGCAATTTTGGCCCCAACCTGGACCACATTGGCCGTAGGGTAAAGGGGAGTGTGGGAGGAAGAGGAGGAGGAGGAGGAGGAGGAAGAGGAGGAGGAGGAGGAAGGGGGAGCAGAAGGGGCGGCAACAGCAGAGGAGGAGGAAGCGGAGGAGGAGGAGGCGGGTGTCTGTGGGGCTTGAGCCTGGAAAATGCGTGAGGCCTGTCCCTCCAGCTGGGAATGGTAACTTCCTGCTGGGGCTCCCTGGGGGTGCACCTCGCCCGGGAGCCCAAAGCTGGGTTCTGGTGGGCGGGCCAGGCCGTCGGGAGGGGGAGCTACCGGCGGGCTCTCGGGGAACAGCGGGGGGTGGTGGTAGGAGTGAGACGGCCCCTGGGACAGCACAGAAGAGGAGTCGGAGTCATTCTCCACGCTCCCAGGGCTGTAGACACTGGGCGAGGTGCTCCTGTTGTCCTGGTCAATGTCCCGTGGGTCGCTGCTCATCTCATCGTTGAAGCTGTGGCCATCGAGGCTGTCAACATCGGATGGGGATGGAGGACAGGGCAGCTCCTGAAGTAGGAAGGAGTAAAGGGGCATTATGAGGCCTCCCAAACCACGCGTGACACACATCAAGGAGGTCCCAGAGGACTCGTTTCCTGACCTTCCTCTGCCAACCCCAGCACTAGAAAACCTCACAGAGCAAAGGAGACATTGTCTGGCAAGGTATACATAACACCAGTCCTCCTGCCTCCTTCCCAGTGCTCTCAGATCCTTCATAAGCATTCCATGTTCAGGAAGGAGGTAACAATGGGTACCTTGTGTGAAGAGGCAGTGAGGGAAGGCAGGGAGCTGTTACACACAAGGCTGCGAGGGAACAGATACAGCACAGGTGATGGATGGGCTGTTGGCCAGGACATGGTATCACCACGGGCATGGAGCAGCACACACCACAGTGTTCCCAGCACAGGCCCCAGACCCAGAACTGCTCTTCTTGCCCCTGCCAAGGAGACCAGCTCCCCACCAGACCCCTATCGCTGTTCCACTCCATATTTCCAGGAGTTCCCCCTCCTTCCCAACCCTGCTCCTCTCCACCACCTGCTGCCTCAGACAATGTGCATTGGTGACTAAGCAGTCATTATGGGTAAGGGTAACTAACTCTAAGCAAGGGAGGCCAAGCTGAAAGAATATCACTCTTGAGCTGAACAGATTGTCCACATGGAGAAATTACAGAAGCGTAACCAAGGTGGTTGAATTATAACGACCTCTTGATGTGAGCAAGCATCCCCATGTTTGTAGGCCTTTAAGGCCAGATCCCTGAACAGGTTAACAGGGAATGAAGAAGCAGAAGAGCTGAGTCTTCCAACCACTCAACCACCAACTCATCCTGGTGCTCTCAGCATTTTGGAAAAGCCCTGCCACGAATCTGTGTGTGCATGAGCAGGTTTTCCACGACTGTCACCTGGAACTCATGGTGATTTAAGCACATCCATTTCACACTGCGCTGGGGATCAGAAGGGACCAACTCTGACCCAACCTGCGGCTGCACATGGAGCCAGGCTCTTGCCACTAAGCTGGAAAAGGCAGGACACGTCCCCAGCTCCTACAGCATAGCAGTCCTCTGAACACAAGGCAAATGAAACAGAGAGCCTCCATCTGCTCAGTCATCACTCCTGATGGCATTTCTGTAGCCAGGGAGATACTGTTTATGTTGGAAGAGCTGCAGTGCAAAACCCAAGGTGTCAGGGCTCCCAGTCAGCAGGAACTTCAAGCTGGGCAGGCATGAGCAGCACAGATAGGGAACTGTGGAGACTCCTTTGCTCTGGACTGGGCACATGCCAGCAATCATAGCAGGGAGAGCTCACCTCAGTTTTGGTTTTTTTGGGAGCACTGGTGTCTTCCCCTTCACTCTCTGAGATCTCTTCTGTTCGGCCCTGCTTGCTGCTCTTGGGGGTGCAGGATTCCTCCAACCGGCCCTTCTGCATGGAGACAAGGAGAACAGAGAGGTGGAGGGTTGTGGGGAAATCTTCCAAACCAACAGGCCTTCACAGACTGCAGCAGGTCATGTGTTGATAACACTAGCAGAGAAACGTGGACCCAGGATATGGCAAAAATTTGCCCTAAAAGGGTCTGGTAAGGCTGGACACCAGTTCTTTGGAAAGTGCAAGATGGTGAGGATGAGAGCAAAGAGGGATTCTGCCCATTTCAGGAAGCTAACCCAGCATGGGTTCCTTAGTGAATCTCTTCTGCTCTGTGTCCCTGGATCCTCAAATGGATCCCACCCAGTCTAGGCAGTCCTTGCACACCCCACACTTGTGTTCTAGCTGATATTACCTTTGTTGCTTGTCGGGATTTCTCAGCCTTGCCATCACTGCTGGAGGTGCTGACGCCACCAGGGGAAGCTCGACCCCGTGACCTGAGCTCCTCTCGGGGCCCCGGAGTCTCTTTCTTCCGTCCACTCCGCATTGACATCTAAAAGAGGGATCACTGTGTCAGTCCTGCTTTGCATGTCCCACCTCTCCTGCTCTGTGCCCAACCTCCTAAAGCCCCTGAATCCCTTTCACTCCACTGTGCCAAACTCATGCCCACAGGAATGGGCATTGCTTTGCAGGGAGCCTCAGTTCCAACCCACAGCTCCGGTCTGGCTCTCGTGTCCCACCCCCCTCTCCCACCTCACGTACTGAGTCCTTGTTCTGTCGTGTCTTCATTCTTTTGGGTGTGGGACCCCCATTCTCCTTGGCCCGGTTTGATGAAAACATAAATATTTATGGCTCCGCAACCCCCTTCGGCTGTTTCCGAGGAGATGGAGGTGGGCACTTCTTCTGGAAGTGGGGCTTACACCAGCCACGCAGTAAGATCCCACTGAATCCTGAAAGGCAGACAAGCAGATGAGCGGGGAGAAAGACTGAGTGGACTATAGAACATCCTTTTGTGGTTTGCTATAGAAATATGACAAAATTATTATTGTTTCCTTATTTAGAGACTCAAGGATGTTTACCAAGAATGCAATAAACTCTCCATTCAGTGTGGGAAAAGATTTGCCCACTGCCATATCTGATTTCCAATCTATAGGAGTGATATGTGCACAATGTGAGGTACTCATTTTTAATGGCTTCAAATTGGGCAGATTTAGATTAGATATTAGGAAGAAACTCTTTACTCTGAGGGCGATGAGGCACTGGCACAGGTTGCCCAGACAAGCCATGGATGCCCCAACCCTGGCAGTGTTCAAGGCCAGGCTGGATTGGGTTTTGAATAATCTGGTCATGTGAAAGATGTCCCTGTCCATGGCAGGGGTGTTGGAAGTAGATGATCTTTAAGGCTTCTTCTAATCCAAGCCATTCTGTGATTATCTACTTCTATCATTCGGGGTCCAATAATGATGCTTTGGAGGATGCAAGAAGGAATGATTATCAGGATACCTGTCCTCTGGAATAATTTTAGTATTTTCCTTGGGAAAAAAAATAACAGGAAAGCGCTTTAAAATGCTCCCAATTACAATTTTTCTGACTTTGTTAGCTCGTCTTCTCACTTGTCAGTGCAGAAAGTCACACCACCCTTACCTGGCCATGTGCTGTCATTTGCTAGCCCTGTGTCATTTGTCGTTCAGCAAAGTGGCCTTTTCTGAAGGGCACTGTACAGCCCTGCCCTCTCCAGAGCACATCCACATGCACTCATGCACCACCATGTTCTGCATAAAATATGCCAAGTCTTGCTTGGGCTGTTCCATGCCCAAAGTACACAAATAGGTGTGAGAAAACACATTATCTTTGCTTTTGCACGACACAGTCATCAGCTCTGTTTAGCCTGGAGTGCCTGCCAGGGTCTTCTCCTCCTCAATACATTGGATGTTTCTCAGTGTACCAGACCAAGTCATACCCAGGGATGCAGAGTACATCCTTACACTTTGCAGCAGCAGCAGATTTCTCAGATCCCTCTGGAACAATTTACAGCTTTGTGCCATGTCCAAAAGCATTTTGCTGTAGATATTTAATACCCTGTTCTATCACACAGTTCCTACTCTGGAGTATGAAAGTACCATGTTTGTGTTAGTTTGGGAACTGGAGGAAATTATTCAGAGGTACTGCTCCTGAAGTTAGCTTGCTTGAATCTAGCAAGCTAAAGACCTTTTGTACTTCTCTGCACTGCATACACATAACCAAAAAGACTTTATCCTTCCCAAGCCTGTTATTGGAGTTGCTATACTCAGCCTCTGGAATGGACAATCTGAAGACAAGGGAATGCATCCCATGGAAGAGGCACCAGGAGAAAAAAGCCACAACTACTGGGTTTTATTTTCTCATCTGGAAGCACAGAGAAGTTTTGTGAATAAGAAGCCTATGGATTTGGGGCTCCTGAAGACCATCCCACACCTGGAAAGATCAGCTTCCAGCCACGCAGTGCAGGGGTAATCGGGATGACTTTCATATCTCTGAGAAGGGAGCTGAAAACAGCAAAAGCACCCAACAGGAGAACTCTCAGACCTCCTGTGCAGCCCTGTTGCTGGACTGTGTGGCCCCAGGGTCAGTGCTTTCCACTGCCTTCATCTGCCTGACCATGAAATGAGAGTAATGACACCGGCCTGTCTCTCCTGAGGCTCCACATCTTCCCTGACCAATGCTTAGAGAAACCCATCCGGAAGGTACTTAGGAAAATCAGGGGATTGTTTGTTTTAATTCCATTAATATTTTATTTGACCCTCATCATGAAAGCCCCGGGGGGACTCATCCAGCATTAATTCCCAGACACATCAATTCATTAAGTGAGACCTCTTCTTTAATAGAAAAATAGCTGATAATGGTTTATAACTGACCTAATGGAGGCAGAGCCCACTCCCAATCCCCACCCGCTGACTTGTTTTACAGCCTCATGTCTCTGTCACGCTTTGGCCTTTGGTTGCTAATTCAGCCAGTTACACTGATGCTATTCTAGATAAGCACCCAGAATCAACATTTCTTACGTGAAACAAAAGGTTGTAGTACGTAAGGTGATCCTAATTTAACTCAAGTTTGACTCACACCATGGTGGCAACCTGCAAGTATTAGCTCAGCTCTGAAGGCACAGCAGCAGCAGTAGCAGCACGCTACCAATGTCACTGCTCCCTGCATTCCACAGGGATACCACCCACGCCTCCCACACCAAAGAAGCCAGAGTGATAACCGCAGCACACAGGTCTCACTTCAGTTTTCCAGCAACCCTGGAATGACAATTACCATCTTCTTCCCAGAGAAGCTAGTCAGGAAAATAACATGCAGCCAACAAACAGAAACTTCCATTTTTGAAAGGGATACCCACTCCATACTTATTCCAACCACTGAATATGTAGTAACAAACAAAGCCAGAAACAAATAGTGATATTTCAAGAGACAAAATCAACCACTGAGGGAGAAGTTTCTGTCACTTAGACAGTGAAGACTTTACTAAAATATGTAAGAGAATTGACACACTCATTATTAGGCTCAGTATAGCAACTGCTATGGCCAGATGAGAGGATCACAAATCTGCCTTCTAATTTTAACATGTATGAAATCAAAGCTTGCAATGTGAGCCTTTACAATTAGCAAGTTACACCTAACCCTTCCCATCACTGAAGATCCCTGCAAAACCCTGAGGGGTTTTTAGGGCTCCATGGTTTTGGTTAGGAGGTGAGATGTGACAGGGCTGCTGTGGAAGGGTTAACCTTTCCCTGGCCCTGTGAAGCCCTTTTCGGGTTCAATTGAGTTATGAGGCATTGCGAATTGGTATTTTCTGTTTGAGATTCATACAACCCAGCTTGGCTTGGCTTATTGCCCAAACCCCTCCATATTCTCCTGTAAGCCCTGGTGAAGTCCCCTGCGAGCACACACTCAACAGGCATCCCCCATTCAAAATGGATCCCGCTCCTCCTCCTCCCCAGCTCCAAGTAATTCTCCTTCCCAAAGCCTGGACTGTCCTGCACCAGCAGCCAGAAACTTAAGAGGTCCAGCTCCTCTTTTGTTGAAGGACACAGACAGGTTCTTGCCTTCCCAGGCTGTCATGTGGAGCAATTTTCCCAGGAAACCAAACTGGAAACAAGTACATCTCAAATGAGAAGCACTCAGGTTTTACTTCTTAGGAAGCAGGCCGAATGTTTGTCCTTGCCTCAGGAGAGCATTTACACATTAGGCTGTGGGTTTGCGAAAATAAACTTTCCTAGATGGCAAAAGAAGCAGAGGAAACGGGAACCAAATTTCTGGAGTGGTGTTTGAGGGCTTGGCCAGAGCTGTAAATGACAAAGGAGTCACATGCCCAAAGCACTGCACATGCTGGGCTGCAGGCACAGGTACACCCAGCACATGTCCAGCAGCAGGGAACCCGTTTCCACCGAGACCAGGAAGACAGGGAAATGCTGCCAAAGCCATGGAGGGTTTTGATGCTTCAGCAGATGCTCAATGGCAGAGCAAGCCCCAGGATGGGCAGCCCAAGTCCAGGGCTCTAGGCTGCTTGAGAAGGTCAAATGCCACCTAAGGTCCAGCTAGCCCTCTCTGGGGCCAGTGCCAGCAGAAGGGAGAGCTGAGGGCTCCCAGCATCAGTTCCACTTAAGAAAAAGAGCTAACATTACCCCCTTTTTGGTTTACTTACTATAGACAAAGCCATCTTCCACTAGATGCTAGTCCATGCAAGTTTGGAGTAAGGAGTCAGTGGAATGCCTGCTTTAGCCTATGTACAGATGTTCTGAAGTGCAAACCTCTTGTCTTCTTCATTTGGGAACTGTTTAAAGTACACAGTGACTACTCATTAAGTAATTTTCTGAAATGCAGGAATCACATCCAAAACCCTACGTGAAATGCAAGGCATTTGGTATGCAAAGGCAGAGACTCAGAAGTCAGATGTGAGAATTAAACTGAGTCTGGTTCTCTGCAATTCAATAGCTCTCTGTTCCCATCCTGTTTTTTCTCTTCCCACTTCTACAAAGGGATGGACTAGCACTGGAGGGAGGACCCAGGGTGGCAAAATGATCACAGCTGCTTTCTAACACATTGCAGATGCTGAAAAGTGCCCTGAAAATAAGATGGAATGGTAACTGATGGATCCCCCTTGATGGGTAAAGATCACTAAGAAGTGCAGTATATATATCTATATATCTATATATCTATATATCTATATATCTATATCTATATCTATATCTATATATATGTATGACTGCCCAATGGATTATGGTCCCAAATATTTTTAACTCCTGTCTCAATCTCCCTCATTTTGTAAAATGAAGGGAAAATGTCCAGAAATGCAATCAGTTTTAACAATTGTGTAGGATCTTGAAAACATTAAGTTTTGTCCCAAATACTGCAATCAGACAACCCGAAGTACAGCATTTCCCAACAGCTAATTACCTGATTTCATGCTTGAACCCTGGCATTTTACTATAGGGCATGATGGAGAAAGAGAGGGAAGGGGAAGGGCACGGTGTTCAGTGTTGGACAGCAATGAAAAAACAGGTCAGGGTTCAGGTTGCATGTCACAGTCTTTGATACATACTTGGAGCGTGACATTACTGTAAAAGGGAAAATGATTCTGCAAGCAAAGGGATTAGGACACCAAAATGGCTGAATACCAAGATGGCAAACATTTGTGGCTAATACTGGATGTGAACATTGCCATGACTGGAAAATCTTCTATATTCAGCAAATGTTGTTAAGAATAAATATACAAAAGGTATACAAATGAAAAGTAGTTTTCAAACGAAGGCATTTTTCTGTCTCCTGCAAAATAACTAGAACACTTGTGGATGCAAGAGCTGTGAACTCAGGCTAGGAAGTGAATTAATCAAGGAACAGGACTCTTGCAGATCACTCTGATGTGGGTCACTGCACACAGAGACCCCAGGATCAGAACACCCACCAGTCCTCTGCAGACCCATCCACAAGGCTTGGCTGGCACATCCAACCACCAGCAGCCATTGGACACAGCCAGGAAGGGCTGAGACCTGCCCTGCCAGGGAGGTTTGGCAAACTCAGACAGAAACACCTGCAACTCAAGTGCCAACTGTGACTACTGCTTAAGAGGTCAAAATATAAATCCAGTATGAAAACAGTGACAGCTGTCAATTTTTGTTATTTTCTATAAATACATTGATTTCATATTGGCAGTATACTGGAATTTCACTGTATTCTTCTGTCTTCAAAATATGGCAGAGAATGGGTCACTATGAGATGTGTTAAAATAAATTTGCTTAATAATATGCTTTCAGAAACTTCACTCTGTGACAGAGGGTGAATTACACACACTTCTAATACACAAGCTGAATGGACTCTCTTGATTTAGATCTATCATGTATGTAAGAGCTGATTCACAATCTCATTGTAAGAAGTCACGTTTGAGACCACCTGAGGAAACTGAACATGAACAAGTCCCTGGGACTAATGGAATGCATCCCAGGGTCTTGAGGGAGTTGGCTGACATAATTGCCAAACCAGTCTCCGTGATACTTGATAACTGGATTGGTGGCTCCATCCAAAGAGTTACAGACAACAGCTCAATGTCAAAGAGGAAACCTTGAACCAGTGGAGTCCCCCAAGGATCTGGGACCAATACTATTTAATATCTTCATCAATGACACAGATGGTGGGATTGAGTGCACTCTCTGAAAGCTTGCAGATAACACCAAGTGGTTGATAGGCTAAAGGGAAGAGATGCCATCCAGAGGGACCTTGACAGGATTGAGGAGTGGAACCATGTGAAACTCATGAAATTCAACAAGGTGAAGTGCACGTCCTGAACATGGGTCAAAGCAATCACCAGGATCAGTATAGGCTGAGGATTGAAGAGGCTGAGAGCAGCCTGTGGCAAAAATCTTGGGGACACAGGTGGACAAAAAGTTGGGCATGAGCTAACAATGTGCACTTGCAGCCCAGAAAGCCAAACATGTCCTGAGCTGTATCAAAAACAGCACTGGCAGCAAGGTGAGGGACAGAATTCTGCCCCTTTGCTCTGCTCTGGCAAGACCTCACCTGGAGTGCTGCATCCAGCTCTGGGGTCCCCAGCACAGGAAGGACATGGACCTGCTGGAAGGAGTCCAGAAGAGGCCATGAAGATGATCAAAGGGATGAAGCACCTCTCCTACAAAGAGAGGTTGAGAGAGCTGTGGTTGTTCAGCCTGGAGAAGGCTCCAGAAAGACCTTCTGGTAACTTTTAAGCTCAGGGAACTGATGGAAGAGCTCACCAAGCCACTGTCCATGATTTATAATCAGCCCTGGTTAACCAGAGAGGTCCCAGGTGACTGGAGGTTGGACAATGTGATGGCCATCCACAAGAAGGGTCCAAAGGAAGATCAGAGGAACCACAGGCCTGTCAGCTGGAACTCAGTGCCCTAAGAGGTTATAAAGCAGATTATCCCAAGTGTGATCCCATGACACGTACAGGACAACCAGGGGATTAGTCCCAGCCAGGATGGGTTCATAAAAGGCAGGTCCTGCTGGACCAACCTGACCTCCTTTTACAATCAGGTGACCTGCCTAGCAGATGGGGGAAAGACTCTGGGTGTTGGATCAGCAATAGCGTGTCCAGCAGGATCAGGGCAGTGATTGTCCCCCTGTACTGGGCACTGGTGAGGCCACGCCTCAAACCCTGTGTCCAGTTCTGGGCCTCTCAATTCAAGAAGGGCATTGAGGTGCTGGAGCATGTCCAGAGAAGGGCAATGGAACTGGTGAAGGGTCTGCAGCACAAGTCCTGTGAAGAGAAGCTGAAGGATGTTTAGCCTAGAGAAAAGGAGGCTCAGGGGGGACCTTATCACTTTCTACAATTCCCTGAAAGGAGGCTGTAGCCAGGTGGAGACAGGCAACAAGTAATGGGACAAGAGGAAATGGCCTCAAGCTGTGCCAGGGGAGGTTCAGATTGGACATCAGGAAGAGTTTCTTCACTGAAAGGGTGGTTAAGCCTTGGAATGGGCTGTCCAGGGCAACAGTGGAATCACCATCCCAGGAAGTGCTCAAGAGATGACCAGACGTGGCACTCAGTGCTGTGGCTTAGTTGACGAGGCAATGGTTGGTCAATGGTTGGACTCAATGATCTTGGAAGTCTTTTCCAACCTTAATGATTCTGTGATTCTGAGATTCTAAGTATATAAAGGTGGATAGTAAGAAAGGTAGAGAGACTGTTTTTACCAGGGCCTGCAGTGACTGGACAAGGGGCAATGGTTTCAAACTGAAAGAGGGCAGGTTTAAGTTGGATATAAGGAACAAATTCTTTACTATGAGGGTAGTGAGACACAGGAAGAGGTTTCTCAGAGAAGCTGTGGAATCCCCCAACCCTGGAAGTGTTCAAGGCCAAGTTGCAAGGGACCAGGAGCAAACTGGTCTAGTGGAAGGTATCCCTGCCCATGGCAGAGAGGTTGTTAACTGGATGATGTTTAAGGCCCCTTTCAACCCACACCAGTCCATCATTGTATAAAATATCCTAAAATGATGCCAAAATAACACCTCCCATGCTAAAAAGGAGCTCATCTTGAGGCAACAGCTTCAATCCTTCTTATATGTACTTGTTGACAAGTTCACTTCTCAGGCTACCTATGCACTCCTTCTCTGCAGTAAAATAATAAAGAAAAATTAAAATGCTCACGCTTCAGGAAAGGGTGCCAAATAAGAATACTAAAAATAACTGTGCAGAGCGCTGGCAGCCTTAGGAGATAAAGCTAGTTTACATTTTATTAAGCCTATATTAATGTTTTGTTTTCTTAATTCTGCACAACCATGAGGAGCAAGAATGCTATTTTGAGTATGAAAACTCTAATTCTGGAACCTCCATTCAAATAAAAATGTATCTGAGAAAAAAATTCTGATTAACAACTAAATAATAGAGCTAAAGCAAGGTAATAAATAATAAGAACATTCATGCATTTAACAATAGCTTAATTTACAGCATAGAAGAAGATATTAATTTTTGCAAAAGCAACTGAAAATAAAGTTTGATTCACTAAATGAAGGTTAGATGTACTAAAGAAGGTTATGTTAATCATAAAACAATTCCTGAGGGCACAGTAAAATGACTGTTAAGTATGTAACAGATTTACTTAAAAATCCCAGAAGAATCATTCTGTCTCCCCAGAGGAGGTCTTCCAGATCTCTCAGAGATACAGGCTGGCAGATCCAGATCACGAAACAAAACACACTGGGCTCTACCTTCTGCAAGTGGGATGGAGCCTACAGATACATGATCCAGAAGAAGGACATACCACACTTGCCACTCATTACTTTATGAAGTGCAGCATCTTCTGTATTTGCAACACCTGAGCACACCTTACCTGTGGAGCTGTTAGGGGCCAAGGGTCTACTGTAATACCTCGCACCCCTCTTTTGATAGGCAGACGTCCCTTTGCTAAGAAGGCAAAGCAAATTACTCAGAGACACCACAGGATGGTTGCCCAGAGACTCAAAGGAAGATGCTAGCTGGAAGGGACATACGGACTCTGAGCTGACCAGAGCAACTCAAGAGTAATAGATACCATTTGGATATAAGAGGCAGATCCATGAAAATGGCACCTTGGCATCCAGCAGCCATTGAGAAAGCAAACTGCATGCTAGAATTTCCCGAGGAGACTGTCACTATGCCCCCACAGAAACCTATGGCTTTCCCATATCTTGAAATGTGTGTGCAATTCTGCTTTTTCCATGGGAACTAGAAGGGGCAATGAAGAGGCATGACTGAGTGGGTTAGACATCTCTGTCCAGAGAAAAGGTTATGGAAGTGAGGATGTGACTGCGGACCATAAAGCCATATATGAAAAATAGAGGCTAGGTAGGAAATAATTTTTTACTGTCTTTTCCAGTACAAATTTGATGAGCATCAAACAACACTACAAACACATTCAAAACCCACTAAAATGAAAGAGTAGCTCTTGAAACAGGTGGCTGCAGAATTTCCAATTAAAGGACACCATGGGTGCTAGAAGGTTCTATGTGTTTGATGGGAGACTGGAGAGTTTCATTCAAGCAAAAATCACTGGCACTTTCTGGATAGCTAGAAACCTTATCTGTCTATGGCAGGTCCTCCACTGAAAACAGCTGGAAGCTGTAGAGTTTCAGAGGAAAATGGCACTGGATTGGATTGGATTGGATTAGATTAAGATTAGATTAGATTAGATTAGATTAGATTAGATTAGATTAGATTAGATTAGATTAGATTAGATTAGATTAGAAAATGACAGTATTAGATTAATAGTTGGACCGAATGATCTTGGAGGTTTCTTCCAACCTAAATGATTCTATGACTTTGCAGCTACTGACCCAAAGGACACCCTTTAGACTCTCTGTTTCTAGGGATTCATGACTGACAACAAAGGCAACACGAGAGCCATGTGTGCCAAGGGCAAGCATGTGAACAGAATGGAGATGGACAGACACACCCACAATGAAAGACGTGAACTGGGACCAGGGAAATGGGCACAGGAACAATAGTTCAGGAGATATGAGCCGCTGGTAAACTTTGAGTCACTCCTAGCCTTGGGATCCCACAGCTTCTCCTTGGTCTACAGGACTGGCCAAGTGGGATGATGCTGCCCTCATCCCTGAGGCTTAAGAAACAAAAACCCCATGGTGTGTCCAGGAAGATTTGCCTTGGAAGAGGTTGCTGGAGGTCTAACTCAAACACCCTGTTCACAGCAAACAGCAAAGCTAGACAAGGTCATCACAAGCACCTCAGAGAACTGAGCATCTCCACCCTCCCTGGGAACCTGTGCCAGCGCTGAACCACCCTTGGGAGGAAGGAGAGATTTTGTCTTACACACTTCACCAAGCTCATGGTGATTTTAGCCCTTGTGATTTCATGAAACCAGAAAACAAGAGGTTGTGGATAAATCACAGTCTTCCTGGTCATGACATCAGAGAAGAATTAGAAGTCAAAAGCATTCAAAATTCTCCGTGATCCCAAGAGAATTCAAAGCAGGCCATCTATGCTGAAGTGCTGTCATTTATAGAGATGTACAACCTGCCTTAGCAAGCACAGACACAAACCTCTGACTCTCAAGTAGGCACCCACTCAAGAGCCCAGAGACTGAGCCCAAACCAGACTCGGACTGCCCTCTCACAAGAAAAGGCACCAGAGAAAGAGAAACCACAGCCTGAGATATTTTTAATGCCTTGGGTAATCTCTGTGAAGCAGCATGTGCCAAGGTGTGGGATAAAGCTTGGTGCACAGCTATGGCACGAGCACGACCTGTCCCAAAAAAAAGATGTCACACATGGATCCACTGTCACAATGCAAGGCCCCATCAGTCAGAGGCAACGGCAGCCAAACGTGGAATATTGCTGGTAGCTGGTGAAGGCACCGACTGAACAAAGTCTTCAGAAAGCTGAATAAAGGTGTGCAGGTGAGGCAGAGATGGTAAATGATGGCATGGAAACTCTGGCACAGACCACTTGGTGTTACTGCTGCAACGGGGTCGTGCAGCCAGACAAGTGTCTTAAATAGCCAAGATTTTTACGTCAAGAACAGAAGAACCTAGAATGCTTCCAAGGATGAAAATCCAAGGATACACAGAAGATCAGAAAAGACCTTGTAATTAGTGGCTGGAACATCAGTTCTCAGCAGAAGACTTCTGAAGCGGCTTTTCCTGAATGAGTGAAATCCACTGGTGCACAGGGAAAGGAATATTCTTCAGGAGCAGGAAAAGAGAGATGATTTTTACCTGACTATATATAGGATTAGTAAGGCAATTATGGGAGTAGTGCATGCCATTTTTACCTGTGTACTCCAAAAAGGATGCTGACAAATTGAGGAATGTGATTAACTCCTCCCCCTTATAGCCTTAAGCGGAATAAATACAGCTTACCTGAGAAAATGTTAAAAGGAGACTTGAAGATGGCCTATGAGCACTACAAAGTGAGAATATTTCTGAGAGTTCTTTAACCTACGCAACAAAGACCTCCATGTCCAATGGATCTAGCTAAAGCTAGACAAATCCAACACAGTAATAGTGCAAAATTTGAAAAGCGGGAGAAATCAATCACTTGAAAAACTTGCATAGGAATCCACCGTATCACTGAAATTTTTTGAGGGTTTTATTTTATTTTATTGTAAAAAAAAAAAAGCTCTTTAATATTTTCTGCACAGACCAGTCAGTTGATGAGAACAGGCTTTTCAATACTAAACTCATTAGTAGTCATAGAATTTGGCCAAAAGGTCCAGCTAGTTCTGGGTGAAAATGGACTTTGAAAGCAATGGTCTAGCAATGTATGAGGAAAGCCTGATGGATAACCATGACTGGATAAACCATTCTTCATGGAGGGTGGGCCCTCTTTATGTGTCTGGCAAACTCTGAATAATTCTGAGGTAAATCACTTCATCTGTTGCACTGCCTGAAAGAAAAAAACCAGCAGTATATCCAGAACACTGTGCTATAGATACACTTTATATCTAATACAGTCTGCTATATATAACAATATAAAATTTAATAACTATATAACATTATATTTTATATAAGACATATTATACAAACTATCATATATATTGTGATACACACACACACACACACACACACATATATATATATATACACACACAGTAAATCCAATTCACTGTCCAAACAGATGAAGGTTGCTCAAATGCAACCTTCAGTTAAGTGATCTATAGCACAGAGAGACCTTGTGGAAGAAACAGGCTATCACCAAGTGCATTGTACAGCAAGGAAGTACAAGACTAAAATTTTCCATCTAAACTATCTGTGATGAAGAATGTCACCAGGGCAAGAGACATGAAGTAAGATTGAGAGCAACCAGCTCCCCTTCTTCAGCAAAGCCCAGACAGACCATCATTGGCTGAAATTGCCTGGAGAAGATATTGCATTTAGCCTTTGGTTTGTAGGTGAAAATACTGCCACAACAATCAATCAAACATTGATATTTTTACAGGAGGAGACAACAACAAATCAGTGTTTGCTGCCACAACACACGCAGAAAACAGACGGTCAGAAACTTCTGCAGAGCTGGGAGCCAGGCACTGCTTCTGAAGGGATCACTTCCTCACAAAGTTGATTTCTGTTAAACTCAAAGCATGGCCAAATCCTTATCCCCAAATGTTCAAAGCCCAAACAGGCTGGTAGGGAGGTGAAGCTCGAGCCACTTGAACTGGAAACACCCCCTGCTGTTTCATCATCCTCCATACACACCTCCCTGAGAACATGGGCTGTGGGCCCACGACTGCCCAACACGTGATTGGAAGGACAGAAAGATTCTCCAGTGGTGGTCTCGACGTGACAAAGAGCAGTGGGACATGTACCTGGCCACCCTGGCAACACACGCCTTGGGTACTGCTGAGCCTCAGCAGGCCAGGGCTCCTCTCTGAGACGGAGCATCTCGTGTTCATGTTCAACCATCCGCTGTGACCAGACTCCAGCAGGGACCACAGGAATTAATTCTGCGGAGGATACCTACCCTAGGTGTGCTCACTTGGTTGAGAGCATGACTTTTTCAGAGATCCCTTCACTTTTCAACAGTCAGAACTTGTGTTGCCTTCTCCTTCAGCCTTTAAGAAGTCTGTAAAGCATTGCTGTTTTGTACTTAAGCAGACACAGTCTTCAAGAAGTACAGATGGAAGAGATGAAATGATAAACACAAGAAATATATTTCATACTTCCAAACCATGTCCTAATGGAAGAAGAATGAGACCAGAAAATCCAATGAAGGCAAGAAAATAGTTTATTTGTCCAAAGGAGATTGGGAGAAAGAAATTAAGTGGGGAAGATAAAGTCTGATGGAAGAGAAAACCAGATTCTCAAAAGAAAAGGCATTTCACATGGAAGAATAATATAAGATGGATAAAGATTCAGGTAGGTATCTAAGGAGAGGCACAGCTGAACATGTGCACAGACCAATTCCAGCGATTGCATTTGCAAACATATTACACCCCAGACCTGGTAAATAAATAAACCTTCCCTACATAGCCCTGTATTCCACATGGACTGCTCCTCTCAACTCCACCTCCATCCCCAAGAAAAACACTGATGAACACGAGAGAGCTCCAGGACAAACTGGGAAGGTGTACAAGGAGTGACAGGAGCTAAACTTTGGGAAGAGAAAAACCTGCCTGCTACATTTCACACACAGATAAAACTGGAATGGAATATTTCAGTTGGAAGGGACCTCCAATGATTATCTAGTCCGACTGGACTAGATGCTCCTCCTCCTCTTGAACAATACAGATGGGGTTGCTTTTAGTACAGCAATTTCACCATGCTACAGAATCACAGTTCCTCGCACAACCATTATCATTTTGGAAGTACACCCACAAGAAACATCATCTTAATTCCTTCTTCGGGCAAACCTAAAGGTGAGAATGCAAGAACCTTTCAGAGGTATCCAAGGGGTGCAAAACCCAGGGGAGGAGGTAAATGCATATGAGGAGAGGTAAAGGCAGGTCACTGCAGCAGGTTAAACCTGTTCATCTTGTTCATTAAGATTTACTGCACATTTAATTTTCAAATGTTTGGGGTTTTTTCATAATTTCCAGCAAGAACCATGGTACTACAAGTTCACTCTTTGGCCATGATTAAAAAGCTCCATCATGAATCATATCTGGAAAAGTCTCGTTTGAAAGATCAGGTCATTCCTAAGTTGGGGAAATACACAAATGATTGATTGTGCCATCAGCAATGACAGACACAAAATAACACAACATAACATTAACAGCTTGGCAAAGAAACAGGGCAAAAGAGAACAAAAATAATTCCAAATGAACAGTTTGATAATTCACATTTACAAGTGTCCCATCCATGGGTAATGACCGTGGAGCTCCATCCCCTCAGGAATGCATGCAGCACAGCAGTGATGCGCAACACCCTCGGGTTTAGAAGAAAAGAGAGTCCAGCTTTCAACTCAGACAGCTGTGGGATTCTCTAGTGGGAAGTCAAGGCTGAACTCTGCAGCTTTAGGCAGCACACACCTGAAGGGTGTGTAACCATGGTCCAGCACTCAGGTGGACACAAAATGCATTTCCAACTCCTCCTTCGCTCTCTTGCTACACACCTTAGAATAATGGCCCACTACTTTCTCCTCGCTTTTATTAAGGCTGGAAAGCATAGCGGCTCCTGTGCAATCCACCCCGTACAACCAAAAATAATGACAACAGATTTGGGGGGTGCCAAGCTCGGTAACGACATGCTGTTCCTCAAGGCACAGCCCTGCAAAAAACAGACCCTGCAGACAAAAGCCACACAAATTCTTACAGTAGCCACCCTGGCAAATGAGTAATCGGCTGCAGAACTCAAGGCAGCCACGGCACTGAGGCAAACGCAAGGAAAGACACTGCCCATCTGGAAAGCAACTTCGGGAGCGTACAATAGCTATCAAGGCAAAACTCCACGGCGAGCAAAGGCAGCGTGCAAAGTAATGCCACGGTGACCAAATGGCTGCCACTTCAACAGCACAGCGGCCACTCGGCAAAATACAGCCGCCAATTCGCTGGGCAACAGCAGCGGAGCCGGCCACAGGCCAGCAAGGCGGAACAGCCACCGGCCCCACGGCACAGCCAAAAGGGCAATGTGGGAAACCCAGACGCCGCTTCTTCAGAAATCCTGAGTAACAAATGGACATCCAGCCGGACACACCGAGGGATCTCGGCCGCTTCAAGGGGAGCGCAGCCACCACCCTGATGTCACCCAGCCGAAAAGGGTCTCGCCAGCGCCCCGGTCCCCAAGCGGCACCCTGGCATGTCCGAGGAAGGGGCAACGGCAAGGGGCGAATCCCACCCGTGCCCGCTGCAGCCACGGCGGGGGAGCCGACACTCTCCTCGGTCCCCCGATGGGAACGTTATTCCCAGCTCCTCCTGCCCGCTCCCCGGCCGCACCTGGGGAAGCGGGGACAATACGAGTCCCCCCCTGCGAAGGCAGGCAGGCAGGCAAGCAGGCAGGCAGGCGGGCAGCCAGGGCGGGAGCCGGTCCCCCTCCAGCATTGTGCCGCCTTCCTCCCCGCACGGCGCCGGGCCGCAAACTCGCAACTCCCGCCCGCCCGCGCCCCCCCGGGCCCCGCGCGCCCCTGCCCCCGCCGAACTTCCCGCCGCAGGGAAGGGGGGCTCCGCGGGCGCTGACGTCACGCCGGGCGCGCGGCGGGGGGTGTCCCCGCCCCGGGACCCCCACGGCGGGCGCGGAGCCCCGCGCGACCCCCGCCCCCCGTTCCGGAGGGAAGGCGCCGCGCCGCCGTCCAGCGCAGCCGAGCCCCGGGCGGGCAGAGAGCCCCGGGCGGGCAGCGCCCCCCGGCGATGCCGGAGCGCCCCAAACCGCGGCCGGGACCCCCGCCCCGCCGAGCCCCCGTATCCCGCGGCGCTGTCCCGGCTCCTTCCCGGCCCCTCGCCGCATCCGCGCCGGGGCAGGGACCGCCGGGGACCCTTCCCCAGCGCCGCGGGGGTTAATCGCACTCTCGCCCCTCCTGCCCCCCCCAACTTTGGTGTTCGCCCCCCCGCGCCGCCTCGCTCCCCATCCCGACAGACGGACCGGAGGGATAAAATCCAGCCGCGAAAGAATGCAGCGAGTGGGCGACAATGACAAGCGGGGCGGGAGCGGCTGGGAGCGGGCGAGGGACTCACCGGCGGCTCCTGAGGGGAGGTCGAATGAAGGGAGGAATGGAGGCGGCGAGGAGCGGGGGGCAGGGATTTAAACGCTGCCCCCCCTTCTTTTTTTTTTTTTTTTTCTCTTTTTCAACCCCCCCCCCCCCCCCTTTCCTCCCTCCTCCTTTTCCGCGCTCCCTCGTTTCCTCTCGCGGCTCCGGAATAACCGGTCGGTGGCAGGGACAGCGGCTCCGGGAGGGGGGTGCGGCGGGGAGCGGGGCCCCCCCGCCCCGCGGCTCTGTCGCCCCCTCTCCCGCCGCGCTCAGGCGCCTCCGCCTGCGCCCCGCCGCCCTCCCATCGCTCCCACCGCTGCCCGCCTTAGCCACCTCCCATTTCCGAAGGGCCCAGAACGAGCCCCCTCCCCCGCCCCCCTGCTCCGCGCTCGCCGCCGCCCCTCCCCGCGAAACACCCCACACACACAGCGCACCCCCCAACCCACCCGTGGGCAGCGTGGGACGGGGGAGGCGGAGACGCGGGCGAGCAACCAGCCCGGCCCCCGCCGCGGCCGCGCCCCGCACCGCTGGGCCCCCGGCGCCGGCACAAAGGCCGGGCAAAGTCGGGGAGAGAGAGCCCGGAGGGGCCTTTTTGGCAGGACTGGCCCGGGGCGACCGAGGGGTGCGGGGGTGGGGGGGGGGGGTGTGGCGGCCGGCCGGGGCTGCGGCGGGGCCTCCCGGGGGCGGGGGCGGCAGCCGCCCGACGGGCGCTCATCGGCGTGCGGCCGCGCGCGCATCCATCCCCCCGATCCCGCTTCCCATCCCCCGCCCGGTTGCCAGGCAACGGCACAAAGGGAGCGCGAGCCTCGTGCGGGGGCCGCTCCGCGCTGTCCGCACCGGGCTGCGGGCCCCCCCCGGCACACGCACACACACGGCGGCGTGCGGGGCCCCCCGGCACACGCACACACACGGCGGCGTGCGGGGCCCCCCGGCACACGCACACACACGGCACCGGCAGAGGCGGGATGCGGGATCCGCCTGGCGCGGGCCTCGCCCGAGCGGCGCCACATCGCCCCCCCCGCCCCAGCCGCCTCCCGCGGCCGCACGGTGCGGGGGAGCGGCGGGGCTCAGCCGTGGAAATGTGAAACGTCCCCCCGCGGCTGTCGAGAAACGCGGCTGCCTCCCCTCGCTGGCCAAGTTCATGGCGTCGATGGCCATTTTGGAAAAGCTGCTGTCGGAGGAAAGGCTTTGGGAAGGAAAGGGGGAGCCCGCCGGCTCTGTCAGCCGGCCGGCCCGCCAAGGGGCTAATACAGCCCCAGCCGCTGGCTGCTGCCGGAACACGGCCGGCGGGAGCGCGGGGCTGGGGGCCGAGGGGATGCTACAAGTGCTGCCCTTCGTGGCCCGTTTAGCTGCAGAAGGCACGGCAATCGTGGGGCAAACCTCGAGCTGTGTCTCACAGACATGAGCACGGCCGTATGTTTAAATAACAGAGACTTCGTGTGCAGATGGGCAAGTTTCACTCTGATGGCCTTCAAGCAAAATCCCAAAATATTTCCTCGGCAGGACCTCTCAGTGAGCAGGCTGGATGGCGTGCTCTCCACGGGCTTTTATTCAGCAATTCTCATTGTCCCTTCCATGGCTTCGAGCACTATTTACTGTACAGCGTCCAAACTCGGCGCTGAATACAGATGTATTCCTCTCCTCGGGGGGGTTCAGTAGTGCTACTCACCCCAATGCTTTAAAAATCCTTAATAACAATGTCCCTGCAACAACCACCCTTCTAAGCCGATGGCTCCACACCCACTTCCCAGGGGTAATGTGCCGTTTTGGGGCCTCACTATTTATCCTGGATGCAGAATTGCTTTTGGTGCCTCTCATTCCCAAGCCAGCCCCACTGGCATACAGCACCCTGTTGCACAACATCAGCATGCTTCATGTCTGTAGCCCTCATTCATTCTCACATCCACCCTTCTCCCCAGCCTGCCTCTTTGTCCTTCCCCTCTCCAGGAGCCTCTCCCTGCCAGCAGTAATCCTCAGGTGCTGTGGTTCCCTAGGACTCTCTGGTTCCCACACCTGGCAAGGGGGATTGAAAAAGCCATGGCTAACATTTGCAAAAATGCCCACTGGGTTTTGTGTGGTGGGTCCAAAACATTTCAACATATTGTTTTGGAGAGGTGCTGTGTGGAACAGAACACCTGTGGATCCCAAGCACAGGAGTAAGCGTTATCTGCTTCGCCAAGTGCCTCACCAAGCTGAGCCCCGGACAAGAAGACAGAATATTATTATTGCTGTTGAGGTGGTGGCGTTTGCAGTTGTCACGGCTGCTTCAAGCTGTCGCCTTTAGGAGTTGACAGCCTTGCGTCCCGAGCTCACAGTGCGTGTGACCCTTAGAGGCCAAAGTGATGATTCATGAAGGAGGAAGATCTTGTCAAGATCCTTGTTCTCTGGATGCTAAACAAAATACCCAGATCCCCAAGGTTTGTGGTTTGAGGAAAAGCCTCTGTGGCAGATACAGTAGTTGGTATTGCTGAGATCTTCTGGATGAGTAACATGTGGCACCAAGTTTATATAACTGCAATGTCAAGCCCCAAATGGTTTTCATGTCATCATCTTCCATAGCCAGGTCAGTTGCTTCAGTTCAAAAACTTGACTTAAATATTGAATTTATTATCAAGATTTTAGTGTAATTTGTTATTTCAGTAAGTGAAGAGGCAGAGACTCCAATACCTTATGAAAATCTTACTAGGTTTTGGTTTATTCCAAGAAGACAGCCAAAGATGGCCTGTACTCTTAGTTTATAAAGAGACATCAGAAGTGATTCAAAAGAGACGCAGGACCAGGATAAACATTCCTTTTCCCCACTCATAAATGCTCATAGCCAAATTGCTGCTGGGTCAGGCCACACTCTGCTCTGTTTCAGGGTGGTAAGCACAGGTGGAAAATAGACAAGAGAACCACGAGTGGTTGTGTGTGCTTGTGCAGCAAGACCAAGGTGGGCCAGATGCAGAACATGGGAAATAAAAGTATCTCACTTTTGAAATCAACAGATTGGAGGCCTTGGGCAAACCAAGAGCATTACAGCTGTGTCTTTTCAGGATGGATATATGACCTGGGGAGTCTGTGATCCAGCCAGGAGGCTCAGCAAGCAGATACCAAACTTCCTGGGGTGTAGCTGGTCCTCCCTCGGATTAGTGAGATAGGACATACCACATCGAGATTTCTCCAGCCACATCATCCCACTGCTTTCCATTTCTACCCAGGGACGAACAGCTGCCTGCAAAAGGAGAGGCCTTGGCTGGGATGTAGCCTTCTTAGGGAAATACAGCACAAGAGATAGTCCTGTGGGGGAGGGAATGAGGTAAGTGTGGTGCTGGAGCTCGTGGCATACAAGGGGAGGCTGAAAGAGCTTTTTTTTTCAGCCTGGAGTAGAGAAAAGTTAGGAGGTAACCAATTACACTCTTTGGTTTGTTTTGCTTTTTTCCTTTTGTGTGGAGGGCTACAGAGAAGTGAGAGCCAAGTTCTGACAAATACACAGTGAAATGTCTATGAAATTTGCAAGAAGGGAAATTGTGACTAGATAAAGGAAAAACCTCCTTCCTAAAGGTAGTTCAGCACTCACCCAGGTTTCAGTAGGGGCTGGGGAATCTCCTCACATTGAAATGGTCAGTAACTTCCTGGCCAAAGTTCCAAGCAGCCTCATCTCGGTCTGGAGCTAACCCTGCTGTTAGCAGGGGTCTGAAGTCTAGACCTCCAAACATCTCATCTCAATCTTCCTGTGAAATTCTAAGGATACATGGAGCCCCACTTCTGTATTGACACACAGCCTATAGCAGTCTCCTGGATGGAAGGAATAAGGAAGCAAGTTATAGCTGCTTCCACACCAAGATACGCAGTGCTCCAGTGTGCTGATCTTTGCCTAGAGAAGGAACTTCACAATGTCCTCCTGCCAACCTGTCCAAGCTGTCTGTAATTAGTCTTCCAGCAGCAGAACCAAATACTCTTCTTTTGATAAAACTTCTCAGTACCTCATAGGAATTACCCAGCGCCCAAATTTTTGGACTTCTTGTAAGATGTTCATCAAGACAGTGTCCCTGACAGCCTCCTATATGAAAGATATTGGTTTCCCAAGGTTGGATGACATCCCACTGTTCTTGAGACAGACAAGAACATACTAAAGAAATTCGGTAGCTCTTCATCATTAAGGCTTTTCTTTGCACTCTACAACAAGCATAATTCAGTGACCTTGCAGCTCATTTATGGGTGCACGCACATATTTAGAAAAAAAAAAAAAAAAAAAAAGAAAAAACTGCAGGCTTTGGGGGGTGGGGTGGGGGGAAGAGGCAGCAAGTAATGTTAAATTATCCCTTTAACAGCTGTACATTGCTCTGCAAATGTAATTTAAACAGAGTATGATTTGAGGGGTAAGAGAAAGCAAATCCAACAAATGTTTCCATTCACAGATAGCATCACATTGCTAGCCCATCCCCGTGCTGTTACTCACACTCTGACTGCATTCACATTACAGCACAGCAATCTGATGGAGACATCAGCTTATACAACAGGAGTCCTCAGGTGCGGGAGCAGCCGAGTGCTTGGACATTTCTACCAAAAGGAAGCTGTAACCAAATCTCTGCCACTGAGCCAAAGGGGAAAGCAACATACGCATCTTAGGGTGCACTGGAGGAGAATTTTGCAGTATTTGCAGTGAACCAAGCAAACGTGCCAGCATCACGTATTCCTTCTGTACATTGAGCCAGCAGTGACGAACTCTTTTGATTTAGAAAAGGCACCAAGGTGAGGCACTGCTGTGGCGGGATGTGTTCCCATCCCCTCAGGGCTTTCACGCACCTTCCCTGGCACAGGGACGTGGCGATGCCTCCCTGGCAGAAACTCTTGCCTAACAAATTCTTCCCACACTGTGGGGACATGTGCACCACTTTCCCTGCTGTCGCAGCCTGGCTGCATTTAAATGGGCAACGCCGACTACCTTGGGCACTTAATTGCCCTCCTTGCACAGAAAAGACAAACGGGAGGGGCGGAGATACTCTTGGAAATATTAAAGATAACAAAGTTGTTTTTTTTTTTTTCAAAAAAAACCTGCCCTGATTGCTAAGCAGTAGCCATACTGTTCACGAAATCCCAGGATCTAAAACAAAGAAGCAGTGAGGTGTACAGCGGGAAAAGACAGCCCACTGCCTGTACCCAAAATGCTCATTCCTTCAGGAAAACAGCGCTGTCACGCACACTACGGCTTTTTGGGGAGGCACGGCTGCGGGGGAGGGCCGGGGGGCCCCCAGGACCCCGCAGGGTGCCGGGCGCTGCCGGGGGGGATGCGGGGGCGGGGGAGATGGAGCAGAGCCTTCCCTCCGCGGCACCCGGACTACAGCTCCCAGAGAGCACGGGCGAGAGCCGGGCTGCAGCCGGGGCACAGGCTATTCCCTGCCACTGAGATGTGCGCTGTGTGCGCTGGTGATGCCCTGGAAACCAATCCTGTCTCTGCCCTCGCATTCTCCCTCCCACCCTCTTCTCAGTTCTGGGCGTGTGTGCCAAAGTCTTTGTCTTCCCTTCTTGGACTTAATCCTTAATCTACGCTATTTAGTAAAGGATCAGCGGTGAAATGCCAGTGTTTTAAAGTTTTGTCTCTGGATTTTAAAGTCCGCATTAGGACACAGTCAAGAGAGATTGAGACTTGCTGAGCAACCTCAGAAACAAATGACAAGAGTTAGGCAAAGGTCTGAAAACTTTCTGTAGCGAAGTGGAGCAGGAGCTGAGTGTGCCCAAGAACGTAGTAGGGCTTCTGACATGAATATAATGGTGGGCAAGGTGGTTTTATCATTTATTCTCCAGTTGGATTTCTCACAGGAGCACCCCCAACCCCCACCTTCCTTTAAGTCAGTCCAGAACAAAGCTGTTTGTTGAGCGAGTGCTGGGGTTTGCTGGCACCCAGCCTGCTGGGACACTGGCTGCAGCACGGACAGCTTTCCCTGAGTACTGTTGAGTTGTCCCTGTGAAACTAGATGGAGCTGAAACTACCCATCCCACCTACGCCTCCAGTCACTGCTCTACAAGCCCCTTTTGGGGGGGACAATCAGCATTTTCTCTCTCAAAAGACTCACCATTTCTGTCTACCATCACCTGAGTGCAGCAGTCAGACGACTGGGGGCCAACCCTGAGGTCTTTACACCAGTGGAAGGCACAATTAGAATCCCTGCACAGCAGATCTTCATGCAACACAGTTTGGTGGTGAAGATGACAGGAGCCAAGCCATCACACATGCTTTCCCTTTGGTGTTTCCCGGCTGGTGTCCAACAGAGCAGTCTGACTGTGGGACAAAGCTGTGAAAGCAGGTGAGGGTAGCTGGGCCTTTTCTTCCCTTTGCCAGTCCCCTCTGCTTTTTTCTTTTTCTTTTTTTTTTTTTTTTTTTGTTAACTTTCTGTGTGGGCATCTTCTGCTCTGGTGGCAAAATGTCCCCACTTCCCAAACACTGTCAACTAGAGATAAACATCAGGCCAAGTCAGGCAACTCAGGTGTGAAATACATTTTAATAGAGTTTAGGGATCTGTAGTTTGTCTGTTGCTCAGCTGAGCATGGGCTGTCCAGAAGGTGAAGCAGACATCATGGGCGGAGGGGAGGGTGAGGGAGTGCAAGAGGGAAGGGAACAGAGAGAAAAAGGTCACAAGAAGCAAATGAGAGCATGGGTTTGTTTACGGATGTGCTTTAATATCTTGCCCCGCAGTACCACGTGCTGAGCCAGAGACTGACAGCACACACACACACACCCAGTGTGGGACAGCAGTGCACTTCCACGCTAAGCTGCCGGCAAGCACAGCCCAACACAGCACAGCCCAACACGACACTGCCGGGGCGGAGGCGAGGGGCGCGCGCGTCCCACCGGGGCTCGGTGCAGACACACGCCTGGGGCACAGGGACGCCAGGACACGTACACACACCTACACACATGCACAACGAGAGCGAGCCACTGGCAACACCTGGCCCGACACAGCCACAGGTGCAGCAGTGTCCGAGCACACCGGCCGACGCACAGATGGTCACCGCACATGCTTTGGCGGACGAGGGAACACGCCAGGCAGACGCTCCCGTGGTCTGGCACGTGAGCAGAGTGGCCCAGGCGTGGCCCTGCACAAACAACAGAGACACACAATGCCTAGATCCAGGAATGCTTATGACCCCACAGCAAGGGACAGGGTGTAGGCCGCTCTCTCATCCTTCACCTGGGTACGTCTAGCCAGGGACACCTGAACTCGAGGGGTTTCGAGGTGAGAGGAAACCAGGCGACAGAGTGGGGAGAAAGAGCAAAAAAGGGAGCAGTGGAGGGAAAGGGGGGTTCAGAGTCTGTGAGTGGGAAAGAGCAGCAGGGTGGCTGTGCCCTGGGGACAATGTTCAAAGAACACTTGGGTTGCGAAAGTTGTGTCCGGCGAAGCGTGCTTCATCGCCGAGCTCTTCCTCAATCCTGCAGAGAGACAGCGCACATCAGGCCCTTGTAGTGAGGGGGCACTGGAGGCAGCGGGGCGCCGGAGAAGCAGCTCATCAGCAGGAAGCTGACATGTGCCTGAGGAGCTCAGCTCCCACCAGCTGCTGTGACTGCAGGGCTGCACCCTCAAGCCAAGGAGGAGGAAAGGAGACTGCCCCAGAGGCCTCTCTGGGATCCCACTGTCATCTCTGTGCCTTGTCTTTGTAACATTTCACCCATGAACCCCATCTACCCTTGGGCTTTCAGCCTCTCCCACCCAGTTGGTCACTCCCCCATTCTCTCTTCTGCATTCCCATCCCTGGAGCCCCTTTTACCTCATGAGCTGGTTGTATTTAGCCAGGCGTTCAGACCTGCAGGGAGCACCCGTCTTTATCTGTAAAGCATTCCCCAAAGCAAACACTGTAAGACACTGTTATGACTTGCGCCAGTTTCCCATGGCAGGGTATTCTGTTGTGACACCCCTTTGCTTTCCTCCAGGCCTGTGCATGGCCTGGGCTTCACCTACCTGCCCAGTGCACAGTCCTACAACCAGATCAGCAATGAAGGTGTCTTCAGTCTCCCCAGATCGGTGGCTCACCATCACACCCCACCCATTCTCCTGGGCCAACTTACAGCTGCAAGGAGTGAGAAATGCAGTCAGTAGCTCCTACTCCTACAATTACCACCTGCACAGGGTAAGATTCAGGCACACTCTGCTACCACTCTCAGCATCCTACACTTCGGTAGAGACACAAATCTGTTTACCCAGTGCATAGCTTGATACCTGGCTGTGGTTCATCACCAACCCATTCACAAGACAACAAGGGCAGTGGGCTGAACTTACGCTTGGATGGCCTCTGTGACAGATCCAATCTGGTTGACTTTGAGCAGGAGGCAATTGCAGGCTTTCTCCTCAACAGCTCGTTCAATGCGCTTGGGGTTTGTCACTGTCAGGTCATCTCCCACTATCTGAATCCCCACATTGGCAGTGAACTTGGTCCAGGCCTCCCAGTCATCTTGGTCAAAGGGATCCTCAATGGAGACCACTGAAAGGACAATCAAAGAGGCACGAGTCAAAGGTGCTTCCCTTCCCACCCCTAAAACACAGAGGGCTTGTGCCTGGTCGGTGTGCAGCACCGGTGCTGATTCCCTACTGCCCTGCACAGCAGCTCACCTGGGTAATCACGTACAAAGCTTTGGTAGAGGTCACCCAGCTCATCTCCAGAAATGTAGCGGCTTGGGTCATCTGGGGACTTGAAGTCCAGGTCATATTTGCCATCACGGTAGAACTCAGAGGCTGCCACATCCATACCGATGACGATCTTGTCCGTGTAGCCGGCCTTGTCAATAGCCTCCTTGAGCAGCTCCAGAGCTGAGAGGGGAATTGCAGTCAGGAAAGTCAGCCCATGCAGAGAGCTCTGCCTTTTGGTGGGAGCCTCCCTTGGGAAGGTACCTAGAGCCACTAAGAGGCTAGTGGTGTGATGGAGAAGTAGAAGGGAGCCCAGAATGCAACAGAAACATGCTAAGGAGCTGTAGGGGCTGTGTCCAAAGGGACAAGGAGGAATTAAAATGCAATTCCACAGCTCAAAGACAAGTTTGTGGAAGGCATTATAAAAGTGTGCACACACATAAAAGGTGTATGGAGAGACTGTGAAAGATCAAGGCCACCCTAAGGAGAAGGAGCTTAGAAACATTCCCTAACACAGGTCAATGACACTGAGGCATCATCTTCGAATCAGTCTGGGCAATGCTGTGAGCTGGGCATAGGAACTCACAGCATTGCAGGCAGGGGTACCCCATCACTGTAGGGCTCTCACCTTCACTATTTTCCAGGATGTTGGGGGCAAAGCCTCCCTCATCACCCACATTGGTAGCATCTTTGCCATACTTCTCCTTGATGACGCTCTTGAGGTTGTGATAGACTTCAGCCCCGATGCGCATGGCATCGCGGAAGCTTTCAGCTCCCACAGGCAGGATCATGAACTCCTGCATGGCCAGTTTGTTGCCTGCGTGGGAACCTCCATTGATCACATTGAAAGCCTGGAAGAGCCCATAAGAGAGTCAGAGCTGAAGGAAATGGTCTTGGCACCCCTGAGAGGTGGCTCTCAGATGTGTCACCATGCCCGTTCATGCCACATTCCACAGGATAACATAAGCACATCAGCTACAACCATCAGACCAAAGGCACGTAAGCCTGGAGTCTTCCTTCCAGTAGTGGCTAAAAGCATGTGGCTGGGGAGGATTTTCCCATCTGTTTCCCTCTCAAAGATCTCCTGAGCTATGTGTTTCTCTATGCTCTGCTTGCCTGTACGTGTTTGTCAACAATGCTGTCAGTCTCTCTTCCAGGACCTTCTTTCTTGACCCTGAGAAAATTTTAGCATCCACAACTCCCTTTGTGAAAGAATTTCTCAAGGCAGCTTCCCCTGGTGTGAAGACCCATATGCCCCTATTTTGAACTGTGCTCCAGACGGTTCACGTGATGCCCTCTGGTTCTTGTGCTAAGAAGGAGATTTTCAGTCAGCTCCCCACCACAACCTCTACTGTATCCTCCTCAGGTTCCTTTTTTCCAATTGAAACTTGACAAATCTCGGGCCTTGGTTTGCTTCCCTGACAAGTGCAGTGCACTCAGCTGATGTTTCAATCCCATATCCCTTCCTTATCTACCTCCCAACACCTTTGAAGTTTCTTTTGGAAACACCACTTTTTGGGAGTTTTTGAAGGTGGATGTCAAGGAGAGAGGAGTCTTACTGGCACAGGAAGGATGAGGTCAGAGTTGCCGGCCAGGTCAGCGATGTGCCGGTACAGGGGCACATCCTTCTCTGCAGCTCCCGCCTTGCACACGGCCAGCGAAACTCCCAGGATAGCGTTGGCCCCAAACTTGGCTGTGGGCAAAGGAGGGGATTGATTTTTCAGGTGGCAGCCCAGTGGGTGCCCTTGCCAGCCCAACCTTGGGCTCACCACAGCTTTGGCAGTGCCCCCCACTCCAGCCCTGCAGCCTCCCATGCTCATAATTTCCCTGCCAAAAAGAGGGATGAATTACATTTGTTCTCTGTGCCGTCCATCTCAAGCATCATATTGTCTATCTTTTCTTGATCCACAACAGAGAGGCCCTGCAAGAAAGAAACAGCTCCTGAGAAGGGGACGATTGGAAGAGCTGCTGGCTCTGGTGTGTGGGAAAGGAGGCATTGATGGAGAAGCTGGGGGTACAAGGACCTTTTCAGCTTGTGGGGCAGCATGTACACACAAAGCTCTGGAAACTGGTGCCGTGGTATTTAGTCAGGTTAGGTAACCCTGGTGGTGTTGCTGCAGTGCAGTGCAGTGTAGATGTACCCATGGTGGAGAGGGGCTCAGCTGCAGCCCAGGCAAGGCCCCGCATTGCTGGGGACACAAGACTCCTCTGGGGATTTCCCCAGCTTTTTGGCAGCTTCCAGGGAGCTTTGTGGTGCTGTGGTCACACAGAAGCTAGGCAGAACAGAACATGCTCAACCTCAAGCAAGCGAATGTAGATTGGATGGAGCCATCCCCAGGAGTGAGGTGGAGAGCAAGATTAGACCCAATGCAGGCAGCCCTCCGCCATGCTTTTCAGGGCTGGAGAGAACTGGGCTCTTGGCCAGAGCCAAACATGGGCTACATGGCCTTGAATATGTGGCCTCAGCTCAGCTCTCCTCAAAGCAGGCTCCGGGTCTCCAGGTGTAAACAGGCTGCAGATGTGACACCACTGCTCTGCAAGGCTGTGCCAGACGCTGCCCAATACAACCATTGCTCATCACACAAGGATGAGGCCACAGATACGTGGATGTGATTCAGTGCTTGAGGGGGAGCACAGCTGGAAGAGGGGGTGAGCTCTACAGGGAGCACCAAGGGGACTAGTTAGGCTGCACAGATACTGCGGTGGACCAGGAAGAGTTAAATCCTTTCCTCCCAGAGAAAAGATTGCTGTGGACAAACACAGGCATGGAGGGTGGGAGGGGTGTACCCAGGTTCACAGAGAGCGTCGCTGTGTCTGTTAACCCAGTGAGATGAAGAGAGGCAGAGACAGAGATCGGGGGACAGAGACGAACCAGAGTAAGCGTTGGACAGGGGAGAACAAAGAGAAATCCTTACAGAGCCCACGAGAGCTGGGGCGACAGTGCTGTTGATATGATCCACGGCCTGCAGGACCCCTAAAGAAGGGAAGAGGCAGAGAAGGAAAGAGAGAGAGAGAGAGAGAGAGAGTGAGGCAGAGAGAAGAGTGGAAAGAGGGAGGGAGAGGACTGATAGAGAGACTGAGAGAGGGAGACAGTGAGGGAAGATCGAGGCCTGATCTTTCACTTTACGCTAGGTCTGTGCCTCTGTGGTCTCCCTGAGGGCACTGGGACAATTCCTGTCACACCAGTGGGTGGGCAGCACCCTCCAGCAGGGCCCCACACACAGGCAGCCCCGAGCAGGCAGCTGTGGAGCAGGCATCTCCCCACCTTTCCCAAGGAAACGTGACTTGTCATTGTCTCGCAGCTCCAGAGCCTCGTAGATACCAGTGGACGCTCCGCTGGGGACAGCTGCTCGAAACATGCCTGGGAAACAGCAAAACAGGGGTGTGAGACAAGCAGAGGGTGAAGAGGAAAAATCCTCGTGCACCTGCCTCTGCCCTGCTTTCACAGGAAAGGATGCAGCAACTGCTTGTGCAAATGGATGGCCGCACTGGCTGGCTGCTCATGGCTGGTCTTCTCAGAGGTGGAGCACCTCAGCAGCAGAAATATATGCACCCAGGGCTTCCAGGCTGAGGAACCTGGATGGCAGGCACTGATCCTAGAACTGTGTGTGATGGGTGGAAGCCTGGTTCCTCAGCCCTCCTCCTATCTCCAGAGGCAGCCTGACTCACAACCATCCTCAGCTTCCTCCCCCTCAGACTGAGATTTCTGCCTCACTGAAGAAGGAAGACAATGGTTGCATGTCTGCTCTGGCCTCTCACTGCTCCTCAGCCCAAGCAGTTTTGGGCCCAGTGCAAATGTAGCTCTTCCAGCTGAGAAGTCCCATGCATGGACACAGCTGCACAGAGATTTCGGGAACAAAGCTTTACCCCTGCCATGAGCATGGCCATGGATGTGCCACCAAACTTCTACTATGCCCCAGGACTAAAACCATAGCTGTAGCAGGGGTATGATGAGAAGGTGCAGACATTAATGACAAAAAGACCTTCCATCCCTGCTACGAGCATGGCTCAAGTCACACACAGAGGACAGCCAGCTGTCTTGTGATTTGCCCGACACGTGTGCAGAGTTGCTGAGCACAGGCATAAGCAGAGCCATGAGCAGAATTTTGTCCCTGCCTCTTCTTGTTGTCTGCTGGGGGTTCACCAGTGAGGACCCTCCATGGTCTTGGCATGCCAGGCTGCTGTACAGCACCAGCTCTGTCGGGGTGGGCAGGGCTTGCCCTCCGTCTCTTGTCATCACCCGCATACCTTTGTGTGTGTAGAGGTCCACCTCGACGGTGGGGTTCCCACGGGAGTCCAGGATCTCACGGGCATGGATCCTTTCGACTGCCATGGTGAGTCTATGGAGAGGAGAGAACAGGATATGTTCAGCTCTGAGAGGCTCCAGGATGCAGTGTTCACCCCTTCTGTGTCTAGACTGACAGAGTGAAGGGAATTCAAGGAAAAGTGACCTTAGAAATTTGGGCTAAAACTATTTGCCCCAGGAAATTTAGAAATTCACCCAGACTACAGGAATCTATGAACATTTTTCTAGGAACTGGCTATTTATTTGAATTTACTCTGCCCCTCTGCTGCAGCTGACAAACTGGGCGCACTCTGCCTCTCTCCCTGCGTCACAGCACAGCGCCCGATACAAGTCTGAATGGCAGGGATGGGGAGGGTGCCACGGGCAGCAGAGAGGGAGGGATCAGCTGGCACAGCAGGGAGGTGCCCCTGGCTCTGGTGTCAAGGACGGGGCAGCAGCTCCTGGCATCTCCTGTCCCCTTGCCGGAAGGCGAGGACAGCGCCTGCCAGGCCAGACAGCAAGCGGCTGCCGTGTCCCTGTGCAGCGAACAGGGAGCCAGCCGAGCGTGATGGGCAGGGCAGGGGGCAGCCAGCCAGGGGGGACCCCCAGCCCCTCTCCAGCCCACGGTGGGGGAGCCATCCCAGCCTGGCTGTCTCAGACCCCAGCCATGTCCCTCCTGCCGAGCGCCTGCTCAGCCTCCCTGTGTCCCCCGTGGGCTGCGGGGTCAGGCTGTGCCAAGGCGGCGGGAGCACGGAGCCTGGCAGCCTGAGGAGCCATCTTGCTGAAGGCCTCGGCGCCTCAGACGTGGCAAAGAGGGCTCTGAAGGGAGGGGAGCCTGGCCCAGCTGCCAACCCTTCAATCCACTCTTGAGGCAGGGAAGCAGATGAGGCTGGGCTGGATCTCTGTTGGGTGAGGGGGGGTGAGGAAGCCTAGCATTTTGGAGCACCTAGTTAAAGCTGAAGTAGAAAACATGCTGGTGGATTATGATGGCTGTTTGAAAGAGCTCCTCTTGCTGCAGTTTGCTCTCTGGGGGTTCCAAATCAACTCATTCCCCTCATGGCACCTTCTCATCCCCCTGGCTGTGGGGCTGTGCAATGCCGGGGTGCTGCAATAAGGGTTGTGTCCCCCCATGCTCCGAGCACTGCCAGGTTTTCCTCCCCTGGCTCCCACAGATGATTCCCTCAACCCTGAGCAAGAGGGCAGAGTAGCCACAGGGAGCCAGGACCTCCCCATGGTGTGTGTGAGCAGGGGCACAGCCAGCACAGGGCCTCAGCACCAGGCCAGGGGAAAATGAGCTTGAACAGCGCATCACAGCACCGAGGGGAGCTGAGAAGCAGGATGGGGAAGCCGGAGTTAGCGCTCAACGCCACTGCTCCGGGTGGGTGGAAATCACAAGGGTGTGAGGGAATCGTGCTGCTGCTCTGAAGTTTCAGCCAGAGCTTCTTGTGTGGGGAGTTTTAGTCAGCAACTCCAGGGTTCTCTGGAGCCTGCACAGGGCCCTCCACCATGTCCATCTGGGCTGGGATCCCCCATCAGCCGCTTTGGCAGAGCTCCTCACACCATCTGGCACACACCACAGGAACTTCCTCCAGAGTCGTGCCGGCGCAGCCAGCCGCGAGCTTCCTTTGCAGCAGTGTCCTGGCCGTGCCTCAACAGCCTCCACGGGGTACAGACGGACAGGACCCCACTTAAAGTCATCTTTGACAGCACACCCGTGCCAGATGCTGTGCCTCTCTGCTTATCTGGTCATGTTGCCCCTGGTCACATCCCTGTGGTCACATCCACCTGCCCCTCTTGGAGCCAGATCCAAGGAAGCCAAATGACAAGCCCAAATCCAGCCTTGCCTGCCCCACCCCATCACTTACATGATCTTCTCTCCCCTGTAGTCCTTTAAAACCTTTTCTCCACTTGTGTTGCTGCCCCGTGTCCCCTGTGTTTGCTCTCTTTTATACAGAACCACCCTGAAATCCCTGGTATCAGCTGCACTGTCCTGAAAGGAGGTCAGAGGCGGATAAGCTGGGATAAGGGATTGGGATGGAGCCATAGCTGGGAAGCCACAGACCGCATCCAGAAAGAGACAGGAGGCTGTGCAGCCCCCGTGAACAGGGGCAGGGCAGCGTACGCTGGGAGGCTGGTGCTGCTGCAATGCCTTCCCGTGGAGCTGGCGCTGGCAGCAATTCCCTGTCCCTGCCAGGCCAGCACGGCGAAGACCTTTCCCCCAGGGCACCGCCACCAGTCCCGTGTGCTACTGCGATTCCCTCGGGCTGGGCACTGCTCCCAGGAAGCCCGCACTGCTGCAGTGTCGTGACTGATGCAGCTACTGCCTGCCTGCCTGCCTGTCACCTCCTCTCCGTGCTCTCCCCCTCCCCTGTGGTGTGGGGCTGTGCAAATAGGAAAACATCCCCTCTTCTCCCTCCCTCTCCCTGAGCGCCCGTGTTTATGTCTACACCTCGGGAGACTGGGGGGCTGGTCCGCTCTAAGGCTGAATCCTTTCCCCAGACTGAGCCTCGCCTTCTCCCCACTACCACCCCCTCCCCCGGGGAAAGCTCCATCCCGCAGCACCTCCCGACAGTGCCCTTGGGAGCAACACCTATCCTCGTCGGCTGCCCCCCCTCCTGCAATTCCCTGGGTTCACATCTGAAATGATGATTGCCGGGAGGGGAAAGGAGAGGGCTCGGGAAGGAGGGAGTACCTGAAATTAAAATATGAAAGAAAACTCACAAGGATGGGGGTGAGGAGAGAGGTGGGAGGAGCAGGGGGAGGAAGTGAGGGGAGTCGAGTTGTTAATGCCGCTCACCGTGGTCCTTCTCTGCAGGGACCCCAAAGTACGTGTGGGGTTTGGAGGGCACAAGGTGGGCAGCAGAAACATGCACGTAGTGGGGGGTGCGCTGGCCGTGGGGAGACACTTACCTTCCTAGGGCAGGGGTGGACGAGAGATTGAGAAAGTGCTGGTAGAAAGGAGAGAGGACGAAGCTGAGGAGGGATGCAGGACCTCAAGGGGAGATGATGTGTCCTCTAAGCCAACGGTGGCGGCAGCAGCAGGATGGAGACGCCCCTGATAGGGCCGGGACAGCAGCATGTGACCCAGAGCTGCGATGAGTCAGGATTTAGCAAAGCTTTGCAAACAGCACGTAGGGGATGGAGAGACAGAGAGGCAGGCAGCAAGGGATAGACGTAGACAGATGAGGGTGAGAGAGCCAGAGAATAAGAGTGGGTGTGCAGGATAAACAATCCCAGTCACTCCAGGCTCATTAATTATTTTTATTCAAATCAGAAAATCTTGCAGAGTTTTTGGGAATCAAATCGAACCACAGAACCTGTAACTCTCCCCTTTCCCCTCTCAGGCCTACTGAGAATAGAACACAGTGCAGTGACTGCAAAAACACTGCAGTGCCTCAGGGCAGCTGCTAGGACCAGGATGGATAGGACTCCTCTTTTCTCCAGAGGTAAAATGAGGTGAAGCTGGTACCTACAGCTCTCACTTTCCCAGCCTCACATATGGGGAAAGGCATCACTACATCTTGACAGCCTCTGGGAACAGGTGTTAAAAACAGGTCACTCAGTCACTGTATCCTCAAGAGGTGCTTCCATTTCCTGAAAAAGGGAGGAGGGAGAAATTAATGACTCCGTGCCCAATGTCTCTTCCCCTTTCACTGCCCCCTTTTGCTAGTGGGGTCAGGAATGGCAGCAGGGTTGCATGATGGCCACCATAACCACCTTGTAAAGCCTGGCCTCTTTTTCAGGCTCTCATGCTCTTGTGACTGACATCCCCCACCCTTCTCCTCATATAATATAGTGGAGGAGAGGCTTTATCAGCATGCTTAGTCCTTTTTCTTTCTCTTCACCTCCTTCTAATCCTTGCACTGTGTTCTCACCATTTCTGTTTGCTTCCTTGTCTGACGGATTTTCTCCGCCTCTTCCCGCTCCTCTTCCTCAACTGATTCCTTGTCGAGGCGTTGCAGCTGTGGCAGCCGGGACAGGACCTCCAGCCGGTAATTGGGCTCTTCGGTGCACGGATTGTCCATCAGCACCAGTGCCTGCAGCATGGGGAGAACCTGCAGTTTTTCCACCTCCTGAAAGCTTTTGATCCCATTGCTCCTGAAGAAAAGGAAGCACAGAGAGCAGGGGAAGGAGACCCATGCACATAGTGAAATCCCTTTGGAACAGTAAGTGGACAAGACAGAAAAAGCAAATCTTAATGGCATCAGGGACCATAGACCTTAGACCACAGATCTGTGACCCAAGATCCAGATCTGCAGCTTCCCAGACTGAGAGACAAAAAGGACATCTCCTCTGGATTCCTCGTGCTCAGACAGTCCATTGAACCGTGTGACATCACCACGGCCCTGCATGGCAAACGCTGAGATCTAAAGGGAATTTGCAGGCAGAGCATAGAGAACACGCTTTGAGGGACCCAACTGACTTATGGCAAGGAATGAAAACCTGAGGTGGGGTATGACAATGACGGGACAGGCTGATATTTTGTAAGAAGCCCAGGAAAGGCCCTGGCTGTTACAATGCCTAGACAGCTGCTGAACACCAGTTAAGGATGGTAGATATCAACCCATCCCTACCAGATCTTCAACTTCCAAAAAAAAAAAAACAACCTAGAAAATCCTAAAGATCTAAATGGGAGTGCAGTCTGACGAAGGGATCTCTGGTCCCAACACAGAGCAGGGAGGACCCACCGTAGGTTGAGGTACTGCAGGCACTTCATGCTGTCAGAGAATCCATCCAGGGCCTCAAGCTTGTTGTCACGCAGGTGCAGAGTCTCCAGCTGCTTGAACTCCTCAAGGCCTTCAAGGCTGCAAATGGTGTTCTTGGCCTGAGCATCAGGGAGGCAGAAAGAGAGAAGGAAAATGGGGACACACAGGGGAGGGAACAGCAGTTATTTCTGGCCTTTAAATCTCTTTCTATCCTTCAGACTCCCTACCACTCATAACACATCCTTGTCTGAAGCTCAGTCAGGTAATTCAGGGTCTTGGCCAAGTGGGTTCTCAGGATACAGATTCAAGGACCAAAAGTTTGCTGAAAAAGTGTTTCCTGGAGCATCACTTGGTGTTTGAGACAAAACCACCCCAGATGAATACTCCACTGCCAGCACAACACCCCCTTTCCATGGCAGTACCAAATCTGAGCCTCAGAGAGCAACAGTATGGAGGGGAAAGCACATCTGAGCCTAAAATTAATGTGTTTAAAGGGTGAGTAGCAGCCTCTCTTAGCCACACAGTACATTTAAGTCCAGGCACCTTCCAGTAGCTGCTTCTCTTGTGGGGAAAACCTACGACCAAGAAGTCCCTTCTACTCCTCTGGGCTGTGTCTTACTTCAGGAAGTTTAAAATTCCCCATCACTGAATTTCATTCACTTCCCTGGGATGTGGGTTAACAAAGCAGGGGAATATGGAAGCTCTGAATTTCAGGACTCGTTTCACAGCAGGATTTCGGCTGGAAAAGACCACTAGAGGTCTCCTGTCCGAGCGGATACTCCCCGCAGTGCCAGCACCTACGCTCTGCTCTGTCAGGCTGCTCACCGCCCTGCACGGCCAAGTTTGGAGCATCCCAGGTAATTATCGTCTCCCCACCACGTTCTCCAGCCTGGAGCTGAGCAGGGCTTTCCTTGCCAATGTGTCTGCAGTCGCTAAGGATGCTGAGACCTGAATGAAAAATGGCGTGAGAGGTGCTGTTGTGCTCTCTCTTCCTTGCAGGTATCCAACAATGACGTGGGCAATACCTGAGACTAAAAAAGGAGCACAGGCTGAACTGGTGGGATAGGAGAACATTTTAGGGCTGAGTCATTCTGGATAAAGACATTTTGTAGAAAAGGAAGATTTTAATAGAAATTGGACAAAGAAGAATCTGGAGCAGCTGGGCCAAGTAAAAGGAGTAACACCGTGACAAAAAGAGGAAAGCTGGATATTTAGTGAAGGCCATGTGAGCAGATTTAACAGTCAGGAAGGATTAGGACATTGTATCTCAGAGAAAATTGTGAGCTGGCATGGGTGGGGAGCTCATTGATCACTGGTTTATAAAAGGAATAGTAACCTCCCATCACTCTCACTTTCTTCATTACTTCAGTGTGAATTGTTTTACCAGCTCTGGCCTTGCAAGCACTAGCAGGACAATGCAGAATGGACATTTCTCAGAGTTGTTTCATTTCTTTCCCCTAAATCAAACAACATTCTGTCTGACACGCTGTACCTTCCCTTAGATATCAGTTCTTCACCCAGATGTGATGCCACTGTTTTTTATTGCAAGTTACCATACGTTGCCCATGATTTCCTCTCCCCTTCCTGCACACTCCACCTTTCTCAGGTTAGCCTTTTCCACCACTGCTGTACCATGACCAGGAGCTAACACAGCCCTACTGTGACCCTCAAAAATTATGCAGGTGCCACAGACAGCTTGTAGTCTTCCTAGTACATACCACTTTTTGCATGCTAAATTTCATCTGCAGCTATGTCATACCTTAACCAAAAGTGGTTCAATTCCGTAAATTGAGCCCCGTCCTTGAGGCATCAGCTGCACTTACCCAAGGCTGAAGTAACACCAAAGTCTTTCCACAGAGACCAAAGCACTACTGGGGGAGATTTCCCTGCAAAATGATTTAATGAGCAGGTAGACATGGGAGACAAATTCAAGCCCCAAAGATTCTTGAGAGTCAGTTGTTCTAGTTTCAACACTCATCCCTTGCAATTTTCCTGTTTCACACGGGCAGCTCAGAAACCCTTCAGTCATGCCAGGAGCCTTTCCTTAGTAGACATGCTCTGTTTGCTTCCCTACAATAACTCACTAAGGTGACTGGGTATGCTTTGAAATGCTGTATTGTATCTAGTGACTTATCCACTTCATCCACTCTTGAAGCACTTCCAGTCATAAAATCCCAGTTTTCCATCAAAAAATTGCAGGCAATCTCAGCAAGCCATCTCCTCAGTGTTTTCTGCCAGGGAATCTTGATGAATAGAAGCCACATAGTTTTTCAAAGTCTTTATCATATTTAATTGCTTTTCAAGAGGTAGTGACTCAGGACATCTGTTTAATCTTTGCAAGCTGTAGCACAGTGTGATGCATGGGGCTAAGCCATACATCCTCTCTTCACTCACATCTCTAGGAGTAAATGCTTCCTTGAAGTAATTGTTTATGACATTAAGAAACAGCTTCTCCTATCTTAGTTTCACTGCAATATTGAATCAATTTCTTTTTTGGCAGCTGCAGGTGTGAATCATATAATTGTGCTGGCTTTAAACCAGTATTTGATTAGGCCCATCAGAGAGCAGAAAGGCATCGCCTCCCTTTGTCACCCGAAGAGTAAAGCTGTTGCTTTGCCCAGTGATCTCCAGTGGTCCCAGGGCACATGGAATACAAGCTTGCCCAACAGTGCCTGAAGGGAAAACTGCCCTCCTGCAGGAGGCTGTGAGGGAAGAACCCTTCCTGTGAGGGAAGATGCACTGAACACCAACTCCTCTATGATTTGTGGTTTGTGGCCACTCCCTTTGTGCTATCTGGGCTGCAGGTGCCAGGCTCTGCAGCAGCTCTGTCCCACTCCCCAGGCTGGCTGATCCCTTACCAGATAGAGCTTCTTGAGCTTGGAAACACCCAGCCCTGCTGTGGTCTCTAGCTTGTTTCCTCGCAGCTCCAGGACTTGCAGGCTGAACAACTGGTCGTGACTCAGGCCCAGCACTTTCTGGATTTTATTTTCTGGGTGCCAGAGGAAGAAGAAACAAGTTAATCCTACCAGTCCAAGAAAGTCTCCCCATAAGAATGAAGAGAGGTGGTCTGTATCACCTTTCAGGCTGAGGTTGGCTAGGAGGGGATGAGTAATGCCCTCAAAATCCATGATGTGGTTGCGATCAAAGCTGATGACTTGGAGGTAGGGCAGCTCCTGCATGCTGGCACTGGTGAGCAGATTCCCATCCACCTTCAGCCAAAGCAGCTGGGTTAGGCTGCTCAGCGGGGCCAAATCTTTCAGCTTGTTCTTTGACAAATCCACATACCGCAGGTGAATGAAGCGTTCGAGGAGGCTGATGTCTGTCAGGCCCCTGAGGGAGGGTGAATGTGAATAATATAACTCTCATATTTCCCCACTACTATATTTTGGGTTGCTTCTTGCCACTGGTGGAGGGAGGGCAACCTTCTCTCCTACTTCCCTGCTGTCCTAGAAAGCCTTGCTGAGAGAAGGAAGACAAAAGGCAGGTGATAGGGACAGACCTGTAAGCAAAGATGAATGGTAAGATTGGACCTGCTTTCCTAGCAGAGGGACTACTTATTCCCATTGAATTGTATCTGTCAGGATAGGGAACAGCCAGAGCAGAGAAAAGGGTAAGTTCTGGGGTCTGTTAGACAATAGTGCCAACCCAAAGGACTGTGTCAAAGGTCTTTCCTAGTGGAAAAAACAGTGGTTGAGATACCCTATCAAAGAAACAATCTTAATGGGCCCCTTAGCTAAGTGGGTATGCTGGGGAGGCTGAGGCTCCAAACTGTCCCAAGGCCATTGTGGCACAGTACTTGCAGCTGCCTGCCTTAAAGATTAGCAATTAGGAGGACAGATGTCAATGGATATTTCTCAAAGTGCCTGTAGGGAGGTCACTGTTCAGCTTCCCCTAGGAGAGCACAGTCCAGAGCGATGAGCAGGCTGCAGTCAGCCTTGGGGGACACTGATGTGTGTCTTGGGGGACCCAGTGGTGTGTGTGGCTGTGGTGGAGGCAGTGCCCAGGCCAGGGCCGAGGATGGACAGGCTATGCTGAGGCACAGACTGGAATGCAAGAAGGCTGGAGAGAGATCAGGGCCTGGACACGCTCCTACCCCACATGGCCACTCACCAGCTTGCAGCACAGCGGCCCCCCAGCCATGGAGTAAGGGGCTTCTGCCGGGTCAGGCATTGCACACTCACTTGTCTTTGGCTTCAAACTTCACATAGGCGAGAGCCAGCCCGTTGCCGGTCTTACTGAGGAGAGAGAGGCCCTCCTTGAGGATTTCCTCCGTCAGGGGACAGGGAGCTGGCTCCTGGGAGAGGAGAGAGCACAACGCCAGTGCTGGCCCAACCACAGCCGGGCCATGCTGAGAACTTCCCCCTCACCTCTTCCTTCTCCTCATCCTCCTCCTTCTCCTCCCCCTCTTCCTTCTCCTCCTCCCCCTCTGGCTCCTCGTCCTCCATGCTCTCGGGGCAGGCCGCGCTCGAGGCCCGGCCGCTGCCATGGGAACGGGGGCGGGCCCGGCTGCGCGGAGCCGCCGCCTGGGCGGGCCCGCCGCTGTCCCCGGCGCCGCGTCCCCGGCGCTCGGAAAGCTCCGAGCCTGTCGCACCCCACGCTCCCAGCTGGGTGACATCTGCAGCTGTTAGCGGATCCAGAGAACCGAAGGATGTTTTCGGCTGGAAGGGACCTCTGTGCGCGCCCCATCTCAGAACGGGGACGGTTCAAAGTCAGGCAGGGCTGCACAGGGTGCTGGGCACTGGGGCGGTGAATGCCCGATTAACTCTTAATCAACCCTCTGGTGAATGTTTAATTAACGTCTTGAGCAGAAGTAGCCTTGGGCTCTGCATGAAGCGGCCCCGAATATGAGCACCTGGATGCCAGTAAGGGGTTTTTGGGGTGCATCTATCCTCCAGAGCTGGGAAGGGTTGAGGCTGCCCTTGCCCAGCCGATGCCAACAGCACCGGGTGTTTACCAGCCGGGAACGCTACTCAGAGCTGACTGTCACCAGTGCTTTGCAGTTAATACAAAGTCCAAGGCTCTGCCCCCTTTCCCTTCAGTGCACTTTGCTCCTTTGCAGTGCCTGGGCAGCGTTAGCGCCAGAAAAGTGGTCCGAGCAGAGCTGCTCTCAGAGCCATCAGCCATCGCCCCTCCCGCAAGGCACCCCTGCGCTCAGGGCTGCACAGAAAGCTGCCGTCTGTGTCCCCTGCTTTGTCCTGCTAGACTCCCCGGTGCCGACCTCTTCTCCTGTGCTACACATCTGTATTCGCTCCCTGCTCATTATCACACAACAGAATGGTTTGGATTGGAAGGAACCTCAAAAATCAGCTCATCTCAACCCCCCCTCAGACATAGGCAGGGATTACACACACCAGACCAGGTTGCCGAGGGCTCCATCCAACTCAGCCTTGAATACCTCCAAGGATAGGGCAGCCACAACTCCTCTGGACAACCTGTTCCAGTGCCTCACCACCCTCAGAGTAAAGAATTCATCTGCATATGAACACTCCTGCCTTTGCTTCCTGCCCTAAACATCCCCTAATTACAGAAGGGAACCCAAATCTTTAAACTAGAGAAATTTTATTTAGATTATATATACATATCCCAAACCTAATTATACTGATAATTAAGGAGGGTATGTGCTAAAAGCTGCCCTGCAGACCCACGGAGGAGCACAGGGTGACGCCAGCAGGAGAGGGAGCCCAAGCAGCACCCGGCCGGCTGCTTCCAGGCCCATCCCAGGAGCCATCAGCCCACTAAAGGCCCATTTCCAGGGGCACAGGGCACGATGGCAGGTGGGAACCCACATTAAGGACTCAGAGAAAGGAGCACCCTGTCCAGCCCCATCCCAGGGGAGCCTCAGCTCCAGAGCACCTTTGGGATTGGGGGTGTAACTGTGCTCAGGGGTGTGGGACGCAGGATGGGATGCAGGGGAAGAACATCTGGGGATTGCACAGGACTCATTAGGGAGTGTTTAGGACTGGAACCAGGGCTGATCTACATCTGATTAAACCAAATAAACGGATATAGCCTACAGGAATAAAAAGGGCCAGTCACATGTAAATAGTTTGTGATGGTTTGTCCATGTCCTGCACCTGATCAGTGCAGCCTGTCAGGTCTTCTCGCTGAACTTTTGCACTTTGCCCTGGGTGAGGAACTTGTGGCCAGAGCAGCACAGGGAATTGGCTACTGGGAGGCTGGAGAGGTTGGGATAGAGGGGCAGCTACTGGGCACTGCCCAAGCCCAGCTGCTGGAAGGAGACACAGTATGTGTAAATACTTCTATAAATAGATATACAGAGATGCTCACTAGTGCACCTCCATCCTGCTCAGCTGGAGCAGGGCGTGGGATGAGGCTGTGTGGGAGTGCTCTGTGTGGATGCATGTGTAATCTGTGTGGCCAGCCATGGCTGTGCTTAAGTGGAATATATTCAGAGTCACAAAATATTCTGAGTTTAAAGGGACACCCACAAGGATCATTGAGTCCAGTGGTGCCTACTGGGAATACAAGCTCAGCCTGGCTATTGTTTGGGGCTGAGGATGCGGAGCCATCGCAGCCTCTCTCAGGCTGTTACATCTGGCACAATGCATTTTTCTCCAACAGCAACCTGTTTAAAATCCAACCACTACAGTTTGCTGTGAGGATCTGGCAGTATTTCCACTCCAGAGAGCTGCAGTCCTGCCAGAAAGCAGACAAAAAGAAGAGGAAACAAGATCTGGCACTCCTGCTGATATAGAAATGATTTTCCATGAGTTTATTCCTCATTAAATGAATGTTTTCATGCTCCTGCATTCTCTCAAAGCAGCAAGATCAATGCTCAACTCCCATCTGTTTTCTTCTATGTAGGTCACTCTCCTGGGCTCTTGTGCAGTGGGCAGGGCTGGGCAGGAGCAGAAGCTGACAGCAGAGCTGCAGCCAGTGACCCATCCCTCAGTGATTGTACCCAGTCCCTGCAGCCTTAGGACCAACCACTGTGTGCCCCTGCTGCATCACTGCCGCTCTGGTCAGTGTGACCCAATGGCCTCAAACTACAGCCATGGCCCAAGCAGCCCCTCAAGCACGTGCTCTGGTTGTAAAAAACAGTTTTCAGGCACCTTCTTTTTCTCCTTTGAATTATCCTCCTTCCTCCTTTCCACATCACTCCACACATATACAGAGCTGGGAGCTGCCACCTCCTTACTGCTGTCAGGTTCTTCCTTCTCAGACCACCTGGTATCCTAGGAAGGAGATCCCTCCCATCCAGCTGGGCAGCAGGAAGCTCCCCCAGCAGTAGCTGGGCAGGAGTCCCTACAGCATCAGGCTTTTTCCTCCTTGCTCCTCAGCTCCTGCCCCTCATCCCTCAGGTGATGCTGGCACTCTGCCCATAGGCTCCCAAGGATGTACTGCCTCACAAATAAGCTCCTCCTTGTGAGGCACTTCTTTTTCATCACCCTCAGTACTACCAAATAAACATCAGCAGCTGGGAAGTAACATCAAGTCTTGCTTCCTCACCCACCAGCACATGGCTGAAAGCAGGCAGCAAGCACTGCCCCAGCACAGGGCCGAAATAAAATCCTTCCCTGCAGAGACAGAGCTGCTCCACTCAACATTTAATGAGCAAAGTCAGTTATTACAAGTCCTTACAGGCAAAGAACAGTGATGAGCACATTACTGAATCTGCCAGGGAAGACTGGCTCACTGGTGGAACAGCCAGGTGCTCCAGCAGCCACTGGAATAGAGATACAGATGTAACAGAATCACCACAGGCCCAAAGAACTGTTATATGAAAGAAGCAAGATGCAGGTTGAACCTGTGCAGTGCCTACTGGGGTAATGGTGGGCTCTCAGGGAAAAGCCCACAAAACCCTCTCTGCAACCAGCCACCTCCAAAAGCAGGAAATTCTCTACACTGCTTGTTCCCAAGATGCTTCCCAATAAGATCCAGGACACGCCTTTGCTTTTTCTGTTTTTCATTTATTGTTCAGTACGGGACACAGGTGAGGTAAGACATCCCACAAGGGTCTAAGCTGACAGGTTCCTTGCTGATGGAGCTGAAGGATGCAAGAGACTGTGGTTCCTTTTTCCTTCTTGCAGCACCAGTGGCCCCCTCTCCCTGCAGGGCTGCAGGGAAAGGGAGAGATACTGGCCAGGTGGGCTGTGGGCTCTTAACAGGTCAATGGGAAACTGAGGATTCAGCTCAGAGAGGAGACTGTCAAGACTCTGCCGAGACAGGCTCCTGCTAACAGGGCTCCAACATGGTGGGGGTGGTTAGCAGAACATCTAGAACAATGACTGTGGAGGGGAAAAGCCTCGAGGGAGGCCTCCGTACTGAGACGTGTGCAACGAAAGGTCCCTTCTTGCTTCCATTTCTTAACCACAAGGGACAGCTCCTCATGGGGTGCTTCAGTGTTTGGCATTGATAATATCCACAAACTCTGGCTTGAGAGAAGCTCCACCAACAAGGAAGCCATCCACATCATGCTGAGAGGCCAGCTCCTTACAGTTGCTGCCAGTGACAGAACCTAAGGAGGGAGCAGTGTTTTAAGGTCAGATGTGCCAGCTGTAGGGAAATGGGGCCAGGGCAAAGGCAGGACTGGCAAGGTACCAGCCACCTCTTGCAGACAGCAAGGCTATTTCCCATTTATCCAAGAAAACTACCCAAACAAGCTAGAAGGTGATTTTTTATGCTCTGAAAGTCCAGAGTTTCCCTGCCAAGGAGAAAATTATGTACAACTGTAACAACAGGTAGAAAAACTAAGCACTTCCTGCCCTGGAAAGTCACTTCAGACTCACCTCCATAGATAATCCTAGTTGACTGAGCAACAGCATCAGACACGTGGCTTTTCAGCCACCCCCGCAGCTTCTCATGAACTTCCTGAGCCTGCAACACAACACAAGAGTCACACTGAACCATTCTGCACACAGATCCCTTCTGAAGACAAGGGAACAGTTAGATGCTGTCTAAGTCATTAAGAATCTCCAGGAGATTCTCAGTAAGACTCTTCAGTAAGGTTTCCTGGGAGGGAAGGGTCAGTTTACTCAGCCACCTCCCTCACTCATACCTGTTGGGGAGTTGCAGTTTTACCGGTTCCAATAGCCCAAACTGGCTCATAGGCAAGAACTACTTTACTCCAGTCCTTCACGTTATCTAGGGAGGAGGGAGAAGGTAGAGGTGAGCACGATACCCCCAGACTGGGAAGACCAGAGCTGGAAAACTGCTAAAAAAACCCAACCCAACCACTTCTTTTTCCTCGTACCAGCAATAGCCTTGGTCTGTTCAAAAACCACCTTCTCTGTTATGCCAGCTTCTCTCTCATCCAGCTTCTCTCCAATGCAGGCAATGACTCCAAGGCCCTCAGACAGAGCATGAGCCACCTTCTGCCCAATCAACTGGGAATGGAAAAGAAACAAGACAGCCATTAAAACAGGTAGGAGGTCTGGTTTAATTGCTCACTTTTCCAGACTTTGCAGACCTATTTGAGCTAGACCCTGTCTCTATTCTATGAAGCCACTCACCTCATCAGACTCTCCAAATACATGCCTTCGCTCTGAGTGGCCTAGGATGACCCATGCAGCTCCAATATCCTTGATCATTGCTGGGCTGGAGAGAAAGGAGATGATTCACTGGAGGAAATTCATATCCCAGAGGCACCCTGACTTTTCTCTCTGGGGCTCACCTGATTTCTCCTGTGAAAGCACCCTTTGGTACCTTGTAACAGTTCTGTGCCGCCACGCCAATCTTTGCATCAAGCTTCTGACGGGCAAAGTCAAGGTAGATGGCAGGGGCTCCACAAACCACCTCTGCAAGGCAAAGCACACGCTTACCCTTGTGACAGGGGAAGGGCAGAAACTGTACCCAGCCACTGATCCCGAATCCCAGCCGTAAGAGATCATCCCTCTCTCCTGAGAAGGGACAGCCTGCCCCTCCTCATTGACATTTGGGGGGCCCTCTGCCACTGGACAATCCCTGCGATCGGATGACTCAACAGCAGGGAGCAAAGCCCTTTCCAGGGGGCTGCACAGGCAATACCAGGCCGACGGCCAGCTCACAGGGGTCCCTTGGGAAGTGCCCAGATAAAAGACGGGGCCAGAATCCCACCCTACAGCCCGGGCCTGGCCGAACCGGGGAGCGCCGCACCGGGTTGCGCCTGGGGTTGTAAGCGGGCACGGCGGCGGGGCAGGGGCAGCGCAGCGCTCCGAGACCCCCGCTCCCGGGGATGGGGGCCAGGCCCAGGGGAGGCGCGGGGCTCCGGGGGTCTCCGGGGATCGGCCGGGGGCGCCCCGGGGGTCGGCCGCACGTACCCGCCGGGCCCGCGGGAACCCGGATCCGGTTTCGCAGGTATATTTAGCACCGCTGCCGCGGGGTTATATTTAGGCCCCCGCCGCCCTCTGACATTTGCCGCTTCCCCGCCCGGTCCCGGGCCCGGTCCCCGGCTCCGCAGGGCCGTGCGGGACGTGCACTACGTGCGGGCCGCGCCCTCACCGGTGTCGGCGGAGAGCTTGGCGCCATTCAGCGTGTGGATGAGCTCGCCCAGGCTCTTCTTGTCGCCGTTCATCTTCCAGTTGCCCCCGACGAAGAACTTCCTGGGCGCCATGGCGGGAACGAGCGGGAGCGGGGCCGGCACCGGAGGAGACGCGAAGGTCAGCGGCGGCAGCGCGCGAGGCGACCGGCGCTCCTTTTATAGCCCGGCGGCGGCGGCGACCACGCCCCCTGCGTGCCCCGCCCATAGCCCCGCCCCTCGCCCCACCCGCGCTTTCCCCCAGCCAGGCGGGGGCCAGACAGGAGCCAGGGGGATATTCCGACTTTTATTTTGTCCCTCGTGTATTTTGGCATATCAAGGGCTCACAAGGGGAAGCGCTGCTCGTGGCCCGCCTTGCTGCCCGCCCCACGCCCCCGCCCGACGGGGCGGGCAGGAGGAACCCCCCCCATTCACAAGCCACACGTACACACAAGCCCCCTCCTCTCCTTCCGGACAGCAAGGAGGTGGCATCATCCCACCAAGCAGCGAAGCACTAGGGCTGTGTGTCACGGGGGTGAGGACAGTGAGGACATTTCCTAAAGAAACAGATATTCCCAACCCCCTGAACCCCCTTCACTCATGTCCACGGGGGCTCCAGCCCCCAGTCGATTAGTCAGTGAACTCGTTTCCCCCTGTGTCTCCACAGAGGCCGTGAAGGGACTGGGGAAAAGAGCAGGGAAGAGAAGGACCCCACTCCCACCCTCACTGCCCCCACCCCTTTCCCCCCCACAACTTCAGCCCACTCTCCCCCCACCACACACAGCAAGAGGATGTTCTAGCTGGGAATCCGCTGATAGAAGTAGATGTAGCCCAGGTCCTTGGGGGGCTTCTCAGAAGCACAGACTTTCTGGTCGTTGTAGATCACCCACCTGCAACAGGCACAAGAGGAGCTCGGGAATGCCAGTCCATGGTTATGACACAACTTGATTCCACTCACCTGCTCTCAGCCCCAACCCCCCCACGACCTCTGAAGAAACGTGAGGATGGGAATTTAAAGCAGTACCTCCGTTCCCTTACACTGTGGAAATCCTTACCTGCCATCTTTCTTGATGTGACAAACATAATGTCCACACATAGTTGAAGTGCCCATGTGGCTGATGAAGGCAAACAGCTGATATTCTTGAAAGAAGGAGGGAAGAGTGAATTGTCAGGGAAAGAAGAAAGGTGTCTTACTCCCTAACACCCTGTACAAGGCCCCCTCTAGAGAAGGATCCCTGGAGGAAGCTCTGCTGGGTAATAATAACTGGATTCCCATCAAGTGTGACTGAGTGGTCTTAAGGTCAAACACAAAGGGAAATGGAAGATGCTAATTTCCATTCAGTCTTCTCTCTTCCAACTTTTTATTTGGGCCGTGGGTGGTAGATGGGTAGAGCAGGGATTCCACCTCCCTATGGCACCCAGCAGCCAAGCACCACTAGCACAAATTCTGCACACAGGCTGGAACTGCTTTTTTCAGTGGAAACCAAAAAGGCAAAATAAGCCTCCCAGAACCACTGGATAAAAGCAGCACAGCCCATTCTGTCTTTCACTCGATGGCACTTCGCCAACCTCTCTCTTACTGGCTTCCAGGTAATCCTCATGAATCCTGAAGAGTTTAGACTACTTTGCCATTCCTTCCCTCTTCCTCCCTGCTTCTACCTCTACAACCAGATCAGCTGTGTGATAGCTGCTGCTAAAACCTGCAGTACCCAGAAGAGTAAGAATCAGGAATGATCATAGATCAGGAATGTCGAAGTCATGTTGCCTTTACACCCCAAAATCCACATTCCTATGGCTTGGCACTCACTTCCAGGCCCATCGCGCACTTTGGGACCCACAGGGACGGATTCAGAGATGGACTCGGCTGCCGAGCGCCCCTCTGAGATATCCATAGCAGCTTCTGCATCGAGGTCATCAATGTGACTGAAGATCCAATCCACAGCACGCTCCAGACTGTTGTTCTGGAAGGAAGAAGAAGAAGAAGAAGAAGAAGACAGTGAACTTGAGAATTCCTGTTCCTGAGAAAATCTTTGCACTCTGACATTACCCGTGCCTCTCACCGTGGCTCTAAGTGCTTTCATTGCCTGGTCCCGGGAGAAGCCCATGGAGACAATGGTGGCCACACTGTCTTCTGAAGGAGGGTCTGGGCAGGCAATAGTTGACCCTGGCCCACTGGATCCAGGGAGAACTAGTGGGTTAGCAAAGTCTGCAGCAGGAAACACAACACAGCTCAGAGTAATTAGATCTCTCCAAAAGGGTACAGCCCAAGTCCAAACTACTTCAGTTTTGCACTGTGGTAGTAGGACACAAGCACAACAGCCCAGTAGCAGGAAGCTTCACCATGGCCATGGCATCATACCTGGATCGTCCATATGTGACATGACCCAGTTCATGGCCGCCTCAACCCCACTATTCCCTGTGTAATACACGGCTTTGCGGCAGGCATCCATGGGAAAGCCCATTTCCACTAGCTGGATAATCACCGACTCATCCAGCATGGGGGCTGTGGGAAGACAGAAGTTAGAGCCACCCACTCCCACCCATCCCTGCTGGCTCCATTTAGTCTCGTATCACACAGCCTCCAAAGCCACCACTTCCTGGCTTTATTTTACACCAAGTTCTATCTCTCGGCTTTTCTCACCTTTCTTCTTCAGAAGAGCAGTTTCACACACAGGCAAAGAACAAAATGATTCAACCCATGAAGTCGGGAGCACTGGCTCTTCCCTAGGCACTGCACCCGACCTCCCACTGCAGTTTGTGAAAATTAAATACCCCTACCAATTAAATCCTGTATAAATCCCAGCTCTGCCTCCTCTAAATACACCAGACATGCCACCCCCCCCCCCCAATCTTGCACAGAACAGGAATCAACAAACCCCCTTGCATAACACCCTTGCATAACAGGCATGCAAGGGAGGCAGCTGGCAATCGCTGACAAAAGGACAGGGAAAGTCTGAGCAAGTGGGAAACTGCTAGCATGGGACACAAGGCAAGGAGAGCAAGGGAACGAGTCAGGCATCAGGAAGAGAGGAGGAGAATCACTAACATGTCGGAGAGGAGAAGTGAGGGGAGCAGAAGGAGTCGTCGTCCTCGTTGCCATAGAACCCCAGGCTACCTTTGGGCTCATCTGGTGTCACCAGTGGGGGAGCGATGTCTGGCATTTCTTCTTCTCCTTCCTGCAGCCCTGTTCCCTGCAGTGCAGAGATATCCAGCTCCTCTGGCATTTCAATGGAAACATCTGCAAGATATGGTCTTGCTCAGCCTCCATGTAGGGGCAGAAACAAAGGACTCGGCTGGGAGATCTAGAAGGGTAAGTCCCTGGGGATGCTTGCAGCAACTTTTGGGATAGTTACTTTCCTTCTGGCAGTAATGACAATATCCACATGTGACTCCCAGTACCCCTATATGTTCTGGACTTCTCATCCTCCTCCTTACCGAGCTTTTTGGGCACCCAGTCCAGACCGAAAGTGAACTTCTTGATCTGGATGACCAGATAATCTGGGAAAGAAGCGAACCGTGTTGTTCTGAAAGAGACACATAATATTTTTATAAATACTTTGTCAGCAAAGATTGAGGGCATCTAGCTGACCCAAGAAATCAGCGAGTAGGGCAGAGCCATGTCCTGAGCAGGTTGGGGATACACCTGTCTGTGCAGCTCTCCTGTGCTGAGCTTAAAGCTCCTCAAACACAGAACCATTTCTAGGGCAGAAGCCCTGACAAGATGAGATGGAATGCAAGTCTTGGAGATGAAAAAAAATAGTACATATTCTCTACCTTCCAATCCTGTATTTTACAAGCCTGATCAGATTTTGTTTAATTAAAAGCCTAACCCTTAAGGAATGTAGTGGAAATAACTTCTTTTATTAGACCAACAGATACACCTGCAGGAACTGACAAGCTTTCAAGCACAAGAGCACTTTTTTGGATATGAAATAGAAGCAGTGAATTTTAAGTTAACTGAATTTGATTAAACATTATTTAGTTAAACAGTTTGAGAAAGAAAGTGTCTGGAATCTATGAAACAGAGGGGAATGTTTGTGAAGGGAGAAGCACCCATAAGTTAGACAGATACTCATAACCAGGTGATAATTGTAACATGCTATAGAACTAAATCAAGCAACAGTAAATCATTTGAATACAACTCAGTAAAAATGAAACTAAAATGTTACTTTTCAGTGTGATGTTGTTTATAGTACCTATTGCTTAATAATGGAGAATTTGTTAGAAAAGTACTTCCAACTCTTTGAGGACTTTCATTGCTAAAGAACACCCGTGTTTTGTGTAGCATCACAGCAGAAAGCTGCTTACATTTGTAATCTTGTCACTGTAACTTTGCACTGTTGCATGTGCTACAGGCAGTGAGAAAAAATAAAGCTGTTTTTAAACCTTGCTACTAGCATTTAAGTTAGCATTCTTTCAAAGAACTTATGTATCTGTTACACTCAGTGTTCTGCTCAAATCTTAACAGATAAAAACTTGAAGAAATTTGAAAGATGGTGCAAGATCGGTGTCATCATACAGTCAGTACTGATTCCAAAGTTAAATTTTAAGTTTACAGTAAATGATACTAGTTTTCTGAAGTATCACTGTGTTTTTGTAGCCCCTCAGCAACTGGAATCTGATGGCTAGGACTTCACTAGCACTGCTGTTCCGCTCACTGAGGGCAACCACTCCAGCACTGATGGACTGACCCCCTCTCTGCTTCAATGTTCTGTGGACCCAGGGTGTCAAGGACTACAAAGCTTCAGTAATGGTTCTTCCCCCAAGCCACTACAAGAAGTCCCCAGAGATGCAGCTATGGCCAGCTCATCACAGCTTAGCTGACACACACTTACTTGAGAGCCACAGACTTGGCCTGCAAGGCTGTGCTCCAGAAATCATCCACCTGCTCTGGAGCACCGTAGGCCTCTAGGCAGGAGCTGAAAGGCACCTTGGCTCGCACCAGCTCAGGAAGTGGCTGCTTCTCCTCCTCTGCCTGCCTCTTCTTCTCCTCATATTCCAGCAGCTCATCTAGAGAATAAAGCAGAGAAGTCAAGGACCATCTCCAGGTACCTACAGAGCGACTGGTGTAAGCTACACGCAGAGGCAGAGCAGGCCTATAGATACACGCCATCGAACGGAGCACAGCTTCCAGAGCACAGTCCTGCTACTGCAGTCACTCCTGTTTTGCTGCGGAATCACAGCCCAGCTTGTGGTGTCCGAGGGAAGGGCTCTAGAGGGACATCACCGTGTCACACCACCTCTGAAGAAATCAGCCCGATCCCACAAAAGCAGGAGAAGGATCTGGCCTCAGAAGTGGCAAAGAAGTCCCTTTCTCATTTAAGGAGTTCTGTAAGAATAGTACAATATATGAACATAGGGTTTGGTCTTGGCACATTACTGACCTTTGTTGAGTGCAGCATCCATGGGCACAGGCAGCTGCATAATATAGTCCACACGCTGGGTATATTTCACCTTTTCTGTGGCCAGGCACTTCAGCTTCTCCTCCACCAGAAAACGGAAGACCTCATTAGGGTTCTCCGAACTGCGGCAGTTCCTCTGAAGAGAGAGAGATTGGAAGGACAGAAGTTACATCAGAATGGCAGAAAAAATGATCTGCAGTAACAATGATGTCACATCACACAACACATGGCTGAAGAGTATTCACTTCTGTACCCAGTCCCCTGGAAAAGACAGCAAAGAGGAAACTAAAGCCAGCTTCTGTACTGCAGGAAGCCATGGCATTCCTGCTCCTGAAGAATAAAGTTTACATCTCCAGCTATGCCACTCCCAAGAAAGATTTCTCCATGGAATCAGCCCTGAAAACATGGCCAAGCACCTCTCTTTCTCCACCCTGGCAGGTGGTAGATGGCCCATGTCCCTGTGTTCTCTCCCTCTCTCTGTCCCAATTGCCAGCTTTTCACCTCTACTCCTCACCCCTTGCCATGGGGAAGAAAATCAAGCTGGACTATTCCACGAGTTGCCAGATAGACTCAACCATTACCTCCACCATGTTGATGAAGTGCAGAAAGAATTCCTGTGCATCCTGCTGTCGGTTAGTGGAAAATTCTGGGTGCCCCTTTCCGATGAGGGACTTAAACATGCGTGGAGCAATGCCATTTTGCATACCCTGCAAATAACAGTGTGGAAGAGGAAGGTGGTCATAATTTGCCAAGCATGTGTCCTGACATGTAGCACTCTTAGCCATGCTTTTCTTCAGGTGACAGGCCTTGGAACAAGCCCCAGAAAGGACTCTCCCTCCTTTGCCACATAGCACACACATTACCTCATCCAACACATGCATCTAGAGGATGCTGTATCCAAGCCTCACCTTCTGATCAGGCTGCTGCTCCCCATCTGCAGAAGCTGGCCTTGAATACTCCCCAGAAAGCAATCCATGACCCAGTTTGGCTCTGGAATGACAAAGTCACTGTTAGTATCAATGTTTCTTCAATCTCACATGTTCCAGGAGCCATCAACCCATCCAGCTTTAACACTGCCATGGGCTGTCAGTCTCACAGGTAACAGCTTTCTCTGCTGCACCAGGCAAGATTATCTTATTGTGGTCTGCTCTCTGGCCCCTGGAGACATCACTGACTTCAAAGTTACCAGGGCTTTAGGGTGCCAATCTCAACCACTGCTTGCACACTGAGTAGAACGTGAAGGAATAGCTGGTGCTGAGCCACACGGCAGCTGCGCAGCAGCCAAGCTGAGCTGCAGCCTGACGGGGGGAACGGAGCAGTGTCTGACTGTGCAGGAGACAACAGGGCACAGAGAAATTGTCTGAGCCAGAAATAGCACTGCTGTGAGCAGACTGATCACGTTTTCCCAGAGGAAAGACTGACTGCATGAGGCACTTAATGGACAACAGTATGTGTTCAGCCATTTCCTCCTATGCCCAGACCCTCCTGCTATTCCATTTCATTCCAGTCCTTCCCCATCATTATTGCCATTTGTCTGGAATCAAACCTTACCAATTCTTCCCTTTACTCAGGCTATAATATTTCTGGCTGTCTCACCTTAATCCCCTCTCAGTGTACACCTCACTCCAGGCTGCCCAAATTTAGAATCCTCCTGTACCACTGAACTCCCTGTCCACAAATGCTGCCTTCCATTCCTCCACCCCAAACTTCCACATGCTTGTTTGAGAGCAGCTGTAGCACAGACTTGATGTACATAAAATGCAACCCCCTCCCAAATCTTGTGCTCTTCCTTCAGCATATTCTCCTGCACAGCACCTCTTGAGGGAAGCCTGTTTAACCATACATAAGTTATCTACTGAGAATAAAGCTGCCTAAACCTATGTATCCCCTTGCTCTTTGCCATCTCCCTCCACTGCAGACAGCCCCTTTTAACTATTATGCAGACAGAAGCTGCCTCCCAGAAATTCCCCCAGTTTAACAGGCATAAGACACATAATACATTTCAGAGCCTCTTATGTACACAGAGTGCCCTCTGTCCTCTCCACCCAGGGCATTCAGCTGAACTTCCTTGGCTTAGTTCCTTATTGATCACTGAGGATCAGTGTCTCTGGTTACAGGCAAGGAGAGAGAGGTGAGGCTTGAGGCAGAACCCTGGAGCAAAGCAGCACAGAGGGGATGCATCCAGGCAGCCTTAAGCCTTCCCTCACCAAAATTCTACGTACACTTGTGTGCTGAAATCCTGTGTGGGGTCCGAAGGTGCACTTTGGAATATCTTCTCCAGTTTGTCCACATACCTGCAGAGCAAAATGGAGCAATCTAAGGGACATGCAGCTTCATCTAGTAAAAATGCAGTTCTGAGCATGGTTACTGCAACAGAAGCTCCTGGCTCTAGGAGACCTTTGTACTGATCCCAGATAAGTGGAAAGGAGTGATTAAGCTCACTTACTTTCTCTGGAAATCTGGGATACTGAACAGCACCTGCATCACAGAATTGAGGTAGCAACTGTTGCCCAGGTTACGGATACCAGTGTACCCAGGCCCATAGAGGGGCTTGAGTTGAACACCAGACTCCTGGATGAGCTCCCACTCCCCAATGCGCTGGTTCATGTCTATTTCCAGTTCTGTCATTGTCTTGTCTGTCTGTGGAGGGAAAGAACAGGAAAATCCTCAAAGAAGACTCAAGGAAACATCAGAGGTGTGAAAAGTGCAATGCTGTAGAGAAACAGAGTCAAATCCATCCTGTTTTATTCCGTAAGTACAGGAGGAAGAAGCAAGAGTTTTTTCCATATATATGAATACCTGGGACAGAAAGAGGAGGGAAAAGAAATATGGAAGAAATCTGAACTATTCCCTATAAAGAGGCATGGCAACCACACACTAACAAAAAAAAAAACAACTCAGCACCTGGGAGTCTCCCTGCCCGCAGTACTGACACATAACCCCAGGGAAATAAACATGAAGGACATGAAAGAAAGGCAAAAAAGGCAATCAAAGAAGAAAGGCAGATGAAACAACCATCTATGTGACAAAAAACCCCAGGGCTTCTTGACCAGCAGTGGTTCTGCATAGCCACAGAAAGCTGGAATCAAGCTAAGACACCTCAGAGCTGCTTCTCTCCCTCTAGGCCTGTGGAGGACACCACTTCCTCCTCACCTTTTGCATCTTGAGCATGTCAATCCCAAAGTGTGCCAGGTGTTCTGCCAGGTTGGGATCCAACACCATGTCATCCTCATCGTAGGAGTAGACATCTACGTGGGAAAACAGAACAAAGAAGAACTTATAATGGGCTGTGATCTCAAATTCACAGCTGGATGAAGAAAGCAGTCAGAATTAGGAATTTTGACAAACTGAGCTGCCCTTTCTCAGCAGAATAATGTAACAGACAGAAAATTGAGATTCCTCCTAAACATGTGACAACTTTGTCACTGATCAGAGTACAGAGGTACACTTACGCCAGGAGTAAGGAAAGTGGGTTACTGTGCCATATACTCTCAGCTCAGGATTTGAGCACACGACTCCTTGATGAACACCCCAACACAGAAAATCAGATGGCAACCTGGATAACTATTCTAAAAGCTCCCAATTACAAGGGAGGGGTGGAGGAAGGCAAGGCTTTTTAATCAGCTCGTTCTTTGCCTCACTCAAGAAGCAGGTCAGAGAGGGAAAATTCACAATGGGATGACACTGTGTGTTCCAGGTCACAAGATGGCCAAAACCACCCTGATAATCTGCAAGAGATCTGTGTCAGCCTGAGTAGTGCCTGGCATCCCTAACCCTGGGAGGATCCCCCCTCTCACCAGCCCCATCAGGAGTAATTGTTCCCAGTTTCACAGCCAGTGGGTAGCCGGTTTCCCGGTAGTGCTCGACTGCGTGGTTGTTGCCACCGCTGCCATCGAAGTAGCGCCGACCACAGAGGATGGCTCCGTCCGTCATGTTCAGCCACAGGTTCTCCTTCATGTCACACTTGCTGCACTTCCAGCCACTGTTGATGAGGAACAGAGGAAAAGAGATCAGAAGGAAAACCTATGGGTTCTACCTCCCAAGCCCTCAACATTGCAGCCCACTGCAATATCCACAGTATGAGCGATCTCATTCCTCTTTTACTACAGAACACTGAGAATCCTGACATAACTTAGTGTGCCACCTCCCCTGAATCTACTGTGACAAGGCACACTCGGACACTCACAAAAGAAGTCTCATCTGCTGCTGCAGCCCAGCACAGAAGGATGGGACAAGGGACACAGGGGACAGAGAAAGGATGGGACACAGAGTGACACAGCAAGTTCCAGTACTGTGCTCACCACGGTGGGATGCGGACATCATTCTGAAGCTGGTGCAGGGAAAAAGCGTGTTTGGAAACGCGTCGAACCTCCCCATCCCAAGCCTGCACCTCCTGCTTCCGTGAGGCTGAATCTGCTGTCAGGATGGCCTCAATCGCACTGGCAATCTGGAATTAGGACAGCAGGAGAAAACATGAGGGGCTGGCCAACCATGATAACAGCACAAGAAGCTTCCAATGCCACAACACTCCACATTTAGGCAAGTCAATTGAGACTTTTGGGAGCCTCAGCCACACACAAGCCAGGACTCTGTAATACACAGCATCAATGCAGAACAATCCTGATGACTGCCAGCTGAGACTTCACAGCAGCTCTGCAGGATCCCTTTTACAGGGCAGTTTCCTTCTCCGTAATGGTACATTTCCTCATCAAGAGTAAGCACAGCCCTTCACCCAAACATACCCTGTCTTTGACCATGTCTGGTAGTCCCTCCAGCCCATCACGTGGAATATCCAAATGGTCTGGCAAAATTACAATTTTTACATCTTCATCATATTCAAACTTTTCTTCTGTGATGTCAAATCCACCTTCTACACCTACAAGAAGGAAAAGCATTGTGGTAACAGGTGAAACCAAAGAGCTTGAAAAGCTTCTTCCCCCACAGCTAACATGAAATAAGGCACCATGACTAAGACAAAGATCTAAATCAGTAATCCACAATCTTTCTTCCACTTCTGATTCCCAGAGCCCCTGCTGGTGGTATGGACTTCACAGGAACAATTATAAGCCTAATGACAGTAGTTTTCTTTTTCCTAGCTCTTTTTACAGATGCTTAAAAACAATCTCCAGACTCTGGCTACAACCAGGAAGAAAACCAAACCTCCTCTAGAGAGGAATTGGCCAGAACAGAGCCAAGATAAAGGGCTGGTGTTCATCCTTAACCAGAATGCACAAGACAATGAATGGAGATGTGCATGAAGAGATCATCTTGTAAGCCAAGGCAAAGGTCAGGTCTACCAGCATCTTTAAGAAGCCTGCCTCTCTTTCTTGCCTTTTCCAGAAAGGATAATCTAGAGTCTTGCACTCAAGCAAGAAGAATGAGGAGCTCCTCTGGAACCAGAACATCCAAAACTGCAGGAAAAGTGAGCAAAGATATAGCGAATAGTAGTTTCTATGCCCACCTAGCTTTGCTTTCCAGAGGTTGCACCAGAAACTGGAGATCCATACATAAAAGGTTACTTGCCAGTTGTAAAGAGTCATCATAGATGCTCACCAAAACATCTGCAGTTTCTGCAGATTCCCTCACCTATAGTTTTTGGATTATGTAGGTACTCAGAGGAAATGATTGGCTTTCTCTGTTCTGCAGGTATTCACATTCTATGTCCCAAAAGGAAACAGGCAGAAGACACATGGCTTATAAGCAGCCTAAACCCCATATTTTTAAACTGAATTTCCTTTATTTCCAGAAAAATTGCATGCTGTGACTGCAGTAATCTCTGCAACAAATATCTGAACATCCACAGTTGCAACAAATCCCTGAAGGGAATGAAAGCTTTTGCTACTCAGTCCCTCTGCCTCAAGAATCCTGTCTGCAACACAGTTCTGATAACCACTCTGTATTTCCTTAAAACTTTCTTGTCAAAAATATCCAGTTCCATGGTATCTCCTGCAACTCCCTCCTTAGATACCTACAATTTTTACACTACGCACAAACTGCTGTGTATGAACACAGTGATTTTAGAAAACAGTCACCAGCATCATGCAACAAGATACCTAGATAAGATACACCCTCTTCTGTGCCTCTTCAGCACAGCACAGAGATTTCCTGTCACCACTTCATAGAGTAAAGCAATATACACTCCCCCGGGGCATTACAAAATTCCTGAACCCTAAACAAAATAAACCAGACTGGTGAAGTCTCCCCAGGTGGTCACATGAACCTTGAGGCTCTAGATGAGGAAGAGGGTCAATAGCCACCAGCCTGCCCTGAGGTACACTGACTCCCTTTCCATGGTGGTACATAAGCAATTCACACCACAAAAATCCATCAGCCAACATGCAGGCATAGGAGGCAAGCACTGTAGATTTCTTCTTGTCATTGACAGGGGGAAAGTAAGGTAGAGAGAGATCAAGGGCTACATTTTATTCACAAATCTTTCTAGTACTTAAAAAAATTTCCCATGTCAGGATTAAGTAAACCACCACAGTTCAGCTAAAACAAAGATAAAAAAGAACACTTCTCCTGAACTTGAGACCATTGTATCACAGGGCTAATACTTTATTTTATTCTCTCATGTTCCGTTCACACCACTGATCTCCTATCACAGGCAGATATTTTCTGATCCACTGACAACACCTATTGCAAGACCTTTGTAGAATTCAGGATGCATAACTCATAATTCAGGATGCATAACTCAGAAGAGTTCATGAGAAATAACTCATAATGCAGACTGGGCCTCATCGTTCCCAAAGCAGCATAATCATGTATATATATACATAAAAGCACTGGCTGTCTGAAGAAACAGAGATTCCAGCCTCAATTTTGCTTGAAGTGATCTTTGGGGCTCTACTCAGCTCACCAGCAAAACAGGGAGCAGCTGACAGTGTTAATAGTGGTGTTTGTGCTCTGGCAGCAGACGAGTCACTGGGCGTCTACACCAGGGAAAAAGTGAGCCAAAATCAAGACATTCACAGTCCAGATTCTGGATTTCCCTCTAGTGGTCAGCTTGCAGCAAGCCAAGAACCTGTTACTGCTACAAATGTTCCTGTCCCTTCCTTTATGTGTCTCCATAATGGCTCAGAAATTACCAGCTGAGACTGCTCCAAATAAGCAGCATCTCCATTGATTGCAATGACAGCCCTCTCAGTCAGTGAAAGACAGTAATGGAACACCGGCCTCGTTCTTTCAAAAAAAGGAAGATTAAAAAATTTTTTATGTTTTAGTGCTCATATGTATGTCCTCCAGTATGAGCCTTATAATACCTAGTGAGACAAAAATGTTAATGCAGCATTTCCCATTAATTTCTTCCCCATCTGTATCCATAATGCTAGTTCAGTATCAGAGGAGTTTAAAAAATAGTTTATCTGCCAGGAGCTTCAAACTTACTTTTCTCAAACATACATTTTTTCAAACTTAATTCAGCCCCATGCTGGGTACATTGTGTTTAAGCAACAGTCCCAGTCTGGTGATCTCCACACCAAGCTGAGCCAGGCATGCAGGGGCCATGGCAGAGGATAAAAAACATATTTATCCAGGGAAAACAAGATGTAACTTTGGACACAGAACACAACTACCACATTATTAATGAGTGCTCCACAGAAACTGCTCACCCCAGACACACTGGAAAACATGAAGTCTGAATTTGGCTAGGGATACTAGCCAAGAAGAGTAAAGCAGAAGAGACAAATCAGGCAGCTCCAGAGGACTGTATGAACACAAAGACCATACAGTACATAGGTGCTTCCTTACCAATAGCCAAGCGAGTTGGTTTCTTCCTTGGGGGGTCCCCAGCACTGGAGTTGGCATCTTCTTCCTTCTGTGGCATTGAGAAGAAACAGGGAAATAAGAGTTAAGGGGACAGGCACGCTGTGGCAAGCTTTAGGGATTGAAATCAAGCTACTCTGAAAACAGAAGGAAACCAGGCAGAAATAATGGGCAATCTATACAAAAACTTCAGCATCAACAGAACTGAAGCAGGTGTGTGCCTCAATTCACCAGGAAAAACAACAGCTGTATCTCAGAAAACTCTGTATCTGGTGGAATACACAGACACAGCCCAGCTCTCAATTTCAGAACAAGTTTGAGAGTACGTATTTTTATTTTTTACCGGTTTACGTGTTCTTTTGAGGTGCAGGTAGACCCGCTGGCCTGTTTTCTGATAGTGCTTTTCCACATACTGCTTCCCAAAGCCCAGGAACGTGTTCATGCAGATATACAAGCCGCCATCTGACTCCTGGAAGGAAGGAAGGAGGGACAAAACTGAAGGGAGGTGGTAAGGAATGCCATTCCAGCTGCTAGGAGAGGCATGGCAGACTAGTCATTATTCGTTAAGTCATGGCAACAGCTCATTCCGACACAGCAGCCACAAACAGTTGGTAAGAAATAGGATGGCAAGCCCCAGCCTGGCTGTCCCAGAAGAACAGGTACTCCTGTCAGGATGATGTATTTAAAAAACTATTTGAGTGTTCATTTAAAGCAGGATGCTACCAAATCAGGAAAGCCTGATTGTGAGTTTCCACAAGAGTTTATCTCGTAAAAGGCCCTTAGCACGCACAGTTTACAAGTTCAGAGCATGGTACAGTCATTACCAGCAAAACTGTGGCATCCTGTCCAAATGCGCGACTCCCAGCGCCATAGGGAATGCTGCCAAGCTACCGTGTGAGGAAAGCTAAGACCACAGTTTACCTTCGCTGGTGTGTACAAAAGCCTGCTAGCAGCTTGGAAACCGATACAGAACGTGCCCCCCACCATCCCACTGGCAGCTGGAAAACACCACGTTCATTCAGCAGACAGATACCCTTTTCAAACTGAAAGGGCAGGGGACCCAAATGCAGAGACTGGAAAGATGGGAAACCACTAAAAAGCTTTCAGAAGCTGCTAGGACTGAGACAGGGTGGGCAGTGCATGGTCAGGCATCGTTGTGGAGCTCGGGGAGGGAAAGAGGGCCAGGATGCCATATGCTGCTTCCTCCAAGGACCCGTATCTTCCAGCTGCAGCCCATTTCTGCTGGGCTGGGGCTCAGCCCGGACGGGCGCCCGCGAAGCAGCTCAAGGGGGACCTCGCCCTCCCGCTGCCTTCGGCTCCCCAGGTCCACTTAGGCCGAGCGGGGGTAGCGCAGGAAGCGCAGGGATGCCAGCGGGGTGGAGACGGCTGGAGAAGGGACCACTGCCATCTTAATGACACAGCACCGCCTCGCCCCCCGCCTGCCGGGCCACACCGCGCGGCGAGGCCCGCGGTGGCTCAGACCCGGGCAGGGCGGGACCCCCGGCCCGCCCCTCTGCCGCCGAGGGCGGGTCGGGGGACGCGCCCGACCCCCCGCCCCCCGCCGGACTACAAGTCCTGGCGAGGCCCCGCATGGAGGGTTCGGGCCGAGGGCACTCCCTCTCTAGGGGTTGCCGGCGGGCCGGGCCGCTGCTGATCGGGGCGAGCGCCCTGCCCACGCCCGCCCCGGCCCCAGAACTACAGCCCCCAGCGCACCGCGGGCGGGCGGGGCGCACCGCGGGGCACGCCGGGCGCAGTAGTCCGCGAGGGCCCTGCGCGCCGCCCGGGAGCGGCCGCCGCAGCCATAGGGGAACCACAAATCCCGTGAGGCCCCGCGCGGGAGGCGCCCCGGCTGGCGGCGGGGTGGAAGCCGGCCGCGGCGGGAGCAGCCCGGACGGGCGGGCGGGCCGGCGGCGGGGCGCGCTTACCGGCGTGTCGAAGGAGAAGGCGCACTCGTCCTTGTGGACGCGGTCGCCGGCCTTGGGCACCCGGATGGACGGCAACACCGACAGCAGCGCCTCGCTCAGCTCCGCCATGACAGCGGCTCACCGCGGCACCGCCCACAGCCCCGCCCCACCCAATCGCAGCCCAGCGCGGTCAGGCGGGTCCCAGCCAATCGGCAGCGAAGCCGGAGGCCGGACTCGCCGAGCCGACCCGGCGGATCGCCCAATCGCAACCGCTCTCCGGCCATCGCGGGAGGCGATGCCGGGCTCCTCGGCCAATAAGAGCGTAGTGAGAGGGGAGGGGGCGGGGCTGTCCCCGAAGATTGACAGCGGGACGAGGCGGGACGTGCCGGGCGGGGACTGCGCAGTAGACGGGCTGGCGGGGCGGGGGGAGGGGCGTGGCGCGGTGAGCCCCGCCCCCGCGGAGCGGCCAATGGGCGGCTGCAGCGCCCGGCGCGCGGGAGATTCGAACGGCGCGTCCGGCGGGGCAGGGGCGCAGTGCGGCCGCCGCCGCCATGGGGGTCTCCGGCAGCGCCCCCGCCACCCCGGCCGCGCCCCGCAACAAGCACCTGGCGCACGTCAGCGACCCCCGCTCCCCCACCGCCGGCATCCTGCGCACTCCCATAGAGGTAGGCGCCCTCCCGCCGCCGCTTCCCCCTGCGTGGCTCCGGCCCGCCGTCCCCACGGCTGCCCTCTCCGCAGGTGGTGAGCTCCCCGGCGGGCAGTCCGCAGCCCAGCCCCGCCGAGCCGCTGGCGGGCACCGGCCAGGAGCGGGACCCACGGTCACCCACGCCCGGTATTTCCCGCACGCCCATGAGAGCCGTGTCGAGTGGTGAGTGAAGCCGCCGTGGCTGGGCGGGTTGAGGGGTTACCTGGCTTAGAGGCTCACCCCGTCCCCCTCCGTCCCCGGCAGACAGCGTGGACCGCCTGGTGAAGCAGCTCAGCGAGGCCTTCGGGACCGAGACCGCGACCCTGGAGCCGGCGCCTCAGGGAGCGGCCGGCCCCGCGGAGGAGCCGGCCCGGCGGGGCTCCCCGCCCGCGGGAGAAGCGGCGGAGAGGCCGCCCTCTCCCAGCACGGCCCGGCCCGGCCGCCCTGCCGGGCACGGCCCCCCCTCGGGTAAGCGCTCGGTGTGGGGGCCACAGGGAGAGCTGCGCGGGAGGGGCTGTGAGCAAGTCGGGGCTCTCGGCACCATCTGGTTCTTCGGGTGCCTTCTCCAGGCTTGCTCCCCGATAGAGCCTGTCCCTACCCCCCAGTTCGGCTGTGTCCCACCGCCTGGAGCCTCTGCAGCCAGGGGACCCCTTCGGTCATTGAACCGATTTCTGTTCAGAGTTGAGAAATTATTTTCAACCTGTGCTCAAAATCAAAAGGTATACAACAACTCTTCCCCTCTTTGAGAGGGGTTTGTGATTGTGGAGACCTCTTCCAGCGGGACCTTACAGTTTCTCCTTGGGAAGAGCTATGGAGCAAGGGCGGGCAGCACATCTCTGTGCTATGGATGAGCATCGCCGAGAGACTTTGATTCAGACTGTGCTTCAGAAAGCTCTGTGCTGAGCACCACTCCTCGGAGGAGCAGCTGAGAATTGGGACTGTTCAACCTGGAGAGGAAAACACTCAGGGGTATCTTATTAATAGATACACATACCTGAAGGAAGGGTATAAGGAAGGGAGGGAGAGCCAGGCTCTTTCCAGTCATGCCCAATGATGTCACCAGAGGTAAAGGGGACAGAATGGTACACAGGAAGCCCTGAACATCAGGAAACACTTTTTTCACTGTGAGGGTGACCAAGCACAGCAGCAGTTTGCTCTGAAAGGTTGCAGAATCTCTATTCTTTAAGATAGTCGAGGGACACCTAGACATGGTCCTGGACTATGGGCTCTAGGTGGTCCTGCTGGAGTAGGTCCTCTAGAGTTCACTTCCAGTATCAACCTTTCTGTGATCCCTTTGCCTCAAAGCCCCTGGGTAAGTCTTTGATAAAGGCCAGGAGGCATTTTGAATCCAGGACCTTTGAGCCTTGTGATGCGCTGATGTGTTTCCTTTCCTCAACTAGTGAGCAAGCCCATAAGACACAAGCCCAACAACAAATTCATGGCAACATCTGGAGGAACTGGCCGCTCTCCCCTCAGCATTCTACAAGATGATAATTCTCCCAGTGCTCCTGCCCCTCGCCAGGTAAAGCTTAATGGGTCATACTAAGGGAGGGAGATTGAGCTGGGAAAAAAAGCCTTCAATTTCTGTATCTTGTAGGGTCCCAGCTTAGAATTGTGGCCTCCTAGGCCTGCAGAGACTAGCAACTTCACAAGTGATTTTCTGTGGGTCAGTCTTGCCACTAAATGCCTTTGAGTTTTGTTCAATGTCTGTCTTTGGCCTTACAATGAAATTTCCCATTTCAGTGCATTCTTTCTCTTTAGGCTGTAGAAAAATGTCACTCTTGTGTATTGTCACAAGTGAGTCCAAGCTGAATGGCCTGAAAATAGGCTACATATTCTGCTGAGAATTAAATAGCCTGCAATTAACTTGTGTTTTACACTCTATGTTTGGGTTTTTTATTTCTCTAGGGCAAGAGGCACGTTTTGGGGGAGAACCTTGGGGAGAAGAAAGAAGTGGATCCGAGCAGGAGCCTTAAATCTGGGAACTGTACTTGGAGTGACTTGAACAAAGAGAACCAACAGTGTCCTTTTGTGGAGAACTAGACACTTCTTTTTTCAGGATCTTGCTATAATTTGCTCCTATGTTTTGAGAATTTTTTAGTGGGGAGAAATCCTACAATAGACTGAAACTCCAAAGAAGTGGTCACATTTCTCACCTATCCCTGTTGGGGAAAGATCTCTCCCTCCTCTTCCTTGTTTGTTGTGTCTTATGTACAGCACAGACTTTCTCTCTTTTATTGTATATCAGCTGTATTGATTTTTTCCATAGAGTTTTTATCTCTAGTAAATAAATTTGTGTTCAACCTTTGCTGACTGTATGTCCTGATATTGTGCTTGCCCAGCACAGTATTTTCTTTGGGGCAAGGGTTCAGGAACAAATAGTTCAGCCTTCCATTAGTCTTAAAACTGCCTTGTCCCCTGCCTGGAGCATTCTGAAGGGTATGGCCTTGACTCCATGTACAGCAGCGCAAGCTGGGAAGCTGCAGCTCCCTGCAGGAAACTGGTGTATGTCCAGTGTCACCTCTGGAGTTGTGCTGCTCCTGCTCTGAGCTGAAACGGAGTTATGCAAGAGTCTGTCGTGAGGCTGAGATCCAAAATAACATCAGATAGTATTGTCTATTAATATTGACCTTGTTGATCTCCAGCTCTCCCTCTCAGCCTTGGGACCCCCAGGATGTTTCTCTGAGCCAACAAGTAAAATAAGGGCTGAAAAAAATGGCTGTGTCCTGTAACTGAGCTAAAGTGTCCAAGCTTTGAAAGGATGCACTTTCAGCTTTCTTTCTCAACTTCAGCCTCTTCTCAACTAAAACTTTTGAGGAACACCCTCCCCTGGAGACTGTGAGCTAAAGCATGGTCTGTGGATGAGGTGGTGACTGGTTGAGACCAGCAGGCAATATTCACAGGAAAGGAGTTGTTTGCAGTAGCTCATTGCAATGCTGGAAAGAACACAGCCTGCAGTGCTTCTGTGAGCTTTCTTTATTTGCCTGGGCTATGAAGATCTAAACAGACTTGAAAACATGGGCTGATGGCTACTGGTTAGATAGGGTCACCACACAATGCAGGAGTGAGGCAAAGAGGGAAGGAACAGCAAGAAGCAGACAATAAATAATAAATATAATATTCCCTGATATTCTGGCAGGTCTTGAGGGCAACCTTTCTGCCATTTATGCATAGATAAGACTTGAACTAAGAAGAATAAATGTATTCCCTGCTATTCTGGCAGGTCTGAAGGCTGCCTTTCCCCTCTTTCTGCATAGATAGGACTCGAGCTAAGTGGTCCCCCATGGAAATGAGCCAAATTTACACCAGCTTTATGTTTGAGGTGGTGCCATAGAAATCTCAAATCCAGAGTGTCTCTGGGGCTGTCTGCATGGATACAGGACAGCTGCACAGAGGAGTTAGGCAGAGTTAAAGCAGGGAGGGAGCTTGGTCTGGGATGGGTGTTGCATGAGGGGTCTTTTGAAGGAAGAGGATGGGTTTCAGTGTGGGTAGAGGTGTTTGAAGGAAGGTGCAGGGTGTCTGAATTGTACTGCAAAGTCCTGAGACATAAATAACAGGTCTTCAAGCCTGCACAAGGCTGGAAACTGCTGTTTAGAGGTGGAGAGAAGGGCCAGTGCAAGTGCTCTTGCTCCCCAGCTCCCCCTGCTCCTCCCTGATCTCCTTTCCCTTTCACTCTGGGAGACTCCTACAAGTGACCTGTGTCTAGAGACAAGTGGGAGTGGTAGGTAGGCGTTTCTGTTGTGCTCATCTGATGATGCTGTTTTGCTCAGGCTGTGGGCTGTGCTTTCGCTGTTCTTCCCCTCTCTGCTGGTGTCCTCAGTTCCAAATCTTGAGGAAACTGTCCCAGGAGCCAGTGGCAACAGCCATGCCATCCGCCGTCACCCCCAGGCAGCTCACTCTGTTGTCGTGGCCAGAAAGGATTCCTGTGGTGGCAAAGAAGAGAGGTCAGGGAGCGAAGCGGAGCCCATGAGAGGTGACGGGGCTGGCCCTGCCGAGGACACGCATCACAGGCTGTGCCTACATGCTGTGCATGGCCCTGTCTGCTCCTGCATGACCCCTCACGGTCCGTACGTGGCAAATAGGAACAAACGCGCACAAGAACTTTTGTGTGTGCCACGCATCCACCACCCGCAGGCCCGGCCAGAGGGTTCTTGGGAAGGTACGGCCAGCTGAGTCCTCATATAACTGCTTTCACCCCGGAGTGATGGTAGGACCAAGATGGGATGGGGGCCTTGATAAGGCTGAGAAACAGCAATGCTGTTGGTGGGCTGTGTTTCATGACTTTTCAGAGGGTAGGGGCCACATTTGAAAAGAAAAATGCTGTGTGTTCTGTGTATGAGCATCACAGATGTTGGATGGAAGCCCAGGTGCACACCTGGCTTGGTGCCTGGCCACCAAGTGGCACTGTGAGTACCTGGAACGGGCAAACTGCAGGCTAGAAGAAAGTAGGATATTCTATTGATGGCCGTGAGCAGTTTCAGCTAATAAGAACCTTCTTCTTCCCCTTGAAACAATGTTGTTTAAAGGCTCGACTTCCTTAACATTAAAAACAATAGCTCTTCCATGGCAGTGACAGTTGTCCTTGTTCTGGTGTGCTCCCTAAGTGCGAGGGAGCTTTGCTGGGTTTCAGTCAGTACAGGATGTCTTCCATTTAAAAGAAATAAGTGCCTTATTATCCCTAGGGCAGGGACAGGAGGCCTTGCAGGGAGTGAAAGAGGGAACTCAAGGAGCCACTCACCCACACGCTCTGCTTTCAGGGAGTCCCAGATGTTGCAGTTGAAGTCGTCATACCCAGCGAACAAGAGCCGCCCGCTGCGGGAGAGGGCGATGGAGGTGATTCCGCAGATGATGGTCTCGTGGGAGTACATGATGAGCTCCTGGTCCGCCCGCAGGTCGAAGAGGCGGCAGGTGGCGTCGTCGGAGCCGGTGCAGATGGCTTCGCCGTTAGGGAAGAACTGGAGAGGGCGCACACCGTGTCTTAATGAGCTTTTCTTCAGATCCCTATGGAATTCTTCAACTTGTCACCCCCCCGCTGCTAACTACCAGGAAGCCATTGAGGCAGGAAAACCTGGTGGGACCAGACACTGGATCATAAAATTTGAGTCTGCTGAAGGGGGAGACTGATACTTCTCATAAGGCCTAATAAACCCCTTCCACTCCAAGGAAACAAATGGCTTAAGGGGTTAGAGCTGTTGCAAGATATCTCAGTGCTTGGGGAAGGATTATTTTAACTCCAGCGGTTAGGTTGGGCCTTGACAAGTGTCCACCCATTATCCCCCAGCTGAGGTCTGACATAATTTTGGCTACCAGAGCCTTCCTCTGTCTGATCCTCATATCCCAGCCTTCTCATACATGCTTGTTTTCTGTGGTCTTGCTCTAAGGAGTAAATAAAGGGCTCCTCAGGAGCAGGTATGGCAGAAAACCGTGTGGCTGGCAAGGTAGCCATGGGACAACTGAGAAAGCTTTTACTAATTGACGTCAGTGGAGGGTGGTTTGAGCAGCAGACCGCAGGAAGCTGGCAGGCTCATTTGGTTAGCTACAAAAATTAGTCTGGCATGTTTCTTGTCCTGCCATCTCTGCAGCTCTGAGGTAGCTGCCTCCCATGAAAATTTAATCTTCAGAAGATCTCCCTGTGATCCCAAGTCCCCACCTCTTCTGTCTCAGCTGAGTTAGGTGCTCCTGCTGCCTCACTTGTGTGTTGCACCAGGGCTGCTGGAGCGTACCTGAACCACAGTTCCCAACAGTTGCTGCGAGCAGAGCTGGACCAGCACCTGTGTCAGGGTGCTCAGCTCCACAGACCATGGTGTGCTGCCTGTCCAAGACCTGAATGCTTTGGTGCCTGGGGAGAACCCTCCTCCAAACTTCAGTGAACTTGGGCACTCCCTGCTTCAGGCAAGGTCTAAGACCCTTGTTACCCTCATGACTGTGACAGCTTCTTTCACCCTTTTCCCAAGGCTGTTTCGGAGCTGTTCCACACCCCATTTTCCTCCCCAGCACTGTGCAGACAGCATACGTACGGAGATGGCGTTGATGTCGGACTCGTGCCCTGAGAAGGTCTGACGGCAGGAGCCCTCCCGCACATCCCACAGTTTGGCAGTAGCATCACAAGCCCCAGACACGAAGAGTTTGAAGTCAGGGGAGACGGCCAAGCTCATGCAGTCTCCAGTGTGACCAATGAACACAGTCTTCTGCTGCCCCGTCTCGATGTCCCAGAGCGCGCTGCAGGAGGGGAGAGGAGAGAAGAGAAGAGAACATCTCAGAGCCAGCCCAGGCAGAGCAGACCTACAGCCAGGCTGAAGAGCTGTCCCACTCACAAACAACGGGAGGGAAGCCGTCGCTACAGCAGGGGAAAATGGGTGAGCGCATCCATGGAGTCAGCTGTACACAACAAGAGATATCTTCACAGCTGTTGTTGGCAATACCTTTGCCAAAACAGAGTTAGACTAAGGCTGGGGGTGTGTGAGGTTTGGCATATTCCCATAAGTGTAACAGCTGAAGGGAATACTGAGAGACAGTAAGAGGGACACAAACAGCAAAAAATAGCAAACAGCTGGAAAAGATCTTCTGTGTCCATGCTTGTAAGATGCAAAGTTCTTGTTCAGTGGGATCCTACACCACATCCAGGCAAGCAAGAGGTTCTTCCAAAGCAGTTATTGGGATGGGATGGGGTGAATAAAGACTCAGGATGGTTCAGAGTCACAGCACGGTTCCTGAGAACCAGGAGCCAAAGGATCCAGGCACTGCCTCTGCAGTGTCCCTTGCACAGAGGGCAAGACTTGAGAAGTGGAGAACGTATTCATGCTCCACATAAAACACCTTTTGTCCCGGTATAAATTACACTGTTCTTTGTGAGAACTGTTGACATGAGCCCTACTGCTTGACCTGGCCTCAGCTGGGAAAAGAAACATCTGTTCTGCCAAGGGAGGAAGAATGGATCAGGCTTCCTAAGGTGCTCCATGTGGCCTCCCCATGGAGGAACAATTCCTCCTTAGAAAGTGGAGTGCTGAAGAGGAGAACTTGTTGCTGTGCTAAGAGCAGAGGTCGTGTCACTAGGATGCAGGAGAGAGCACTCACCATGTGGTATCTCCAGAGCTAGTCACAATATTGTTGTCATCAAGAAATCGGCAGCAGGAGAGGTATCCTGGGAAGCGGGAACAAGCAAATATGAGAAAAGGGGCAGGGATAGAAGGGGGAAGTTTGGAAGCAGGGGGCACCCAGCTGCAGGCAGGCAGAGCACACACCTGTATGGGCTGAGAGCTCCCTGCTCACTTTGACGTTGCCTTCACGAGACTTGAGGCTGTAGATGGAGCACATGTTGTCAAGGCCTCCACAGGCCACAAAATTGCCAGAGGGGGCATAGGCACAGGTCATGACCCAGGAGGAACGCAAGGGGATGGCATGAACCTGGGAGGACCAGAAACTGTGTCAAGACTCTCGGCAGCAGAGAGAACAGGTCAAGGACACCAGCTACAAGGGGACCTACTCCAGCATCCTGGTTTGCAGCCACCTGACTCCTACCTTGTTAGTTGTGTATGTGTCCCACACAATCAGTTTCCCATCTTGTGAGGCACTGACCATAAGTCTGTGAGAAAGGAACACGATCATGTTAGTAGCTTTCTTCCCATCAGAGCCTTCCTGCCCATCACACCCAAGTGCTGCGCTGCACCCAGCAGAGCAGCAGCAGCGCTCTCACTTGGAGTCCGTGGACCAGTGCAAGGCGTAGATCTTGGCCAGGTGTCCCCGCAGGGTCCTTCGGGTCCGCATCTGGATGCGTCCAACAACCTCCATTCCAGACACGATCTAAAGGAAGAGTGGTGGAAGAGAGAGAATTTATCTTGGACTACCAGGAGCTTCACTGCTTTTTGCATCTCTGCCTCCTAACTCCTCCCTGGCTGGACAAAAGCCCCCTCAAAGTGGTGCTAGCTTGCCCAGCCAGCCCTGCCCCTTACCTGAGCAAGCGTTGTGTCTGCACAGGCTTTCCGGGCATCCTGGAGAAGAGACAAGAGCAGATGAGACCAGTTAAAGACGTGTGGGGAAGGCAATGACAAGTGAAATTTGGGGTCATAGCCTGGGGGTTACTAGAAGTAGGAACTATGGCTTTGTTGTGTTTAGATTGTGGCCAGCCCAGGGCGATGCTGGTGTGTGATTAGAGCACCTTGACACCAGCCAAATGTAAGGAAGGGGAGACAAAATTTGCTCAGCATCCAGTTCACTGTGCTTTACCCTTTCCATAGACCCTCTCACCTGACAGAACACCAGCTGTCTCACAGACAGAGGAGATCCTGGGGTTTCACTACACTCTGGGGACCCCTGTCCCCTCTTCTCTCCCTTCCTCTACCACTCTTCCCCCCACCATAGTGTGAAGATCTCCATCAGCATTTGAAGGGCTGTGGAGAGCTGCAGAGGGCTACTAGTATGTAGATGGAGAAAGCCCAACTCCAGCTTGTGGCTGAGGAGGAAAGTTTGGGCATGCAGTGGGGGGGGTAGACACGCTCTCAGCAGTTTCATGACTGCTGCCAGCATTACCGCAATCTGCTTCTTCAGCTGCTCAGCCTCCTGCTTCATCTGTTCCATTTCCCCCATCTTTCTGACCTAGGGGTAGCTCCTCCACGTGGGGCAGCCTGGATTCTGGGGAGACAAATCAAAAGAGAGGGGTGTGAGTTAGGACAACTAATGCTCAGTTATGGAAATGTAGGTGTCTCTACCATTTCTTGGCTGAATACTTGGTAGTGTCATGCTGTATCTGGCCACAGCCCTTAGCATTTGGGAAGATTGTGCTGGGCCTGGTCAAAGGTCCATTTTTTCTTGGATTCTGCTTACACATACAGGTGCAGAAGCTAAAGAACTCCAGAGCCTCTTGCTGAGGTTCTGGCCACACTTGTCCTCTCATTTTTAACCTCTCCATTCCAAGCCCTGCGTCCTCTTCATCAGCTTCTCCCTGTTCATGGCCAAGCTGTCCAGCTCAGCTCCAGGAGGAAGACACTTGTTGGGGGGAGCCCATTGGCTACTTCCTACTGTTAGTCCTAAGCAAAGCCTCACCAGGCAGGACCCACCAACTCTGACCACCAAGGAAACCTATGGGGCTGTTAAGGTGCTCTCTCAGGGTTGCCTCCCACTTTCACACCAAAAACCAAACCAAAACAAAAAGAAAAGTGGATGCCTAGGGAAGGATCTAAGAATAACATAAGCCGATAGGGGTGTATCTCCTACTTGCCCAGCCCAAGCTTTTCACTGACATCCAAAGCTAGGGCAGCATTACTGTATGCAGGTCCTTGATGGACTTTTGTTCATTTGTCCACACCATCTTTGTGCCCATGCCAAGTTCAGCCTCCTCAGTACCCCATAGTGATGATTTCCACAGCTGGGTGGCAGACTCTGCAAAGAAGTTCCTGCTTCTATCATTTCCCGGTGGCACTAGTTCCACTTGACAGTGGCTATATTTTGAGTTGGGAGAATCAGCAAATAACTGGTCTCTATTCACCTCTGCATCACTTGGTACTTCATATATCTTTGTCATACTCCATTTCTTTTCCAGACTGCAGAGCAAACTTAGTCATTCTTCCCGTGTAAGCTGTTACATCCTATTATCTCTGTTGTTCTATGAGATTTTTTTTCAGTTGTTTGCAGAGCAGAGATGATAACATTTTTGCAGGGAGAGCAGGGAACCAGAACTGTAATCCATATGCAAGATGCAGGTGCACTGTATCATTATACAACATCTCTGTTTTGTTCTCTTTCTTGTTATGTGCACTTAAACCTTCACCAGGGATTCTAGCATCTCCCACTTTTGTAGACAAATGTGATCTTTAATTGCTCCAACATTTCACCTGGACAGATGTGAGTGTCCAGATGTGCTCCAGGTGTTAGCCAATAAATGTTCCAGCAGCATCTGCAGAATTTCTCCTAGTCCCTGTGGGTCACATCACTTCCATCCCTGTTGCCTGAAGGCCTCATTTCCTCTGGTCACTGAGGCTTTGGGTCCTTCCATGCCAGACTTGCTCTCTTGTTGTGGGCAAACACATCCAGACAGCTCCCAAGTCCCACCTCTGCCTGCTGCTTGATAGAGCACTTTGAGTTTCCTTTAAGGATTCCTTCCCTTGAACATCTCCACAGCTTTCCTTTGATCCCCCAGGCACAGTGAGTTTTTGCTTGTTCAATGATGCCTGAGGAATGGCTTTGAGTGTAGGGAAGAGAAGGAGATACAGGTTTCCCCTAGCTCCTGGGAGGCTACCCCAGCAGGAAGTTATTTCAGGATATATTCTGCAGACAGAGGCTTGTGTCTGCTGCCTGCAAGGCTGGATAGAGCCACAGCACTGCTGGCTCTTCCCTGCTCGCTGCCCATGCACTGGATGGGGCTCCAGCCCCAGCAAATGCTCAGGGAGCAGGAGGGCAGTCCAGGGCAGCAGTGCCAGGGCCCAGAGGAACATGCCACAGCCATGGCCTGGGGCTGCCAGCCTCAGCTGCACTGAAGGATAGGAACAGGCCAGCACCTCAGCTGGGCCCATTCCGCTGGTTTTTCTTCTCTCATTCCAACAGAGGAGGGGGCTCCTCCCAGCAAGGATGCACAGTTGCACCTCATTGAGTGACCATGAATACCCACCTTCATGCACTTCCCCTCCTTTAGAAGAGGGCTGGCATTCCACTCTACCTCTCAGCTGACTGACAGAGTGGGGAGATGCTGGGGAAGGTCTTGCAGCTGCACATCCTTATTCTGTGGTGTTTTCCCCTCAGTTTCAGCGTACAGCAAGGCTGCAAGGCTGCATCCAGCTCTGCTCACAGCCTACAGCACACCAAGTGGCACACCCGAACTTCCAGCCACCCTGTGCAGCCAGCCCTACCATTGTGGCCCACACTTTGCCCTTTTCCAGTGTTCCTTGGGACTGATACATCAATCCTAAGCATTAGATTGCCTTTTCCTGCTAGGTAACCTCCTCCCTCTGACTCTCTCCTTCCAGCCTCCTTTGCATGGTTCCCAAATTCTTCAGGCTGTTATTTCATTCACCTTTGGTTATATGAGATCACTGTTCAACCACCTGCCCTAATTTTTCTTTGTAGACTTCTAGTTTTGCCTGCCCAGACCTTCACAGAGATGGGAACCTTGTTCTCCCTTCCTTCCAATTTCTGCTCCAGGTGAAGCTGGCTGTACATGTCCCCATTACCTGTCGCATCCCAGTCTTCCTTTCATTGCTCCTGCTTTTTTTACCACTCTCTTCCCTTCTGTGGTTGTTTCTCAGGTCTGGCACTAGCAAGGGAATGCCAGTTGACTGCTCTGTAAAGCTGCACAACCAGATGAGGGGCTTTCAGAGCCATAGGCAGATCAAACAGCAGAGGCAGGATGTCGAGGACGGATAAAAAGGGCTAAATATAGAGAAGGTGCAGCTCAGGACTGTGTCCGAACCTTTAAATCCCTCTGAGGGAACACTCTAAATGAAGTTGGGAATTGTTCTCAGCATCAGAAGGACAAGGAGCCGCAGATGAGCGATAATAATAGCTCCATCTTTGCCTGTCGCCTCCATCCGTCACGTCCCAGTGCAATTTGTGGAGAGTGAGTTACCCGATCCCCAGCGTAGTGCAGCTGCCTCCCAGGAGGACCAGGGCAGGTGTGCAAAAGAGCAGCTCATTATGATCATGTAAATTTAGGGCAGGAAATGGAAGGAACAAAATGGGGGAAGAACAGAGGAAAGGGAAACGGAGTTTGGCCAAGGCATGTTCCTGCCTTCACCAGCAGGACCTTAGGGATACACATTTCTTGTGGATATAAGGATCAGCTCACAGCTCCTCATGGCGGTGGCCCAGGCTAGTTTTAGTGGGAAAGGCTTCTAAATGCTGCACACTTGGTGCTTCCTGGAAGTAAGGGCTCTTCCATGTGAATGCTAAGCAATAAAGGAAACCAAGTCCTAAGGTACCCTTGAAAAAATTCATCACTCTCAGCAGAGCTACTGACAGGAGGACCTTGGCACCAGTTGGCACCAGTTCCAGAGTTTTGCCTCCTGCAAGCACCCCTGAGGAGCAAGCATGGAGCAGCCAAACAGAGCCTGGGCTTGGTCGGTTCATGCCAGCCCTGTTCTGAGCTCTGCCTTAGCTATGCCCATCCAGTTCACAGCTCTTGGCTTTTGAAATCACATTTCACTTCTTCTGCTCTCCAACATGACAGTTCTTTCCCCTCCTGCCTTTTCTAACAAATTTCTTGCTGCAGCACTCCTGTCTGTGGGAAACCAAACCCACCCTGAGTCCTTCGGTGTCTGCTCATAGCAGATCAAATGCCTCTGCTGTGGTGCAAGACGGAGGGCGATCTGGAATCATCCATCTTCTGCCTTTTGCTGCCACACCCTGATTTTCAGAGCAGTGGCCATAACCCTTGCACGATGCCATGGAGGTGGCCCAGCTTGCTCCCTGGGGGCTGTCCCTGCAAGTCACCTGCATCACTCCCTGGCAGGGATAAGGGTGCAAGTATTGGATAGGAAAAACCAGCAAAGTGAGCCCTCTTATTATCTGTTCCTGGGTTCCCCCACACTGCAGGAGTGGTTGCTCTGTGAAATGTTGGGAGGGCTGTGAATGGGAAAGGTGCAAGAAGGACTCAGTTTGAATAGGCAGTGTCCCTGGGTCTCTAATCCCTGACTAGCTTCGCAGGCTCGCCCTGGTGACCCTGGGCTCCTTGCAGAGCCGGATACAGAGATGATCCCTCTCTCCTGTGATGGAGATCAAAGGTCAGGGTAAAATTACCCTGCTCTGCTCCTTGCTTTCTGAGGGCTCCTTGTCCACCCAGAACAGCAGCCAGCTGCAAAGAGGTGTGCACAGGGTGCACTGGGGGTGCAGGGCTGTATACAGTCAGTGAGTGCCAGATCACTCAGGAAAGGCGTTACCCTCCCGTTCCACTGGGAACTGGTGAGATTTACCTGCCAAATGGAGAACAAGCAACCCCATCCCAGTGCAAAGCCCCTTCATCACTGTAAAGACACCTCAACGCTAACCCAAACTCCTTTCCATGACCTTACTCTCCCTCATCCTCTGATGGGATGAGCCCTTGCTCAAAGGCTCCCCACAGAATCACTCCAGGAAACTCAGGGTCCCAAACGCCAGATTCACCAAGGTGACCTCAGGCACCGCAAGGCGGCCAGCTTACCGGGATCTGTAGAGTAAGGTGTGTTGCAGTCCCCTCTGGATGGGACCCTCACAGCCTGCCTCCCTTGCTGAGAATGGCTCCTCGCTGCCCAGAAGCCCCTCGTACCTCTGCAGCCTCCAGTCAGTCCCGTTGGTCCACCCAGCGAGTCCCTTGCTCCCTCTCTGCTCCTCAGCCTCTCCCAGGACTGATCTCCCCATGGGGAGCAGGAAGGCTGTGGACGGGAGGGGTTGGGGGAGGGCTGATTCCAGGAGCAGCGTCAGGCAAATTAAATCAGACACCAGAGACTTGGGGAAATCGGATTGGGACGTAATGCAAAGCAGGTGGATGGGGAGGGGTGAAAAGAGAGAGTAGCACACTGCTCCTGAAGGGAAAGAAACAATCCCAGGCGGATTTGACTCCCTCTGTTTATATCAGCAACAAACTAATAAAGTGAAGATTAGCCAGAACAGCCTAGGATTATCAGCCACCAGGGCAGGGCTTGCTGTACCTCACAGTCACAGGAATTCCTGTTTTCCCAGGGACAGCAGGCCACTTGTGTCCTGGGCAGGGTGGAAAGAGGGATGATGCCACCAAGAGAGGGCCTGCAAAGGGAAAACCAATGGCAGGGCCACCGCACCCTCTCTCGGCCGCAAACGGGGCTCTGGACGGCGAAAACAGAACTGAGCACAGGGGCCAGGGGTGGCAAAAGATTTGGTGGCATGCCTTTTGGCAGCCACTTTAGTGGGATGCTGCGAGGGGATTATCTTGGCCTCAATCTCTTTTAATCTCTCCCGCGGCTTTGGCCCAAGCCCGAGATAAATACCTTTTAACGGATCTCATCTGACGTCAGGAGGCCATCAGTCTAATCACCCAGGCCACCTTTGGGCAGAGCAAGCCAGAGATGTGGACATGGGCCCCTCACCCCCCAACATGTCCTCATCAAAGAGGAACCACCCAGCACCCCTCACAGATCATCGGGATGGACGTGTGGGCGCTGGGATGTGACAGGTCCCTCGCCGGAGACGGGGAATTTGAAACACACACCATCAAACTCTTCCCTGTGAGCCTGGGGTGGATGGGAAGCAAAAAAGGGTTGCCAACACAGGTTTCCCAAGCCTACGTGGTAAGAAGTGCCAGGATTCAGATTGAGGGAGGACTTCCCTTTCCATGGAGCAGGGGCCCTGTGCCAACAGTGACAAGGGGATCACCCACCCACCTCTTACACCACTGGCCCTGGCTCTACAGATTCCTTCCACTTGGACTGCACTTGGGGTCTCCATGCACAACTCATCAAGGCTTGAGTATGTCATGACCACAGATTGATCTCTTGCACTAATGCTTCCCAGGAAAAGGGTCACTGCTCTTTTAGATACTCCATATCCACCCCATTCAATTCCTATTTGGCTACAATATAATCCCATCTCGGGACACTAATCCCCTGGGCAGTGACAGCAGATTGTCTTTCTATCAGGGTAGAAAATGATAAAATCTCTTTTCTGCTTTCAGGGACAATTTAGTGCATGGAGAGGGGGAAAAAAAATGAAAACAAAACAAAAGAGAGGTCTTGCTACAGGGAAACGTGAGCGTACGGTGCATTCTCTTAAAGGAACTCCTCACCCTTTCCATGTTAGCCACGTCACAGCTGACTTTCTCTCTTGCTCTCCCTTACTGAAAGTAGCTGACATCTGGGCGAATACTCTGTTATCTTTCACTGAGGGCTCAATCCCCTCCCATCATTTGTTAATTAAATTTCTATCAGAAACAAGTGTGCACCTCTCGCTGGTATACAGACTCAAGCTCTCATCAACATCTGTGTCCAGCATTTGGCTTTTATTTCATATATTCACAGTCTCTCACCTTTCCTGTCTCAGGTCACTTTGTGAGGTTCTGGAGCTTGCAGGCGCTTAGGAAATTCAAAGACTTTAGTTATGAGTTCTTGAATGTGAGACAGCCCTTGCCAAAAGATTCCAGGCTCCTCCTTCCCCTCTCAGATTTAGCCCTGGATGGCCAAGAAGTTGGCACTGAGAGGAGTGGGGTGAGAAAACCTTGTCTTCTTACTTCTGAGTGAGACAAACACGGTGAGGCAGTGAAGAAAGCTCCTGGTGTCACTGACTTCCACACTGTGCTCTTCTCCCGTTTTTCAGCTGCTGGGACACCACAGAGAAGAAAGCTGCACCCCTCCCCGTCACTACAGCTCTACCACACTAATACACTGCTCCAGGCCTCCGTGGTCCCGGTCCTCCCGTGACCTGCCAGGCCATGGTGTGTGACAGTCCACAGGGCCCCGTGCACTCAGAACTCGTCTCTGGCCCGTAGCACCTTGGGGTGCTGCTTCCTGTCCAAGCCAGGCTTCTGTCTCTGATCTGCAGGCTTGGTTGCGCGGCTGGGAGCATGAGATTCTGAGGAGGATCTGCTGCTGCCATCAGTTCCCTGATGTTTATCTCCATCGGGCTGGTCCTTCTCCACAGCCCTCTGCTCCATCAGCTCCTCTGCCTTCACCCGCTCCTGCAGCCATGGGGACAGAAATGATGTGAATCCTCCCTGCTGGGGTCTCGGCAAAACACATCCACCCAACCACTCCAGAGCCCAATCCCCCTTTGCAGGGCCCATCACAGGCTGGCCCCTCCACCAGACACCTTGTCAGAGGGCAACCCCCAGCTGCTGCACTAGGCCCTGCCGCAAGGGAAAGCCCAAAAGCTGCTCTTCAGTGGCATTATATCTCACTGGGAGGTACTTGTATTTATTTGCCCTTCACCTGCTCAGCGTGCTCCTGGGAGTGCGTGTACCAGAGGGCAATGGCGCAGCGCCGTCCGCGGCTCACGGCCCACACGCCATGGGGGTTCTCCTTGCCAGAGCTGAAGGCTACCAGCCTCCCACACTTGGGATGCACCTCGGCCTGCCAGGAGAGAGACAAGAGACTGTGAAGCCAGCAGACCCCTGCTCTGGAGTACACAGTCCTTCTACAGAGGTGACACTGCCTCTGGGAACGTGGAAGAGCAGAGTTGCTAGGCATCTACAGCCAGTCTGTGAGCAAGGCAGGCCTTGGAGAGGGACAGAGAGGATCAGTGGGACAACAAAGGTCACAGACACCCACAGACTGGAAGAGCTTGGAAAATTTAAGGTAGGAAAGAGACGAACTCTCCCCTGTCTGAGATTTGCCTCAATTTGCCTTCAGCTGCCCCTATTTGAATCTGCCACTGCACCAGCACTGGATTTGTTTTGGAGTGGTGGGATCCAATAACCAACCTATTTCCTCCTGCCCAGACTAAGTCTCGCCCTCGGTCCTCTCTCCCTCTTTTGGCCAGTCCCAGACTTACTGTGACAGTCACAGTGTCCATTTCAGTGAAGAAAAGGCCCCCACCTTGGAAGTCATCATTGAGGTAGAGAATGCCACTGTGGACATAAAAAAAAAGAATACATATGGATGGTGAAGCGTATTCCTCCCAGGGGCTTCCCCACATTCCTTGTCACAAGCTCAAAAGCAAGTAGACCAGTTAGCAGGAGAATCCATCTGAGGGTGTTAAGTACAGCAGTGCCTAGCCCAGGGGAGTCCCTGAGCTGCAAGCCACAGGAGGCTGGGAGAGTATGCCAGGGAATTAGCTCTACACACTTGTCCCGTTTTATTTTGGTTTGCTCTTAATCCCCTGCAGCATGCATCCATGGCACTGTTGTGACAATGCCCTGGGCTTGAAAGACCTTGTTTCTAACCTGTTGTTTATGTTTCAAGGTTGGGAATAATCCAGCTCCTGGAAGAGGAAACTGATCAGCAAAGAAAACCATGTCTTAACAGCCAAGGGATTTCAGGGTAACATTAGAATTAGAATGATGAAAAAGAGGCCTGGTGAGTATAGAAAAGAAAATTAAACCAAGAAACTTCTTTACTGAAGTTATACAAAAAAAGAAGTAGTGAGGCCACTGTACAGCCCAGGTGAGACCACAGTCAAGTAGGTGAAAGAATGGACCCCAAACTACCCAGGTTCCTCCTGGTATTCAATTAAACTGATAGAAAACATCAGAGGAACAACAGAGGCTCGTAATTAATGAGACTGAGAGGAAGAAATACAAATCAACAGTGTGGTTGCTGAAGCAATGTTAAGGACATAAGGGCAGTGAGAGGATTAGCAGCCCTGAAACACAGGAGGTTATAGCTCTTCTGCCACAGGGTTTTAATAAGGCTGTGAATCCAGGGTGGTGACACGAGTGGAGAAAAGCAAGGACAGCTCTCACACATCCAAAGGGACAGGAAGGTAGGGATAATGGTTGTAGTATAAAGTGTTATCCTGACCTCAATAGTCTGCTTTAGACTCCATTCCTGAGAAGGGTAATTGGAGGACAAGAAGTAAATGGAAAATGGTCTTAAAACGTAACAAGAGGGTACTAAAAGTAGATTGGGCTACCCACATAGTGTTTGAAAAAATGTGCTCAATCTCAGCAGTTTGGACTCTGGTAAAAGGACTCAGAATGGTGCCAAGAGGGGAATTTCTAAGAAAAAGAGAAGGTGAAGGTGAGCATGAACAGCACACAGGGATCAGTGCACTGCTGGCACCCAAAGGAGCACTGTGCACCCAGAGCAGCATCACTGGAACTCATGGGCTCCTGGGCCCAATCCTGTTCAATATTATCATTAATGCCCATAGCACAGATCCACAGAAAATACCCAGGAAGTTTGGAACACAGGGACTTCATTCAAAAGGACACTGTAAGAGCTCAGCCCTTGTGCTGGTTGGGCAGTCACAACTTGAGCTCCAAGAGGACAGGGATACTCCCAAAAATAGCTCAGTGGGATAGATTCTGGGAAGCTATTTTACCATCCATTCAAGTGGAACTCAGAGAACCCAGTGAGCAATGAAGGGAAGGATGGCTTTCTCACAGGAGAGACAGAGATCTAACCAGCTACACAACAAAGTCTGGTAACTGTACGATCTGGTTATCCCAAGTAAACACCAGTATCCAAAGGGAAACAACTCAATGATAATGGAATTCCCTCATATCCTCATCATAGCTGCTTAGGGATTTCTGCTCTGGATACAGTTACCATTCAAAGAAAAGACAAGTAAAATTTCTGGATGCTCAGGGATGAGATGGCAAGTAGGAGGAATGAGCTGTAGTGAACTGACCTCCTCTGGCTGCAGTGTGCAACAACTGGCATCACCATTAAACTGTATTTCAGATTCTTTCACAGAGAAGTAACAAAACCTGCCACAGGCTGGAAAAAACATAAACTCTCATGTGGATGGAAAAATCCAACCCAAAGTATTTGCAGTGAATCTTGAGAGAATAGTCACTGAAGTACACGGACTGCTCAAACAAAAGGAATCCAAGGAGCTTGACTATCCCTTTCCTGTAATTCACAGAGTTCTATAAAAGATTGAACTCAACTACAAGAAACAGCCTGTCAAAAGGGCTGTAGTACTGCAACAGACCCACAGGATAGCAGTTTGATATCATGGTTCTAATCTGTGCAATCTCCCAGCCTCGTTCTGTTCTCTGTTAAAGCTGGCTGTGCAAAGCAAGGAGGGAAAAAGGTCTTCCCACCCTAAGGAAGGTGTTTCACACCTCCTTCTGAAGCTGCTGATGCAGCCTTCTGCCTGGTGCTACAGTCCTGGATGGCTCTGAGCCAACCATCACCTGGTTTCTATAAGCTAAGTTCATCCTCTGCTGGGGCCAGGGATATCTTCACATGATCTAATGCAGTTGCTCTTACCTGTAGTCCCTGTACACATAGGCAGGAGGTTCTTTCCAGCACTCTTGCCCCTCAGGATCCAAGAGACAATTATCAGCATGGACAGGATGGCTGAGATCCATGCGACCTTCCTGTTCCCCTGAAAATATACAAAGAGGAATACGTGCATTTTCAGTTTCAAGAAAGAATAAAGCAGAGAGAAAGGGATACAGTGAGAACAAAGAGAGAATAGTCTCCTGAGAGCACATGGCTGGGAGTAAGCAGACTCTCTGGGAGACAAGGACTAACAGGATGAAAGGTTCTTTACCGTCTATAGCTGTGCGACACACAAGGTGTGTGAATGAAAAATGGAGTTTCTTTCCAGAAGTAAAATAGGACTCTATGATTTTCCGAGATTTCTCACTAGCCTGCAGAAGCAATTTGGCGTCTCTCCATTCCACGTCCCCATTTTGGGCCAGCTACAAGTGAAAAACAAGTCTGTTACAATACTTACAAAGACACTCCAAGAAATGATACACGTACACAGCACAGAAGAAGAGACCATTGTAAAGTCCTGTGGTCACTCAGGCAAGAAAAGAACACATTTTCTCATTTAAATACATCTCAGGAGTACAACTGCACAGCACAGCAATTATTTCCTTCTCCTTGGCCCATGAAGCCACATCTGGAAAGCTGCATCATTGTGGGTCTCCCACTACACAAGAGATTAGGAGGCTGAAGTGAATCTTGAACGAAGAGTCTGAAGATGACAGGAATGTTGGAACACATGACTTAGAAAAACTGAGGCAAAAAGATTTGGCTTTCTTCAGTCTAGAGAAGAGAAGGCCAAAGGAACATCTAAGTACAGACTCCTGTCACCTAAAAGGGGGTGACAGAGGAGATGGAGACACTGTCTCCTCAGAGACACGCTGATAAGAGGCAGCACACAAAAGCTGCAGCTAGGGAAATTTTGGCTAGATATGAAGAAATATTTCACCCTCACAAGACTGGTACAGCACCAAAAAAGGTGCCCAGAGAGGCTGGAGAATCTCTACCCTTGGAAATGTTCAGAACTTGCCTATGCAAAGAATTGAGGGATTTCATCTATCTTTGGAATTAGATGTGCTGCAAGCTGGAGGTCAGCTTAGAGATCTCAAGAGGCTCCTTTTACCTTAATTTATTCTCCAACTCTAAACTAAGCATGTCTGTAAGGCTACCTCACAGGGACAAGCAGTCCCAAAACCCTGCCTCACAGAAGAGAAAGCACTTGTCAAGCCCTCCATGTACAACATCCCTGAATGAGATTGAGGAGGAAGCAGGACAGAGGAGACCACAAGTGTTGTGGGGGAGACAGTGCACTCATGATACCACCCAGAGTGCAACTCACAGAAGAAAACACTCAGGTGGCAAACTCTCTTTCTGGACAATTAAGAAGGCAGCAGGCTCACAGATGCATTTTACCTGCATGGCCTTCAAAACAGTTAACCCTTCGAATCTCTCATGTGGGGTGTGAGGTGACCGTCTTGCCCGGTATCCATCTCCTGCTTCCCCTGCTGCCTGGAATACAAGGATACAGATGAAGGTGACATGCATTAGGGTGCCACCTCTCCTTCATGGAAACCTTACTGCTCTGTCTGCTGAGGAGGAAAGCACACACAACAGGAGTTCTTACAGGATCCTGGCCTCACCTTTGTCAGTCGGAGAAGGTCCTTACACTCAGACTCTGTCAGCACTCTGTCGAACACAACCCTCTGGGTTCTATTCATCTGCTGGGAATCCATAGTGACAACAATACCCTCAAAAGGCAGAGGACCTGATGAGAAGCAAGCACAGATAGACATGAGCAAGCTTTGGACAAGAATCCCTCAGATACCCAACCCCCAGCCTGCATAAGGAAGTGGAGAGACACTATACATTCTCTGAGAAGACAGGACAGTTCCCCAGAAGTGCCCGCTCCTCACAGACCCCTCGCATGCTTCAGGGGAACCAGAGCACCAGCTGGGGAAGCTGGCCTACAGTGCGTGCTTCAGGAGCCAGCAGAGACTTGAGACTTGCTGGGAGAGCAGCAGGGAGCTGGGGGAAGTTGAGTGCACTGTGGATTGTAGCAGCAGAACAGGTCCAGCCTACTGGAGTGAGGCTCTGGAGAAAAGAAGCAGGTAAACATCTCCATCAACCCTCCTTTCAATCATCTTTCATCAGCATCTTATCCCAGAATTATCTCTGGTGAACCCTTCTGCTTTTTCATCCCCAAAGAGAAGCACTGGATATTAGCTGATAATTTAGCTTTTTGATCTTCAGCCTTTTTTCCCCCACCCCCTGTGACCTCTGGATGATGAGGAATGCCAAGGCACTCAGCCCCTTAGAAGGCTCTGCTCTCACATGTGCCACAGCAGAGAACCATTTGGGGTCATTTTAAGCAAAGAATCCACAACAGAACCTTTTAAGAGGCTCTGTATCCACACATAAGAATAGAGGACCAGCAAAATCATGAGACTCTACACTCTGCAGTATGTATCATTCAGCCACAAACCCTTTGGACTTCTGTTTTTCAGGGAAAAACTTCCCAAGCTACATTGTCTGCTTCCAGTTCCCATTTCCCGGCCCCTCCCTTCATGTCCCTTTCAGAAAAATGTTGATTGAAGTTGGGCTGGTGGAGCTGAACCAGGTTGGGTGTAGAGGCTCCTGGCACACTGAACAGGGATCTGCACGTCCACAGGCTTGTCACACATTCAGGCTGTTCTCAACTTCTCCAGCCACAGAGCCCTTTGAGTTTGCGTGCCAGAGATGTACGCACTGAGATTTTGCAAGGTTACACATGCATCAAAGAGGAAGAAAAGAACAGTGAGAAGACTTGCTGAGCCATTCAAGTCAGTCTACATCTATGCTAGCATTCAAATATCTGAGGATGGAAGACAGCACTTAGCCTGAGTAAGCCTGGCTGCATGCATCCATGACCTCCTTCAAGCTCTTTTACTCACCCCTCTTCTCCCTCTCTTCCCCATCCAGAGTTTCGTGCTTTTGCTTCTCCTGATCCTCTCTCAGGAGCAAGGGAAAAAACAGAGACCAGGGCTGTCAGTACACAGAGCTATGCTCAACCCTCCTCTGTAGCAGCATTTCACATCCTTCCAATTCCTTTTGTGCCCATTTCTCTATGTATTACTGCTCTTTATACCACCCCTACTTATACTGCAGTCCCAGCTGAGGTGCCCAATCTTACCTGTATTTCTCCTTTAAGTTTTCAGGAATCAGCTCATCTGGAGTCCAAAGATCCTGTAGGAAACAAACACAGGTGGTTCAGTACACAACAAACCTTGCACTGCTTCTCCAGTGAGTATCAGACCAACCACTGTGGCCCACTTCTCAGGACAGACAAACTGAGCCAATGCATATGGTTACAGCAGTAACTTTAAATTAACTTCAGTCCTGGAGCAGCAGAAAGGACTTAAAGATCCACCTCATAAGGACCTGGGGGTCCTTCTCATCAGCATCTGATCCTTTCTGGATCATGGCCTACTAAGGTGAATTCTGACAACTGCGACTGTGAACAAGCGGTGAAACCATGGCAGGAAGATTAAGACGATACTGTTACTTACAGGGTCATTAAAAGTTTCTCCCAGATGCTCCACTGCATAATAAATTAACTTCTTCTCCATCAAAGATCTCTGCACATAATGCTGAATACTCTATGGAAGCAAAGAGACTGTAAAACAACCACCTCACAAAAGACAACCCCACCCCTTGCCCAGAGCAGAAGCCTGCCCCACCACACTGCCGTGCACAATTAAAGCCTGTTTTTGTCCTGAAAGGACACTGACTGTGACAGACTAGAAGAAAACTCCAGTTTCTTCAGTCCTGGCCTTGGCACATGTCTGCAGTGAAGCACCTTCCCCTTTTTGTTTCTTGGACTGTGATCCTGTCTTGTGGGACAGGGGAGGACCAAAAAGGACAGAGCTGGAGTTGTAACTACCTGTCTGGCTGTGACAGCTGCATCCTCTCCCAGTTCTGTGCGATACTGTTTCATTTTCTCCAACATGGGCTCATCCGAGGGATAGAAGAGCAAGTAGGAAGCAGCACATTCAGCAGCTAGTGTGTGGTTCCCAACTTGGGCAGGGACAGAAGAGAACAAACACACACGTTTCTGAAAGACTTGAGCAGCAAATGTGGACAGAGCAGCAGCACGCAGTGTCCCTTACACCAAGCACACATCAGCCCCTGCCCAGCAGGGCCTCCACCCAATGATAGGAATGAACCTGGTGCAGAACAGGCATGCCTTTAATACTTATTGGGAGCTGGTTTAGAAGGAACAGATTAAAAGTAAGTATATTTTGAAACAGAGATGGTCCCACTTCCCTCATGCAACAGACAAGATGAGGGGTCTAGCAGCTTCCTTGAGATAAAAGTTTTACCAGTGCTCTGACAGGGGACATAAGAAACAGCTGGGTCACTGTGGGGAGGAGCAGGGGTATACAAAAAGGGCTGAGGAATGTGTGAAAACGACAGAGTGACAGGATGACCAGTGTCATGACAGGCCATCAGTTGAGTGAGGGAAGGTATGGCTGCCTCAGAAAGAACACCACTGCTAAGGTGAGATGCATGGGCAGCCTCTAGGCAGGAAGTGGGAGCCTTCTCTGGAGCCATGTACTGAAAAGGAGGGGATAAAACACTCAGCAAACAGTTGGAAAAAAATAGTCCTGAAAAAGTGTGCTGGAGGAAAGACATGGGAACAGCCTCCCATGATAGAACCTGGGCAATGAGACTGAAGAAGACCACAAGGGACATCTCCCAAGGTGACCACAGACTTGAATAGAGGCTCTGGGAAGAGTTAGGGGGAAAATAGAAGTAGAGCTCAGGTCAGTGTGCTACTTTTCCCACAACAAGCTGCCCTCCAGCATCAGAGGCAAAGAACAAGTGTAGGGGTGCCACAGCATAACCTGCTGGTTTGTGCTTCTGCTCACCTTGGCTGTAGGCAAACTGCAGTAAATCAAGATGAGAGGGTATGAAATCTTCTGTGGCAGAAATTCTCCCCGGCTTTGTGGCAATTTCCAGGACGCACTGCTGCCTGCACTTCAAAACCTGAATGTAATGGGCTGCAAGACAGGAGTTAGAAAGGCAGTAGCCCACAACTCTTCCAGACAGGAGTGCTGGGATATGGGATGTGCCCAGGGTGGGGAGCACAGCCTTCCTACCCAGTCCTCTGTGCCTCTAACACTACCTGCAATGGCTTCATACAGGCCAGGTTGCATTTTCTCCTCCTCATCCTCATCCTCCCAAGGCCCTTCACACAGGGCACGACAATCTTCCAGTGCTGACAGTGCCTCTGAGAGTGACTCCTCCAGCCTGGCCACGGCCTGCAGGTACTCATCTGCATCATAGTGCTGCACACCAGTCTCATATGCTTCCTGTGAAAGACAGAACCACCTCCCTTCATCAGTGTGGGTGACACCAAAGGATGCCCCGACACTTCTGAGTCGCTCACAGGGTGGTACTGACATACAGGGGCCCACCTGCTCATGCACAGTCAACCACACAGTGACAGCAAAGACTAGACTTAAGCCAAATAACTGTCATCAACTTTTATGATTGTAGTGAGACACTGAAGCAGGCTGCCCAGAGAAGCCGTGGATGTCCCATCCCACAAAGTGTTCCAAGGCCAGGTGGGATAGGGCTTTGAGCAACCTGGTCTAGTGGAAGGCGTCCCTGCCTTTGGCAGGGGACTTGGATTAGGTGATCATTAAAGGTCCCTTCCAGGCTAAATCTCTCTATCAATCTGTGTATGGGGGCCCTGTCTCAAGCCGTGGCCTTTGTGTGGGAATAGATCAGGGCCCCAGACCGGTCCCCAGGGTGGAATAAGAGCTGTTCATACGTGGCTCTGCACTGAGCCCTCACCCAGTGTGGAATGGCCTCCAGGTCCTGGAAGCTGTCTGACTTCACCCCTGACATACGCCGGTACTTCTCGATGTCCTCCCGCATTTGGAGGTGCTGGGGATTAGCGACAAAGAAGGTGTGAGCGGCAGACACGGCCTGATCCAGCTTCTTCAGCTGTGGAGAAAAGGCATCAGTGTCTGTCATGTTCCTGCAGGTCTCTGCTGTTCACACCCACCCCTCACCTCAGCCGCTTCCCGCGTTCACAGAATCACATAATTACAGAACGGGTCAGATTGGAAGAGACCACAGCGGGTCATCTGCTCCAACCTCCCTGCACAAGCAGGGTCGTCCTACAGCACATGGCACCAGATTGCAGCCAGATGGTTTTGGAATGTCTCCGGTGAGGGAGATTCCACAACTGCTTTGGGCAATCTGTTCCAGTGCACGGTCACCCGCATAGTAAAGTTCTTCCTAATATTCCACCTAAAGGTGGAACCTCCTGCGCATCAGTTTCTGCCTGTTGCCTCTTGTAGCGGCTGGCACCAGTGAGAAGAGCCTGGCTCCATTCCCTTGGCAACCACCCCCTTGTAGATGCGCATCAATAAGGTTCCCTCTCGCTTGTCTCTTCTCGAGGCTGAGGGAAAGGCGTCCACGCTCTCGGCTGCCCGGAGAGCCGCGCCACGCCGGGTCCCCGCCGTGCACGACAGCACGCCCGGAGGTGGCAGCTCCCTCCCCGCCGGGGCGCCCCGCGGCCGGGGCCCGGTGCCCACCTGGAAGAAGGCCACCTGCAGGTAGTTGTAGGGCTCCCTGCGCTCGAAGTCGCGGCGCACGGCGCGGCTGGCGCGGTGCGCGGAGGGCGCGGGCCGCAGCCGCCGCCCCAGGCAGCGCTGCAGGCAGCCGGCTCGCTGCAGCACCGGCCCGAGCAGCGCGGCCTCCCAGCGCCCGGGCCCGCCGCCCCAGGGCTCCTCGCGGGCGCAGGCGGCGCGGCAGGCGCGGCGGGCCGCCCGCAGCCCCGCGTAGCTGTGCAGGGCTCGCTGCAGCAGCTCGGCCGCCCGCGCCCAGTCCCGCGCCAGGTACGCCCGCACCCCGTCCGCGTAGAGCAGGTCGAACGGCACCAGCCGGCCCGGCGACGTGGCGGCCGCGGCGGCGGCGAGGAGGCTGAGGCACAGCAGCGAGGCCATGGCTCCGGGAGGAGAAGGCGGAGGAAGAGGAGAAGGGGTCCGGGGCGGGCGGGCGTCCTGGCGGGCCCCGGGCTCGGCCCGCCCCGGGGGCGGTGCCGGTCCGGGGCCGCGGTGGGCGGGAGGGCTCGGTCCGGGTCCCGCTGCGCCGGCCGGGAGCCGCCGCTGCCCCGGGGACTCCCGGTGCTGCTGCCGCTCCGTCTGAAGTGACCCCTGGTCCGGGCGGCCGCCCCAGCGCGAAGCCTCCCTTTAGGGTGGGTCAGCCAAACGCCTCCAACGGGACCTCTCCTTGGAGTCACGCTTGGACACTTCGTGCTCCCATCACATGGAGAACTGCTTTGGAGGTGAAGGGATTGCCCTCTGACGCTGCCAAACCTTTGCCCATGGCTGGAACTACAGCCAGCACTAGCCAGAAGGTCCATCTCCCACACACTGCCCTTGCACCTTCCTGCCAAGAGTTGTGTCTGGGGCAGGAGCCTGCTCCAGACCTCACCACTCCCAGCTTTGGTGGTGTGGGCAGTTGAGGGGGGCCTTCCCCCAGAAGCCTCTGTCAGCTTTCCTGTTTGGCTGAGAAGTTCGGACCATCTGAAGCTTCACACAAAGTTTGCATTGGAATCAACAATTTGCACTGGTAAAGTAAAATGTTAAGGGTCAGGGTCTTGGAGAGAATTTAATTATTTCCAAGCCTGGAGTTGCCTCAAAGCAAAACCTTTTGCTGAGCAATGTTAGAAACCCGAGGCCTTTCCTGCTTAGCACCACGTCTGAAATGGACAGAAGACCTTTCACCCAATCTCCCATGACAACTCCTCTAAGGGCATCATTCCCTTTCCTGGGCTGCTAAGCATCTGCTGCCTTTCAGAGGAACTGACAAGAAAGGATGAAGAGGGAGGAAAGGAGCCTCGCACATTCTGCATTTCCCTTCCAGAAGCCTGTGAAGCTTCATTAAACATCGGGCCAATCATTTTGTTTCTATGGAAACAAAATTATTACTAATATAGTATTTTAAAAACAGACACACGATTGACACTCCAAATATAGAATTTTAATACCATTCTGCGCCTGTCTTGTCTCTTAGGGCAGAGCGGATGCGAGGGTGGAGTTCACAAAGGGACGGGACTGGCAAGGGTGCCAAGTGGCGGTGGCAGCGGTGGATGTGTTTGTAACCTGAGAGCAGGCACAGGCTGTCTGTCCGTCCGTCCGTTGTGCTCCCTTCTGCGGATCTGTCCCACTTCTTTTTCCCCCACCAGCACGGGGTGCCGTGTTTTCTGCCTGCTGGCGAGAAAGATGAGAATGCAAATTAGTGATTGGGTCCTGGGACAAAGGGAACGCTTGAAGTTTTATTTAAAAACTGTGATGGCACTGAATGTTTTTGATGCTGTCTCTCATAGTTTGGGGTCCTGGAAGGTCTGTGGCTCGCAGGCCTCTAGGGTCCTTTCACATGGCGCCTGCTCTCCGTCCTGCAGACGCCAGACTTCATTGCCAAGCACGGAGCAGCGCCGTGGCCGGTCGGAATTCTCCTCCTCCCTGCTGCCGAGGGAGAGGCGGCGGTCGCGGCGTGATGCGAGCAGGAGACGGGAGTGCCGTGGGCTGCAGGCTGGGGTGGGTTGCGGCGTCTCGTCGATGAACGTGGTGATCTCATCTCGGAAGAAGCAGGCGCTGGAGCTGGAGCCCCGGGGCAACAGCCCCCCCTCCAAAAATTGCCGTAGGGTCGTCAGCTCATCTTCTGGGGGCCGCCGGCGGTGCTGATAGTCATGCAGCTGGGGAGGCAAGAAACCGGGGCCCCCAGGCTTGCGGGGGGTGGAAATGCGGATGTCGTCAGATGAAGACCACTTGTGTAGGAAGGATGGAGCAGAGCGGTGGGCGGAGAAGATGTTAGTCTCATCATGTGACATTCTCCGTGAGATAGGGACCTGGAAAACAGAGAAGGGGGCAGGTGATGGAAGACTTGAAGAGTCAGAACAGGAAGGGAGTAGCTGAGGTTTTCTCAGAGAAGAGAGTCAAGAGGACACAGAGGCGTGGGAAACTGACAGAGAAGGAAGTGGGTTGTGGGGCTGCCCCACTAGCTCTTGGCTCACCTGCAGGTAGTGCACCTTCTCCTGGGGCAACAACATGTGGTGCATGGGCAGCAGCTTGATGTCCCGGGAGTCCCGCTTCGCAGCTGCAGCGCCGTTCGCATCGAATCTCACTTTGCAGATCCTGCCATCACCATAATCATCACACGCACCATCTGTTGGCAAAGACAAGAACGGCAGTCAACACTTTTTGGTCAGAAGAGGAGCATTATCAGGGAGCTTGAACATCATCCTAATGCTTATCTGACTGGTGCTGCCCTACTTGCAGCCCTGAGGGCTCACCTCTGGACAAGGACCTTGTCATTCTGCTTGCAGCAGCACTAAAGCACCCAGACAATGCCCTATTTCTTCTGTCTCACTTTTGCATTGCTCACTGTCAGGTCTTGGACCTTTGGATCAGCGAGTTGGGCTGAGACCCAGCATATCACTGTGGTTGTGGTTTGGCAACCACACACAATGTATCCACGCTTTCAACTAGTGAGGAGGATGCTGCACTAATGCTTCCTGGATGCTAGTCCTAAGGCTGCAAGTGAGTGGCAGAGCATTCTGCAGAATAAATTTTCTTGTGGTTGCTGACTCCAAGCTGTAACATGAATGTCACTGAGCCACCCGCAACACCACAAGATCCTTTTCCCGAAGATCCCCTCTTTCCTCTGTAGCCTTTTGGGGAGGTGGTTAGTGAAGAAAGGTGACTGTGGGTTGGTGAGGAGCTTACCATCCTCTGTGTCTTCCTCAGACATGATAGCCACGCACTGCTCCCACACGGTGCGGAGATCTGCTCGGTAGCGCTCGCAGGACCAGATGAAAGAGGGGAGCAACAAGGTCTGCACCATGGAACACCAGAGCACAGCCAGAACCATCCAGGTGGGGGCCGTATCATAGCGCAGGCTGAAAAAGCTCACGACCTTTAAGGTAAGAAAAAGCAACAATGCCAAGGAGACAGAAGCAGGGATCAAGGGAGAAAGGTAACACAAATCAATTCTGTAGCAGAACATAATCTGTCTCTAAAGGATTCATCAAGCAATTACCCTGTGTCCCTTTGAAAAACTGCTCCTGGGGTCTTGCCCCAGGTTTGCTGGACCACATTCCAAGCTGTCATATCTCTAACATGAGACCTGGTGCTAGCATCCCTTCTTCCTGTGCTCATTACCAGCTGGAGCTAAATAGGTGCTAACAAAGGACACAGCCACTGGGAAAAAAAATAATCTGTGACTCAGCCTCTCCTCTTTAAAGGGTTCTTTTCGAGAACTTCTCTAGCTCTCCAATTTTGCACAGAATCGACCGGCTAGCCAAAACCTGAATGCTGCCTACAGCCATACGAGCAGAAGGAAAAAGACAACTGGATGCATCAGCTGTTAAATCTTGTGTATCAGTTCTCCAGAAGCAAACCAGAGAAATATAAATCTCATTGTTTTTACAAGTAACTTTGCAGAATAATTTCCTCTCCTCTTAGCCACTTAAAACTTGCATAGTGGTTTTAGCTGTGTGGTGTGTATTCCCCAGGCTTAGACTTAAGAAAATGCTGCTGCGGAAGGATGAGAGAATTACTGCAATCTTTTTAAAACCACCGCTCAGAATAACACAGATTCAGATGCGGCAGTTCTGCGGCTGGTGGGACAGGAGAGATGCTTCTCTAAAACTTGAGAGGAAAGCAAATCTGGCTTAACTGCAGACTCTGTTGGGAAAGGGAGAGCTGGATGCTTACCAAGATCGGCACCCCAGTGAGCGTGTCATACAGGAAGACAATGGCGCTTATGAGGTTGGTCATCTGCAAGGAGGTCTTGGCTGACTCGGAGCCGTCCAGTGAAGACCTCCTTTTGCCTCGTACATCCTCCACCACAATGGCTGGCACGTTGAAAGTGGTGTGTGCTGATGAAGAGCAGGATGACGCTTCTTCTGCTCTCTGATGGCGGCACCGCCGGCGTCTTCTGTGCGCCCACAGGGTTTGGTAGAAGGTGATACCCACGCACACCAAGCCCATGACGATTCCTCCGAGCAGCAGGAGGCTAAAGCAGACACCGAAGCCCAGCCCTATTTTGCTGACAATGAACTGGCAGCCACGGGCATAGTAGCGCTCGCCGTTGTTGTGCCAGCCGATGGAGGGCAGGGTGGAGAGGATGAATGACACCATCCAGATCCCCATGACTGCGTGCAGAGCCTGCTTCTTGGCGTTGCTCAGGCGGTAGTTGACTGGCCACCTCACCATCCACATGCGGTGGTAGGAAAGGGAGGCCACTGTGAAGCAGGTGGCCAGTGCCAGGGTGTAGTACGTGGAGACGAAGACCTTGCAGATGCTTTCGTTCCAGTCGTAGTCGGAGGACTCGCGCCGCAGCTGCACCACGGCATAGGTGGTGAGGGGTACAGCTGCCATAAGGATGTGTGTGCCAGCAAGGAAGCATAGCAGCAGCTCCAGAGGCTTGTGTTTCTGTTGTTTGGCTGTGATGCTGAGGATAATCCAAGAGTTGGCCAACAGAGCTAACATCCCACATGCCAGCCACCACAGTGAGTTGTTGTGCAAGGTGGACTCTGATTCAGAGTCCCCCATGCTGCCACCCCTGCTAGACTGCACCCTGCCTCTGCTGCTGGGATTTTGTAAGAGGCTGAGTGGGACGCTGCACTGAGGGAGCCACGTCTCTCCTCATCTGCTGCTGCAATGTGAGTTGTTTGCACGCTGGAAGGGTTTCTCAAGGCATTGCCACCAGGTGCCAGGCAGAACAGCCGTCAACTCTGTCTCGCTTCCAGTCTTCCCTTTCCCTCCTATTTGATTATATTTCTTCCCCTTGTTCTAACTTTTTCATCTGTTTGTTTTTTTCCCCCTCGTTCTCTTTCTTTTTCTTTCTTACAGCTTTTTTCTCTCTCATGAACACTTGCCAGTGCTTCTTCCCTCACTCGCTTGGGCTCCCTTTTTTTTTTTCCTCCCCATCTATTACATCACTCTCCTCCACTCTTCTCCCAAATAAAAAGCTCTCCTTACTTCATGGGCCCACCAGACACCTTCTGACTCAGAGACCACCTTCTGCTGGGACTGGTGAAGTCCACACACAAACAGGGACTTCTAGGGACTCCAAACAGTTTGGCAGAAGCAAGTGCCTGCTTCCTAGTGTCCTAGGGAATGAGGAGCCAGGCAAGAGTTACAGAGATGACAGGAAAAAGAGTAAAAAGATGAAAAAGTGAGGGTGGTGCATACACTGTGTGTAATTCCCCTCTCACCAAATGCCACCGTGCTTGTGGTCAGGTAGAGGTTCCTGCCAACGCTGTCACAGAGCTATCAACGAAGAGGGAAGGGTGAGAAACAAGATTCAAAGGGCTCCCTACCCAAGACCTCACTGCACTCTCACTACATTGTCCTTTTTGCTGTTCTCTTTTTGCTGGTCTTTAAAGCTTTCCCGCGCAGGGCACAGCTGGCAAACAATAAGGAGATGGCAGGGAGGGGAAGATCCTTTTCAAATGTTCCCTTGGAGATTCAGGGCATGAGTTTCACTGTAGAAGAGAGAAAAGAGAAAAAGTAATTTAAGATCATTCTATCTTCCCAGATCTCTCCCTCTCTCTCCTTGCCCACACTAACACCTTGTCATGATTTAGACAGTGTGGAGCATTCCCTGTGTCTTTCAGGGAACAGAAGAGCCAAATTTGCACCAGTTCCTGCACAGCTCAGGCTGGACTCTGGTCCCCACCAACTCAATCCAGTGCTGCTGAAACACACCATGCTCCCTGCCCTTTCAGTCCTAGACTCCCTACCCAAAGTATTACTAATGCCATTCTGGCACAGAAGGTCTGATCTGCATCATCCCTTGCAAATCCAGCCCTGCTACATCCCTTGTTTAAAGCTCTACAGGTCCCACAGCTCCAAAAGTCTTTGGACCTCAGCTTCTCTCTGCCAATGATCTGGTTTTTAACCTGCTGCTCCCATCCTGTCCCATCCATGGGTGCATTCCGCCATTCCAACATTACCCTGCCATTCCACATTCTTGACACACAAGTCTTTCAGCCATATGTTTCTGCTGAAGCAGTTCTGGTCTCCAGAGACCCCCATGGTCACAAACCCAGGGAAGAAGACTACAAACCTATCCCTGAGACTACTTGCCTTCCCTGGTACTACCAGCTCAGACCCCCTTCTCTGTCTTTATCCATAGGGGACACCCAAGCAGTATATTCCAGGAAAGTACAGGCCAGCTTTATGCTTTGACCAGAGCAGATGTAAACTTAGTCTCTAGTGGATGGCTCAGGACCCAAGCCTGTGCTAGTGGCTCAGTTCCCACCCCCCCTTCTTTCCGCTTCTCCCTATTTTCTCACCTCTCTGTGACCACCTGAGGCTTTGCCTCTCCTCCCTGCTCGGAGCAGTTTGCCAGGACTGGATTGGTGATGCCCCCATTCTACTCTCTTTCATCTTTTTCCCCCCAGTACCACCACTCTTGCAGTTAGGCCTGTGGCCTCTGGAGACAGTTACGGAACTACCCGTCTCTGATAATCCCAGGAGAACGAATTTCCTTGCAGCATCTCCTTCTGCCGCCCTTCCCACCCAGCTTGTTCTGGTGGCCCACACTGATCCCTCAACGAGGCTGGAATCCTCCCGCTTCTGCTGGCTTTGGGGCCCAATTCTGCTTCAAGCTGTGGTCCTCCCGCTCGCGGAGTGCCCCGGAGCTAACGCAGGATGCCCAGGTCGGGGACACCCGTCCTCACCTGTCCCCGCTCCCTGTGTGCGCCCCACCGCCCATCCCATCAGCGGGGGAGAACACAGGAGAAGCTCGCGGGGCTGCTGGTGCAGGGGGAGGCGAGGGAGGGGGCTCGGAGGGGAAGGTGACCCAGAATGATTGCAAAGAAGCGCGGAGAAAGCCGGGGTGAAGGGAGACGCGGCCGGCCGGGCCGAGGCGCGCCGCTGCCCCGCCGCCCCCTCCCTTCACCCCCCGCTCGGCAGCCCGGGCACGGCGGGGGTCCGGCCGCCCCGAGCCTCGCCCGGCGGCGGCGGAGCGCAGCGGCTCGGCCGGGGCTGGGCTGGGCTGGGCTGGGCGGGGGCCGCGGAGCCCGCGGGGCGCCCCGGGGCGCGGCCGTGCCCGGCGGCGGCGGCGCCGCCCCGCGCCCGGCGGAGCGGGGGCCGGCGGCGGCGGAGCGGGGGCCGATCGCGGCGGCGGCGGCGGGGGCCGGGGGGACCCATCTTACCTCTCGCCGGAGCAAGCGCTGCCATGGCGACGGGCGCCCCGCGCGGCTGTGCGCGCCTCTGCCCGGCTGTGCCGGCCCCCGGCCCCGGCCGCCGCCGCAGCTCCGGCCGCCGCAGGCAGCCGCCCCGGCCCCGCGCTCCGGCCACCGCCGGGCGGGGCTCGGCGAGGGGCGAGGGGCGGGGAGCGCCGGCGGGGGACGGCGGCGGGAGCACCGCCGGGCCGAGCAGCCAGGGGGCGGGACGGGCGGACGGGCGCGGGAGCCGCCGCCCCGGCACCGGCCCCCGCCCCGGCACCGGCCCCTCCGCTGATCCCGACGGGCCGCGGCGACGGGGCGGGCTGCGGCCGGCCGTGCTCCCGGAACCGGGCTTGGACATGGCCCGGGCACGGCGGCTCCCCGTCGTGTGCAGCCCTCCCGCCCCGCGGGGCGACGCGGGCCGCCCCCACAGGGCCACTGGCAGGACAAGGAGGCGCCGGCTGCCTTTCCCACAGAGGGGTATGAGGAGGCACCCAGGCCGAACGAGATGTGGGGAGGATGGGTGCGAAGGGACGGGAAAGGCAAAGAGCTGGTGCTGCAAAGGATGCTTGGAGGGCAAGGTGCCCACGGCATCGGATGCCCACGGTGCCTCAGTTTGCACAGCTGCTGTGGTGGCCTCTTCCATCACCAGCCAACAGCGTGGTCCTACAGACAGTGGAAAAGGGGAAAGGGGACCGGAGTGAGAGTCGGAGTAGTGCTCAGAGCAGTGGTTTGGTTATGTCGGAGGGGTAAAGCTCCCCTTCCAGCTGTGTCACCTCAGCCAGGACAATCCTGGCTAGAAAGTCTTCACAAGACAATAAACATCTAATTTTCCTGTTACCCGTGTTGCTACTGAAGTGAAGGCACCAGTACCTTCCCTGTCTTTACTAATTCTAGGGCCTATTGTCTGCCAGTATCTCTGTGCTCCTTTCCTCCATCAGAACTGGGATAGGAGTCCATGTTGGGGGACAGCTAGGGTGCAGCTGTATTAGCACCTCAGTTTGCATCAGGAGAACATGAACAATTTAGGTGAAAGGACCTGCAAGATGTGCAACAAATGTGCTCTGACAACTATGAGAATTCAGCTTTGCTTTGGGCTAGGGCTAGTCTGAATAAATCCCCAGACATTTACAGTGTGGCCAAAAAGTCTTCATCATCAGCTGTTTCCCTCTACCGATCTGCTCCTGCTTCATCACCCTGTTTGCTAAAGTAGACCTGCGGATCCAGGATCTGCTCAGTTTTATCACCCTGCTGACAGGACAGATTTCATTTATCATTCTCAGTGTTGGCTGAGGTGGCTCCATGTGTCTTAGATACCAGGGAATTTCATCTGAGATTTGTCAGATCAGGAGAGGGGGAGACTCCTGAGGAGGAAAGCTGATAGAACTGCTGGTCCTTGGGCCCAGGGGCAGCAGCGAAGGCTGCTCCAGGGGTAAAAAAGAGACTTGCGTTGCAGTGGCTGTTGTGAGTGGGGGCTCTTTTGGAGACAGCAAGTAGAATGAGGAACCACTAGAATAGATCAAGTTTTGTGTCAGGTAGGTGGTAAGAGATATTTTTGAGGAAGACAGGTGGTGACAATGCTGCCATGATCTGGCTATTCTTTGATGTGAGGAACTCCCACAGAGGAACACTCTTGAGGTGGTTCAGCTCAGTGACCAGTGCAGCCACAGCAGGAGCCAAAGATGTGAGAAAGGACAGAAATGCCCCCCTCTCTGTCACTTTTCAACCTGTATCACTTGCAGGAGGTTTATGCCTTGAAGTGAGAAGGTCTGTATCCACAAATGTAAACATTTGTGCAGCTTCAATCATGTCATTTGTATGAATTGCTTAATGTGATAACTTCCATATCACTATCCTCTTCTGAATCAGTAGTTGAGTCTCCTTAGTGTTAGTTGTTAGTTGTTGTGTGGGTGAATAAATCCTCGTGTTCTCTCAGGGAAACAGCAAACCAAGCTTCCAGCATTTTCTGTACTGTCTGCCTGCTTCCTTTCCACACAGGAAGGGACAAGCTGCAGCCCAGCATCTCTTCATGGCTTAGGCTACACCTGACAGAGATTGGTGAGCAGAGCTAGATGGGAATAGTCCTCCAGTCTCAAGGAAGCTTCTTGTGTTTGCAAATTAGTCTATTCAAATTAGTAATTATTTGAATGAAAGCAAAAAATGGAAGATTTACTGTGAAGCAGAACAAACTCTGTTGGAAGAAGAGCTCTTACCCTAGGGCTGTCACACTCCCAAGCAGATGCTTGTCCATCCATCTCATCTAAATGTATTTTAAAGATTTCCAGACATCTGGTTTCACTGTTTTTTATAAGACGCACGTTGCAACTGTGTATATGCCGCATATTGACAATGTACAAGCAAAGGAGCACCAATACTCAGACCTGGAAATCCTGAAGCCTTGCAGTGCAGAGTTCCCTGGGTATCTAGGAAGTCCAGGCTAGAAGTGTGACCCCCCCCACCCCCCAACAAGACTCATCTCTGAGGAGGGCTCACACAGCTGGGAGCAATTTTTATTTCCTACATAGTCAGGCTGTACTCTCTCCAGTAACCTGCTGTCTAAAGTCTCAGCTCACTAAAATAGTCTAAGGCATCCAGGCCTGAAGAAACAGTACTGTTACAATGTCGGGGTATGAAATGGTTTCTGGAAAAGTTCACTGCATAAAGATCAGTTATTTCTGGACAGCAGCTCTGCAGGTCCAGGGAAATGCACTTCCCAGAGGTACCTTGGATCCTTAAAGGAACAGAGCTCGTTAACCAAGGAGCAAACAGCAGAGTCCTAAAAGCAGAAGCATTTACACGACAGCCAGATGCACTTCACAGGGTTTTGATGGTTTGCAGCTCTTACTCAGGACTTTGATAGGGACCATGGGAGGTTTCATATGTTTCTCACAGATCATGGATGCAATTAAATCCACCCTCAGAGCCCCAACACGGCCTATACAGCCTCCTGTGAGGCTGCATTGGTGTGCTTGCAAGCAGGTTTCCTGGCATCTTTCCTGGCTCTGTGAGCAGGGTGTGGTTAATGGCTAACAAGAATCCAGCCAAGCATCTCTCTCCAATGACAGCGACTGCAATGTAGATTTGTCATATCCAAACCTTAGGTTCTATTTCTAGCACTGTACAGCAAGATGTAGTGAGATTTCTCAGATATTTCATCTGCAAAATGGGCAATTGATAATAGCTCTCATCAGGGGACAGATGACTAGTGCTGGTTATGAGCTTCACAGAAATATTTAGGGTTCACAATGTTTAAACTAGGTTTTAGACTTGTGGGTGCCTGTTTACCACTGAATGTTTTTATTTACACAGCTGGGCACTCTCAAAAAATTTTTTTTCCTCTGTCACGTACATAAATATTTGTATATTATATTTACCATGAGAAAAGGAATTGCCAGGGTAGCCTTGTTAAATATATGATGTTGTGATGCTGCATGCTGTTTTGCAGAGGTGTGTATGTCCTCCTGCTTCCCCCCATCCCCCTTCCCATCCAGTGTAATGCTTTGTGTGTTCTTCTCTTCTGAGTGTTAGGGACCCCTTTTTCATCCCTCTTGCTCTTGTGGCATCACTGATGTCCCAGCTCAGTGCATTCCAGTCTGTAGAAGATGTAAAACTGTCATTTCAGAATTTAATTATGCTGCTTTCCAAAATTACCGAACACTTACTTGTTTGTTCTCATACACAGAAAAGATAATTAGGAGCTCTTGAATCATTAGTCTGGGAAACCACAATATCTGGAAGGAGCTGAAATTACTTCTTTGCTTTAAATTTGTAACACTGAATTGCAATTTTCATTTTACCTCCAGCTTCTCTAGGTATGTTTGAGGTTTCCCAAGGCCAGAACAATCACTTAATTCAAAAATAGCCTGGGCTTTCAGGAGCACTGCTGACACGCTGGGTGCAGCTGGTCCCTGCCAGGGAAGCTCTCTGGCTCCCCTCGTTGTTTCAGGTGGTGTGCTGGCCTCCCTAGAGCCACAGTGCTCATGCAGCCAGCATCACTGTTACTGCTGCTCCTCCCCAGAGCCCCATCTCCACACAGCACACGGACAAGCTCGGAGGAGGGACTTCCCAGCACTGGAGCCCAAAACAGGCACCTTGACACGAGCCAGCTGGTGCTGAAACATTGAGGAGCTGGGGTTTCTCCTTTCTTCCTTTTTGATGCCTTGCCAATGAGGCAGTCTCTGCCACCACCTCTTATTCTGCTGTTCTTTGATTCTCCAAATCTGGAAGTACCTCTAAGACTTGGCCAAGCTGGCTGGAAATGAACAGAAGGAGAGCCAAAGGCTTCTTCAGGAGGGATGCCAAGTAAGGACGCTGACATGCATGAGGCAAAGGCTGGGGTTTGGAGGTGTTGCTCAGAGGTGAGTGCACTTACAAACCCTGGGCTTCCTCCTAGGAAACACACACTTGGGAATGCTCTCAGAAAGGAAACCAGTTCAGGGTTGAGCATCTTGGAAGAGTCTGGTACTCCAACTCTACCCTCACCTTTGAGGAGGGTGGATAGAAGCTACTCTTTCCCTGCAACTGTGTTAGGCTGAGTGATGAGCCATTCAAATGGACACTGAATACTGCCCTTCCTCTCCACTCCCCCCACACCTTCCCAATCCCAAGATAAAAGGAAATTAGAAGAGGCTGAAGTGCACAGCTTTTCCCCTTCTAGATCTTGGGAGCATGCAAAGAAACACACAGGGTCATTTGGCTCTGAAGGCTGAGGGATGCGAGTGCTTTGCTGCAGAGCCTGCGGGGAGCATGAGTCACATGGATCGCCTCGGCAGATCCGGGCTGACAGCATCCACCAAATCACCGCCTCACGCTGCACTCAAAGGGCAGAAATAAACTGGGAAGCAGGAGGGGCTTGGGGAGGTAGCGCTGTGGGACGGGGTTATTTCAGCCCCTGTGTTTCTAGCTCAGCAGAACTGGGCAGGGCAGTATATCCTCAGCTGTGTCCAACCTCCTCCCTCCGCTGGAGCAGGGAGGCAGGTCTGTGGATCCTGACTGAGGACCATACATTGGAGGTGGGTCCACAGGACGGAAGCATGTGCTTTTTCCCTTCTGCAGCCCAGAAACACGGGGAACAGGAGTACCAGAAAGATTGATGTAATAGGAAAAATCGGCACTCCACATATTTTTCCAAACTCATGCTTTCTGTGGTATTTCCACATCACTACACAGAGCTCTTGCTGACATTGTCATTTTGTATCGCCATGTATGCCATCATCTCAGGGCTACTCTGATGAGCTGTCACCACATGATAAGTCTGTCATTGTGTTTGCTGCTTTGCAGAGTTGTTTATTGCTGTGGTTTGTGTCATGCAGAGGCATTAATTCCATTGCATAGTGTAGATGCACCCTTGTAACCCCTAGCAAAGGGAGAATTCCTCAACACTTCCTGAGAAGAAGGACCAGGATACATGGAAGACAGCCTGTAAAGTCCTGGCTTGGGCAAGATGTAACTGCACTCCATTCCAGCTGGGGACTCATCTACCTTGAAACGTTTTGTGCAAGCTTGCTCTTACCTGGTTTGAATCTCTACCTCTGTGCTGCCTTGAAGCCCACACTGAAGCTTTCCGTATTGCACTCAGGTGGAAAGCAAAGCCCAACTAGGCCTGACTCTGTGGATGACTTTTCTCTCAATCAGGGCAGTCCATGTATCTAGGGAACAAAGGAGGTCATCATATGAAAAGACAGAGACAGGAGAGCTGCCAAAAAAAAAGAGATTTATAAGATTAGAGCCTACAGTGGTTTGTGCTTGCAGGTGAGCTTCAAGTAGAGTAGGGCAGGGTCACAACTTTTGAGATCAGGATACCCACTGAGAAATCGTGCAGTGCTGAGGAACGCCTGTCATTTTTGTTTCACTCATGCAGACAGGAGAACTGGAAGCTGTGCATCTGTGGGTGCGGCTGTGCACTTACAGGCGTCCCGGTGGCACCGTCACATCTGCTGCCGTGTAACCAGGCCACCTGGAAACAGACGGGGGGACCTTCTGCATCGATGGCAGGGCTGTGAGCCTGAGTGCTCTTTGCAGGTGGGTCCCAGCTGTGCATGGCCACAGAGCCCTTGGTCACTTGTGAGGACTCAGTGTGCCCCTTCCAGCCCGTGGAAGAGAGGAGAGCTGCATCCTGGCTTTGACAGCTGTCAGGCAGCTCAGGCACCTCCGTGTTCTCTGAGCCACCCGTGCTGGCACTGTCTGCTACCCATGCATTTTATCCTGGACAGGGCAGGTTTGATGGACCCTGTGCTGAGAAAAAATTAACTCTGTGCTGGCTGAAACTGGGACAAGGTTTTTATTAAGCCCTATTAGCTTAGTTTTTTATTGTCAGGCTGATTCTCTTGCTGAAAAAAATCAAGGCTGGTGTTTTTTGGTAAAGAGGTGGTTGGTTCAGCTGTCAGAACCTCAGGTGAGCATCTGAACTGCTGGAGATGGCTGCAGTGCTAAAGGAGCTCCCAAAAGATGCTCACCCAGCCTGATATTTTGTCCCATCCAGATATCAGCTGGTTCAGGATAATCCCTCTGCTCCAGATACTCATGTGAGTGAAAAAAGGAGCTGATTTAGGTACTCAAGCAGTTATTTAAGGTGAAAAGTCTGGACTGCAGAAACAGGGGTAGTTTTTTGTTGCCAAGCAGTTTGGCATGACCATTACGCACCACTGACTTTGCGCTCATTTTCCCTCATACAGCTCCTATGATGGACCTGTCCTTAAACCATGATGATGCCTTATTTGTCAGATTGATGGGCCACAACTGGCTCCTAAGGTATGCTGGCAGTTCAGGGACAGGACAGGAGCAGGAGGAGCTACTGCGTGCACCAGGATATGGACCAAGGCTTTTCCAAAATTAATGTAGTCATGTGCCTGCAAGCACAAGCTATGAGAAGGGAAGGGATGTTAGTGTGGGCCTTTGTCACTCTTGTCTGAGTGAAGATGATGGTGGAGGAACACGTCTGACACCAGTGGGGGCCCACACCTGCTGTCACAGCTGCCTGGGGCTGTGTCCCCACTCCAGAGGTTGTGGGGTGGAGGATTTCCCCTGGCTCACAGGTGCTGCCTGTGCCGTTGTTGCTGCCTGTCTGTTGTCTGTCAGTGATGCTGGCTGACTGCCACACAGAAAATCCCCTCCTCCAGCACCTGGCATCCCACCGAGGGTCTTCACCACAGGGAGCCCTTCCCACAGCCCCGTGCCTCTCTGTGCCTCTCTGTGCCTGTCCCCAGCAAGGCCAGCGCAGACAAACAAACTGGGACTGCAGCCAGTGACAGCTGTAGGACCTCAAGGCCTTTTTGACCTGCCACTAGCAGACAGTAGAGTAACTGCTATAAACACAAGACTTCTGTGTACATATTTTAACAGCATTTTTCTTTCAGGACGTTCTGTCATCTCTGCAGCATGCTTTTAGTTCCATCTGAAATTTCCTGGGCTTTTCACTCCCTCTTCTCATCTCCTTGAGCCAAATAAAAAGGGTCATTTTGGTGAGAAACATTTTCAGTGGCTTTCTCAGAAGCATCTGCTCTCTGCACTGTGTGGGATTAGGCAGTTCAAGGCTGGTTTGTTCTCCTAGGAAATTACTCTCACCCTATTCCCAAACTTACCTTCTAGATCAACATTCAGAACTTCTTCAGGCTCTGACTTCCAGAACCTATTGGCATCCTGAACTGCCCTCCCGAAAAAATTAGGTCTGCATAATCCCACTCGTTGTTTTCACTTGTTTCTTGGCTTGTTATGGAGTGATGAAACTACAGGCTGAGGGATAGATATGGGGGATCAGATATGTAGGTCTGAGGGCAAATATGTAGGGCACAGATTGCCCAGGAAAGGCAAATGAGCATGGACAGACAGATTTCACAGAGAACAAATAGCTGGTGCATTAAGGAAGGCTCATGGCAGCCAGGGAGGTTGAAGATAGTGAGAATTAGCATTTCACATCCTATCTGGAAAGAAAGAAATGTGAATTTGAACCAGACAAGAGTGCCTCAGAAAAAAAGTAGTCCAGCTTGCAAAAAATAACTCCCAACCCCAAAGTAATTTATTGTCGCTCAGGCAGATGAAAGAAGTGCATAAAATTGGTTCCACAAGAAGGTCAAATTAAGTGCATGAACAAAATACAAGCTTATTATATATATGTATCTGTGTGTGTATATATATATATATATATACACACATATCTTTTGTTCAGCATCTCTCATTATAGAACTGGAGATCAATCATAACCCCTCAGGGTTTCTTGTCTTGTCCATTGGCTCCTAGCCAGACAGCCTCCCTCCACAGCATTGGACTAGGGGAATGATGAAGGAATAAAGAATTACATTAAAACAGGAGAAAGAGAGGGAGATGGAGTCACAGAGCACTATGGGCTGCCAGGTGTTTAGGTACAGGCAGAGACTTCATCAATCCTTGTGATGCCAGTGCTGCAGTATTACTTTTTCAGCCAGCTGCAAGAGAAAAGTACTACATGAGTACCACCCCCCACTTTACTTTTGCACAGAGAATGACTGCCTGCCTCTGTAGCTGAGGATGCAAACAGTTACTTGAGCAAACACATGGCTGCAGTTTAGGTTTCAGTTACACTGAGCTGCTTACTTGGCAAAGAGAGCTAAAGAACAACTGTATCAGCACTTGTACTGCACAGATTTATCTAGATTTTGATGTATCTGTACAGGCTTTGTCCTCTCTTTATGGGGTTTATTTTTTAACCTTGATAAAATGTAGGTGAAAACAAGGTGAATTCTTCAACACATTTTATGCTCTTCACCACATATACATCCCAGCTGTGATGCAGTATTTGCCAATAAACATTCTCACTGAATTCTTGCTGACAGTGAAAAAAAAATTAGGTGAAACTATCACAGCTTGCCAATGTCACTGATGAAAATGAAGCAGAAGTCCAGTTCTGCACCTGGACATTCATTGAACTTGTTCATGCAATCATTTATACTTCCCTTCGCGCTCCACTTCCAGTGACAGAATGGCTGTCAGTGTTTCCAACAGCTGCTTCTGATGCCTGATACCATATAAGCCTAAAGACATGGAAAAGGGCAGCTTCTCTGCTGAGAAATCCTTGCTCCCATGAAAAGGGTCACAACACAGCAGTGTATTTCACATCACCCAAGGCCTTTAGGAAAGGGTACAAATCAGAGTGTTCTGCGATTTTTTTCTCCTTTCTTGTTACTCCTGGGAGGTTATTGGCAGTTTTCACCAAATGCAGTCCAGCAATGCTCTAGCAGAGACGGATTTAAATTGAGGACATCATGGATTTTTAAAATTCGGGTTTCATCCTTTTGCTTGTTTGTGTGTCTTCCACCTCCACAACCTTGATATCCAGATCTCAGATTCCCTGTAGACCCTACCAAAGGACTTTGGAGCTCCTGCTTGGGTTGGGCTAACATCTCTCAGCATTAAGATAATTTGAGTGAAACCACTCTGCTCAAAAGCTTCCCAGCACAGTGCTACCATGGGTTTGGGATTTAGCATAGCTCATAACTCTTAAGCAGGATTTAACATGAGTAAGAGCTGAAAATGCTGAAAAGCAGCTGTACTGTTTCACCAAAAATGCTCAAGTTCAATTTCTCCCCACCCAATCATCCAGCTTCTCTCTCTTGAAAACAGTATTTTCCCATTCTGGATGCCCTCATTGCCACTTACTGTTGACACTGACATGTCTTGTTTTCCAGCAAGTATTGTCTTGCTTGTGCCATCCTTTTTGCCCGTTGCTGCCAGGAGAGAAGGGACAAAGAACAATTGGGTATTTTTATGTTGCAAACACATTCCTCTGAAGTGGTAGTAAAGTGCTGTCTGACATCTGCAGACTGCCCATCTCAAAAACTTGCTTTGAGTCTAAGGATTGACCCTTTGTCTGTTCTGCCCTGCTCCCAGACAGGAAATCTGACTCCTCCTGTGGTTTGGAGAGTCAGTAATCTCTGCACCTTTCACAGGGACCGTGGCACTCACCCTTCTCCTCTGCCAGCTTATACCACTGATGATGCACAGGCACCCAAGGACCAACGCCAATAAGCTGCCTCCAACGCTTGTTCCAATTATCACATAGTTAATCCAGACAGGAGCTTCCTCTGTGGGAGGATAAAAGTATTTAGACACAGAAACAAATAGAATTTTGTAGCTTTAGGGTTGGAGCAGGGACATGATGCTAATTTCCATACCCACGTGGTAATGAAAGCTGATCTTTATGTTGCTGTCTTCTATGAGGTGACAGCTCCACAGCCCTGCAGCATTGATATTCACCTCCAACTTCACTTCATGCTGCTTTGAGTTCTTACTGTCCATCTTAGTCCCATTCACACGCTCCCAGCGCAAGTAGGCATTGGGTGGGAGTGGACCAGAGACCTGGCAGGTCAGGGTCATATTGGCTCCTCTGGAGAGCGGCCCAACAGGGTTAGCGGAGACTGTGAAGGCAAGAAAAGGACATGTGGGTGAGGGGATGGAAAGATGGATCCATCCATGCCCTTGTGGCTTGCAGCTTTCTGCAGCTCTTCTTCACGACCCACTTCTCTTCCTCTCACCTTTCATCACCACCAGCTCTATCTCGCTCTGTACGTGTCTTCCTTGGTACTCCAGCTGGCACTGGTACTGGCCAGAATGGTTGAAATGGACTTTGGGGAGCTTCACTTCTATGGTACTTTCAGGTTTTCTTTCAGGTATCTCAAACAGAAAGTTGCTGCTTTTTTTGGTCTCATGCAGCTGTCCTTGAGCTGTGACATTGAAATCAAGCAGCTCATGAGTGCTTGCACTTTCCTGTTGTTTCCAATTCAGCTGGCCTGTGAAACCTTCTTTCCATTTTATTATCTGGGAGTTCAGACGCCACGAGAAGATGACAGTGCTATCAACAGTTGCATACTTTCTTTCCAAATCTGGATTCTGAAAACCTGAATTTAGAAGAGACAAGGAATACAGAGGCAGGAAAAGCCATGGTTACGCTTCCCATGTCTACCCTTGATCCAGAGTGAGACACGCTGCACTCAGTTTAAAAAGGACTTGGAGAAAAGCCACGACATCCTCCAGGAAGGTTAAACACTATCTGAGAATAAGGCAGCAGAAAGATCCAAAGCTCCCAAGCACAGCAGAGCTGAGAACAGACCCCAAGGATCTTCTCTTCACCAAGCCTGGAGAGGAAAATGAGTGCAAGAGTGGAACAGAGCTCAGACAGCAGAACAATCCCCAAGCTGCATTGTTGGAAGCCCTGGGAAGTCAACCCTGGAGCACCAGTGCTTGGGATGTGGAGATTAAAAGTTAAACTCATGAGCTGAAGGGAATACGGGCTCCCAAGCAGTTCCATTTGAGTTCCTTTTTTGTTGTCACATACCTAATACCTTCACAGCAAAGGAGATGTTCTGATTAATCAGTGGAGAGTCTGAATGGACCTGACACACCCAGGTCCCGCTGTCCATAGCCTCCAGTTTCTTTAAGTTCACTATGTATTTTTGACGGCTCTTGTTTTGTAATTCTGGTGTTACTCTGTTGTTGTTACTGTCAAACAATGTGATGCTGAGATCGGGTAGAGGACTGGATGAATTTTGCATTAAAATCAGCTCAGGGACTTCATTTTGCAGAAAATGCCCATCTGAAGAGATTGTCACTGTAAAAAGAAAAAAAGCACAGCCGGTAAGTCAGTTTCTCTTCCTGTGAGAGAGAGAGAGAGACGAGTGTTACAGCAAATAGAACATGGAGACATCGTGCCCTGGAGATGGAGGAGAAATGAACTCTGATAGCCCAGGACAGAAGGATGTAGCTGGATAAAGAATCCCAGCAGAGATGTCTCCCCAAGCTCTATGCTCCCCTCACCTCCTGATGACTAAAAGCCCTGCTCTCACTCACATTTAAGGATATGCAGCGAGGTGCGGACTTTTTGAGGTCCATATTCACAGGTGTAGATGCCAGCATCAGAGAGCTTCAAATCCCACACCCGCAGCTGTTTATATTGCATCTTGATGTCAGCTCGACCAGTAAGGAAAGTTGGTTCTTTTGACAAAATAGGCTTGGTTAGGAGGGAAGAGGTTTCTCAGATGTATAAAGGGAGAGGGGATAATGAATTTGAAGCCTTACTTTTCCAATATTTGTTACTCTTTTCCATACGCCATAGAAGAGTATCATGGTACACCCAGCTGATGACTGTGTGCCGAGATAATTTTGAGTCAGGAAGTATGCCTGTGCAGTTCAGGGTCACCTCCCCTCCTGCGAGCCCAGTCTGGAATTCATTTTGGTGAGCCATACTGGAGATCAGACCTGAAAGTCAATACCCACCAAAAAAGTCGTAAGTTTACTTGCTGAAAGGTGGCTCAGTAAACACTTCCCAGCCCTCCAAAAAGATGTTGATATTTATCCTCCCTTTCCCAGACACTGAAATTATCCTCAATTTCTGAATTTGTCATTAATTTATATAACCAATCAATCAATCAATCAATCAATCTCTTTCATTGCCTGGTTAATGGTTATTGTCTTTCACACACATTTGGAGAAAAGTAAAAAAACCAGTTTTTTTTGTGGACTGATCATCATTCATAATTTTGAAATGTCAACAATTTTACTGAAACAACCTTTTTCCACTGGATAAAACTTAGTTATTCTACTGGTAGCAAATGAAGGACAGCATATGTCATCTCTCTTTCACTCCCCAGTCAACACTTGATGCGGCATTGACAAATTTGCTCACACCTTCTTCCAGTTTTTGCATGGATGAAGACTGAAAACATGGAAAAATGAAGAAATAAAGTAAAAAAGAAAGAAAAAGGCTGACCTAATGTCAGGTTCATGTTCTTGGGAGGAGGGCTATGTGACAGTAAAATAAATAGGATGTATAAGGTTGAAGAAACCTTAGCAGTGGTTTCTTCGGAGAATCATTTCCTTTCCTTCACTGTAAAGAAGGTTTCTGCAGGAGACCTTAAGAAGGAGATGGAGTTGCCAGAGGTAAGATTGGGAATACCAGGGTTGTGGTCTCCTGCCTTAGTGCTGGTAAACTCTCAGAGATGCCTAACCTGCAAATCCTCCAGGTGACCTGAGTAGTGAAGAGCTGTAGAAGTGTAAAATGAAAAGTTTACATGACTTTAATGTAGGGTTTGCCAGAAGTTATATCTCTCTAAGAGGTACCCTGCAACAGTACCAATACAGATTTTCAATAATTGCACGTTGGTCTACAGAAGTTTATGATTTTGTCTTAAACTGTGAAATTATAAATGTTATTAATAAAAGCTGGTATCTTTTGCTTTTCATTTGGTTCTAGGGTGCACAAGAGATTTCCAATCTTTCCTCTGTGACCAGAGGAATCAAAGCTGAGTATCTGAGAAACGCAGGCTTGGCTTTATTCACTCTCTCTCCTTTCTTGGAAAATGAGCACTAAAAAGTCCACTAAAGCCTGTAACATTAGAGGTCAAGCTAAGCAAGCCAGTAGCATCCCATTTGCAAGGGCAAATCTGTGATGAGATTTTGAAGGTCACATCATAGATATGGTTACGCATCACAGATATGTTTTTGCCAGGACAGCTGGAGGCAGTGTGGGGGGCAGTATTTTCCACTCTTCTTGGTGTGTATCCTGGTTCTCACAGGACCCCTACTCCTGCATCTCTATGGGAGAACTTCCCAAAACTGGCGATGCATCCTGGTTTTGGCTGGCAGGCTCAGCAAGCAGGCTGGGAACAACCTGCATCCCAAAGCCAAGCTGTGTGAGGAATCTTACACGACACATCAGAAAGAGCCTAGAAATACACTGAGCATTGTGAGGCCTGTGAAAAGGCTGTGACAACCATGAGGGTTTTCTGAGGCCAGGACTCACCCAGATGCAGAAGCAAGAAGGCAGCAGGCGTGCAGCTCACGGCTGTGCCGCACGACTCCATCGCTCTGGGAACACTCCTGTCCGTGGAGAGCAGGGCTGGAAATGCTGTCACTGCCAAGGGATCTTATCCTGGAAGACCCAAATGCTCTGTTAATAATGTTTGATTTTCAGACCTCAATGGATGGGACTTGTGTTTCCAGTCAGCTCCCACCATCCTTCAGCACAGCAAAATGGAAGCTTTTTGGGAAAGTCACCAGAGCCCTTTGTTTCAGCAAAGAATCCATCCGCAGCATGCCCTGGAGTTTGGTAATAAACATTTCATTTTACTCATCCCTAGGTTTCTGGCATTCATCAGGCAGCAGCTGTTTATACTGCCAAGAGTTCTGTGCTTTTTTACTTCTCTATAGTGGGTTATCATCACTCTTGCAGAGATTAAAGCTAAACACATACAGGGCTGCATTAGCAAGAGCACAGCCAGCTCTGCTGGAAGTGGAGTGAAGTAATTATTTCTTTCTATTTGGCACACCTGAGTTCTCATCTAGGATACAGGGTACAGTTTTGGGCCCCCAGTACAAGAAGAATGCCAACAAACTGTACAGAGTTCAGTGGAGGGCTAGTGAGATGGTGAGGAAGTTGGAGCACCTGACATACAGGGAGAGGCAGAAAACTGGGCTTGATAGGGAGAAAGGAGCCAAAGTGTGATCTAATTTCAGTTTCCCATTATCTAATGGATATTACCTAGAGGTATAAGCCACATTCTTCTCAGATGTGCACAGGGGAGGAACAGGAGGGAGCAGCCATATGTTGAACAGGGAAATGTTGACTAGATATAAGGAAAACTTTCTTCCCACTGAAGGTGGTTCAGCAATGGAATAGATGCCAAGAGATGCCAGGCAATCTCCATCGTTGGAGACGCTCAGAAGTTGCCTTGTCAAGCCCTGAGCATCACGTTGTAATTTTAGAGCCAACTCAGCTCTGAGTAGGAGAATTAACTGGAGACCTCCCAACGTCCCTTGCCATCTAAATATTTCTGTGTAATTTTGTGATTCTATGATTAAAACAATCTTAAGCTGTTATTAATATTTTTCTTCAGATTTGGGTTTGGTTTTTTGGTTTTTCTTTAACTTCTTACCTTAAAAATCTCAAAAACCAGCAAGTCTGATGTTGGAAAGACCTGATATTCAATGAAAAGTATGGGGAGAAGGGAGGAATGAGGTCCAAAAGAAGAAGTTGCATTAATGGTAGCAAAACCTAAAGTGGGAACTGGAAGCTGATGATCATGTTAAGGTGAATTATCAAATTAGATGCGGTTTCTGACTGTAGCAAATACCATCTGATGGTAACAGCTGCATCTGGGTGGGCTGACAAAGTGAAGGGGACACTACTGAGCTCTCCATCCTTAAACCAAGGCATATATCACAGAAGGGAAGCCAAGAAGCTGAAATGCTCTGGGGAGTGAGCAAGCCGGTGAGGTGTCCTCTCTTCTCTGAAAGCAGGCAGTCTCCATGTCAGGCGTGTGACAGACTGAAGGCTGGAGTCTTAATGGGATTAAACTCAAAAGAAATGCATGAATAATTTTCTACAATATTCATATGTATGATGTGCAATTTTAAGTGTAATATATTCTATTAGAGGATAATTTAATACCGAAATTAATTTAATGATCAGAGCATGTGAAGCTATCAAAGAGTAGATGAAAACACCAGCACTACATTTAGATGGAGATCAGGTCAGCACAACATCTGACATCCAGACCAATGTACTCAAATGCACAGATGAAAAGTATGTGTGCAAGAGCAAGACAGCAGCCATATGCACCATCAGAAGAAAAACAGGTGGCAAAGACACAGTCAGAGGAGACTTGTGGCTTGCCTCGTGCAAAACAAAAAAACTCACCCCAGGCCAGGAAATATTTGCATGAGCTGCTTTCTGCGAAAGTTGTAAAACAAAGGAGCAAGTGCAGATGATTGGAGATCACTCCTAACAAGATGCAGAGGCAGTGATGAAGCAGTTTGGTGGGTTAAGCTACAGAATAAAGAAAGGGGCACTAACAAGGCATCTGTATGCATCTCACTCTGAAGGAACATCGATAACTGAGAACTGGCACAGGGCCCTGAGTAAGATCCATTCCTGAGGTGACAGAAGAAACCTCATCCCTGCTGTGAAATCTCGCATCACCTGCTCCTGTGGGATGAAAAAGTCAGCCCCCACTCAAAAGTAATATCTGTGAATTAACAGTTCAGTGATGGGTTTCAAATTTTTAAAGTCATTAAACTTTATATAAAACCTGAAGGTAATGGAACAAGTAAAAATTAATGAAATCGCTGAGTCACACCTCATAATTTTGTTTTGACTGGGAATCTCTATTCTCCTGTCATATGGCTTCAGTTTGTTCTTTGCCTTCTTGCTTCCTGGTTATTGAGCAAAACCACACAACCAGAGCACTGTGGGACTGGTGAACTGCTGACCTTTTGGCTCTTGGTAGATGCAGACTGATGCATCTTTGTTCTTCTGTTTCTTCTCTTGGTTTCACAACTTGTGCATTCCCACTTTGTTCACACTAATCTTTGTATTTCTGTGGCAGATCTCCACAGTGCGATGTTACCACCTACAAGTTACAAATCAGTGGGGAAAATGGGTTGCCTTCAGCTAGGCTTTCTTTTACACCTATTCCCTCTCTCCCTGTTTATTTCTACTTCTCATTCATGCCACTTCCTATTCCCCCCCGCCTTTCTCTCTCCTTCTGCATCCCCCTCCAGGCCAGATCACAGGCGATGCTGCTCTGGAGTTTACAGATTTCAGCGAGCGAGGCTCCACCGCCGTGTTAACCAAGCAAGCTGCTCTCATTAGCCGATGCTTGTAGCAGACCCACAGCCTCCTTACAGGCAGCCCAGCTGTATCTTACCGTGCTACTCATAAATTAAGCAGTGTCACAGAATGTCCCCAGGCACTGGAACATACTCATCAGTCCTGTTAAATTGCTAGTACATTTCCTGACACATTTTTGGCTGGGGACAGCTCTCGCTCTCCCGAGCAACTCTTGGGATGCATTTAGGTGTTAGCATGGGCCAGGGACCTCTCCCATTAGGTGGCTGGCATGTGGCCAGTTCATTTTGGAGGTTAAGTGAGTTTAATAGCCCAGACCATCTCATGCCAGCTGGCCTCTGTGCTAGAAACAGTCCAGGCATACTTGATTTATTAGCACGTCTAGCAACGGAGGAGCAGGGCTCCCTCCCAAGTGAACATTGATTTCCTTTTCATTTTAACTTCCCCCTCTTATTAAACTGGTTTAATTTCCTTCTTGACTTATTTTAATGATCCCTGCCTCTCTGAGGGAGAGGAAAAGGAGAGCTGAGGCAGTGAGTGGGCTTGCTCCAGAGAATGCCTGCAGGACCAAGTCATGCCTGGAGAACATCTGCTTGAGAGCAGGGCTGGCAGCCCTCAGTCCCTCCAGCACCAAACCCCAGTGGGTGATAGCTACAGAGACCTCTCCACAGGCTGGCACTGGCATGACACAAGAGGAAACTTAAATTTAAAAAAACCCCAACAAATAAAAAACTCGGCAACCGCTCCTGATGCAGAGCAGGCCATCTCCTTTTCTCGGTGTGTTCCTGCGCCTCTTTCTTGCAGTGTGGTTTTGTTTTCTCCTCTCGCTCTTGTTTGTGGCTGTGCTTTTGATCTGGCAGCAGCTCGTTCTGTCAGGGTGGGGGGGCCCCCAGCTCTCCCTCCCCACCAGGGCTCCACACCTCATCTTCCGCTGCGGCATTTCCCCTTGCGGTGCCTGCCGGGCGAGGGCTCGGGGGTGCAGCTGCGTCTTGCCCTCCTCGAGAGTTAGGCTAGGCTGTGGGGCTCTGGGCTAAAGGGGTTCAGCTCTCTTCTCCTCAGTTTAAAAATCTGAAACAAAGCTGACTTGGCTCTCTTACCAAATAGTGGTTTCTCTGAATTTACTTCTTAGCGTTAAAGCAAAAGTCAGGTGAGCAGCAGGCGGGGTGAGAGGCCAAGTGCAATGAAAATAGCCAGCACAGAGCAAAGTTATGACAGCAGGGAAGGTCATTTTATGGTCCCTGCTGTCCCCTTGGGCTGTTTGACCCTGCCTCCATTTCCTCCTGAGAATCTCTGCTCATCTGAGAGCAGATGCCACCCTCCTGTTGGAGCTCCTGGGAGAGGGAAGTGCTGGAGCAGGATCTGTGAGGTGACACAGGTGAAAGCAGCCGATCCTCCCCGGGAGAGGTGCCATCATCAGCACAAGGCAGGGTGGTGGTGTCACTGTCAGCACCAGCTGAGCTCCCCTCAGCCATGAAGTACCCCATGCCCAGTCACACACCTGGGACCACATGGAGGCCACAGGAATGTTTGTGGCCACAGAAACATTCTTGTCTCCACAGCCCAGGCTGCTCCCTTCTGGCCTAAGGGGAAGCCAAGAGCTGCCTTTCTAAAACCACCAGAGGCTGTGACTAATCAAGGCACTGTGACACACTCTGAAATCAGCTCCTTCATCAACCTTCCAAGCCCTGAATGTGCTTGGGATGACATTTGGGTATTATCCCTCCTTAATTTTGCTCTGGTGGATACACAAGGCTGTGACAGATCAGGTGGGCACAACCCCTGGGTGCTCAAGACTTGCTGGTGGGGATGAGAGGGATGCTTGTTTTGGATGAGCCGAGCTGTGCTGCAGGCAGCTTTGGCAGACATGTTTGTGAGACGCTGGGGAGGACAAGGGAAAAGTCTGGGAGACCTCGTCACAGCCTTTCAGTACTTAAAGGGATCTTATTAAAAAAATGAAGAGCAACTTTGTACGTGGTCAGATAGTGGAGGAGAAGGAGGAATGGCTTTAAACGAAAAAAGGGTGGGTTTAGATAAAATGCTAGGAAGAAATCTTTTACTCAGAGACTGCTGAGGCACTGGAACAGGTTGCCCAGAGAAGCTTTGGCTGCTCCATCCCTGGAAGGGCTCAAGGCAAGGTTGGATGGGGCTTTGAGTGACCTGGTCTAGTGGAAGGTGTCCCTGCCTGTGGCAGGGGTGTTGGAATGATATATTTTCTAAATGTCCCTTCCAACCCAAACCATTCTGAGATCCTATAATTCTAACCTGGACCAGGGAGTGTTGAGTTCATAGTGGGGAATACTGGGTTGTAACCCAAACTCAGCCTTCATGCAACGCGTGGAGGAATATCTGAGGTGGCTGATGGAGGCTGAGTAGGATACGCCACATGAAAGTTGAAAAATTCAACCAGAAATGAAACTCCAGCTTTCAACAGCGTAGCAGCCCATGGAAGGGGAAAGCAAATCTCTTTTCTGTTGCCCTAAAATTGCAAGGATCCCTCTTTTTCCAAGAAATCCTGCTCACTCAGCCCTGAGCTAATGGATCAGGCTGCATTGGCAGCTAGTGTCAGGCAGTGAGCCAGTCAGCCTGGATTAGCAGAACAGACCCCTCCGGTCTCAGCACGTACAGATGTAAGTAGACATCCTTACTTAGCTAGAGACTGGCATCTTCTCATTTTTGCAGGCTTTTTTTAGAATAATGTTCCCCTTCCTGCAGGCCATGTGGAGAAGGTGATAGCAAGTGGCAGCTGGTAGAGGGCTGCTCCCCAATGCATTTGCAGTCCTTGGGGTTATGCAGTCACCAGTGACAGGCCCTCATATAGGACATATTTCCCTACATATGGGTTTAAAAGATCCATGAGATCCCCAGGCTCTGGGGCAAGTTGAGCTTTTCATAACTCCCTTTTTGTCTGCCACTTTCAGAGAAAAATCCAGGGATACAAACAGTTTTTAGTTAAAATTAAAAGGCCTCGGAGAATTACACAGCCAGAAGTATTATCAAGTCAAAGGTTTAAAATGATTTTACAACAGACCTTTAAAAATCCAGGGAGAAAAACAGTTTTTAGCTAAAATTAAAAGGCCTCAGAGAATTGCACAGCCAGAAGTATTACCAAGTCAAAGGTTTAAGATGGTTTTACAACAGACCTTTAAGCAGGGCAAAACCAATCCATCCATGCCAAAACAGCAACTTGAGTGGAGTAAGAAAGTTCGTAGCATTAAAAAACCCGAAAACAGGTTGGCCTCTTAGCAAAAGAAAGAGTTTCCTTACCTCTTCTGTCTCAGCCTCTCTGTTTCTGTCTCCTTGTGTTCGTCACCTGCCGTAATTGATCTCACCCAACTACAGCTGGAACAAAAGAGGAACGAAGTTGATGTTCAGCAAGCAGATGTTTGGTTGGCCTTGATGTCTCCTCCTCTCCAGCCGGAGCGACAGCAAGGTCTTGCTGCCAGTCCAGGTTCTGCTGACATCCGCTGACTTCTCTAGGCAGATGGTGATTTTCCAAAGGCACGTGATTTCGACTCTGGGGTGTGAACAGAAATGGACCTGAGCGGAAGGCGGTGTAGGGCAGCGGTGGGGAGAATGAGTGTGCAAAGCAGAGAGAGCCTATTGGCCATAGGGCAGCTGATGGAGGCCGTGACGGGGCTGAAACTTAGCCATGAATGGTTGGGAGCTGGTTCTGCTCCACTGAGGAGGAAAGCTCTCAAACAAACTGGTTAGCTGAGCAGATCCAGACCCAGCCCACACCTCCTGTGTTCTGTAAGAGTGATCTGAGCTCCATTTCCCAGCCTGTCCCCTGCACCGCCACTGAGAGGAGGCACCTCTGAGCAGCTGACCCCAGCCCCACCTGTCTGTGGAGTATGTCTGAGATTTAGGGTGAGATGAGAGAATATTTTCATGATAGCAGTGGTGGCTTTTCCTTGGCTGTCTGCCAGCACACACCCAGCTGCTCTCTCATCATCCTCCTCAGCAAGGCAGAGGGAGAAGATGTGAAAAACCTTCTCAGGTCAAGATAAGGACAAGGAGATCTCTCCCCAGCCACTGTCACAGGCAAAACTGACTTAACTTGGGGAAAGGTTAATTTAATTTATGGCAAATTAAAAACAAATAAAATTATTAAATAGTGATAAATTTAGAAAAAAAACAACAACTTTAAAATGCTTTTCCCACCTCTCTTTTCTCCCCAGGCTGAACTTCATAACTGACTCTTCTCCCACTCCTCTCTCCCCCAAAGTGTCACAGGGGACAGGTCATGGGAGTTGTGGTCAGTTCATAGCACTTCATCTCTGCTGCTTCTTCCTGCTTATGCTGTTCCTCTGCTCCACTGTGGGGCCCTTCAAGAAATGCTCTGATGTGGGTTCCTCCCTTGGACTGCAGCTCTTCAAGTTCATCTTGACATTAGAAAAGACATTTTCTACAGTGAAAAAAATCTGCCACCAGAACAACCACCCCAGGCATGTGGCAGAGTTGCCATTGCTGGAGGCTCTCAAGGTGTGGTTGGGCAGGATGCTGGACAACCTCATCTAGGAATCCAGTGTGGGTGCTCCATAGGCCACAGCTCCTGCTAGAAAACCTGCTCCAGTGCAGGCTCTCCATGGGCTGCAGGGGGATCACAGCTCTGGCACCTGGAGCACCTCTTGCCTCTCCTTCTCCCCTGATCTTGGTGTCTGCAGGGCTTCTTTCTCCCGTGTGTTGTCCTTCCTGTCTCCCACAGCTTTTTACCGTTTGTTAAACACACTGTGACAAAGGTGCCACCAGCATCACTGATGAGCTCAGCCTTGGTCTGCAGTGGGTCTGCTTTGGGGCTGGCTGGAGGTGGCTGTGACTGACATGGGGCCAGCTCCTTCTCACGTCTCACAGAAGCTGCTGATGCAGCCCCTCCTGTACCAAAACCTTGTCCTATAAACCCAGGGTAAGGTTACTCTTCAGTCAGTAACCTGTACCAGCCTGTACCACTACTGAATCTCAGCTGTTTCCCTTCTCTGTAGGGTGGAGGAGGGGGCTTTTGTGGTTTCCCACCCACATTTGGTCTCTCTCTCTCTGAATCCCAGCCTCAGCCAAGGTGGCGGAAACCCACCAAGCCCCAGACACGGCTGAGATTTCATCTCCGTGCCACCCACTCTCCTCCTTTTGGCAGTGACTTGCCTCTTTGTCTGGAGGATGGGGGTGTGAGATGCAACCAAGCTGTGGGGGGAGCGGGGACAGCCAGCCACAGCAGCGAGGTTCACAATGTGCCAGCAGTTGTGACAGGAACGGCCGTGATCCAGCCTCCAGCGCAAGGGCTTCTCCATTGATTGTGACTTTGGAGAAAGATGATGTTCTGTTTCAGAGAGGAAGCCACCTGCATGAGACAGAAACTTCCAGAGTGGGATACAAACAATGGGATGGGATGGGCACCCAGTCCAGAACTTGGGAAAACCCTTTTCTGAGGCACAGCTCTCCTGCAAGGACCTGATATATCACATCAGCACCTTCAAAACTCTCTCACATGTGTCAAATAGAAATGTCTTTTCTGGTCCCCAGCTGCTGGAGAGATGATGTCTTGGGGAAAAAAAAGAGTTAAGAAAACTCAGGTTGGGATTGTAAGGCCATGGCACCTCAGTGCTTGGGGATCTGAGGTGCTGAGCTGATGCTTCAGTTTGTACAGATTCTGGCTTGCATTTTGTCTCCCCAGCATGCTGTAATGCAGAAACATTGGCTTGTTTTTAAACAGTTGGTTTATGTCACTGCAAATATCTACCAGAAATAGCACTCCCTGAAGGGATAAAGCTTGCAAAATGCACTTGAACTTGCTGTAGAGTTGCAAGGAGAAGCAGGGCTGTGGGTCTGAGGTGACGAAGCTGCAGGCTTGTCACGTTTTGAGAATGCCTTTTCTGGACCCACTGTCACCCTAGGGTGGGGATTCACCTCTTGGAGCTGCTGCAGTTGTGTGGTGAACAGGTGCCTCTGGGACCAAGGGTCACAGCGTGCAGTGACGTGTTTGTATCACTTTCATCCAAGCATCTCAAAGCACTTTGCAAGCATTAATTAAACATCAGAATCCAGAAGGGATGAATAATATTAGCCAGTCAGTCTCTCTTCTGAATGTATTATTCCTCATAAATATTTAACTGTATTTTAAGTTCTTTGAAAGTCTGGTTCTCACCTCTCTGGGACAAGTTGCTGTACTGCACCCCTGGGGAAAGGGGGCTCACCCAGCATCAGACACTGACCCCACAGCACATGGGGCACTACACATGGCTCTCCCCCCACAGATCAGTGGCTGGCAGGTTTCCCTGCTTTATCCCCTGCAGAGACATTCTGTGCTGTCTCTCTTTGCTCTAATCCCATCACCAGCAATATTTTTGCAAGCTCGGGTTGGAGAGAAGCAGATCCTCTCAGCGGAGAGAAGTTTCCAGGCTGTGCTGGGTGATGGTCACAGTCTGCAGAGATGCCGAGTGTCTCCAAGGAAGTGAGAGATAAAGAGAGAAGAGAGGCTCAGGAGTCAGATGTTGAGAGGGACCTTTTAACCAGCTTCACTGGAAAGCCAGGATGATTCCAGAGCATCTCCTGAAAACCAAGTTCCCTGTGCATCAGTAGGGGCTATGAGTGTGCCTCTGTAGTCTGATAGGTGAAAGACACCCAGGCATGTTGGAAAATCAGTGATTGCCCAGTGGTATTGGAGAGAAGGAAGGACAAGTGTTTGACGCAGCACAACAAACAGATCTTCAGGCACCTGACTATCAGCGGCTTCAAAGGCCAGGAGCGTTCTCTTTGCAACAGAATTGCTGACACCTGGTGAGCCTCTCCAGGGGCATTTCTGGTGCTAGATGTGGGAGCTAGAAACAGCAGGCTGGGCTGCTGAGGGGGCTCAGTGATTCACCCCAGCTGTGTTCCTCAGAAAGGGGGAAAAGTGGGGAGAGACGCCTCTCTGCAGGCACTTGGGAGCTGGAATTGGGGAGAAGGGGCTCTCTAAGCAGATATCATAAAGGTTCACTTGCTGATCACAGTGGAAAATGAGGAACCTTCCAGAGAGGTTCTTCATGAGCAGGGGGTTCCCTGTATTTAGTCAGGAGGGGTGGAGCCTGATGGAGCAAGACTAGCCAGGTGTGCTGGGAAATCAGGGACTGCTTGGAGGGCACTGGACAGAGGAATCAAGAACCACTGCCTGCAGAAGTGTGTCACCAAAAGTGGCAGAGGCTAAAGCAAGCCTAGCCAAACCACGTTAAGGATACGTGAGAAATGCAACAGGCAGGAGGGGGGTGGCTGGAGGATTTTTTAGGGACCTATATGGGATGCACAGTGCTTATGATCTCGCTATGACTGACCTTGGCAAAAGCAAGGGGGAGAAGCTGGTGACAGTAATTGTTTTGATGTGCAGCTGGAGGTGTTTCATCAGCACGGAATCCTGTCGCACAGTGCACTAGATGGCGGCATTGGCTCAGGACAAGGAGCTGGGAGGGACAGCGGAGCCGCTGCCGCAGCCGCCGGCCCCGCCGGGTGTCCCGGCAGAGCTCCGGAGTGAGGCTGCATGGAAACACAGAGAGATTTGTGTTGGAAGGACCTCGAAAGATCATCCAGTCCAACATCCTGCCACGGGAAGGAACACCTTCCGATAGACCAGGATCCAACCTGGCCTTGAACACTGCCCGGAAAGGGGCATCCACAACCTGGATCATCTGGGCAACCTGTGCCAGTGCCTCATCACTCTTACAGTAAAGAATTTATTCCTAATATCTAATATAGGATTTTGAAGGGCTGGGGAGTGCCTGAGCAGAGGATCCTACCTGAGCTCCTGACAGGCCCCAAAGCTTGTTAGGGAGTATGTTGGTGTGTCCTCCTTGGTCCAAAACCTGTGTCATTTTAGACATGAAAAGGGGGAATGCTGACCTGGTGACAAGAAAGAAGACACACAGTGTTTGTAAAAGAAGAGGAACATGAGAAACCTCAGTAAGAATGACAATTTCCAAATCCTTGCAAAATCTGCTCTTGTGTGTGACTTCCTGTGTTTCTGGGCACCAGGAGTGTCCTCTGTGCTGCCATGAGACCCTCTGAGACCCATCTGTTCAGGTGGGAGTGACGCCCTTTCCAGAGCACACCATGCGGCAGCTTTTGGAGGGAGCCCCACTGAACTGGCAGGCCAGCAGGATGGAAACCTAGGAGAGAAACTCTGGAGCATGATGGCATCCACAGCCATGAAAAGACTGTCCCAGATGCTTTGGAACTTTGGAAGTGGGAGGCACAAGATGCACTGCCCACAACAACAGCATTCCTGTAGGGAGCTTGGTTTGATGGTTTTGCCTTTAGAAGGCAAAAGTAAAACCCTGCATATTTTGCATTTATTCATCAAAGTGTTGAAGAAATAGAAGCAGAGTACTAAGTGATGGGATTTTTATTTTTTTTTTGCAGGATTGGTGCTGATATTGTTCCCATAAATTTGACAAGCAAATATAAAACTCAGTGTGCCTTAGTAGCCTACATAATTTGAGATCTGGTTTTAACATTTTATTTTTTTAAAAAAGCTGTGCAGAATGCACAAAGACCACAATAGATGTATTTTTCTTGTTGCTCTTTTGTCAGATTATGCTATTTGCTAGCATTTAGCCCCTCACTGTAAATCCCTCAGAAGTCTGGGTTGCAGAACATCTGGACCTAGTTATGATTTTTTTCTAATGATGCTGATCTTTCTTACCGAAAAAAAAAGATTAGTTTGGGATTAAAGATTGTCTTCCTATTCCTTTTGGAGGAATCCTAGGCAAAGGAATTTGCATGCATAACACTTTATTTGCATTCCTTAAGCCCTTGTCTCTGCTAAAAGGGAATTCACTGGATTTCCTGTGGTTTTTCTAAGTTTTCATCCACTGTGCAATGAGTTTTCATGGCAAGGTCTAGATAGCTGGGGAGCTACAGAGTTGGTTTCTGTAAGAATCTGCCAGAAGCTTCCCCTGTGTCTGATAGAGCCAATGCCAGCAGGCTCCAAGACACTGATGGGCAAGCCTGAGCCATCAGTGATGGTGGTAGAGCCTCTGGAATAACATGGTTAAGTGGGATGAAAAAAACATGAACAGCTGCAGCCAGAGAAGAGAGGAGTGAGGATATGTGGTAGGAACAGCCCTGCAGACACCAAGGCCAGTGCAGAAGGAAGGGCAGGAGGTGCTCCAGGTGCCAGAGCACAGATTCCCCTGCAGCCCCGTGGTGCAGACCATGGTGAGGCAGGACACCCTCCTGCAGCCCAAGGAGGTCCATGGGGGAGCAGAGATCCACCTGCAGCCCATGGAGGACCTCAGAGCACATGGATGCCTGATGGAGTCTGTGACCTGATGGGAAGCCCACACTGGAGCAGAGTCCTGGCAGGACCTGTGGCCCCATGGAGAGAGAAGCCCACACTGGAGCAGGTGTGCTGGTGGGACTGGTGACCCCAGAGGAGACCCATGCTGGAGCAGTTTGTAAAAAACTGCAGCCTATGGGATGGACTCAAATTGGAGAAGTTCATGGAGGGACCCCACGTTGGAGCAGGGGAGAGTGTGAGGAGTCCTTCCTCTGAGGAGGAAGGAGTGGCAGGGATAATACATGAACTGACTGCAACCCCCATTCTCTGTCCCCCTGTGCTGCTGTGGGGAAGAAGGTAGAGAAAATTAAGCCTTGGGAGACTGGAGGGTGGGATGGAGGTCTTCTAAGATTTGGGTTTATTTTATCAACATCCTGCTTTGATTTGATTTGATTGATAATAAATTAAAATAATTTCCCTGTGGCGAGTCTATTTTGGTGTGATGATAATTGGTGAGTGATCTCTCCCTGTTCCTATCTGGACCAACAAGATCCTTGTTATACTTTCTGTCTCCCATCCAGTCAGAGAAAGGAGTAATGGAGTGGCTTTGGTGGTTTGACCCAGCCAGAGTTAAACCACCACATTCTGATATGTTGAAAATATTATCTGAGTTTTGCACCTGTAGCTGTATCCTTATGGAAAAGCGTCAGGTCTCTTTCATTCATATGTCATTTGCTTTATTTCCAGTTTCTACTTATTGACTCCACTTGAAACAGGTTTCCAGATTTGTTTGGTTTATTGTAGCAACTCTTGGTCCTTCCACCTCAACTCTACCGACTTGCCTTGTGCCACCTTGATTTGGAAATACTTTCCTATATATAGGGATAGTTTTTAGGAAGGAAAATCTAAACTGCATAAATACTTCCAGGCTTTTGCTTACTGTATTTGCACCATGTCAGGCATCTGCCTATCATGACAGGCACAGTGAACAGCTGGGTAAAAACTCAGTATTGCTGAACTTCTTTCAGAGGAGCAGACAAAACACTGAAGGGCTGGATGGAAATAATGCAGAGAAAGGCTCTGTGTCCCCATGTAAACCAGCACTGCTCCCCTGCTGGGCTGCTGCCTCCTCTTCCAGAGCAAAGGACCCGAGCAGTGCTGACCACTCATAGAGATGTGCCTGTGTAAAATATCAGAGAGAAAGTCCCAAAGCCTGGGATTTGTACCTGAAAGGCAATGAGTCAGGAGGGGATGGGGAAATAACAAAAAAGGGGATGGGATGAAACATGGTAAAATAATGGCCATCCAAGTTATGATAGATTTGGGAGTCTATCTTTTCCCAGTCTTTGTCATGGGAGAAAAGAAAACGGTGAAAATGAAAAGCTTTCAGTTCAAAACTGAGAGAGGAACCATTTTCATGCAGTGAATAAGCAGATCCGAGGACTGATTGCCAGAGGAAGTCAGAGAGTACAAGGAAACAGGGAGGTTTAAAGACAGACCAGGCACACATCTGAGCAGTGAGAACATCCAGGCTGGTAACAGGCAGTACTGAAAGTGTTACCCACAGGAGGAGAGAGCATCCCATTGTGTGTGAGAAGAGAGAGCAAACCACTGTCAGGCACTGAGAAAATATGATGTGATCCTGATGGATATTGGATTGCCCCTCAGCCCCACGGGGGTTAACCAACCTTTTCTCTACCTACATCTGGCAGAGAGAGGTGATTGAGCTAGACAGATCAGTCCCACCTGAAAGAAAGAATTGCAGCATTATCATTTGCCTAGGCATATGCTGGTACCACGCTGGACTGTCTTGCTTTATGTTGGTTCTGCTCCAGGGTCTGCCTGAAATTGCATGCGATGGTTGAAGCAGACAAGTCTATCTCGCAGCTCTGCTGCACTTCTCTAGCATTCAGTGGAGAAAGGGGTGTCATTTCCAGTAAAATACATGAGTTTAGCTGAGTAGCTAAAGAGCTGTGGAGTCCAGACTCCCTGGAGTGGGCTAGTTGTGACTTTGGGGTGCCGCTGCGCTACCTGCAGCCTAAGGATACCCGAGTGCATTCACTGCCTGCGTGCCTGAACCTCTTGGGGAGGGAAGGTGAGAGCCACACAGCAAGAAGGTCTGTTCATGTGCCTGCAGAAAATCTGGCCTGGCTGTGGTGACCTTCTCTCAAGAGAATCTTCTATCCTGAACACAGAGCAGCCACAGCCTGGGGACCAATATGGGAGAAATCACACATATGGCTCTTGTTACTAATAAGTGTTTCTTCTGGCATGGCATTCTATGGCTGTTCAAGAGCAGTACCACAGTCCTCCATGGCTGTTCAGAGGAGACGTGAAGAGCATTCTCTGACTGCATGAAACCTAAACATATTCTTGAGAGGTAGGGCCTGGCAGAGTGAGGCTTACATTGCTAAGTACATCCTTAGCAGGAAGAGAGTGACAAAGAGCCATAATACCACTTGTAGATCTTTCAGGAAAATGTGAGGACTTAAGGAGTAAATGAATGAATGAACAAGGACGGTCAGATGGGAGAGAAAAAGAAAAGAAGGCTCTGAAATGCAGCAAAAAGGAGAGACTGAGCCTGTGATTCTTCCTTCTCTACTGGCATTTAATTTCCCCTTCCCCGCTGTGAAAATGTCAGAAATGAACAGGCAACTTCAGTAAAACAGAACTGAAAGAGAAAGAGAAGGCAGCAAAAGCCTTAGAAATGGCTTCACACAGGCAGAGGTACACCTGGCTCCATCAAATAGGCATGATCCTCCACAAGCACACACAGAGGTCAATGGGGTTTTTTTGTCACAGGAATTTATTTTAAGTCCTAAAATGAGTTTCTAATAAGTTAAAATGCTCAAATTGTGCAACAGGGCAGTGAGCAGGGCAGTGCAGGGAGACAGAGAGGAGAAGAGAGTGAGCATGGGGGAAGAAACACTGTCAGACTGCAGGGGAGATGGATTCCAGCCATGTCCTGCATCCAAGTGTTCCACCAGAGAAAGCCTAAGAGAGAGGCCATGAAGGAGGGGCAGAGAGTGGGACAGAGATGTGGCACCAAAGCAGGCAGTAGCTACTGGCTCAAATACCCCCAGTAGCTCCAAACCATCTCTGCTGCTGGCCACCCGACTGCAGTGGTGAGTTTGCCTTGTCCTGGCTGCAGCTTCCAGCCCCTCTGCAGGTACAGAGCTCCCAAGGTCCCCTGCAGTGCTCATGCCATCCCTAGACCCTCCTGAGAGGTCTGCATGGTGCCCATCTCTCTCTGCGTGGCACACAGAGTTTCATCCTCCCACGCAGACTGGCCCCAATATCCCTGCTTCCATCAGCACTCCGTTTGCTGCATCTTCCCTTTCTGGTTTTCCTCCATGGGCTTCCAGGGCACATTGACTGCAAACATCCCTTCCAGTGCTGGGAAGGCAGGAGCCCGTGCCTGCGAGGGAAACAAGAGGCTACATCAGACACGGGAGAGAGACTGAACGGCACGAGCCTGGGCTTCTCCCTGCCAACATGCAACTTCTTCTGGGGAGGGCTGGCTCAACACGACCCTCCGTGGTGTCATGGGCATAAAGGATAGCAAAGACAGGACATGCCTAAGGGAGAGCAAAGATCTCTGATCTGGGCAATGTCAGGTTTGATGGTATGTCAGATTTTACACCACCTCTTCGGAGAGAGGTAATAAAAGCATGAAGGCTTGTGCAAAATGAGGTAAGAACAGATTAAAGGCAGAACCACCATCACAAGTGACTTTCTAGAGAGAGAAAAAGAGGCAGATCTCAGAGCTCCTGATAGCAGTATAGGGTTGCACACAGACAGCACAGCAAGAAGGATGAGATTAGTTAGAGAATAGCATGGTAGGTGTGATCTCGGCTAAGAGGAAGGGACTGGGGTCTTGCTGACAGGTTTCTGCCAGGCTGAAGGGAAATGAAAAGCACAAGTCTTCAAAGACCAGTCATTATTGGCACAGAAAGTGTGAAAGTGCTAATGAGTTAGGCAGCTGATAAAGTTGAGGAGCCTCATTTGGAAGAAAGAGGATGAGAATATCATGCAAGACACAGCTATTTTAGGAGAAGGGAGCATTAACCTGAATGACAGGATCAATGAAATGCAACATTACTGATCAGACATTGATAGGAGCAGGGAGTTGGAATAGGAATTCCTAATGTGTGGGCTACAGCCCATCGGGTGTGCGTGATACACCGCGGGGAGCATCCAGTTCCCAACCAGTGCAGGAACAGCAAATGCAATCTCAGAGGATGCCAGCAGAGAGAGGGAGAGAACCAGAGAAGAGCTGATATCTCTGCCCGAGGCACCTCATCTGCACTCTGGCGGAGGACGAGCCCAGCGGGGAGTCTGTGCAGAGAAGGGTGTGAATCACAGAATCAGAGGGTGGCTGGGGTTGGAAGGAGCTTTGGAGATGATCCAGTCCAACCCTCCTGCTAAAGCAGGGCCATCCAGAGCCGGTGGAGGAACACCCATGGATAGAGGACCACGGGAGCCTGGCTTGCTCAGCACAGCAGGGCCATGGGGGCACATGCAAATGCTTTGGGGCGGTGAATATCCTGGTGGGATGAGAGCTGTTTAAGCAAACAGCTGGACATCCAGGTGTCCTATTTCCTGCTAGCTGAGGCTTTACAGGTGCACTCAAGGGGTTCCAGTCCAAGGTTTTGGGCCAGAAAGGTTGGTTCTGATCGCCTTGCCCTGGACTTGCACACTTCAGAGAGTCACACGGAAATTGTAGATTTCTGCCTCATATTATCCTTTACCATCAGTGCTGATTAAGGATGGATGACAAAGAACCTGTCACGAGCTGCGCTTGCACTACCCACAGTGGTTTTTTAAAAAATTTCCACCTTGCTTCTTTTGTGATGCTGCCAGCCTTCAGTCTCCAGCCACTGGGACTTGCTAAGACTTTTCATCAATTTTGTCACATCCCTCGTCTTCAGCTCAAGGCAGTTTCAAGGCTCCCAGCTCTTTCACCAGGGTAAGCTCTTCCAAACTTACCTTGCTCTGATTGCCCAGCCCGTTCCCCACTAGAATTGTTGTTGTGGGCCCTTTCTGTAAGGCTAAGTAGGAGGCAGCTTTATCACAGCTACCCCCAAAAGGTGTCCCTTGTCTGCAAAAGGAAACCCTGAAGGATGATTTTGCCATGTTATTAATTTGCAGAGCAATAATATGAGAACTGCAGAGAAACGGTCTGACTTGTTTGCACAGTTTTCTCCAGTGATGTGCTGGGGAAGGATTAGTCCTGGCCTGGTCTTGGGAATCAAAAAGGCAAGGTACGAGGTAGAGTTTTCAGAGGACAAGATACTGGAACAAGCTGAGCAAACGAAGGGCATTAAGTTGCCAGAAGCTGAGCACTGAGGTGTGAGGGCTGAGCCAGAAACAACAGCCCCACATCAATATCAGTGTCTGGGCACCAGCAGGCACTGATACAGAACAGGAGATGGTTATATTAAAGCATCCAGCTAAGGAATGAGAGAGGGGACATCTACAAAAGCCTGGAAATTAGCCCTCCTCTGCTACTGCATGGCTTGATCTCTGTGGGAATAAACATGAAGCTTTTCAAAGCCGGGCTGTGATTGTCCCTTAGGAGGTTTTCTTCCTTCTCTGATGTGTCTGACCTGTCCCCAGAGGAATGCCATGGTTAGCCAGACCTGCCAATGCCCAGGGTACAGCTGTCCCTGTGTGTCCATGACACTGTCAGCAGGTTGCTCCAGCCCCATACCTCCTCTGGCCACTGTGTCCCCAGGACCTTTCCCTGCTGTCTCTGGAGCAATAAGGTCAAAGAAATAAAGGTCAAATTAGGGTGGATACGCAGGAAAAAATAACAGGAATGGGGTGATGGACACCTACCCTTTTTTGCAGGGCCAGAGCCACAACACAAACGGCAAGCAGGAAGAAGATGGTGAGTGTGAGCCCAAAAGTAATCTGCCCACTTAAGATAGAGGGAGCGCTGGAGACCTGGGCACCTGTGAGGAGGAACCACAGTTAGGAGGGAAGGGATGGTTGATTTTGCACCAGGGAAAAGGTGGGACTGCACAACAACAGGCAAAATAGGAAATAGTACAGGGAACTGGAAGGAGCAGCATGAGGAACTGGTGAAAGCTAAGAGAGGATGAGAAGAAGATGGGATCCAAGGGGAGAAGGACAGGATGAGGCTGAGAGAGGGAAGGGCACCAGAGAGCTAAGTAGGGTGAGAAGAAGAGGTTGTTTGCAGACCCATGGGGGACAGTACCTGTGATCTGCAGGTCATACTCCACTGCTCCCAGTCTGCCTTCTGGGCCATACACACTGCATTCCCAGGTGCCTGTGTCCTTTTGTGACACTTGGGGTATTTCCAAGGTAGGTCCCATCCTGGAACTGTGGCCCTCCAAGTTATGGGAAGTAGCCACAGCCAGCTTGCTCTTAGTGGGGGCTGGGTCAAGGTGCTTCCACTGGAAATGTTCATGTCCCTGGGAGTGAGTGAGGCGGCAGATGAGCAGCAAATGATTCCCCTCAGAAACAGGTCCTTGGATGCTTGGAGTCACTGTGGCAAAGGGAAAAAAGTAACCTCAGGAAGGACTACAGGCATGTCCACATCTCTCCCTCATCCATCCTTCTTCTATTGCACCTCTACTACTTCCTCTAAATTTTTTTTTTTTTGTCTTTCTCATTCTTAAGAGGAATAATCAAGTCACCCAGGAAAACCCCTGATTCCCGCAGAGTCCGGTGCAGTGCAATGCCCCGAACAGAGATCTTGTTTCCTGCCTTGGGGTGGGAGCCCATGACCATTGCACTGACAGGTAGGGAGGTTTATCTGCACTGAGGGACCCTGGAGGGGTGAAGCACCTCCCAGGCTCTCCTCTCACCTGTAACCACGGCCAAGGTGACATCCCTGCTGATTGTCCTGTGTCCCACAGAGACAGTGCAGCGGTACTGCCCTGCATCGCCTGGCCCCACCACAGGGAGATGCAGGGGGAAGCTTCTGCTGCTCAGATTCTGGGAGATGCCCCAGTCTTGCTGATGTCCTCCTGCAAGGTGGCTCCACTGGGCTGCCACCACACTCATCCCAAAGGCACTGGGAAGGTAGCTCAGGCTGCACGGTAGATTGGCTGCAGAGCCAGCTGCTGCGTAGACCACAGGGCTGGCTGGGCCATCAAAACCTGAGCCAGGGAAAGAAGACAACATGAGGTGGTGCCTGGAGAGAGCTCCTCAGAGAGGTGACAGACCTGGGAAGAGAGGACAAGGCGGAAACTGGGAAGCTGGGGCCACTGGGGTTAGTCAGTCACATCAAAGGGATCAGCCTGGGGGTGCTGGGGTATCAGAGGTTGAGCTCACCTAGAATTTGCAGGTTGAATGTGGCAGAAACGATCTCCTTATCAGAGTACCGAAGCTGGCAGCGCCAGGAGCCCGCATCACTCATGGCTGGATGGAGGATGGAGAGAGTCCCGGGCAAGGAGCAGAAGGTCCTGGAGGTGCGGCCTGGGTGCTCGCTTTGGAACCAGCAAGTCTCCACAAGGCTGGCCTGGTGGCTGGAGTTGCAGCTCATCAAGAGCAGCTCATTTTCCATCACAAGACTGGGTGGAATGAGGGTTACTGCAAAAAGAAGGTTTTGGGTTGGGGGGTGAGCTAAGGTCATAGGGGAGCTACCAAACCAGCCCTTTGTGCCTGCACTGTCCTAACCTTGTCCCTTCAGAGCTGAGGGCAGACAGCAGGAATATGCACTTTCCAGAGGGCGCTGCCTGTACTCTCACCTGTCAAACACAGCATCCCCGCCCTATCCCACCTTTACAACCCCCCCCGCTCCTAAAATCAACATTCTGCAGGTTTTCCATCCTCTCCTACCTGTGATCACCCCCAGCTCCACGTGGCAGCTGTGGACTTCTGTCTTATATTTCACCTGTGCCTCATACAGCCCAACATCCTCGCTCCGGACGGGGACGATCCGCAGGGAGAAATTGCCATTGCGTAAGGCGGGGTCCTGGAGGGACACCCGGGGCTTCATGAGCAGTGCTGTCTTCTGGAGGCCCGAGTAGCCAACTTCCAGCACCACGTGCGGCTCCTGGTGCACACTGGAAGCAGGACAAGTGAGCAGCTCATGCCAGAGGCAAACGTGAGATTGAGGGAGGGGGCAGGAAGGAGGGACTATGGGGAAGGAGGAAAAGGGCTCAAAGGGCCTCCAACCTCCGCAATTCCCCCAGAAGGACTCATATCTCTTTTGGCCCTGGCATACCTTCCCCCATGCCGTTTCCACAGCACAGATATCTTGTCAGGCAGCTGCTTGGAGCTCTCCCTCATCTTTCTGGGGCTCAAGTGGCATGGCAGCACGGCCGAACTCCCCTCTCTGACCCACACCTTCTGCTCCCTGCTTCTTCCCTCTGATAATCCCGGTAGGATGTGGCAAGCTGTAACAAGGATGGAGAGTTGAGCAAAGAGTGGGATTCAGTGTTATCCCACTCTGAGGTGGGGATGCCATCTTTGCCAGGGTGGGTTAGAATACAGCATATCTGGCCACCTTCTGTGGAGTTGTAAGGACAGAAAATCTCCCTTCCAGCCTTTCCAGGGATCAAGTAACACCTAGACTCAGATTGCTGAGCTACTCTGCCCTCCCCATACGTTCAGCCCCTCTTACCAGTGAAAGGCATCAGAGTGAAGGTGAGGAACAGCACCAGGGACACCAGTCTCATGGTGGCATCCAGGAGAGGGGCTGCTTCTCACTCAGGTCTGTGCTTAATGAGGTCCAAAGCTTGAAGAGATCAGCAAAAATGAGGCATGGGCAAAGAATCTTGTTAGAGGAGGTGGGTGAGCACAGAGGGGTCAGTGGGATATGCTTGCTGTCATTCTCTCTCTCTCTCTCTCTGATCAAAGCATTTCCCTAAATGCCTTTATATTGCAAGTGGGCAGCAAATTTCCTCATATCACTAAGAAGATGCGTCACGACCAAGAAACCAGTACAAGCCTGAGGCACGTGAGGGCAGAGGAGGGAGGGACCAGAGACACTGCTCTAAGCATCTTTTAGTGGAAATTCTTTGGGTCGCTGTTGTTTTTCTCACAAGTATCGCTTCTATATAGCCAGTGGAAAAAGTGTAGAAGACACTTCCCAGCAAGTACCCTTCATGTTTTTCTTTCATCTCTTACCTTTTTTGGTTTGATCTTCCCGTCTCTTACAGATTCTCTCTAATTCTTTCAGGGCTTTTGAGAACACATTGGTCTTTTTTTCTGCTGTTCTTTTTTTTTTTTTATTATTATTATTATTATATTTTTTTTCCTTCTTTAGTCTTTCAAATGTGCTGATTTCTTGGCTTTTTCTCATTGGTCAGTTCACAGGCAGCATGAGGAAAGGGTCTATGCAAAGATCCAACCAGGACACATGTGACTCATCAATCTAGAGTCCAGGGCTGGTATGGGACACAGCTGAGGTGGTCCAAGGAGACCAAGGGGAGCATCCAGAGAGAAAAAACAAGCACTGCAAAGAGGGGCTGCATGCTGTGGCACTCTGTGGCACTCTGAGGAAAGACCCCTCCTGCTCCAGCAGCTCTGGGGGGAACACAATCGAGCTCATGTCCTAGCCCCCATGCAGCTGCTGACCTTTGCACAGGACAATACATTTCCATCCATGTGCCTCATCCTGGGGCCCCTTCTTGTCTCAGAGAACCCCCACTGTTGTGGTTCACAGTTTCCAGCAACCCACTGGCTCTGACTCCTTTGGACTTATCAGCCCTTCGTGACAGGTGTCATGAAGACACCCAAGCCCCTCAGTGGCTCACCCACCAAGGGCTTGGGCTTTTTCTGAGGCTGAGGGAAGGAAGGTGACTCATAGTGGCCACTTCTTGACTGTAGAAGGAATTCTTTCTTGCTCTCTAATCTTCCTCAGCTGTGTGGTGAAGGTGGAGGATGAAAGCCAGTGCTATGCTTCCCTTCAGCAGACCTCTGTTGTAGGGACAGCTCTCAGGTCTTTCATCCCACGTGGCTTTTGAGCTTCCTGGGTAGTGGGACTGATGTACAGATGCAACTTTGTGTGTGCCTCCATGCCCCTGAGGGACTGCTCTGTAGTGGCCCTTCGTGCCCCCTTGTGTGACACAGCCCAGGGGATTGCATGAGAGAGGAAGAAACAAGAGAAGATGGGGGAGAACTTGTGACAGTTGTCAGGAGGTGTTTTTTCCTCCTTTTGAAGAAAAACAGTTTGTGGTGACCAGCTCAAGCAGAAAACATCAACCTTTCTTTCCCTTGAATCAGCAGCACAAGAATGGTGTGAGTGTGTGGGTGAAGAAGAGACAGAGACAGAGACAGAGACAGAGAGACAGAGAGAGAGAGACAGAGAGAGAGAGAGATGGAACTGTGGTGGGGAGGCACATACAACTCCACAGTCCAGCACCCTCTGCTGCCCTTCTCCTGCCTTATTTTGGGGGACACACCGAGCTCGCTGCTCTCCACCTCCATTTCAACCCTGCCTGCACTCGTAGCCTTGGCACCCTGGCACTGTGCCCCTGTCGCCCCCCAAACCATCCTTAGTGGGATGTGTACTCTGGGAAACGCTTGTCTCTTGTAGGGACCAGCAAAGGAGAGGATGTGCTTCCATCCTGCAGCCGCTCCCCCGAGCAGCGGTCCCAAGGGACTGATGGACAGCCCGGGAAAATGACAGGCACTGCCGGGCATTTGGGGCCGTGGGCTTATTATGCTGAGCGAGCAGGTTGTGAAATGAAGGTTTTGGAGGCGCCGTTTTACTCAGCACCAGGCTATCTTTAGCAAAGACACGGTGACGTTTCTGTCTAACGACCCACTTTAAATGCTGACTCCCTGGAATGGCATTTTCGTCACCTCCCAGAACAGGACCCCGGCGCGGAGATAACAGTGACCGGAGGAAGATCAGCGCGGCAGCGTCTTCTCAGAAGCGCCTGTGTGGGTCCCCTGGGTGGAGAGGCTGGCAGGGACTCTGGCAGAGCCATGGGAAATGACAGGCAGTGGCCAGGGGCAGGGAGACAGGAGCCCAGCTCACCAGATGCTCCTTTGCGTGTGGCAGGCATTAGGAGCTTCTTCCAGGTTCCAGGCGCACCCACGGCAGACTCCTTGTGCACAAACCTTAGTACATCGCTTTTCTAGTGTCTTACAGGTGCAAACTACCCTTACCAAGAAAAACAGGAATAGAAAACACTATTCTGCAGCGTCATTGAGTTAGTGTCGCTGAAGGAATTTTTTTGTTGTGTTTCCAGATTGCTGTGATACCATGTTTTTCTCTGAGACGTTCCACTTCCACGTTTTGGTCCTTCCAGCATCAAGTCTGAAGCTGGTCACACTCTTCTGCTTCATGCTGACTTTCTGAGGTGCTCCAGAATTTATTTGCAGACTCTAGTTGATCTAAGAAGCCACGCCGTGGCTTGTAGCCTGGCTTATCAGCTGGTCTGGGCGTTCCTGAGATGGAGTGCTCCTGAGAGGGACCTCATGTAAAACATCCTGATTGCTGTTTGCCCTGCACAAAAGCAAACACAGCAAGCAAAAACAAGTTACTTACTAATATGAGATAACTAATAACTCCGTGGCAAGGGACTGTAAACAAAAAGCAGCCACACCTGGGGAAACAGAAGGGAAAATCTGGCAGGGATGTGGTGTGAGCAAGAGCTGCCGGGCAGGTTGGTACTCAACAGGCACCTGCACAGGCAGCAGGGTTTCCAGGGATCACACTGGGATTACTGCAAGACTTCTGGCACTGACAGGGAAGCTTAGGGAGCTAAAAGAGATCTAAGGTCAGCTGCAGAGGGGAAGGAGTGGAGCTGCCCCTCTCTGGGCACTTGGGGCAGAGGTAGTGGCTCCCAAGCCAGCACCGCGTTGCTGCAGCAGAGTCAGGCAGCAGAACACTGAAGCAGAAAGAGGCACTGCCCACATCTTGGAAGGCTTTGTGTGAAAAGCACAGTGGGGAAATACATTGAAATAGCACCCCTGGGGTAGAGGGATGCAAGCCACTCTATCCACACAGAGGGCCATGGTAGCTTCTACCAAGGCACCAATCCGAGTTGCATTCTGTGTATGAAATTGAGGGTGGGTTCTTCCTTTTCTGAGGGAGGAAGTGGCTGCTCCAGTCTTCTTTCTGTCCCTCCGTGATGCCTGGAAGCAGCAAATTATCCCCCTAAGGGCAGAGTATACCACATGTCAGAGAGACCCATTCACCTGAGGTGATGGGTCACATAAAGGAGTTAGGAGAAGAGGACTGGAAAGGAGAAAGTCCACATCACTCTGTAGATCTGGGTGAAGTCAAAACGTGTCCCTGCAAAAGTTCTTGGAGTAGGAAGAGTGACTGGATGCCTGACTGGGAGGCTTTTCTGAAAAGGTTCTTTTTAGAGAGTTTGCTGGATGGGCAATGCCTGAGTCACCACAGGTCTCTGATATGGTGCTGAAGAGAGTCTAGCGGTGGCCTGCTTCCCAGAATCCTACCTATAGGAAAGCATAGCTTTAGGGAGGTTTTGGACAAATCTGCAGCCTCTTTCTACAGTGCTAAAAGGCAAGCACCCTTTGTATGACAATCCTCAGCAGACAGCCAAATATCCCAGAGAAACCTGAATTAGAAAGTCAGGAACAGCACTGGGGGGTGCTGATTGAAGCTGTGGGCTGCATTTTTGCTAAAAAAAAACCCAGTTATTTAATTACTGAAGTGAATCTGCAGCATTCATGGGCATATCTGGCAGCTGGCAACTTGTATCTGGCCAGCATTGGCTGTGGAGAAGTGTTTAACTGTTCTATTTAAAAGATCTTTAAAAGATCTTTTAAAAAAGATCTTTAAAAAGATCCTTCCTGCAAGGAAAGATGGGAGGCTGTGGGATCCCCTTTGGTCGTCCAAAACTACCCGTGGAGATGGTGATGGCTTATCAGTACCTTGGCCAGTATCTAGTTAAGTGATGTCTTTGAAGCCACAGCCCCTGTGTTTTGCAACACAGAGGGTGAGGTGGATTAACTACAAAAATCCATGCAGCAGGCTAGGTTACACTTTGACTCATCTCTCATTGCAGCATTCATGCTTTTAATCCAATGGGAAAATTTGCAATAGCCTCCCAAATGTCCCAGGGCTGCAGTGGGTTTTCTCAAGAGCAAAGAGGTACCCAGGAGCTCAACACATGGTGGCAAGGTGGTGTCAGGACAGGCTCCGAGGCTGATGCTGGACATGTAGTGAAACCAGGACACCCAGACTCCCCCAGCAGACTGCAAAAAAAACCCTTCTTAGGTGTGGCCTCTTTGGTTTGCAGTCTCTTCACAGTTTTGCAGGGAGACTGTGCTTTTCCAGGAGATGTTTTGGCCTGTGGGACCTCCAGAACAGATGTGGGTTGTGTCTGCTGGTCTTAAGACCCAGCAGCAGATCTGGAGGAGCAATAATATTTCTCCTGATGCCAAGAGAGAAAGTTTGATCCACATATTTCAGGCTCATATCCCCATTGCTGCTATTTCTCTCAACTGGTGATACAGAATCCCCTCAGAGAAAAATCACCACAAGAGGATGTGCAGTCTGCTCCTGGGGCTCAAATCCTTTCTGTGTCCTGCTCTGGGCAGTACCATGGGTCTCTCCAACACAAAAGAAGCACCTTGGTCATGTCTCAGATACTGTTGCTCAGGGCATGGAGGGGTCTGGCTCTAGGCATAGTTGCATGTGTCTTCAGGAGCTGTGAAAAGTAGATCTGATCCATGTGCTGTGTGTTCATGGTGCATCGTGGCAGGAGGACAGGAGCCCGTGTGTCTTGGGTTGCAATGCAAGATGTAACCAAAAGTAAGTATTCTATTACCATCTGTTAAAACCAAGTGTGGCAGTGTTCTTCATCTCTTCCACACCTATCTCCCTCCAGGGGGACATCTTCTGTTAATGAGCCATTGAGTCTCACTGCATGGCTGATAAAATTCCATCATCCCAGTGTGAGACGCTCCACCCAGGGGGAGGAGCCAAGCATTCCTACCTGGATATAATCAGAGACTGGGAACACCACAGGCAGCCTTTCTTCACTGGATTCCCAGAGGAAGACCAGACCCATCCACATCACCACCACTGGATCTTCAGAGGAGAACTACACCCTTCTACAGGATCAGTGCTTCAACAGAAACACATCTGTCACTCTGGGAGTCACCATTTAATCAGACTGCTACCAACACCCTGAGCAACAGGGTGTCAGGTTGTATTCTGACTCTGCCAGTGCTTTGGGGTTTTTTTGTATTACTGCATTTTTATTTTAATTTTCCTAGTAAAGAGCTGTTATTCCTATTCCCCTATCTTTGCCTGAGAGGCCCTTGATTTCAAGATTATAATAATTCAGGAGGAAGGGGTAACATTTTTCCATTTCAAGGGAGCTTCCTGCCTTCATTAGCAGACACCTCGCTTTTCAAATCCAGACACTGTCTCATGGTGCACTGGATCTCTGGAAGCTGCAAGCAAACACTTGGTAAATAGAAAATATGTTGTTTCTTTCTCAGTGGAAAAGCTAGATATGAAAAAGTGTAGGGTAACTAAAGGAACATGTAATGCTATGAGAAATCATTTGCAGAAGAGTACAGCCACAGGGAAGGTTGCTGTGGGTGATGGCACAGCAAGGAAGAGCACAGCAGTGCTCCAGAATTGTCCTGAAGAGAATAAAGTCTCTGATTTGGTGATCCCCAGCCACTTCACTCTGAACAAAAAATTGCTAGGGAAGGAGATGGTGCATTTTTAAACTGAAAGGGCTCATTGTAAATCAAAATGGATTTATTCCTTTATAGTTTAGTTTTCAGCTGGATCAATTCTCTGCTGCTCATCAGTGTTGACAAAAGAGAGGCAGCAGGAGAGATGAAAAGGAGGATGGGATTGCCCCTCTCTGCAACACTGTGCATCTGTGCTGGGTTAACAGGATCGTGTGCCAGACTGCAATTCAGAGGGTGCTGGCAGCTGAGCTGTTTTTTCAATTTCCTCTCCACTTGGCACCTCATGGCAGCTAGCACCCAGTGTACTTCTGTAAGGTATCTTCTACTGCCCCACTAGCAAGAAAGCCCCACAAAACCAAATAAAACCACTTGTCACGGCATCACGGGAAGATTCAGGTGGGAAGGCACCTCTGGGTCTCCACTCTGTCCCTCTGCTCCCAGCAGGATGATTCTCAGACTAGACTGGGCTGCTCAGGGCCTGGCCCAGGAGAATCCTGAACATCTCCAACTGTGGATAATCACTGCTTGCTGTGCTCTTGCCTTTAGCACTGTGAGGAGACGTTGCTGGCTCTGGGGTACCCCCATTCTCACCATGCTGGAAAATGACTGGCACATGCCACAGGCCTTCCTGGTGTAAGGGCTGACCCTTATCCACCCTCAAAGGAGGCTGGGACCAGAGTTGAAGCTATAAACGGACTTTAAAATTTCCAAGGAGGGGTGGAGTCTCCTGTGTCACGATGAGGGCTGGGATCCCAAGATGGAGAGCCAACTAAATGTTAGGAAGTTCTGCCAGAAGCTGGGGTTCAGTTAAGGCAACATGGAGTAAACATGAGTTTAAGCTTGATTTGATTTTTTTTTTTTTTTTGGTGCCATTTATAATTTTTCCTGGTTCTAAGAAGTTTCTGTTTGCAGACACCAGATCCCATTCTGCAGGAGGAGTACACGCTGAGCAGCACTCTCTCCACTGTAACAGGTTTCTCTGCCAGGTTCTCCTCTGAAAGCCACAAAAGACCAAAGGACTCTCTTTAGCTGCACAGTGTGTGAGGGAGTAGAAGATAAAGCAGCTAATGCTTTTGTGTCCTGTGTAAATACTTCAGACCCTTTGCTGATGAGATGAAAGCGTCCTAGAAATTCAGACTATGTGAGCTTCCAGTGCTAGGCTGCCACAGGATTTGTTCAACATCCAAATGCCCATGGAATGCCAAAACATGGTTAGGAGGTCTTCAGAGCTCTGCAGGTGTGACTGTCTCTCCTGGCATGGTGCATATATTTGGCAAGATTAATGGGAAGCCACTGCCTCCTAAGACCCCTGGTAAAGTCACACTTAGAATTCAAACATAAGGTTCTGTGTTGAGGAACAAAGTACATGGATCACACTTCCAGAACAGAATACAGTATCCTGGGAAGACAAGACTGCAGGGAGGGAGATAGATGATAACATGCTGTATAAAATGGGATCTCAAAGAGTGAACAGATTGTGTTACCTCTGTTTACAGCACAAGTTACTGGAATGTGTCCATATTTCAAAAAAGGATGTGGAAAAATGGAAAAGGATTTAGAAGAGTGGTACAAAAAAAAAAAAATCTCACTTGAGAGCCTGGGGATCTTGCTTTGAAATGAATGAACTTGAGGTGTTTGATTTCTTCTACCTAATCTGAAGAAAACAGCGGTGAGCTCAGGCAGCAACTTTACTGCAAACAAAAGGAAATTCATTTTACGTATCACAAAGACGGTATAATTCTGGTTAGAGGATGATGTGGAGGCCAGGAGCATAAATGAGTTCAAATACAGATTGGGTTATTTGTGGAGGATCAGTTCCTCTCTGGCTTTCAGATATGCTGGCCTGGTATGAGTGGCAGCTTAGGATGTCCTTGACTCTTGCACAATCCATTTTTGGTATCTTTTTCCCATGAGCAGAAGATGTGAGCAAGAGGCAGGCTCTCCACTCCAGCAGAGGAACACAGGGATGACCAGAGGCTCGAAATTGAACCCCAAAATCTGTCTGGAAAGGAGGTTTCTCACAGAGAGACACTGACATGGGAAGAGCTCTTGTCGTGGCCTCTTCACCACCTGCAGAGTGTTAACACGAAAAATGGTCGAAGGCAGCCTCTTGTTCAGCCCTAGGATATGGGACTCTGCAGGATTAAGGAAATTGAGCCAGACCATCACCATCATAAGAATAAAACAGCATCTACTCAGATTTCTCCAGGCTTTTCTCTTACTCACAACCCTGACTGCAGGGCCTCCCTAAGAGTTCATGTGTGCCCTTTATACAACTCAGAAGGAAAAGCCAGCTTGGCTTGCTCTGCAAGAAAACTCCAGTGGAGGGAACCAGTGGATGAGCATGACTGCTGAGCTGAGGCACATAAGCCACAGGGAAAAAGAAGGAAAAAGCTCCTGGACTCAAATGAAGTGAGGTGGCAGTGGCATGTGGGTGTGGGGACTTTCCCCTGAGTTTGGCAAGGACTGCCTGTTTTTTCCCTAGCTACAGGTGCTGAGAGGCTCATTTGTTCCAGCCCTGAAGGAGATACAGGAGTTTCTATATTTTCATGATTTTTTTAATTACTATAATTTTCTTCTCTGTATTACTTATTAAGTCAAAATAAAAGTCACTCTGGAGGAGTGGTAACCCCAAGGGCCCTGTGTGCCCCCTCTCTGAACTGTAAAACCAGATCAGCTTGTGCAGAGGAGGAAATATGGGAAAAATAGTCCAGTCATGAGCCAAGGTAAAGTTCAGAAGCCTTAATAATGGAAAAGGAGGCTACAGTCATACTGGCACAAGAGTAGTTATCCAAAAGGGAAAAAAAAATAAACCAAGCCAGAGTAACAGCAGTTCCTGGTCTGTGAAAAGCAAATGTTTGGGGTCAATATAAAAAGCAGAAGTTCTCAAAGTGAAGTGGCATACTCATTCAAGAGTCAGAAGATGATCTGGAAACCTTCCCAGGTTCTCGAGGGTGGGATTCCACCTTACTCCACAGCTGTTCTCACGAGGAAACTGATCCAAGAGACGCTCTTCCAAGCTTGCCTTCCTGTCTCAATGCCACAGGGAATGACAGCCCTTGGCTACATATTCACTGTCTCCAGCACAATTTCTGATAATGTGGTCCTTCATGGGGTTCTAAGACAGACCAAAGTAAAATTTTGGTTTAAAAAGGAGAAGGACAAGGAAATGTGAGTGTGTGATTAGAATAGGGAATAACTACAATTACTTCTATGGCAGGTTCCTACAGATAGCTGCCTGAGCAAGACTGAGTGGATGATAAACCATGCTGAGGATGGAAGGGACAGAAAACTTTTAAAATGCTATTTTTGCCACGTAGAACTGTAGCTGTAGACAGTGAGAAAAACAGGCCCCTACTTCCTAAGGGTGGGACAGTAAAACTCCAAGGCTATACTCAGGGATCCAGTAAGGGAAGGAACACTACTGGGAAAGGGTCCAAAATCCATATATGCCTTTCGAGCAGAGGTACCTTGGGATTGCCTTGGACTCTCTAGGCAAAGGACTGTGTCTTCTGGAAGACAGAGAGACACCTGTGTGCGTTCAAATCAACCTTTGGACACGCAGCCAAGACCAATCCGAGCGTGACTGACCACACAGGGACTCCTCAGTTCCCCGGGTTCACCGCTGGTGTGATCAGAGCCATTCCTGAGGCAGCTCACAGCCTGCCCTGTGCCCGGCATTTTGGGTACAGAGACACTGGGATGAAGTCTGCTCGCGGTTTTCCAGCCGTGTATTCACGGATGCGTCGGGTTTGGTGCCACCAGGGGGCCCTTGGAAAGCCGAGCTTACAGAACCCAGCCATGCCTCTCCTCTCCCAGAGATAAATCTGTCCCAGAGAATCGAGGAAAGCAGCACAAGGTGCACACTCCATGCCGAGAGGTACCGGCCTGACCCATGTCTGGCTGTGCTGCTTGTTCTGCCAGGGGGCTGCTCTTCTTCAGCACAAGCAGAGGTCTGGAAAACCGAGATGAGGGCTCAGCCTTTGTGCCCCGAGTTAAGGCAGAAGGACTTGGTCCTGCTGGAGGTCACCCCAGAGTCCTCAGTGGTAAGAACATGTACAGCACTAAGGTATTCTGCTGGGACACTGCGGGTCTCACCACTCTGTCCCAGCTCCATGGCACCTGTCTTCCTTTCCATCTGCAGCCTGGAATCCCATCTGTAGGCTTTTCACACCTGGAAGTAAGAGCAAAATCAGCCCTGGGGGATACCAGGAACACCTATAGGGATGCTGCCACAGATGGGAGATTTGATCTGAAGTCAAGATTTGGTCTGAAGGCCCTTTAAAGCATAGAGAAACTGAAGCAGAACAGTGAGCAATTCTCCCAGTGAGAAACTAGAGTCAGCATGGCACACCATTAGCAATGCTGTACCAGAATGCTTATTTCCACAGCTATGGAAAGGGATTCACAGACCCTGGAGCAGTCTGTATTTTCTTTAGTTATGAGCAAAACCTCTTGACTCATTTGAATTACAAGGCTGGCTTTTCCAAACATCCCTACTGAATCTTCTGTGAAATTTACCTTGTGAAGAAACATCAAATTCCCAGCTCAAATCTGGGTCCATATTTACCATGCTGCTGTCCTGGAAGCTCAGGAGGTTTTTTGGAGCCATATTGGATAGCTTCAGCTCTTTTCAAAACTGGATCTGACAGAGGAAAAAAAAATATAAGTACCAAGAAACTTCCCAAAAGAAAACAGCAACCAGCTGTAAGTTTTCCAGTGGGATTTCTGGTTTGCTTATGAACAAGCTTACCTAGGTTCAAGCTGGGAAGTGCTGTCCAGCAAAGACCTTTTTGTCAAGTCATTTGGATATGCAGCAACAGAAAAGCTACCGAAGGATGCTTCAGGCCAGGGGCTTTTTAAAGTTTTCATTACAAATTGTGCAGCCTAATGAATGCATCCTAAAATGATGCATGAATTGTTGGAAGATTAGGGAAAGTCTAAGCCATGACTCTACCTGAGCTGCCAGCGAGGTATTGGCAGACACAGGTAATCACAGGGCTCTGGAAACTGGCTATTTTTGCTACATCTAACATCCTTTACTGGATGCAGGATCTTCTATCTTGGATGTAGGGAGCCCTGGTAACATTTTGGAGTTAGGGATAAGATCCTTCATTGCAGGACATGTAGCCAAGCACCCTGCTGACATGACACCACTGCGCGACTTAAGGGACTGAACTGAGAATAAAGCGTCTTGTACCATGATAGGACACGGGAAAAGCTGACCTGGACTTTCTGAGATGCAGTCTTTAAGATACATGGTAGAGAATGGGAGCAGTAAACGTCATTTCAAAAACCACTGGAGGTCTATAGAATGTGCAGCTCCTACAGCCCCCTGGTGACAAGCAGCACCAGGCAGGTGTCACCCACAGCACGAGTCGTGTGCTCTTCTGCCCCCTTCCATGGGTGATGTGCAGCAAGTCACGGAGCCCGCTGCCATATCCTGCCTGCACAGGGACACCTGACAAGGTGAAGCTCTTCTGCTCTGATGCCCCAGCTCTGTGAAGCTCAGCTGAGGAACTGCAGTTGTGCACAGATACTTCCAGCTGGGACTCAGGCATCCTGAACAGCATCTTCCTCTGTGTCTAACAGGAAATGCCTCCCACAAGAGCAAAGCTGTGCTTGGTGGCACCATGCTGGGCCCGTGAGCCACGTTTTGTGGCTGGGACCCTCACTTAGAGACCTTAGGTCTCTCCTCATCCCTGTGACTGTCCAGGCTTTGCTAAAACCATAAAAGCTCACCAGGAAATTGTACTGGGTTTGCATGGCAAGGTTTTAGTCATGGAAAGGCTCCAGGGGTGGTTTCTGTGAGAAGCTACCTGTGATGAACTGGCTGCAAATCCCTGCACTGCTGGAGGGGAGGAGAAAATTTGGAGTGAAATTGAGCCCAGGAAGAAAGGAGGGGTGAGAGGAAGGTATTTTAAGATTTGGTTTTGTTTTCTCATTGTCTTGTTCTGATCTGATTATTAATAAATTAAATTAAATTTTCCCCAAATCAAATATGTTTTGCCTGCGACAGTAATTGGTAAATGATCTCCCCCTGTCCTTATCTTGACCCATGAATCTTTCTTGACATGAGCCTTTACTGTATTTTCTGTCCCCCATCCTGTTGAGAGGAGGAGTATTAGAGAGACTTTGGTGGATCTCTGGGGTCCAGCTGGGGTCAACTCTCCATAGAAGCAAACCCCAAATTCACCCACCGATGAGACGTCCTGTCCATCTGCAATATGTCCTGAGCCTGAGCCCACACATGTAAACACAGACTCCTTCCCTGAGAAAACAGACTGGAGCAGCCGTGAGCACTGCTGTCTTTGACTCTGTGTTTGAAATAAGGGAGAGAGGTGGGAGGGAAGAGTACACGGGCTTCTTAAGGATCTGGGAAGGCAAGTTGTTTCAGATTCCCATATGGCATATGGGAAGTGGCAGAGCCATGTGTCTCCTAACCAAAGGGACTAAAGAAGCCCCTGATCCCAGGGGGAGCAGTGGGGAAGAGGAGAAATAATTGTCTTCACTGTGTTTTTAAACCTAATGCAACAAGGTGATTATGGACTTTCCTGAAGCAAGAAGGGTTTTCCTCCCAGAGCAGTAGTGGCTGGAGGGCTCACTTTTTCCAGGTCTGAAGGAGGGTTCACGACTCTGCCCATGTGATGGTTTTGATTATTCCAGTCTTGTATCATCTATTGAGTTAAAGCTGGTGTGAAAGACAAAAAAAGCTGGGCAGAGGGGATCATTTGCCCAAGGGGAAACAAGAAAGTGACAGCTATACGATACAAAGAGCATTCATTTCTGGGCTCAGCACTTCAAAATATCTTCAGACTCAGCTCACATTTTCCAGGGCAGGCCTCTATTTCTTCATATATCACAGAAATTGGTAGGTGGGAAGGTACATCTCAGTCCATAGCCCAACTCCCTTGGTCACATCAGAGCTGATTCCAGAGCTACATCAGGCGGCTTAACCAGAAGCATCATCAGGTTTTATTCACTCAAGGCAGTGTTGTTGGTCACCTGCAGCAGCCAGAGCTGTCCCGATAGGTTTGGCACCCCTCTCACAAGCACAGCCTTCAGGAGGCTTGCTCATCACTCTGCTGGGCCCAGGTCCCACCTGCCCAGTGATCCCTGCCAAGGAGCAAGCGGTCACTTGCTCATCCAAGCTAGGACAGGGACCCAGCTGAGTCCTCATAGGTGGCTCTACCTGCTCTCTGCATCGTTTCATCCGTCAGCATTTGCTTTTCCAGACCACGCACAAGAGGCAGAAATTGTCAGGGAAGAGATTGCAGAGGGAAGTTTAGCAGAGCCCGCAAGAGCACGACTGCGACACCTCCACAATTCCCTCAAAGCAAGCAGACCTGGAGGAGGAGGAGCAGAAAGAAGGAAATCTCCGGCGCTGCTTGGCTGGCAGGACCAGATCTGCTGTAAGCTTGCAGCAGGTTCCATCGGAAGCAAGGAAGGGACAGCTGAGGGAGTTCTGCCCCCAGCTGATGAGGTTAACAGATGGTCACAGGAATTAAATGAAATGAGCGGAGAATTAGCACAGAGCCCAGAAAGATGAATAAGGCCCCGAAAAGCTATCACCATTTCTGAGGAATCACTGGTGAAGACAGGCTTTGTTCTTACCTTTGTTCTTACCAGCATGACACGACTGGTCTCACTGTGGAAGAGGAATTAGGCTGAAAGATGAATAAACCTGCAGGCTCAGACACAAACCAAGCACACAGGAAGGCTTGAGATGAAGCACAGTGCAAAGCCCTGCATTCTCAACTTTTTCTGGGAACCTATGCAACTGCTTGCTGAGCTTACTCTGTCAGCCAAAATACCACTGGATACAGCATGGGTCTTTGCAGATCTACAGGAAAGGAAGAAACTGTGTGATTTTCTATTGTGTTATCTGTAGCCCTCATCTCAAGTCAGAGATGATGCCCTGCGGGTCACCAATATGGAAAAAAACCCAAAGCAGATATTTTTCTATTTCTGTATCTCTAGCTGTATCTTCTAATTATCCACAGACAATGACAAAGTTGTTCAATAAAAATGAGTAAGATGGAAGAAACAGTAGAAACTGTGGAATCAAGGGGCCCATAGAGACATGGAGAAGCTGTCTGGCAGCCCTTTGTCACTTCCCTCTGTCCTGCAGTATTTCCCTCAGAGGAAAGGAAGGGTGGCCGCTCACGTTGTGCTGGCCTAATAGTCAGCTGCTGCCCCACTTCCTTCTGGATGACTGCCTGGATAGAGCCAGTGGTAGTGGTGTTGCATCCACATAGGAAGCAGAGATGGAATTACGCTTCCATAATTTCTCATTGGCAAGCACATTCTTCACTGCCCCAGCCAGGCACTGCAGTGGTGGTGGGGAGGAAGCATTTAAACTGTAATCTGCCTGTGCATAGATTGTATCATCCACTGATAATTTGTCTTCAGTAGCGGGCAGTAAAAGCTAGCTGCCGAGCAGAAAGTTTGGGGAAGTCCTGAGGACTTGCCCAAATCTGGAACAGAGACTACAATCTGTCATTTTTTTAAATGGAGCAATGCTGGGAATCCCAAATTGCAGCAGCTCCGAGGTACGTGCAGGCTGGAGCAGCCCATTGATCCCAGCACCCAAAGTGGGAGCAGCCAGCAGCAACCTGCTGTTGGAATGCAGCTCTCAGGGGCAGGCACCCAAGCTGACTGTGGCTCCAGCTGCCGGCAGCTCCACCAGGAATGGGTGCTGGAGCGAGGTGCAGCGTGATCCCACCCGGGAGGGACCCACAGGCAGCGGGGCCTTGGCAGCAGCTTTGTCCCTCTGCGCAGCCCTGCAGCCTGACACCGGCATTTGGAGAAAATGACAGCGGATGCTTTGCTCCTCTGGAGACAAGTAAGTGTTTGCGCTTCCAGTGTCTGATCTGCTGCTGCAGTCGGACAAGCACAAAGCCGCTGACGCTCACACAAAAGTTGGTATTATTTACAGCTCCCGGTGGCTCGTTGCGCGACTGCCAAAGTACGAGTTTAAAAAGAAGAAACATGAACAGCAGCTTTAAAGGTCTGTGCAGATAAAAAGACAAAACGCTTGACAGCTCTCCCCAAGGCAGCTGGTGGGACAAAGAACTGAAGCTCTTGTCTCTCAGAAGGCTCCCTGGTCACTGCGACTGCTGCCGTGTGAGTCACGCCTGAAGCCAGCCAGGGCAGGGGGCCACGGGGCAGCGTACGGTGACGGCAACACCGGGCTGCATCCAGCAGCTACAGCTTGGTTTCCCTTTGCCAAACCCCTCCTGCCCCGTGCAGAGGCCCAACAGGACTTCTGAGAGATTCAGAACAGCCCTGGAGCTTCGTCCTGCATTTGTGCCATGCCCTCACTGTAACTGCAGTGTGACAAGGGGAGCAGAACCCAAACATGCTTAAATAACCAACACCTGCCCTTTGATCAACCTCTGGCTCCCCTCTCCACCCACTGCTGGGCAAGCCACCCGCTTTCCCCCAAAGCCAACTCCCACTGACCCCTGCAGGATGTGTAGACACAGCCATCCACGCCAGGGGTTTGAAATATTTTTAAACGCTTTTATTTACAGTGCTTGTTGAAAACAATATATATATTTATATCTATCATCCTCGTGATGTCTGTGCCATAGAAAACGCTGTGGCTATATTGCCTTTAATTTACAAAAAATGGTCACAAGAAAATCTGAAGGGAAAAAATGGAAATCAAAGTTTGGTCCCCAATTGTTTCTCTCTTGATTTGTTTTAAAAAAGCCTCAAATTAAAAAAATACACAGCTCAGATGAAATTCATATATAAAAGCAACCCTTATCTTCCGAAAAATTCACGAGGGCCAGCTTGCTGTCATGTAAACTTGGAAAAAAAAGAAAAGCTTAAAATAAATCCTGTCTCCGTGTGTTGCTTAATAGAACCATTATTTGCTCGTAATATTCTTTGTCTTTGTCTCTCAGGGTTCAGCGGGAAAGTGGATGAGAAGTCCACTAGGACTGGGGAACGCACCATGAGATCTGTGCCCGCACCTCCTGGCTCAGGGAGGAGCTCTGGCAGCAGGGCTGGGGAGCAGGAGCTCTCAAGAATCTCATACCAGTGACAAGAACAGGCAGGCAGGTGACAAGGGGACAGGAGGTGCTTTGCCACGTGAAGCGCCTGGCGAGGTTGTGTGCCCAGGAAACCATGAGATTCTTGAGGGAAGAGGAGCACTGGTAAGTGGGGCACAGTGAAGGGATGCAGGGGACCGGGATAATTTCAGCTGGGCAATGTCATGGACGGGTTAGGTCTTTGAGGGAGAAGGGAACTGCTGTCTTCCCCGTTTGAGAGCATTTCTAATCTTTCCTCATCTGAGATTGTGTGAAGCCAGAGGCTAACGGGCAGTGCAAGCACAGGCTGGAATGGAAGAGGAGAGATGGACGGAACAGGGGAAATGGGAGGGGAGGACTCAAGCTGAAGAGCCGTTTTCTGTCTTCTGTCTCTTTGGATCCACTTCATCCTGCATCAGCCACAGGGAGGAAAAAGAAGGAGTTACCATCAAACAGACACCACCCCAAGGTACATAATTTCTCCACAAAATTCTTAACTGCTGCTCTTTCCTCCATATGGAAATCTCTGTTAGGCCCACCCTAAATCCACTCCTCTCTTAAGTACCCTGGAGTGCCTGAGACAGCTGTTCTGTTGGTTAAGATGTGGACAGTTCCACATCTGATGGACATACAGATGGACACTGTACCCATGCTGTTACTTCCAGGAGGTGTAAGAAGCCGAGGCTCACAGCACTCCAGACAGACCCCAGGGTCCACCCTTACAAGTCCGTCTCCTGGCCCAAAGCCCAGAAGACACAGGCAGTTCAGAGGTCATCTCCAAGCACAACCTCCAGCACCTCGACTCTCTCCCACTTACTCAGCACCATGACTGCTGGTGGAAGGACCTGGATCTTACAAGGAGCATACAGTAATTTACTATCCCCTTGCCACATCGGATTTGTTTATTCATCTGCTGCTGAAGCAATGAGACCCGAGGCCAATTTGAGATTCTCAGCAGCAGCATCCACATGGATTTGATCAACAAACAGCAAGCAGCTTCATTCCTTCTCCCCACCATTATTCTCACACTACTACTCACCTCCTCCTCCTCTGCAGATCGTTTCTCTGCATGGCCATCTTGCTCTTGCCCATTCTCATCTGCTTCTAAGCACAAGCAAGAAAGGAAAACCACGGGTTAAACTGAAGCAGCATTTAAGGGAATGTAATCTCAGAATCAAGAGCTCAGAGAAGGAATTTCCCTCCACAATCCTCTATTCCTCTGCAGCCTCCTATGTTTTCAATTTTCCCTACCTTCATCCTCATCACCACCTTCTTCTTCATCCACATCATCAGGATTCTCTTCATCATCCTCGTCAGCTCCATTCTCCTCATCCTGAACGAAACAAATTGGTCAGAGCAGAAACTGGTGCCAGGATGACCCTTCCACGTGCTCTTTGCTACAAGCACAATTTCCAGAGCTCCAGCCACTTCAGGAGTGCAACTGAGTGCATTGTTACTCCGACAACGTTATTCCCACCACCCCTGCTGAACACTCCTCCCAACCAGCCTTCGCTCACAAAGCCAATCCTTCCAGTCCATCCCAAACAACACGAAGCTCCTTGCCTCCCACCAGCTTACATCCTGATGAGCTGCCACCATCCCTCCCAACAACCAAAGCATCTCTGTGATTACAGGCTAATGACTTAGCTGAGGCTCATGGTACATCTGTTTCCAGATCCCTCCCGACCTCCATCAATCTGTGCATTTCCTCACTGTTCCTCCCCCCACCTTCTCCAACACATGTTCCTTGTGCACCTCAGGATACCTCAGTGGGCGCAGGACCACATTTCCCGTGCCACATTCTCCCACTTGTTCTCAGCTCCATTCCCTTCTTTGACCTTTTTTCTCCCTGATGGGCTGTGCTGACTACACTAAGTCCTTCAAGGCTCATTTTCCACAATTATCCAAGAGCTCACTCTCCCTTTATCCCTATGCTGGAGCTCCCATGGCCTTCCCTCTTTCTTAACCTCCCATATTCCCTTCATATTTGTTGCCCAAAGCGAGCACAAAAACCTCCCCGACGTCTCCAAATCTGTCCCTCAGAAGGGCCTCACCTCTACTATCTCCTTTTCTTTGTGGACCGCTTTCTCTTCGAGCTTTTCCTTCTTTTCTTTCCTTTCCTATATAAGAAATGAGGTGCGGGGGGAGGGGGGGGGTGGAAAACCAACAACATTCCGGCGGTCAGCGGCAATAAAGGACGGGGATGCCTAAACAAAGACGGCTTGGAGGAGAGGCGGAATAGCGGGCGAGGAGACATATTAGGCGTTAAATCCGCCCGCCTGACAAAGGAAAACAGCAGCGAACGCGCGTCAGAGCTACTTTTAGCCCGCACACGCGTGTGGAAACCAGAAGTGGCACGGAAGAGTTTTAACGATTTATTAAAAAAAAAAAAAAAAAAAAAAAAAAGCGCAACCGTAGGATCGAGGCGTTTCCGGACCTCTCTCTCTCCATTCCACCCCTCCCTCCTCCTTCCCCCGCCATCCGAGGGCCCGTGCTTTGTGTCCACACAACTTTCCTCCTGCTCCGCCGTGACACCGCTTCCCGGCCCCCCCCTCGCCCCCCCTCGGCCCGGCTCCGAGCGGAGCCGAACCCAGAGCGCGCTCGCGCCGCCCGGCCAATGGGGGGCGGGGGCGGGGCGGGGGGCGCGAGGGCCCTCGGGGGCCCCCCCCCGCCCCGCCCCCGCCCCCTCATTGGCCGGGCGGCGCGCGAGGGGCCGCGCGCGCCCCCCGCCGTCAGGGCACCTCACGGAGCCCTCGGGCCCCCCCCCCGCTTCCCCCGCCGAGCCCATTCCCTCCCCTCCCGTCGGGAGCGCGGCCGGCTGCGAGGATGGGAAGAGGGGAGCGGGAGGGGAGGGAGGTGTCTCACCTTAGCGCTCAGCTCCGCCGGTGCCTCCTCGACGCGTTTTTCCGACATCCTGGCCCCCCGGTTGCGAAGGGAAGAGGCCGGTGGGAACCGTGCGAGGGAGGGAAGGGAGGGCGAGAGCGAGGAGGGGTCAGCGGCGGGAGCGCGAAGTCCCAGCGGTCCGCAGGCGGCGGCAGGATCCCGCCCCGGGGGCCAAAGTACCAGGGTCTCCCGCGGTGGGGGGATCCGCCGGGGCAGGGGATTTATACAGCGCCGGTGACGAGGGAAGGAGGGACCTGGGGAGGGAGGAGAGAGGGACGGGAGGCGGAGGAGGGAGGGGAGAGGGACGGGCCGCTAGAACAATGTGCGCTCAGCCGCGGCCGCTCGGCAGCGGGGGCGCACCGCGGGTCCCCACAAGGCGCCGCACGGCCCCGTCGAGGCCAGCCGAAAGCCCCGCTCCGCGCCGAGGTGCTGCGGTTCCGACGGGCAGTGTCCGGGGAGGAGAGCCGAGCCCTCTACCCGCAGCACGCCAGGGGAGCCGCCCGTACAGGCGGGCTGGCTCTCCAGGAGGAATCCGGGGGAGGCGAGAAGCGGCGCTGCGGGGCCGTGTGGGAGGGCAGCGCTGGCGACACGCGGCCTCCTGCCTGGAATTTTCCACTCCAGCTGCCCGCCCTTCCTCCCGCTGGAAGCGCTCCCGGTGGCGGGCCTCCTCCCGCCCCTCCCCTTCTTCCCTCCCCCCCGCCTGCCCGCCCGGCGCTGGGCGCTTTTCCCGCGCTCTGCGCGCGGCGGAGGCAGTGGGCGGGGCCTCGGGCAGGCAGTGGGCGGTGCTTCGCGGAGACAGTGGGCGGGGCAGCCGGCTCTGCCGGGGGGGCGGATTAGCGATCGCATCCCCCGCTCCCCATATAAGGAGGGGCTCGGGCTGGGACGCCTGATTGGGCCATTCAAATGAGCTCTCTGCCTGGCAACAGGTTTCCCATTGGCTGGCTACGGCCGGCGCGCCGGCGGGGCGGGAGCGCGGGGCCGTTTGGTGCAGTGCGAGGCGGGAGGGGCCGCTGGCACGTGGGGCGCCGGGAAGGCGCGCGAGGGCGCGGGGGCCGCGCGGCTCCCGTCGCCGTGGTTCGGGCATTGTCCCGCTGGGCTCGGCTTCGACTCGCCCGGGACCGATCTTCCGCTCCGGGCCGACGGCCGGGCAGCGCACGGCGTACAACGCTGACCCCTGCCGCCCACCTGCCTCGAGCCTGGACTCGGGCAAAGGCTGTGCCGGTGCCTCCCTCCGGCCTGGGAAGGATCACCGCCCAACTCCGAGTCTCCCTTTAGCCAAAGGCCCTTCCTGTAGAACTGCAGGTGGTGACTTGGAGCTGCAGGGATTTGTTGCTAATGAAACAGATGTTCCTGTAGCCACGCTTCAGCCCATTGTTTATCAGTTTGAGCAGACTGGGATGACTAAATTCCCTTCACCTATCCCAGAAGGTTTATATTGTCCTGCTCTTAGTCACAGGCTCATACAAAAGAATAAAGAAAACAAATCTGCACGTGTTTGCAGGCCTGCCTACATACTGAACTAAGCGTGCACACGAGCGCATTCGGATGTACACGTGTACTCAGTCATTCTCGCAGGTACAAGGCAAGGTGATTAATCCATCTGGTTGGAGAATGTATTGAGGCACACAAGCCCTTCTTGTCCTTCAGATACAAACTCAGTGTCTCTGCAAAGTCAGGATTTAGAACTGGTGCTCTTGAGTTTCATTGAATGTGTCTCAGTTTGAGCGTTTAACAGCAAAAGCCATTGGTATTCATGGAACAGAGGGCACTGAGTACGTATCTCTTGAAGGAAAGTATGAAAGAGATTAGATAAATTATCATCTGTGTGACAGGGAGATAGAAGGTCCCCACCTTGTCATCTCGTCTCCTCCACAGCTACAGCTGCTTCTCTCATGATCTGACTAATTGACGTTCTTCCCAGCTACACACAGTGCAGAGTGCCTGCCCCAAAAAACAGTCCTGTAACTCAGACGCACAGATCTAGACTAGTACCAAAATAAACCAAATTATGAAAATGCATGCACTAATTTTTTTTCCCCTACTGTTTCACAAAACCCATCTGGCCAATTTCTCAGGTCTAGCTGCTATCAGCATTCCAGCCCTTGTTTGGTTCAAGTACCCCTCTTTCATCCTTCTCTTTTGCAAGAAGAAAATTTTAATTTCTAGATATATACCTACAAATAGGATCCAAAAAAATAATCTATAGAGTGTCCAGATGTTGTTCCTCTCTGCTTCTGCTTGTCACAAGGTGCGTGGTTCATTGCTCTGCTGTTCTCCTCACCAATCCAGGATTTTATCCTTTTCCTTTACACACTCAACTACTAAAACCACAAAATTACATCGACATATATCCCTTGGCAAAGACATCTTCACATTAATGCACAAACAGGCCTTGACACAACATCCTAGAGGGGAGAAAGCAAAGGATTATGTTCATGTGCCCAAAGCTCCGTGTTGACACAGACTGTGCACCCACGGATGCAAAATAGACAAACACCTGTTTGTGCAAAGGGAGCTTGTTTCCAGCAGCCTGTGGGATGGAGCTGTTGGGTCAGCTGTTGGGTCATGTGGCATGGCAGTAGCGACCTCTCCTTTCCTCCCCAGCACTTGCAGTGTGCAACCTCACATTGTCCCTTCCACGCTCCCCACCACATCCCCTTTGCAATTTTTACCTCATCTGCGGCTTTTTGGCATTTGTCTCCTACCTGTGCTCTTGGCAGCACTCTTCCCATGGCCCTCTCCCTGACTTCTCTTTGTGACATCGTGTATCTTACATACAAAATTTATCTCACATCACCTCCTTTGTTTTTCACATGTTCCATTTTGCCCTGCATGATTGTATCAACTATGCTTTTCCCCTTAAATCCAACCTGAAGCTCTCCTTCATTCCTTGTGACCTGCCTGTTTCTGCATACCAACTCTTCTTGCCCTTTGAATCTCGGTGGTGAGATTCCCTGGGCTTCTAGTGTGCAGCTGCTTCACTCAAGCCCTGAGGGTATCCATTGACTGTCTCACCTAGCTCTTCCCTGTGACTTCTGCTCCTCCACCTGATATGTGCCACTTTGCATTTCGCCTGCCAGATCGATCTGCAGCTTTTCTCTGCTCCTCTCCCCATCTGTGCTTTCCCCTTTGTTGCAAACGCAAGTGCGCTCATTGTGCGCTCTGCAGATGCCAGTCCCCGCTCAGTATGTTCTGTAGTCTTTGTCTGTAGTTGCTTTGCCAACTCAGCAGAATATATTCCATCCTTTTCGGGGACTTATGTCCTTAGACAAAATGAGGGAGGTGCAGAAGTTACATAACAGATCATTGTGTGGAACAGACACTGTCCGTTTCTGCCTCCAGCCCAGACAACAATGGGAATGTCATTTTCTCCATACAGTGTGACAATTTTGGTGCTGTACCCTGTTTGTCCTTGGTGTTTATGTAGGCATGTGCATGTTTTTAGGTGCAGTACATAGGTACATGTTTGTGTATGGAGGGGATATTTTCCCTCTGTTACGCTCTTACTTTTTTGAGTGTAGAAAGTATGGTACTTTTCTACTGAGGCATGCGTTGAGCTTGCAGGCGTGTGCCATCATATGTGAGCACGTGGTTAAGATGTGTTTGGGCTTTCATGCGTGGTATCTATTTTTCTGCTCCCAGCAAATGCGGGGTGAATGCACCTAGAAGCAATTATTTATGCATTTTGGTTTATTACCTTGCTAGTCATGTCACTGTGTTCTGATGGGGGCAGAGGGGACGGTGACTTTTGTGTTTATTTTGAAGATTGAACTAACTAACTATGAGCCATTTTCTGAGCAAAAGCAAAACATAATAACTGGGTATTTTAAGAATTATATTTACTGAGCTAACTCCTAAGTGGTTCCAAACCTGTTCCAAACTGTTTGCTGAATAACAAAAGAGCAGAAAGATGTGTATTTGCATTAAATTTTCTTAGATTTACATAAATCCAGAAACAGACAACATCTGTCCTTTCACTTACAGCAAAACTCGCAAAATATCCATGTGCAGAGGGAATGTGTTTGAATGCATTTATGTATTTAACCCACGCTGTTCATCTTTCTGTACTGTGTCCATTAAAAATCCCTGCAGATAATCCGCTTTGTTCTTCTTTCACGATGCCGTATAGTGAAGTTGAGAAGAAATACCCAAGGATTCAACCACGGGCCAACTTTGCATTGGGAAATGGCTTCCTGAGAGGCAGCATATTTAAATAAGCCCTGCAGGAGGGCTGGGAAGCAGAGTAGGTAGCACAAGGAGAGGAAGCGAGAGGAGTAAAAGGGAATGACGAGGGGTGACACAGCCTGTCAGAAGACTGGAAAGGGGAGGGATGTTTTCAATCGTGATTTTTTGTGAGCCTCTCTTTGCTAACGCAGCACAGATGGAGGTCGTGGTTCTCACTCACAGCGTGACAGACACACTCTTAACACGAGCAAAATATTCTGAAAGTAATCTCTGCCACGCAACGCAAGCTGCAGCCACCACAAGCCGGCTGTAGCATCCCAAATACGAATTGTCACATTTGAGGATCAAATCGGAGCTGTCCTTCACTCAGGGTGCCCTTCATCTGAGGTCAGAGTTAGTTGTTGGGTGAGGATTACGTAAGAGGCACAGATGAAGGGAGCCAATGAGGAAATGGCTGTGGGTAGCTCTGACTTCTGCTAACGAGGATTTCTTTGTCTTCCAGGCGTCCACAGGGGCCCTGGAATATTCGGCCACATTAGGAAGCCGTTTTCTGCCTTCCCGGCCCTTCGGTCCGTGCCAGCAGCAGGTAACACGGCACGGTTTTCTCGCCGTGCCCTTTATTTACCTTCCCCACGTGATGCTCCGTTTGCTTTCCCCGGGCCGGCAGTGCCGTGAGGGCTCCGGGGAATGCCGGGGGGGCCGCGGCGCCATTCATCGCCTTCCGTCCCGCCCTTCGCTCACCTCCTCCGGGCCGCCCGCCGAGCGCCTTCTCCCTCCCCTTCCCGCCCCCAGCACAACCTGGGCAGCTCAAAGGGAAAAAAAAAAAAAAAAAAAAAAAAAAAAAAAAAAAAAAAAAGGAAAAAGAAAGGAAATGGAGAGACATAATGGTTTTTATTCATGGTGAAAAGAGGAGCGGCCTGAATAGAGAGTGTGAGAGGAGCAAGATGGGAGCCGTGCTTTTCATTCACAACCTCACGTCGCTCGTTACTCTGAGCCAGCAAAGAGCCATCCCCTTGGAGCACATCGGGGATAACGTGGCGAGTGCTGTGCAGAATCCTCTCCTAAGAATACTGCAGCAACAGATCCTGCATTCCTCAGAACTGTGGCCATGTCAACATTCCACAAAAAGGTTGCCGTTCCAATTCCTCCTTCCAGGGTTTCACACAGTGTTTGCCACCAACACGAGTCTCTGCAAGCAAGGCTCCCTCAAGGTTTGCTGAACTGGCAATGGCCCTGGAAATGCAGCCTTTGGTAAGGTGTCCATCAGGTGTAAGGACTGCCCATAAGGCTGCAGAAATAGCCAGGGAGAGCCACAGCCTCAGCCCCCAGCCTCACAAACTCAGCACTTGGGTTATGCTTGCAGAGGAGCAGCATTAGGGACAAAAACCAGATCTGCAAAGCAGTGTTTGTTCCAGACTCTTTTCTGTTCCTTTCCCCTCTGTGTTTGAGGGCAGCAATGCCTGACTTATAATTTGGAAAAACTGAGAGAGCGCTACCATCTCTGGGACTTTGCAGGAGTGGGAGGCTCACTGATATCAAGGAGACAGCAATTTATTTTATCCCAGATCTGGGGAAAAGAAGAAAGAAAAAAAAGAAAAAACCCTAAGAGATGTTTACATTTCTGCCCTAGAAGCTCTTTACCTCCCTTTGCATCCTGACACTTGAGGTCACCTCTGCACTCCAATCAAACACCAAGAGAGCCTCAGAGCGAAAGGAAAACACACCAGACAGGAAAGGCTTTCCAGACTGGAGGTCTCTGAAGGATGATTCAGGTTTGCAGAAGCAGCATCAGAGAGGCTGAGGCAGTGCCAACAAGGGCTTTGTGTGAACTTCAGCACTCACAGATGAGCTCTGAGCTGGTGACAGGAGGCTGTTTAAGCAGCTCACTTATGAACAACCTCCCTCTGAGAGGTTTGGCCCTGCTTAGCCCGTGCCCTGCCCATAGGACTTGTGTCCACCTCATGATCCTGCACTGTAGTGCTGTCGACAGTTCCCCTGTTGTGAACATTTTGGTTTCAGCCTCTGCAGACTGCAATTACTGTTTACAGAAGGGACTTCTGAAGAGCCTTCTGCATGCACACAGGCACGGGCCTCCTGTGAGAGGTCTTCTCAATACCAAGCAGTTTTGACATCTGCTGCAGGAAGAAGTCCTCTATGCATTCCACACATGAAGAATGCCACTGGGTCATTTTCCTCTGTCAGACTCCGAAATCCAAGGGCATGGCTCCTGCCACAACTCAGGAGCTAGATTTCTCAACCACTTCTTGCAACCTGCTATTTCCAGTCCTCTGGCACAGGTCCAGTCTGGCTCCTGCACATGGTGGGCCGGATGCAACAGTCAACAGAAGCACCACTGAGGAAGCGTGCCCTGGGCTGGAGCTGGGATGAGTCAGTCTGCTCTCTTCCCTGTAATCCAGTGGAGCTGAAGGCAACCAGCATTCCCCAGAGATGGTGACAGAGGTGTCATCCCCCTGCTTTCTGGAGATTCCCCACCATTGCTGTAGGTACACACAAGTACCTACGCTTCACGTGTGATTCCCAATGGCTGTCCAGGATCAGTGGTGACCCACAGCTGGCTTACAAAGTATTTTCCCTGCTTCTGCCAGCAGAGAACTGTGTGCGCACGCTGTCCATGTGCTCAGCACAGCCAAGCAGCCCCACGGGTGCCTCCTGAGCGCCTATGCTGTGCAGGAAGCCTGGGCTAAGTGCTGCCTCTGCAGTGGCTGGGCATCGCTGTGGACTCTGGCCAGGAACCAACTGGCCATGTGCCACAGGGGTTACTACAGAATCACAGAATATTCTGAGTTGGACGGGACCCATCAAGATCATCGAGTCCAGCTCCTGCCCCTGCACAGGACCATTACCAAGGGTCACACCCTGTGCCTGAGAGCATTGTCCAAACACTTCTTGAACTCTGTCAGGCTTGGTGCTGTGGCTACTTTCCCGGGCAGCCCGTTCCAGTGCCCAACTACCCCCTGAGTGAAAAACCTTTTTCCTGATATCCAGCCTAGACGCCCCACTGACACGGGTTCAGGCCATTCCCAGGGGTCCCGTTACTGGTCCGCAGAGAGGAGGGCTGAGTGCCTGCCCGCGCTGCCCGTGGGGAGGAAGCTGTGCGGAGCGATGGGGCCTGCCCGGTCCGTGTGTTAGCACCGCATCCTCCCGTTCCCTCTCCCGGGCTGCCCGGCGGGAGCCGCGGCCCGGGGGCGCCGCCCTCGAGGCCGCCAGGGGGCGCCGTCCCGCGCGGCCCCGCCCCGCCCGCGCCCTCCCCCGGGGCGGGCGCGCATGCGCGGAGCGGGCGGGGCGGAGGCAGCGCGGTCCGGGGCGCGATGGGCGCGGAGGCGTGAGCGGCCCGGGGGCTCGGGCTGCGCCGAACCGGGACCGCCGACACCGGCAGGCACGGCTGGGCAGGGGCGCGGCGGGCGGGGCGGGACCGGGGGGCAGCGCTGCCATCACCTGCCCGGGCTGGCGGCGGGGCGGGGCGGGGGGGCCGGTTCCGGCGCTCCGCCCCTCCCCGCCCTCAGCCCCGGCTGCGCTCACCGCCCTCTCCCCTCCGCAGAGGCCGCCCCCGAGCGAGGGAAGCATGTTCCGGCTGATGAGGGATGGCGAGCCGGAGGACCCCATGTTTGCCATGTGAGTCGGGGTGGGCATCCTGCGGCGGGATGGGCGGCAGGGAGCGAGGGAAGGAGGGAGGGCTGCGGCACGGACCGTCCCCGGGGAGGTGTGCGCTGCCCCCGCGTCCCAGCGGGCGGGCACAGGCCGGCCGGGCCCGGGGAGCGCCGCTGCAGCGCAGCTGTCTGGGGACAAACACAAACATCCTCTGGAGGGGCAGCGCGGCGGATAACGGGGATCGCGATATTGGAGCGTGGTCTTGGAGGAAAGCGTAATAAAGTAGGCCAAAAGGCGTCGCAGCTGACTGAGAGGGAGAGAGGGCTGGAATAACTAATCTTTTTATTTGCGCAAGGATTACTTATTTATTTATTTATTTGCCTTATGCAAAGTAGGGTTGCAGTTGAAGTAGATAAAATCTGCTGCTCTGTCCAGTGTTTGTTGCTGTTCTGCACAGGAAGTCATTAATGGAGCCGGAGAAGGCTGCTGAAGCACTTGTCAAGTTGTGAGGAACAAAGTAAAGAGAAGACAACGAGTTGTTTTGAAACACAAGTATTGAAATCTAACAAAGGTCCCAAGAACTATTCCTGGGATTCTTTTCACTGAATGTTTTTGTTTCCATCCTCAGTACAGAAATTGGATGCTATTGATAAATTTTGGCAGTGACACTAAGTCGGCAGCCCTTGCCAAAGTGGATAAGGAACAGACTGTAATACAGGAAGAATTTGATTATGTTAAACAAGACACTACTAGAAATTTGGTGAAATTCATGCACATAGAAGAATAATCCATTTTTTGCTTATGAAATCAGTAGTAAGCAAGAATTTTATCAGCTGTGAGCAAATTAGCAGGAGAGGAGACCTTGATGTCCCAGTTAGTCATCGAATGACAGTGCGTTCTCATTAACGTGGCAGGTATGAGTCTAGCTTTTACTATGGGAAGCATTTCCAGTAGAGACATGAAAGTACTGGTTTGCAGTGGGTAGTTCTGTGATCTTAGGAATAGTCTTGTGCTGTAGAGGTCATTAATGCTCAAGAGGGATAATTGCAGACTATAAGATGTGCAGGAAGAAAGCTATGGTATTTCCCAGAAGTTTTTTATTGTGGCCACCGTATTCTGTGACTATTTATCCTTAACTTCCTTTTCCTCCTCTTGCTTCACTAACACATGTGAATGCCTGCATGCCTCAGAGTGGAGGCTGCAAAAGAAGGAAAAACCAGTTAGGGATCCCAGTTATTGTTTCCTTTCTCCCTCAAATCTGGAAAAGCTGCATATGGTCTCAACCCCTGGGGGGCAGGGGGGTGTCAGGCCATGCGGTCCATTCTGGAGGTTCCCGTCTTGTATTTCCCTGTTTGTGTCCGTGTACACGCAGGGGTGAGAGGACCAAATGTAGGATCTCCTGCTCCCTGGTGCCGTTAAGTGTAGCCCTCACTTTGCAGCCAGGAAGGTCTTGGTGCACCTCCCTACAAAAGATGTTCGAGCAGTGAGGTTCTGGAGTGGCCTTGGCCATACTTTGCTCCAGAGCAGTACTGGAAGCAGAACGCCAACCTGCTTCTGAGCAGACAGAAATTAGTACCTGAGAGGGCTTCTGTGGTATAAAACCTACTAGCACAAGAAATGTGATGGGATCCAGAGGTCCCTTCCAGCCCTAGTAATCACCATAGACACCACAGACTTCTCAGGATTTTGAATTTTCAGCTTGGTAAGGAATGTACAATTGTGTGAGGAAAAACTCAGAGCTGGGAGGAGCGGATTATATGGGGCTTTGTCCTTACCATTGTTCTCTCCCACCTCTCCAAAAGGGATCCTTTTGCCATCCACCGGCAGCACATGAACCGCATGCTCTCCGGGAGTTTCGGGTTCGGGCCGCTCCTGGGCATCACGGATGGGACCACACCTGGGGCTCGCCAGCCTGGCCGCAGGATGCAGGTAACAGAGGGGCTGAGTACAGGCTGGAATTTCTCAAACTGCCCAGTCAGCTTCTGTCTCCCACCCTTCCTGGCTTGGGCATCCCCCTCTCCTCCACACAGGTGGTGGGTGCAGAATAAATCTCTTAGGCAGTGGTGTTCTGGTCCTCTTTACCCCACCTGTATTAATGTGTTGAACTCAACTGTGTTCTAGGTTGGATGGGAGGAAAGGTAAATATGTGTTGTTTCCCAAGGATGCGAATTCATATAATGGGAAAAAATTTAGGAGCATCACCTGGTTTCTTAGGGGTGATATAGCTTGAACCCCCAGGAATCCATGGGGCCCTTTCTTGATCTGTTTGTAGAGCCTGAGTGTTCCCAGTTCTGTTTCTGAGAAGGATTAGTGTGTTCTGGTGAAGATCTCGTGTTTGGCTGTTGCAAAGTCATTCTCTGTTCTGTTTTTGTGTTCTCCTGGCAGGCAGGAGCCGTTTCACCCTTTGGGATGCTCGGCATGGTAAGTTTTCTGTTTTTCTGGGTCAGATTAGAGGCTTTCCAAGTAGTGGCTCCATACTGAGATTCATCAGCACTGTGTGTAACCAGTGCTAAAATGTAGCCATCTGTAAGCATGACCAGCTACCCTACCAGGTAGGGAGGATGGGAATGTCTGAGGAGACCAGGATGAGCTTTAGATTTATAGTAAATGAAATAGGGAAGAGGGTGTTGAACTGAAACTAGAAGCATCTGGTTTCTCTTGGACCTCTCATTGAGTTGCTTTATGACTTCAGGCCTTTACCTTGTTTCCCCTCTAATGCTTTAATCCTGTCCGTGAGCTGTTTTTGAAGAGAGAGTCCAGCTCTGTGTATGTGGAGAAGTTGTATTTGCACCTTGACCAGAGAAAAGCCATAAAGCTGTTACAGCACAATATTTCATGGGAATTGGGGCAGTTAATATCTGGGAAGAGCAGGTAGTCCCTTAATAACCTCATATGTCCGAAAAGAAGCTGCAGATCTGGAGGTAATGGAGGGGCTGTGAGGATGTGAGGAAAGGACTTGGCCATCAGTAGGCAGAGGGGATTATTGCACCTCCTGTGCCAGTGGTGGCGGCTGGAGAAGCCAGCGGAATGCTTCAGATAAACAGGGCTGGAATGGGAATGGCTGTGTGTACGTGAGAACACCGTGCTCAGAGCGTGCTGATCTCCATCTTCCACTGAAATAATACAGTGGAAATAGGTTAGTCCAGATCCAGCAACTTTAGCTGTCTTGCTCTGCAGAATTGCCTCAATGAAAAAGACTTTAGCGTCCCGGAATTTTTGTAGCTCAGAGGAGGATTAATAAGACTACAAACACATAGACTTCAAAGCATAATAACATTGTGTGTGAGTACTGCTCTGCTGGAAATGAGAACAAGAGGCTACTCGAGGAAACAAAAAAGAAAGAAATCAGCAAGTTTGAACTGACATTGTAATTTTGTTTACATATTGCACAATTAACCTGTGAGACCTGCTGGCCCAGGGTGTTACTGCAGCATTCAGGTTTACAGGATGGAAAAGGCAGGTGTTTGTAGGGGAAGATCAGAAAATTTGTTGTTATGCTAGATCACTGTTAGTGCAAATGCTGCAATTTCTTCTCCTAACTTTGCTGAGCCCCCAGGCTCACAAGCCCCAGTGCATCGGTAGTTGGATCCGAACTAAAAGAACAACCTTTGCCAGAACACTGGGCAATGCAACCTGAGAGAATGGAGAGAACAGCCACACCAAATTCTGGGGATTTTTTTCCTGTGAAAAAAATCAAGGTTGTTCTTCTTAGGCAGCAGGTTTTCTTGCAAATGGTTTGTTGCTCTTTCCTCTTGTCTCTTCCCAGAGTGACTACTCTTGTGTTCTCTTTTCCTTTTTATCAGGCAGGTGGCTTTATAGATATGTTTGGGATGATGAACGACATGATTGGAAACATGGTAAGAACCCTCTATGGACTGTTCAGTATTGAGGGGAGTGCTGAGGGTGCTTCTGCAGTCCCTCTAGTGCCTCTCATCTTACTGTGCTGCTTGGGATGGACTGAGCCACACCTGCCAAGGTGGCAGAGCCTGTAAGCTTTGCTTCATTGCTGGGAGTCAGTGACAGAGCTTGTTCCTGAGTGCAGGGAGAGGAGAGGGGTGAGGAAGGAAGTGTGGGGGTGGACTTGTTTAGCAAGAAATAAGTATTAATTTAACAGGAAGATGTATTCTCCAGAAAAATGGATTCATGGGGATTATCTTCTTCCTATTGTAACTTCTTCCTACTTTGTTGTATAGAGAGAATTAAATGCCATCTCTCCTTCCCTCCCATCCCTTCTTTCCACCATTCCCCATTCCTTCTTGCAGGAGCATATGACAAGTGGTGCTAACTGCCAGACATTTACCTCCTCAACTGTCATCTCTTATTCCAACCTGGGTGATGGGCCCAAAGTCTATCAGGAGACCTCAGAGATGCGTTCAGCACCTGGCGGGGTAAGGAGGAGGCTGTGAGAGGGTGGGCTTTGTTTGGTGGCTTTGTGGGTGGCCGCCCACAGCACTTTGGCTTTGCAGTCAGCTGCAGTTCGAGGAGCACATTGTGCTCTTGTGACTCACTGAGCCGTGCCAAGGGCGCCTGGGAGGAAATGGGAAGTGCTGGCAGTGGGGAATCCATTCTTCCCTCTTCCTAACATTGCGCCTGACGTCCTGGGAGTGGTGGCAGTGCAAATTGGCTGAAATACTGGAGGCAGGAATCAGGGTGCCTTAGAAGGCTGGGAGAAGGAATGAAAATGTTGATTCCACGTGGGAATCTGCCCCCAGATCCGTGAGACAAGACGAACCGTAAGGGACTCGGACAGTGGCTTGGAACAGATGTCGATCGGACACCACATCAGGGAGAGAGCCCACATCATGCAGCGGTCCCGGAACCATCGCACAGGTGACCAGGAGGAGAGGCAGGACTACATCAACATGGATGAAAGTGAGTAGTGCCCGTGTTTTCCTCCCTGAAAAGCCAGGTGCTGCTTCCCCACCTGCTCCTCCCCACCCGAGCTCCTTGTCTCCCTGTGCAGGTGACGCAGCCGCATTTGACGACGAGTGGCGGCGAGAGACGTCCCGGTTCCGGCCGCAGCGGGGCCTGGATTACCGGCGTCACGAAGGCAGCGGTGGCCGGCGGGCCGAGGGGACTCGTCTCGCCATCCAGGGCCCTGAGGATTCTCCCTCCAGACAGTCCCGCCGGTACGACTGGTGAACTCGGAGCAGACCTTGTGGGGGGTGCAGTGTGGCCACCCCCAAATCTACCTACACGCTCTTGTGAGTCTTAACAAGTTCCTTCCTTGTCTTCTGCCTCTGAACCATAGGGTTATTTTTTTCCTTCGCACTAACGTTACATTATTTTGAAGTTTTGGTTGCAAACGGGTTTTCCCGCTTTGAGAGAGCAGGGGAAGGTGTGAATTTTGAGAAGATGCTGTGCTGAACAGGAAGATGGAAGCTGTTTAAGTTAGCTTTGTCATGAACAAAAGGCCTGTGGTGTCAGCCTTAACTGATGGCTGAAATAGTATGACATGATGTAGGATTGCAATCTGTGGAGTGTTTATATTGTCATTGTATAGAACTTAGAGACTATTTGCTGTCCATCCAGTTTGAAATATAAGTGCTGGTGTCTGGTCTCCTGTGCTTTGAATAGGGCTCACTAGGATGTGATCTAATGCTTGAAAAGGGACATTTTCCCTTTTTTTTGATGTCTAGACATCAGGTTTAAACATGTCTTTATCTGTCTTCTCCTTTCTAGGCACCACTTATTCTTTTTATGTCTTCTGTTTCCTTTCCTCCCAGGTACAGACAGTGAAACTCTGAAGCCCCTTCAAAGCACCACTTGGACCCTCCTCAAATTTAGTATTAACCTCCCTCCCACTTAAGAATTTAAACAAAGCAACTAATCTTCTGCATTGCTCTTTTTCACCCCATTTGGGTGCTGCAGTGGGGCATGGGAAATCTCACTGATGTGCAAAGAACACAGTAACTGCCCATTCCCTCTCTGCTGTCCCTTGGCTCTGTTCTTTCTGCCAGTAGTGCTGGGCATGAGGAGCTGCCACCTTGCCTCTTCCATCCTTTCCACTCTTTTTGTGCTGGGTTGGGCTGGTTCGGAACTTTGTGTTTAGTCCCCTGTGAAAGGAATACGAGGGAATTCTGCTAGAACCCCCTGTCAGTCCCCTCACCGGGACAGAGGCTTCGATTCCCCTGCTGCTCCTTGGTGCATCTGTGGAGAAGCAGAAGGATGTGTGCGTTGGAGAAGGGAGGAGCAGAACAAAAGCTGGATCAGCCTGTGGGCCCCTGACCCCTCTTCAGTCAGCTCCCCCACTTTTTTAATTTGTGAAACTTGTAACTAGATGTTTACTGAATAAACAAACTCTAAAGAATTGGTGGATCAGTCTTTACCTTCAGCTGACCTATTTGTGCCTGCTGAGGAATTAAGTAACCTCTTTCACATCATTGGAAAATTGCTGAGGAGAAGCTTGGTGTTAAATTCTAAGGCTTTGTTTTCTTCTAGAAAATAGTCTGGTAGCTTTCCCTTGTAGTCACAGAGTGAGATGATGCTCAACATGGAAATTGTGAAAGACCCAAGAACTCACTGTTTGCAAAAAATGCCAATTGCTGTAGTTTTTCTGTGCACTCAAGGGAAGGTGGTTGGTCTTTCTTACTGCCTGGTCAGCTGTGCAGCCCTGAATTGGGCCTCTGGGGTTCCTGCACAGACGGGGAATACTTCCATTATTTTCTTATTATATCACTGCAACTGCAGCTGGCGTTGTGAATGACCTTTTCTTAACTTCTTCAGTGTTAGGTGAAAATTGAGAGGCATTAGGAATATAGGACCAGGGAAGATCTCCTGGGTTCTTGGCCATTTTCGTGCTCTGGCACACACCCTTACACAAACCTTTTCTACAGTTTATTTGGAACAAAAGGCAGGAAATCAATTCATGACTTGGAAGTGGTGTGCTGGGATCTTGTGGCGTATCCCTGTGTTGTACATGTGGGCACTAACAGAGAGACACACCTTGCTGGGGACTCACTGTCCTGCCCTGAGAAAAGGACACAGCATCCACCCTCTAGAAGCTCAGGGCAGAGTTTGTATGTGTTCCACCCTTCAAGGAAATGCAGAACAGAGACGTGGCTGATGGCAAGCTCTGTGCCCACTTCCCCGTGCTGTTTCGTCCCATGGCAAACCCCAGTAGGAGTCACAGAAGAGTTTGGTTTGGAAGGGACTTCAAAGACAGCAGCCTGCTGTCCCTGGCAGTGGGGTGACTTTCTGGAGGTGTCATAGTCAAGGCAAGCCCTGAAGAGAGCAAAGCTGAAGGAGGAGCTACACAGAAAAAAGCAGGGCTTGGGAGAGGTTTTGTGGAAGTAATCTTGGGGTTGTCAGACTGTGAAAGAGGGGACTGCAACAACAGCAGCCCTCATCTCTGGCAGTCTTGAGTGAAAGATGTGGTGCTTCGCTACAGTGAAGAACCAGCTGAGCTCAGAAAGGTGCTGACAGCATGGAGATAGTGGCAGCAACCAGCCACCAGGTCCTGGCCAGGCTTTGAGGTGATGTCTGAGATGGAGAACAGGAAGGTGGCCATGGTGTTGGTGGGGATTAACATTGACCTTTGATCATGAGGATCCACTCCTCTTTGGGCATGGATTTCCTAATCTTGATCTAATCCCAAATCCTTTTATCTGGGTTCAACCTTTGCTCCCTGTTGGGTGCTGTCCTGCTTACAGATTTAGGTAGGACCCTTGCGTGCTCTTCCGTCCACAGTGGGAGGGTGATTTACCTGAGCCTTGTTAACCGCTATACAGTCATTCCCAAGGTCTCAGCCTTCTCCAGGGGCAGCAAGGCACTGGTGGTCTAGGAATATGGAACAGAAATTCTTTGAGAGGAGACTTTTGTGTTAAGACAGGAGCCTGGGGGAGAGTTTCAGAGATGCCAAACGAGGAAGTAGGGGAAGTATATTGAGAGGGTGACCTTTTTGCTTCTCCCACGCTGACACTTCTGAGTTCAGAAAGCAGGATTTTCTTTTTCCAAAGAAGGGAACACACCTACCTGGGGTTAATTTTTTCATATTAGTTTCAGTTTCAAGTGAAATGGTTTCTGCTTAAAAGCAATGTACCTCCTGTATCAGTGCAGGGGAACGGCTGGGATGAGACTCTTCCATTTCTGAAGTGTCTCTGACAGCTGTGCCAGAAGAATGGAGAAAGTTGGATGTTCTCGACATAAAAATCAAACAGTATTTATTTCAACTGGGCAAGGTGTGGTTCCAAGTCATCCATCCAAGGGAGACAGGATCCCTTCTTGCTCCTTCTCTCTTAGCTGTCACCTTCAAATTCTGTGACTTGAAGCACCAAATCAGTGCAGTTCAGTGATGCTCCTGGATCTTCCTATGGAGCAAGTAGGGCACCTGAAGTGAGACACAGGGGCCTGACACACTTTAAAGAGACAGAGAAAAGGGGAGGTGAGTAAAATGAGGTGGAGAGAGACTGGAAACTCTAGTAGGAAGATGGATAGTATAACCTTGGATGAGAATGGACCAATCTACACACAAATAAACCAGAAACTTAGATGGTTTTGTTTGTCGTATATTCAGTTTTCCATAATTGAAAATACATCATGAAAATGAAACCCATTAGGCCTAGTGGGAACTTTGTCCTTAGATATTTTTTGTGGCTAACTCTGATGGTCTGTACATCTTTCACTGTACTTTTTGAAATACTGTAAAATACTGGGGGAATTGTAGAATACTGGGGAGAAAGAAGTCTGGGAAAGTTAACCTGGTGCCAATACTTGTAAATAAAAAAATTAGATGATACCCACACCTGTAAAACAGGTAAAATGACATTAAATCAAGAGATGCAAAATGCATTAAATTTAAAAATGAATATTTGTGCCTTTGTGTTTATAATATGTGACCTCACTTCTCAAAATTGTTCCTGTCCAACAACTGTGATAATTTCTGATTAAATTATGGGTTGTGTTAACAAAGGCACTACAGCAACCCAGAGTCAGAGGTTACAACAGCATGAGACATTCTATCTGGCCACTCGAGACTATGTTCTGATGTAAAATAAGGTAATAATTATTAAAACAACAAAAGGGCCAATATTATAAATTTTAGTTCACTGATAGATTTCAAGTAATGAGGGGGAAAAGAGACTGTAGAATGAAATTATTTCCAGTAGGATGTTGTTGTGAAACTAACGCTCATTAGTAACTTGATTAATGATCTGAAGGAAGGTATTAAACCAGTGCTGATGAAGCTTTCAGAGGATCCAAAGAACAATGAAAGTAATAAATGTTGGAAAAAGATGAGATGTACTGAACAGTCAGTAACTATTGGTGTGTTTATTTATAAACAGTAGGTATTTTTGGCTGTACTGAATGCAGAAAAGACATTCACCCAGGGACATAAGCATAGTCTGTGCTCTTTCAAGATGGAGAACTCCAAAAGGAATTGGGATTGGAAGACAACCAAGGAAATGAATAGTACTTGCTTAATTCTTTCTCTGTGCAGATGGGTTCCACTGGGATGCATTAGCCTGTGTTCACCAAGAGCAGAGGTAAAAACTTTCCCCTTTGAAGAATCACAGATTGGTTTGGATTGGAGGGGACCTTAAAGATCATCCAGTTTCACCCCCCTGCCATGGGCAGGGACACCTTCCACTAGACCAGCTTCCTAAGAGCTCCATTGAACCTGGTCTTGAACACTGCCAGGGATGGGGCACCCACAGCTTCTCTGGGCAACCTGTGCCAGTGCCTCACCATTGTCACAGTAAAGAATTTCATCCTAATATCCAGCATAAACCTGCGCTCTTTCGGTTTGAAGGCATCCCCCTTCTCCTCACTACATCTTGTAGGCTCTGTTCAGGTACTGGAAGGCTGCAGTTAGATCACTCCAAAACCTTCTCTTCTCCAGACTGAACTGTCCAAATTCTTTTTAATTTTTTTAGCCTTCCTTTGTAGGAGCGGTGCCCCATCCCTCTGATCAATTTGGTACATCAGAGTAGTGAACCAGCTGTGGGAAATCTGGGCATTGGGCACTGAAAGATAGCCAAAGAAGACTCAAGAAAAGATGAAGCAAGGATGACTTGAAGCCTGGAAACACTGCCTGGCACTACAGGTTAACATGAACTCAAGTTGAGTTCATTCCACTGGAGCACAGGCTGGCGTTACCTAAACGGGAACGAAGCTTCTGACAGTAGAGGGCTCTTCAGCCCAGCCTAAAACCTGCAGCGACCTCACGATGGAACTGGGAATGAATGCAGACCTTGTGTGAGAGCAGTAGAGCACACCTCTGTTTCCCAGCTCTCCCTACTCCAAACCCCATGGGGTGTGCCAGAGAGAATTTGGGGAGTGGGCACAAGAATGGGGTGAGGGAGTTCTTGGCCACTCGAGAAACCAAGCAATGTGATCATACCAGCCCCTTTGGGCTTCAAAAATCTGTGAGTAGGGAGGGGGAAACAGACTGGCACAGGGCTAGACTGAAGGGAAAGGTGAGAAGGGCAAGAAGAGACCTTGTGACTGAACAAGGGCTTCAAAGCAGGTGGGACCACAAAGAGCTGCAGGAAACGGAGCTCTCTCTGGGCACAATGGTTTGTTTGGGAAACAAACATGCACTGCCATGGGGCTGGAATGTAAAATCCTACAAGCACTAACTCCAGTGCTGGAGAACAAAAAGATTTAAAATAGATCTCAATCCAGTATATAACTTAAAATTGTTTGATTTGCAACATTTTTTTTACTTTTCATAACACTCTAAGAAATGGACTTGATTTTATTTTTCAGCCCTGTCTCAAATGTAACTGTGATTTTTTTTCCCTCCTGGGAATTTTCCTTTTTAAAGACAACCCTTCTAAAACTGTTCCCATGGGGAAACTTCACTTGGCTTATTATTACTTCCACTATCTTCTCACATCTGGATGGCTTTTTAAATCCTGAGGGCACTTAATACAAACTTAGCGTGGGAGAAAAGGTAATAAAAGGATGGGAAATAGAACAGACGCTACCTATCTCCAACTGCTGCTGATGTAATGTCCAGAGGTAAGCTGGAAGGTTGGACTCTAGCCTCACAATTTCCATCCCTTACTAACGGAAAAGGAGAACAAAGATTGCAAAAGAATAAATGCTTGATTAAATAAATAAAACCCACCAGCATTGCCAAATTGGATGAGGTTATTACATAGGAGGATGTAGGTGGCCTTGAAGGTGTCAGTAACAGCAAAAGGGCTAAAGTTTGTAGCACAAAGTGAAAGGGAAGAGGAGCATAGGACCTAAAATCAAGATTTTAGCTATAGACTGGAGTTTCTTTCTATAACCGTCAGAGAAGAGGAAATATTCTGGATCACCAGAAGAGAAGACATGCAATCCAGGAGGCACTTCTGGTAGCTGTAGGTGTGTGTTACTGTGCCTGTGAGAGATGCTGATCAGACTTCACCTGTGGAAGAGAATTGTGCTCATTTCTAGCCAAGAAAGCTTAATTTGAAGTGCACTTTTGCACTCTATTTGAAGAGCAAGTAAGAGAGTACGGAGAGCTCAGGGTGCACGAGGGGGCTGATTTGGTTAGTTAAGCAAAGTGAAGTCTGTACTCTAGGGAAATAAACACCAGGGAGGAAGTACAGCTTCAGCTAGAGCCACGCTGGCACAGGCACAAGAGAATATAAACTAGCTGTGAATTCATTTAAGCTGGAAATTAAGAAAACTTTAACCAGTACAGCAGTTGGGTTCTGGGGCATCCTGCCAAGGGGACTTGTGGGGACAATAAAATTAACCAGTTTGGGGTTGGCACCTGAGAAGATTTTGCGAGAGATTTTGAGACCGTAGTGGTAAGAAATCACACTCAATCACCAGGAGCCTCCTTGCTTTTTCTCCCACCAAAGAGATCATCCATCTTCCCACATCCTGAAACTGGTGCTAAATACTTCAGAGGCAGATACTGGCAAAGCATTCCCAGATACATTTTCTCCTGATCTGAAAGGGCTGGAGCCTTACTTGTCCTCAGAACAGGAGAGTGCAGGGTAGTTTTTAACATGTGCACAACTGCTACAGGAATTCTGAGCATTCCTGTTACTGTAAAGGGGTCACAGCTCTCAAATCCAGCTGACATTTTGCTGCCTATTGAATTCATCACAACAGGAATATAATTGCACACTGCACAAAGAATTTTTGCAAATGAACTCCTTTCCTTGGCAGCGGAAGAGCCTGCCACCAGCAGAGGAGGCAGACAATAGTCCAGCCCTAGTTCCATACTGGACCAAGAGGGACGTTCCTGGAAAACTGCAGAAGATGAAAGAAAAACACCCAAAAAGATGGGCTGCCTGTGGAACCAGTAGCAAAAACAGATGGTTTTTATATGAGTATTTCAGCTAAGCAGTGACTAGTACTAGGAAAAGGGATGAGGAAAGAAGAGCCCTGCAGGTGGGAACACAGACAGACTCCCATGGAGAGGATGGCAAAAAGGGAAAGGGGTCATAGAAGGAAAATGAGCTATTCCAGGGCATACAAAGGAGACAAGAAGGATGTCAGAGATCTGAGAAATGCATTTGCAGCAGCTGACATGAACTGTGACATTCTTCCGACTACTCTACCTAGCTCTGCATCAGAATCCTGCAGAGCCAGGGCCTCATCCCAGGAAGGATGGTCCAGCCGTGGCAAGCAGCAGGCACAGCCCTCAGTGGCTGCTGTCAGGGGCTCTTTGTACAAAGCTACAGCCCCAGGGGCAGCAGAGGGGGACACACATCATCCATGCCAGCTCTCCCAACAGACCAGACTGTGAGAACCCACCTGGCACAAAGGGCCTTCAGAGGAGCACTGAGCCACTGGTGGAGCAGAGGCAAGGCCTCCCTGCATGCAATCTGGCTGGCATCACCTCGGCCTCTGCAGCACTGCTCTTCAGCTGGCACCGGGAGCTTGCAGGAGGATGGAGGTGGTGGGCACATGTCCTGCTGCTGGGCAGGGGCAGGGCTGCTCCCCCCAGACAGGCCTGAGGAAACCTGCTGTCCAGAGATGTGCCCCCCAGCCAGTGTCGGTGGTGCAAAGGAGACTCGGTAATGTGCAACAGCACTTGGGTACACACCAGCCCATCCATTCATCAGGAAGCAAACCACCCTGCCAAAGGTCTCCTTTGGAGAACAGAGGCAAGGGCAGCCTCAGCAACCCCAGTAAATAAAATATTGACTCCTTTTGAGCACACAAAGACCATCTCTGACTCCAGAGGTACCTAGGCACAGAGCAGTGGAGAATGAGGAGAACCTTAGAGAAGACCTGCAGGGCATCTGCCTGGCTGTGACACTTCTCCCCACTCTCCAGGTATAGATGGGCACTGTGGCAGAGGCCAAGCTGCTGGCAGCAGCTGCCCAGCACCTTCACAGCCCTCAGAAAGGGGAGCAGCAAGCTCCCTAGAAGAAATTGTGCCCCAAGAATGCAATAATTACCATCATTAACCCCAACCCCTGGTTACCTCTTGGCACAGAGCAGCTGGAAGTGGCTGGCAAAAGTTGGACGTCAGTGATAGAGCAATTCTTGAATTGCTCTATTCTTGTCCTACCTCCTCCCCTTTCTGAGCCAATGTGAAAGTCCCATGTGGGGTTGCAATGAATCACTGCACAAGAGCTGTCAGACTTTCTGTGCTGGGGATGGCAGATCTCCTGCTCCTCATTTTGGGATGGACATTTCTCTGTACCCTCTTTTCTACAGCCCCCGAAACCTGACTCCTTTGCAGGGCTTAATGTGTCCAGGTATATCTGTTCTCTTCTACTCAGGGTCTGTTTTCTAAGTTTTTTCTTCAGAAAAAAAATGGGTTAACACATAAAGACATTTAAAAATGAAAACTTATAATAATGCTCAGTACTTACCTCACTCTTGCCATCTTCAAAGTGATTTATAAATGTTAACTAATTAATTAATTTTCACATCTTTTCCAACTGAAATTCAGAGTCACGGCTGAAGTGAGCCGTGAAAAATAAACGTGTGGTTTTCAGGTGAAGGGCAAAGGCAAACCTATGCGCCTGCCCTCTGTTTGCCATCTAGCAAGGCAATTTGCAGCAATACTTTCATTCTGCACTGCAACCCTCTCATTTATTTTTCAGTCCTACCAAAGGTCTGAAGTAATTTTATGTGCTACCTCCAGCTTTCCTTTTCTTAATGGAGGTCTTAAAAGGTGCTCCCTTTGAAAAGTAAACAAAATGGAAGACTTTCAGAGCTCTGTTTAATCCCAAACTCTCCTAAAATCCATAACACAGCCAGCCTTGAAAGGCAGGCAAATGGGAAGGGGGAGCAAAGCCTATTTATGGCTGTTCTTGGCAAATGTTGCTACCAGAGGGATGAACTGACCCCGGGAGAAGGGGGTGAGCTGGATGTCACATAAAAAAGTTACGGCAGGAGGACAGCCCAACTCGGGCCAGCTGTGACTGAGCCGTAAGGATACAAGTCTGGGAACTCAGCACAGCCTGGGGTTGGAGTGGCAAGCCCCCCCCCCAGCCCCACACGCTGGCTGCTGGCATCTGGGTGGGGGGTTTGTGCTCCCAAGGCTGATGGCAGCATGTGGCACAAAGCTCAGGCAGTGCTCTCTGCCTGGTCTCTGCTGCACAGGGCGTCACACAAGCACTATCATACACAGCCAGCCTGGAACTCTCAGTGCTGGCTTCCAACTCCACTCCTGGGATCTGCAGCCTCTTTAAATTGTGGATTCAGGGCATTGAAACAGACCCTTTGCATCTAATAGACACAGTCTGGTTAAAGATAGCAAAGCCCAACAGACCAGGAAGGAGCTGATTCACTCGGGGCAAAGAATTGTTACAGCTGCTCTTCCTAAGCAGCAGCAGGTTCTTGTGGGACACAAATATCCTGCTCCATTACTGGTAACTTCAGCTCTCCCTGGAGGTGACACTGCTCCAGCCCAGCTCCCGCTGGATGTCAGCCAGTGGCTGTTGGGACACGTGCTTTGTCCGGCTGTTCAGCTCCATCCCAAGCCCATTCTCCTCAGTCTTTCTCATCACACCCCAATGGCTTTACAAGCAGCAAATCTTCCAAAGGGTGTGAGGTGCCAGACATCTGGCAGGTGCTTGACAGGCATCTCCTCTCCTGTTGGCACCTCGGTCCCAGACCAGCCCTTCCCAGGGAGCTGAAGATCTGATACACACAGATGTAACTGTTTCTTGCAGACAATCGCAAAGGCAGCAAGTGCGGTGCCTCTCCTCCCTGACAGAGACAGATGAAGGTGATGTGACACAGGAGGAGGAAGGCTCAGGTCATTTAAACAAAAGCTGGAAGCTTTGTCGCAATCCCTCCCAACAACTTATGAAGAACAGGATTCATCAGGTAGGCTCCCTATGGCTGCAAATTCGTCAGGTCTCTCTAGGTGGGTGTACACAATCCCAGCCCAGCTATCCCCACACATGCAGCCAGATTTGTGTCTCCCACCTGGAAAACTTCCTACCAAAACTCTCCTACTTGGCACTTCTGTGCCAGGCAAGCACAGCCAAGGTGCTCGATGCCAGGTGCAGCAGAAGGGGGGAAGGTGTGGGGCTGCCTGAGCTCTTGAGAGCCGTCACCCCGGGACAGCTGGCATATGCCTGGCCCCAGCAGAGCCAACTGGAATACTCAGCCCTGTGACCACACACAGAGGAACAAAGCAAGCTGCTTGCAAGTTTTAGGAGTTTGTGGGTTCAGGTGACAGGGCTTTGCCACGGACAGTATTACAGCAGTGTGGAATTAGCAAAGCCACAATATGGCATTAAATGTGCATTTTGTGTGGCCTGAGATCTGAGATGGCACCTTGCTACCATCCAAACAGGTTCAGACTCACCCACCTCCCCACCCCCTTCACAAGACTTGCTCACACCTACATTGCCTCGGCTCCAACTCTCACCTGTCTGCACAGGGAGCTGACCCTGGAGAAAACCCACCCCCAGCCAGTGAACCCAACAAAGCCCCATAGAGTCAAAGCTCCCAGCTTTCCTTCACTGGATGATTTTTTCCATGGTTTGCTCACACACAGAAACACAGGTTCAGGGAATCAAATTTTAGTCTTGGCATAAGGCACAGAACCAAGCGGGGGTGGGAGTCACGGTGTCAATTTACATTTACATCAGCTACACGTCGTGGAGAGGCAGTGTGACACTGACATCCGTCTGACTCGGCTCCAAGCCAGCCTCGAGGAGACATCCTTTGAGGAATCCGAGTTACTTTTTTTCCTGGGCATCTCACAGGAGTCACTTTCAGCGATTTGGATTTTTTTTTTTCCCAATCAGACACCACCAGCACCCGAGAACAGCTTGTGCAGCATCTATCTGTGAGAACTCACACATGTGGGCACTGACTCTTACCTTCACCTGTCAGGCAAGTCCCCACATCACTTTCCATTCTGTCCAGGATCACGGGACACACTGTATTGACACAAATAAGGACTTTTACCGCAGTCTCTGCACCTTCCTGTGAGACTACCTGAAAATCACCTTTTGAAGGGTCTAGGGGCAAATCAACCACACAAGAAACAATTTAAATAAGATTCATGATTAATTTCCGTTTGATGGACTATCATCCCAATAGAGATACTGTGGCACTACCTTTGAAAAGGGAACCTAGTATTTTGAGGATATTTCACCCTAAAATGGGACAGAAGCTCTTAATATCACAGCTTATTTCGGAACCTCCAGAATCAGCATACAAGGCAAAGAGACACCATCCACAGGAGCACAGGTTTGTATAGATATGTCCATAGATCTATATTTTTATTGTTTCATATATATTTATAATATATTTATATATTTTTTAAAAGAACCCCTTCAAAAACTACCCTCCCACCTAGCAAAACAAAGATTAAACAATCAAAGACGGTGTCCTGGAGCAAAGTATCCCAGGGGTCTCATAGAGCCAAAACGACTGCTGAGCACCAGCACCCTCTTTCCAAGATTCTGTGATGCCCTGGGGGTGCCAAGGTGACTGTCACACCTTTATGGCTCCTAAAATTGACCTGTCAAAAGACAGGGAGAGAGAGAGAGAAAGAAAGACGTGGCCGTGGCGACGGGGGGCTTGAGCGGCTGGGGAAACAGCAATGCATACAACCTGAAGCTCAGAGTGTGAAATGCTGTGATGAAAAGGAGGGAGACACTGCCTGAAACGTCGATAAAGGAGAAAGGAAAAGAGAACAAACATGCAGGAGAGTTAGTTGGAAAGATGGATCTCAGAGAAGAGCTCAGAAGCATCACACTTGGGACCCCTGCTACCCCCTCCATCCCCCAAATCTCTTCCTCTCACCCTCCCAGTTGTGAAGGGAGATCCAACTAGTTTGATTTAGACCAAATCTTCGCGCTGCCCCGGAGCCTGTGGGCACAGGGAAAAAAAAAAGAAAAATGAAAGTTCAAAGTGGACACGGGTTCATATCTCACTCCCTTCCTAAGTGCACAGGGAAAAGTGCATGGATGCTCCCACACTGCTCACCCTTTGGCTTTGGAGGTTTTCTTGCTCGCCTGGCGCTGGTTGGTGCCAGGGGCTGGCTCCCTGAGCTCCGTGAGGTGCTGCTCTGGGTCTTGGGATGTGGCTGCTGCAGCAGCTGCTGTTGTCACTTTAATAGTCTTCTTCAGGTTTGCCACCTGCAACAGCAACAAAGTAAGAACTAAAAGCTGGGATTTTTTTTGGCTATGGGTTTTTTTAGTTTCCCTCTGGATTTTTTAAAAATTTGTTTCTAAAGGAAGCCCTGGACCTAAGAGCCGCAAGCTCACATCAAGGAAAAGAGCCAACATCTGTCCAGGCCCCTGCACTGCAGAGGAGTATTAAGATGATTTAGGACTCTTCAGGCACAAGTCCCTGGGGGGTCTGGCCTAGGGAAAAGGCAATGCCTCACTTCAGCAAAGACTGTAACAACCACAGAGTACTGATTCTAACTGTTTCAAGGTGAGGAGCACTGGCTGCTCCCTGCTGCACCCACTCACCTCGCTCTCGATCTGCTGCTTCAGGGCCAGCTGTTGCTCTTTGTGCTGGTTGGCCCGGCTGACCTGCTCCTCGATGCCCGACAGGACAACCTCACAGCCCTGGCACCTGGAGAGGAGACCCACAACTGAACAGGCCAGGGAATTGGCACAGCATAGAGAGAAATGTCAAAGACAGCAAATTTTAACTCCAGAGGCCAAAAACACTGCGAGGTGACAGCTATGCCAGGCAGGGAAGATACAGGGACAGGAGTCTGATGTAAAAACGCAGGGAATTCTGTTATTATCTGGGAGGGGGACAGGTAACAAAGCCATGCTGGGTTAAGAACTACAGATAAACCCTCAGGAAGCCTCCTGCCAGCAGCCAGTGCTGTGCAAAGGCTTCTGTGTTCCCATCACACTTCCAGCCACAAACAGGAGAATTTGGAAAATGATTTTTGGAAAATTACTTTCCGATGGAGTATGGGAAAGGGGATCAAGTAGGTCACCTCCCAACACCACCCACCCTTAGTGACACACAAAGGATCCAGGGAAGCCACCGGCCACTCCTGCAACCTTTTTTGGGTGTTAGTTCTGGGGGCTTCCTTCTCACCACTCCTGCAATGTGCGGGTGATGGTGCTAAGCTCCTCCCTCCGGATGTCCCTCCCAATGCTGTAATCCACCTCCAGGCGCTGGTTCCGTTGATCCAAGCTCCCTCGAAGCACATCTGCATACACAGCCTCAATCACCAGGTCCTCCAGCTGCCGGACATTCTTCAGCTGTAACTGCTCCAGCAGCACTGAGTAGGGGATGCACTGTGGAAACATGATGGTAACTAGCACGAGATAATCCCAGTGGGAAGAGAGCCCAGGGAAAAACAGGGCCCCTACCTTGATCTTGGCAGCCAGAGTGACGACTGACAGGTGCCTCAGTTTGTTCTTCTGGGCCTCTGTCAAGGGAGGGAGGTTTGCTGCTTCAGCTGTTGTCAGGGGAGAGAGAATAGGATATTAGAATTTATGCCTCGTTTCCCAGTTCCGCACAGAAGCATCTGTACCACACCCGTCTCTTAAAACGCCTGCACACCAATCCCCCAAGTGGTGCTTCGTCTTGCCAAGCCAACCCCATCAATTCTCAGCTCAAAAGACCTTTTCTGAGCAGCCTTTCTTCCCGCCACCCTCAACTCAGCCTTTCTAGCTGTCCCACATGTTATTTATGCTGGTCTGCACATCCCAATGGATATTTAAGTCTTTCCCCTCAAAACCGTCTTCGGCAGGAGACAAACGGCAGCCTTAATTACAGCCAGGTACCCCGCTAGTCTGGGGCCCACAGCACAGCCAGGCGTGTGTGGGGCCGGGGGCTCAGCCCTGGCTGCATGTGGGGGCTGTCGGAGGAGGGAGGCCCTCTGCGCCCCGGGTCTCGGCCCCGCGGGATCCCCACACCGGGCCGGGGGGCTCGGGACCCCGCCCCGCCTCACCCAGGTAGTCCGCGTAGGTGCCGTAGGCGAAGATGGTGAGGAGGCGGAACACGGGGGAGAACTCGCTGTCGGCCAGCTGCGGGGACACAGGGTCAGGCGGCGCCGCCGGGCCGCGGGCAGGGCCCGGCGGGGCCGCGGGGCCGGGCGGGTCTCACCTCGCGGACGGCGGGCATGTCCAGCAGCTCCCCGAACACGTAGATGCCCGGGGCCTCCAGCACCTGGTGGATCAGGCTGGCGAGCGCGGCGCCGCGGGCCGCCTTGGCCAGCAGCAGGAACTGCTCCTGGCTCTGCCCCGTCACCTTCCCCTCGGCCGCCATGGCGGGGCCCGGCCCGGCCCGGCCGCTTGCTCGCCGCCCGCAGCCCCGGCCCTGCCGCTCCCGGCCGGCCCCGCGCACCGCCCGACACCGCCGGCGCACAGCCGCCGCTTCCGCGTGTGACGCGCACCCGCCGCCCATTGGCCGAGACGGCGTCTCGTCCCGCCCCCGCCGCTTCCCCATTGGCCGGGCCGGGCGGCGCGCGGCGGCGCAGTCCCGCCGCCGGGGCGCCCCCCGCTGGCGGGGCTGAGCGCTGCGGGGCCGCGTCCGTGGCGGGGCCGTCCCCTGCACCCGCCGCATCCTCCGGCCGTCCCAGGCCATTCCCAGCCATCCCAGGCCACTCCCGGCCATTCCCGGCCATTCCCGGCCGCCCTTGTCACCCTGCCACGGCGGCGCTCATGTCCCCGGGACAGCCCAGGCTCCGGTCTGCCTGGGTCGCAGCCTCCGCCCAGGCAGACAGCGGCCACCGGCCGGTCACCGGCACCAGCCAGCTCTCAACTCCGTTCTGCACTTTTTTCTTGCCCTGCCCTGCTCACCAGCAGTCTGCTCACTGTTCTCTTATTTTTCATGACCCATCCTCTGTCAAAACTCCCCCAAGTTGCTCAGCCATTGTGAGATGTGTCCCAACGCGGCAATCGATGCCAGGTGAATATCCACGTATTTATGGGTCTTGCCAGTCTGGTGAATATCTACTCTTCATCCATACACCTGGAAATGTTCAAGGCTAGGATTGATGGAGCTCTGAGCAACATGGTCTAATAGCACATATCCCTGCCTCCAGCAGGGGTGTTGGAATAAGATGATTTTTAAGGTCCCTTCCAACCCAAACTGTTCTGTGATTCAATGATTAATGTTGAAATAACTGGTGAGAAAACAGATGCACTACTATATGGCGTGGTGTTTCTCACATCTCAATGATCTATTCTATAATCACCACACCAGAATTAAAAGAGGTGCATGGAATACCTTGTGTGTGCCCACACATCGCTCTGATTTTTGCTTTCACACCATTAAGATCTCACTATTTTGGGCAGTGTTTTGGGGATATGTAAATGTAAAAAATCTTATGTTGCAAAGCACCGTACTTATGTATTTAAGCTGTGCATTTCTTAAATCCCTGCATGCCTCTCCTCCTCTACTGCATTAATTTTTACAAAAAAATGACTTTACTATCTGCTGAATCATTAACCATCGCACTTGTCAAGAAATGCATCCCTGATGCAGGCAGGGTATGGCCATAAAAAGATAGTTTAAACGCTCCACAAGGATAGAAATGTTTATAGTGCACCTTAAGTATCTCTTCGTGGGTGTATGAGTTACAGCAATGCGGTCATTGCTGAGGGCACGGTTCCCTGTGCCAGGTGAGAGAGAATAAAAAGTGGGGGTCATTTGGGGGAAAAAAAAACCCCAAACCTTCAGAGCTCTTCTCATCTTGTATAAATCACCTGATAGGCAGAGGTGAGTTGTGAGGGGGACTGGGAGGAGAGCAGTCAGTGTGCATTTCAATAAGCAATATTAAGCTGTTTGGCCAAGAGCTTCCAATTTCCTTATGGCTGTCTCCTTCAGAAATCCACAATGATTTTCCATAGCAGAAAAGGAGGCAACAATTTGATGGGAGCCTGATACAGTCTATGCAGGTAGCATGGTTTTAGCATGTTAAAATCATAGAGCTATCAGAGCAAGTTTGCACATGATTGCTAGCAAGAAATTTGGTCTTCAGCTGGATGACTTTAGCACATATTAAAGGCAGCTGACTTGTGCTTTGCCAGTCTTCTGTAAGCATAACATCTTGAAATTAGTGTAACATCTTGAAATCTTCATCTGGGTAAAGTCTATGTTTGTTAAGGTTTTACTTGCCAGTATCAACAACTCTCTTTTCTTGCTTTGACTCTAGTTTTTGTCACACAGCTGCTGTGGCTGAGTCACGGAGAAGGCTCCTTTGGGGTACAGTTCTGCTCCAAACACAATTTCACAGCTAGAAAATACAACCTGTGGCTGCCTTGGGGAGTTGGATTGTTGTCTCCCAGGCTTATTTGTACAGCTGTATGGATTGTCACTACTCCTTCTCAGGGTCATCCTCTTCAGTCCCTGGGGCTCCTTCAGTGTTTGGTCTCCTCACTGAGGCTACTGACAGAAGGATGGAACCGTGTGGACAGTGATGGTCAGTGGGAAAAAATGAACTTCTAACGTTAATGATTGTGCCACAAAGATTAGGTGGACATCACTGAAAACTAGTTCCAAGCATAAGGAGCAAAACAGCTCTGAGTGCTGGGCCAGAGAAGCAAACGTGTGCCCTGAGAGGGGAAGGCACCCAAACCCTCAGTCCTACTCTTGTAGGGCACATTTTCATTTATGTGCTCTGATGCTTTGAGATGTCACAGTCTCCTTTACCTCAAAAATCTGAAACTGAGCAAAGGAACTTCTCTGACCATCTTCCATTGATAACTAGCATGGGCACAGTCAGTGAGCTCTCCTAGGAAAGTGCCTGACACCCAGTGGCTCAGGGCATTGTTGGAAGGCTACCCTGGGAGCATTTCCTATGTTCAAGTCAGGTAAAATGGGACCAAGACACATTTTACCCAACAGACATTTCTTCAAGAAGATCATGGTGACCCAGGGAAGCAGGAAAATCTGTCAGTCTGTATTCTCAGAGCCAGCAATATTTGGGTTTTTCTATACAGCAGGATGAAAGGAGAGGCAGGGCAGGTAAGGTTGGCTGAGAGCTGTGAGGGCAGGTTACAGGACAATACTGACAAGGGCAACATCTTCTCTCTGCTTTTCCCTCTCTGTTTCTGTATTTAGGCCTGATTCACCACAGCCTCACACCTGCTGTCTTCACTTACACCGGTACAGGGTGCATTCAAATCAGGTTCAGACGTAACCCTGCTGATTTGTAGTGTTTTATTACTCTCTTCCCCACCCCCTTGCCGGCTCCTTCCATCTCAGTTTTATCTCTCTATCGATCTGTTTCTCTCACACTCTATGACACGCTTGCTGCCTTTCATTATTAGTTAGATAAAGCCTGGCAGCCTGAGCATCCTAGCTACATGATGCTCTCTCTGTCTCCTTCTCCACTTCAGCCCCAGTTCCTATGTCCTGTGTCCCCATGTATTTGTCTGCTCCTTTTTTATCCTGCACCAAGGGCAAAGACCAGAAGGTCCTTTGAATGACTCAGTTCCTGTGCTCTCCAAATGAGAGGGTCATCGTCTTCATGAGTGCAAAAGTTATGGGTAACATCTCCACAACGTAACAAAACTTTGGCCTCATCCCTAGCTTGGAGTGCTGGGTGCTGAAATTAAATTCCAGCCTCCTGGAGTCAGTAACTTCCATGCTTTTGCTTTCCTCACAAAGCAAACACCTATCTTTATGGTCACAGGGAAACTGTGAAATGTGATTTTCATGTAACCAAAAGAGCCGAAAGTAGGAGGCGAAGAGTGCAGATGAAAGCAAGTCTGTACGACATTTCATAATTTTAAGATAAATCTTGTGACATGGAGACGTTCTGTGTTGTTATTTCTGAATGTTTGGGATTTCTGATCCTAGCTGTAACCACCCCCTAGCATCATCCCTCTCTTCTGATCTCGCTCTGATCTTTACAGAAAGAAACCTCCATTCTCTTTGTGCTATAGATCCACTTTCTTTCCTCTGTGCTCACTGTCCCACTTTAAAGCTGTAGAGCTGTACGGGCTCATTCTAGGTTGTTCCTTTCTTCACCACCACAGAATCCAAATAACTTGTCAAAACACTGAAGACATTTTTTTCACCAGTCCTTCTCCAAACATAGCCGAGTCACATCTCATGAGACGATTTTTCACAACTGTGTGTAACACGGACTCTGAGACAAAAACACTGTAAGGACAAAGGAGGCTGGTATGGCTCTCTCGGATACCAATATGATACAGAAGGCTTTTAACCCTTTAGTTTGTACTGGGCTAATGCACACAGGGGTTACACCTAAAGTCAGCCCAGTATCAGCGGCTCGAGGGTAACTGCATGATGATTCTTCCTCTGATCTGCTCTCAAAGCCCTCAGGATTTTGCAGACCAGGAACTGTCTTCCAGACAGGCCTCCAGTTGTGATTCAAAGACTCCAGAAGAGAGAGGATCTTGCACTTCACTAGGTAGTTTGTTTCTGTGATTAATCACTCTCCAGTGACTGGCTCTTGTTATTCTCTGCCAGAATATTTGGTAGACTTTTCTCCAGGAAAGAAGTGATACTGCAAGCAAGTCATGTCTCATTCTGCTTTTTGATATATTAAACAGGTTGACCTCTTTAAATTACTGAGATCTCCAGTCTTCAGATCACCTTTGATTCAAAGTTATTTTTAAAATATGGAGCATAAAGCACTGTGCAGTTTTCCAGCATGAGACTTACTCAGACACAGAGAGAGGTTTAATCGTCTCCTCACTTCCCATCCTTACTTCTGTCTTTACACAGACAGTGATCACTTCAGATTCATTGCTGCAGCCTGGACCACTGAGTCTGTGTTCAGTTTTCTGCCTGTTATAATCCCCACATCTTTTTCAGAGCACCTCTTTTCAGGACTGGAAGTTGTTTCCTGTAGACACAGGCATTTTTTTCCTTTTTGTAGCTGTACAATTTGCTCTCAACAGTCTTATAAGAAGTTTTATGAGAATGACCACCTTAATGAAAGGGGCAGGTCACTCTGTCCTGGTCCTATCCTCATTATTTTTAACACTCTAACAATATTTGTGCCCTCAGTAAACTGTGTCAGAATGAACTATATCTGCTCACCAAGCACTGAATAAAATGGTGAGTCATACCTGACCCGGGACTCATTCCTGGGCATCCATGTAAGAAACACTGCCACTCAATGGTGGGCTTCCAGGGGTGACCTCCTTTGTGTTTACAGGGCGTTAAATGGAGTTAACCAGCTCACTTAACCTCCTGCTCTGTTAATGTTGCATAACGCTTTTTTTTCTTATCAGCATGCTTTGGGAAATTAACACTTCCAGAAGCCTGGATAGATCTAAGCCATCACCTTTCCCAAACAAACCTGTAGTCACATCAAAGACTGACAAGAACAAAACAAGTTTATGCAGCAAGATCAGTTTCCCCCAAACCAGGCTGATTGGCATTAACTGGAAAATCTCATATCAGCTCTTTGTTGCTTTGCCTAGAATTTTTCAGGTCTTCTGTTTGCTCTTTACAAATATTCACAGGGCACAGTTCTCTTCCAGTCTTCTGGGATGTCTCTGATATTCCAAAGCTTATTAACCCCTTGTTTGGTGAGCAATAGGGCAGAGGAAACTGGTTTCCCTGTGGACTTTTTTCCTGTATGTTCTGTACTTTCCACTACCATACCTTCAGCCGGGGTCTCTTGATGGCACCCTTTCCAAGCTTGCCACATCTGTGAGGGGCAATTTCTTCGACGGTCTACATCACAGGGCTCCTCCACTCTCTAACATTACATAGCTCATAGCTTTTTGTTATGTTTCTAAAGTAACACAGCTTTCCCAATATTTTCTGCTCAATTCTTTTGGCCTGCTGGATGGACTGCTCTGACCTGTGGGGCTTTGCCCAGCAGCATGGCTACAGGCTCTGTTCCAGCACAGGCATCTCTTTCCTCTCTCAGGCTGCTGGTTTTCATACAATTTGTTGGAGCTTGTGTACCTTTTAGAATCTGGTCATTTTGTCAAATCCATGGCAACTAACAGACAGACAGACAGGATTCTGCAGGTAGCAAGGCAACAACATGGGTCTCTCTTCTCTTAGGAAACAACAGTAAAACCAGTAGCAGTGGCCTGCCTGGGCTCAGGGCTCATGGGTGTAAATGATCTGTACGTGATCACTGCCATACAGAAATAACAGCCAGTAACCCCTGATTCCATCTCTCCCCTCAAATTTCCATGTAGTTTTACATTAGCTTTCCTTAGAAAAGGAAACCAAACAAGCCACTCCATTTATATCACGTCAGAGCAAGGTACAAGTGACATCAGCCCTCGAGCTCCCTGTTCCCATCATCTTGACGGCTTTCCTGACTCCCCACACCACATCTTCCAAGGTTTCCTTGGTCCCTACAAAATCCTGCTCCTTGTCCTCTCTCATATTTCTGCTTCCTTTTGCTGCCTTCTGTAGTTTTACTCTTCAGGGGGATTTTCAGTGTTTGCGTCATTTGGATTTTCACCCTTTAGCTGACCTTTCCCTGGTTGAAATTTCTCCTCTGTTTTGTGCTTCCCAATTACACTAAACACATTCGTCAGGATTTGAAAAGGTCAGAGAGAGCCTGTGTGCCTGATGTAGCCCCTTCCAGAGCTTTCTACCCTCTGCTACTCTCAGGTGAGAAAGCAGGAAAAGAAGCACAGAGAGCAAGACAAGCTGAACGCTGACTTGTGCTGCTCCACCATGTCGGTACAGGGGGTTTCTTGGGATGAGAGTGTGAGGGATCACTGAGCAAGGTTTGCGCAGATGATTTGTACAAGTCCTGTGAGAGCTAAAGATGAAAAGGCTGGAGTGTGACAGGAGCCTGGATAATCTCTGACATAAAGCCCCATGTACATGAAAGGGACAAAAGCCGGGGGGGTTCGGCGTGTGCATGCCCCGTGACACGCAGTGGCGCAGCATCTCACACACACACCCCGGCCGTGACACCGCTGCCCGCAGTGCCCTCCTCCCACACCACGACCCCCTGGTGACAGTAAGCCTTAACACAACCCCATCCCCGTGCTGATCCTCCAAACACACACCGACATCACTGCCAAACATGTGAAAAACCTGTTGACTCTCCTAAAGATGCTCACAAATGTACACATGAGACTCAAATATCCTGGCATGGCAAAGCTCGGAGCAGCCTGGTTCTTTAGCACAGGAGCTCGCAGGAGCCCTGCTGAAGAACAGACTCAGACCCTTCAGATATTTGTCCAAAGTTGGCACGACCTGTTCTGGCCAGCCTGCCATGCTCAGGCTTGGTACTGTGTGTCCATTTGTCACCTGCGTCCATCCCTGATGCAGTGGCAGGTTGCCTTATGGCTCAGTGCTGTCTCTACTATTTCTTTCTGGTATTTTTTTTTTTTTCCCAGGGTCAGTCACAGTCTTTCCTCATCGCTTTATGATGAAAAGTTTGATTGTTTTTGAGGATCTGAGGAAATTACTTTCTTGCTTCCTCATATTTCAGGCCCTGGAGTGGAAACTGTCTCTCTGTCATTGACTTTCTTCTCTCGCCCGTTGGTTGTTCAGCTGCTCCCTTCTGATTTGGTCTGTGCTTTCTGTTTGGTTCTTGATGGTGGAGGGAGATGTTCCCTGTGAAACACTCGGCCCCTCAAAGGCACATCAGCTCCTTTCTTTAATTTTGCTGTCACATCCCTACCATTTCCAGACGCATCCCATCGATCCCTGGCAGAAACGCGCTTGGGGACACGCTCAAAAGACCTGGGTGATCCCTCAACGGGTAAAACACACCTCGGACGGATCCCCCTCCTCCCCCCACCCTCCCTTCCCCATCGCTCCTACCTCTCCCATGTGTCCCACGGGCTCTGCCCGTGGGGCTCGACCGAACCCCGCCGCCTGCCCCGCCGGGGCTGCGCCTCGCCGGGGCCGCCCGTCTGCAGCTCCCCCCCGCCCGGTACCGCGGCGGCCACGGGGTCCCGGGGGGCCGAAGCCCAGGGATGATGGATGCGGGAACGGGGGACGGGGAGCGGGACCGAGGGGTGGCATCTCCCCGAGGGCACTGCTGCGGGGCGGAAAGGCGAGGGTCGGCGGGGATGAGCCCCGGGGGGCGGCCCGGGGGAGGGGGATCCCGGGGGGCCTCCGCCCGCCCCCAAGGACGGACCGGTCCGGGGGTGGCATTCGCCGGAGCGAGCTGGAGCGACGGGTCCCTTGGAGACACCTCTCTCCATGGCAACCTAATCGCTTCCTGTGAAGATCCCGAAATAACCGACGAGACGGGGGAGCGGAGCCGAGCGGAGCGGAGCCGAGCGGAGCCGAGCCGTGCGGGCAGCGGCGGGGAGGCGGCGGGGGGCAGGTCCGGCGGGCGCGGGGCTGCGGGAGCGCGGCGCGGGCGGGCAGGGAGCGGGAGGAGCCTTCGCGCCCGGCCGCCGGGGCAGGGGGCTCCGGGCCGGGGGGACGCGCTGCCCCCGCCCGGCCGCTGCCCTCGCCCGGCCGCCCCGGCGCCCCCCGCGGGCTGCAGAAGGGGCCACGGTGCCGGGCGCGCCCGTGCCAGCAGCCATGGGGTTAACGGGAGGCAGCGAGCGAGAGAGACAGAGACAGAGAGAGAGAAAGAGGGGCTGGACCAGTCCTCGGCAGCTGTTTATTTCAAGGCATCTCTCGCTCCCTCTCCCTCAGCCAAGGCTCAGCCTCAGCAAACCTTCCTCCTCCTCTTCCTCCTCCTCCTCCTCCTCTCCTTCCTTCGTCCTGGCCATGAGAGGCACGGGCAGCAGCAGCTGTGCTCCCCCAGTCCTCTGCTCCGCCGCCCCGGCTGCGCCCCACTCGTCTCCCCGCAAGGTAAGTTCATCCTCTCGGCCCGGGCTTGGGGGACAGAGTGGGGACGGGGCTGCAGGGGCGGGGGGGAGGGGGGCTGCACGCCCGTCTCCAAGTCATCTCTCCCCGTCTCCTTCCCTGTGTCCTTTCTTCCCCCTTTTTCTTTTCCCTTTCCCGATCTAGTTGCTCTGTCTCCTTCTAGCCGGCTGTCTCCTTCCTCCCCCCTCCTTTTCCTCCTCTTTTCGTCAGGGGCAGGGGATGCCTGAGGGGCCGGGAGGGAGGGGGCACAGCCGAGGGATCGCTGCCTCTTACCCTCCAGCTCCGGGCTCCATCACAGACCTGTTGTGCTGGAGCGCTGGAGCCTGCGCTGAGGAAGGCGACTTCAGCCAAATTGGCGCAGCTGGAGAAAGGAAACAGAGGGGTCAGTCCCACCTCCTGCCTGGCCAAGGGTGCACCATGCAAGAGAGAGCGATTCAGATGTGGAGACTCAGCACTTGAAGCACTTGGATGCCCGGGAACAGTAGGAAACTGGGAGGCAGAAGATTGTCAGACTCATGACATGTATTGCAGGCAGGCACTAGATGGCAGGGGACCGGCATCCTAGAGTGCTGCTTGGAATGGGGCCACACTCACAGTTCCCAAATGCAGGGAGACTTAAGCTCAGAGGACCATTGATGGGCTTCACACGCCCATTCCCCTGCTATGAAAACGTTCAAATGCAGCATCACCCTTCCAAGCCCTGCATTCTGCCCCAGTCTAGGATTGCCATACCCAGCCCCTAAGTGCTCACCCTGGCAGCCTGGCACTGGAATTCCTATCGGCAAGTCACTGAACACTGCAGGACCTGCACTGACTCAGGGCGAGCAGTGTCAGCCCCTCTGGGATCCTGCTGGATCCTCCTGGGTGCTGCCACCAACCCTCTCAGCCTCAGACATCAGGTAGAGCAGCCTGACGTGAGCCACTGCATTCCAACTGCCAGCCCCCCAATCCAGCCAGCTTTGGGAGGTGCTGCCCCCAGCCCCAGGCTTAGCAGGAACTCTTTCCCTGGATAGGCTTGGCATCACCACCCCCGGGTACCAGCACTGGGATTCACAGTCCCAGCTGCCAAAACTCCTCCGAGTGCAGCAGAATTATCTCCCTGGGGCATCTGCTCTGGGATCCTTCCCTTTCCCTGTCCCCACCCAGCCGAATACAGCAGGGCATATACATAACCCCTTTTCACCAACACCCGGGGTTCGTGCTTCCTGCTGCCAAACCAGTAATGACTGCATCTCTGCCTCTTGGACCGTGAACCCTGGGGTGTTCATGGCCACTGAGAAAAATACAGGTGTGGTGTGCCCAGGGCATCACGCAGTGGGGAGGCGGGGGGGAAAGGGAGTCTCGCTTCCAGTGCCTGAACTCGCTCTGCTCAGTGCTTGGAGATAGCTGCTAGCTAGTTCCGTGGTCCCAGATCACAGTCTCGTATCAGTAGCTGTCACCACAGCCCTTAGTGCTGGCTGGGAGATTAAAAAATGACAGCAAACCTAGCATTCCTTCTCTGCAAGGAGGGCTGGGTCCTCCTCGGGTTTGTTTTGATTTTTTCATCACTATTTCGAGTGGAATCGTTGCAGTGGGGGAGCTGGGCGAAGCAAGGATTTGCATGAAGCTCTCGGTGCTGCGGGGTTGCTAATGGTGAGCGTTATTTCAGCCAGCAGTAAGTTTCATAATCTTGGCCCAGCTCTTGTGAATGTTCCATTTTTCAGGGTCATGAGCCTCTTTACCCTTCTTCCATCCCTTCCCCCTCTCCCCAAACTGGTTGGCAATTTCATTGTTCCAGTGGAATATATCCGTCATGTGAGGTCATCGCTGCATAAGGAGAGGTGATTGATTGCTTAGGTCACTGGGGCCTGTCCCATGCTGGGCTTTGAATGCTGGTTTGGAGACCTTGAACCGGACTGTGTGCTCAAAGGCGAGGCGATGTGGGGTGCAGAGGGGCACGGTGATGCATTCCCGGCAGCTTGAGTCGCCGAGCAAACAGACTGCTGCATTCTGAACTAGCTGGAGCGCTCTGAGAGCAGACAGCTTCATTCCTAGAGGCACAGTATCACAGCAGTCAAGCTCTAGATGTTACAAAAATACAGATAGATCATCATCTGCCAGCTGAGCCAGACAGAATCGGGTGCAACTCTTTTCCCATCCCCGAATGGAAGGAGCCTCTACCCGCTCCTCGCTAACACGGCTTGTGTGCGCTTGGCTTCATCCAACTGCTCTCCAGTCAGAGCTGATCTCGGCTAGGCATTGAGAAAGCTGTGAGATTCTCAGATTTTAAGGCCAGAGGGACCATTTTGATCATCGAGACTGACCTACAGCGGAGCACAGGCCAGAGAATTTCACCAATTTAATTTCCTGTGCCAAGCCCATAACTTCTGATTGAACTGTAGCATCTCTTTTAGGAATACAGCCAGGCAAAGGCTGCAGGCAGTAGGGAACACACCACCTGCCTAGGTGAATTGTGCTGGTGTGTGACCCTCTTTATTAATAGTATTGTTCCTCATTTGAATTTGTCAAACTTCAGCATTTTGTAACAGAAGGTTACAGATTGCACTTGATGCGAGGCAGCTACGGCACACGGCTTGCACCTTGATTCTTTTATTCCTGTGATGCCTGTTTTATTTGGATAGGATTTATCTATGGCATTAAGGTATACAAGAATCCTGAACACGGAGAAGGAGTTATCGTAAGCGAATCCTAGGGCTTTCCTGGGGCACAGTAGTATCTGAACTCCAGAGCTCAGGGTGTCACATTCAGGGTTTAGTCAGAGCTCCCTGCTCTGAGCAGGAGTGCAGCAGACTCTGCTCCTTAGCCATTAGGTAGGATGTCAATTCCCAGCTGCCCTTGGTGAAACACTACATATGCTTTGGGGCATGGCTACTGAGATCTGCTCTCTCATGTCCCAGCAGCGGCGGGTCCGTGCTGCAGGAGACTTACAAAGAGGGAAGAAGCACAGATGGGTGTGGGGAACAGCAGCAGGATTCCTGCTTCCAGTCTGCAAATGCATGAGAGCAGCTCCTAACAGATTAGCCCCAGTCTGGAGTGATGGTGGGGTCCATATGCAGTAGCAAAGAACAGTGTAATTCTTACTCGCTGCTTTCGAGCACCAAGATTCACAAACTGAGCTCAATGAAGCGCCCCAGGGAAATAGCTTTGTCATTCACACTCTGTCATCTGTGCATCACAGGACTGGAACGCTGAGATGAAGGCTCTGTACCTAGAGTGAAAGTATACGGGTTTCTTGATCAGACTCTGGGAGCAGCCCTGTCCAGTTTTATTGCCATTAGACCTGGGAAACATGTATGAAAGCAAGAGCCTTGCCATGAGGTACTGGTACAGAAATCCAGTCTCTCTGCTCTGGCACACAAAGGGCTTCTTGAATGGTGTAAGGTGGGATTTATACTCCCAGGTAGTAAGAGCATTGGCATCCCCTCCTCTGCTCTGAAGGTCTACCAGTTTATTCAGGATCCACACTGGGACCTGCATCCAGAGCTGAACGAAGGGCATGTGTTACTCCTGCCCTCCAACACAGCAGGGTCGGTGCCCAGGACACAATCCCGCTGCTGGTGGCTGACCACAGAGTGCCCCAGACATGCTCTGTCTGCTGTTTAGTCAATAATCCACAGGGACATCTATGCTCCATTTCAAACATAAATGCTCCAAGCACAGTGGAATCCAGCCTGCACTGCCTGGTATTTTCACTGGAGACCATCCTTTGGTCTCACACCTTCCATGCCATGGGAGATACCTCTGTCCTGCTCCCAGCTGTTCCACAATCAGTCCTGGGTGTGCCAGTGCAGGACACATTCTCAGTCTTTGGCCACGATCTCATTAACAAACCAGTATCTGTTTATGGAGACCAACCGACTGCATTGTTCCTGCACTCATCTGGAGCCACCTTTGGAGTGGGAGCATCCGGAATCACCAGCTCTTCACTCTAGGCAGCAGAACCCATGCACAACAGTGTCCCCAGTCCAAAGCTTGCACCCTCATGTATGGGCTGTCCTCTCCTCAGCACCATGTGCACGTGAGGTGGTTGGTGCTGCAGCTCACCCCTCCTCAGCTCATTCCATACGTTATCTGCTCCATAGGGCTGAAATTTAGACTACCATGTGTGAAAGCCATCCAGGATTTGGCTCTGTAGGGTTTCTTATTCCCAGGTTTTCAACCCTGGATGTCCATAGACCGGAGTGTCATTACCAAAGCTCACAATCTCAGCTTGGAAGAACAGTGATGTCTCCATTATGAGACCTCCCAACAAGCGAGGAGAGCACAGCAACCCCACATTCCCCAGGCACACTTCTGAGGGTAGAGCCATCGCTGTTAGGAGTGCTAGAGGTTATACATGCATCATTGCTGTACCACACTTCCTTGTGGGACTGGCACTGAGGTCTACCTGCACCTGGAGAAGGCTGCCCCTGCTGGCATGACACAGTCCAGCCCCACATCTCTCCTGCTTCCCAATGCAAAACAGCCCCCAGCCCCTGAAGACTTGAGCTGACTGAGAGTGCCGTGCCACAAGCAGGCTCTTCATCCCAGGGAACTGCTGTCCCTGTGGTGAGTCCTAGGCATGGTCCCAGGCACTCCAAGCCACCTTGAAACCTCTCCTGCAACTTGTGTGTGCTCTAGCCTGGGGATTCACACGAGGAGGTCCTCCATGCTTGGAATTCTCTCCCTTTCAAAGTCCAGAATAAATTCTGTCATGGATTTGTGTTGCCAGACATGATCTTCCACGGCATCGTGATCATAATCCAGATGGCCAAGATCTCGCCAATATCTGGCTTCAGAAGAAACTTGCTCCATTCTGCTGCCTCTCTGCAGAGCTGCATTTTAATACCGAGTCCCCTCCAAGGCTTAGAGGTTCAGGAGCAAAGAACAAAGAAATGCTGAGAATAGCTGCTCTTTTCTCCTCATCTTCGTCTCTGGATCCCTCCAGAGACTGATCTTGCCCCGGAGGGAGGGGCAGGGCACATTAGCCAACAATTCTTTTTTTTCCTGTGAACTTTGTTTAAATATTTAACAGAAGGAAACTAAAAATATCCCCAGTTAATGCAGCAGGAGCTAGATAGCTACTTAGTCTTGGGTGCCCTTCCTCCTGGCCCCTCTTCTCAGGTGAACATCACAGCAAGCCCTGGGCTCTTCCCTCAAGAAGAGGAAGCCTCCCACCCAGGAGGGGCTGCGGTTTTTGTTCGGGGCATGGGGTGCGCAGGGTCAGATGGTGGAAGCCGGGAGGTGCAGCACAGCTGGCTCAGGGCTGGAGGGGCAGGGTTGGCCTCTGCATTGACTCTCTCAGCCAAGCATCCCTGTTTCTCCATCCCGGCAGCCACGGGAGGGCATAATTGTGGGTTGTTGGCATTCACGCTTTCCCCTTCACGATGAAGGAGCAGGCTGAAAATCTCGCATGATTTTTTTTTTGTCCTGTGTGTGCGTGCGATTGCAGAGAGGATCTGGGGTCAGGCACATAAGAGCTCACCGGGGAAGAGCAGGCACGGTGCCGTGCCCAGCCAAGGGAAGGGGTGTGCAGCGTGAAGGGCAGCTGTGCCGCCACCGGGCTGGTGCTGGAGGGTGCTGAGCGTCCAGGGCAGAAATCCGGCTGAGACGACCTGACCTCACTCCGTGCTTTTGCTGCTCAGCCGTGGGAGGTGGGAGAGAAAAAGGAGGAATAGGGGAGAAAGGGAAGTATGGGACAGTGCAGGGGACATTAAGACAAGGAGTGTGGGAAGGTAATTTTGTGTTAGCTAAGAGAAAAGTAAATACTAAATATTTGATAGGCATATTTTTTCTCTTAAATTCTTAGTGAGGCTGGACTTTTTCTCGCTGATTCACTCCTTCTCAGTCGTCTTGGTTTACCATTCCCGTGCTTCCCCTCTCGCTCCCTCGCTCTGGCACACAATGAAGAGGCTCTTTTTTAATAAATGGATTACACACTCCACACTATAAATAAACACAGGAATTAAGACTCCAACTTGTTCCAGTGATAAGCAAACAAAGATGCTGAATTCCACTCTCGGCCCTCAGACAGGAGAGTCCCTGGGGAAGCTGCGCATGTGCCCGGGCATGTGTGCTCCAGAGATCACTCCTTGCTTTTGTGAGCATATGCTAACGCATGTGTTTCGGGGTGGACTTGGCATCGGGGTGGGGGATGACGATGCACCTCCATGCATGGAGGGCAAGGGAGCAGGAGAGGGGGCACATGTGTGTGCATGGACTCCCCTTATCCTTCCTGCCGGGGCTGGGAGCTCACCTGGGGTGGCAAACGCCGCCCGCAAGGAGAGAGCCGTCACCGCTGTGTGAGGGGACACTGACACCCCTCCCTTTTGCTTGCCAGTGAAGAAGATGAGACAAGATCCTGACTGAGCAAAGACACTGTTGCATCTGAGATGGAGCCCAGTGCCTGGTAGGTTCACAGCTTCCCACACTGGCAGGTGAGGCGGGAAGAAAACAGGAGTGTGGGTGGTGGCTGCTCCCGGCAGCTTGGCCTTTCAACAGGAGAAATGTTTAGATCAGGCTCTCTTCTTCTTCCCCCCCCACCCCACAGCAGGATGCCTCCACTCCTCTCCCGCATCCACTCCCTGCAGCTGTGGCATCTCCTCCTCGTCGTCCTGGCCGTCCCTCCTCCTGCCACATGGTCTCTTCGCTCTCGGGGCCCAGCAGCTCCTCGGCCTCTTTGCACCCGCCGGAACCCCTCGGCCCCACGCTCCATTTGCATCTGGGAAAGGACCTCGCAGCCGGAGCGGGATTCCCGCTCGGATTCCCGCTCGGATTCCCGCTCGGGCCTGCCGCGCCAGCGTGGCCTGCCCGCGCGAGGAGCAGAGCTGCGGCACGTGGTGCGGCTGAGGCGCCAGGCCGCGGGGGCCCGGCCCGCCACCCCCTCCGGATTCGAGGATGGCATGCCCTCCTCCCAGTACCCCTGGGCCATCGTGTGGGGTCCCACGGTGTCGGATGAGGATGGAGGGGACACAAACTCGGCCAACCCAGGCTTCCCACCACTGGGATACACCTTTGTCTCGCCGCACGGGATGGCGACGGCACAGCCCAACTCCCACTCGCTCCTGCACAACGCGGGGCTCAACCTGCGCGAGACCCCAGCCACCCTCCGGCCCTTCTTGTTCGGGCCCCGGGGAGAAGGTAAATCTGCCCTCTGCTTCTTTCAGCCCCGGTCCCCTGCAGGAGCAGCTGCTTCTGTGAAACTCGTCAGGAACCTCCCCTTTCCCTGCTGCTCTCTGGGGACGGGAGGGAGTGACCATCACAACCCCCACTCCTTTGTCTCGCAGGTGTGGATCCCCAGCTGTACGTCACCATCACCATTTCCATAATCATTGTCCTGGTTGCCACTGGAATCATATTCAAGTTCTGGTGAGTGGGGTTTGGCCCAATGGAGGCTCTCACTGGGCTGGTGTCTACAGGAGGACTGTGGGCTTGGGATCCATTTGTCCCAGGGGTGCAGATCTGGTGCTGCAATCCCTTGCAAGGTTTGGCACTCGGCCACGCTGGGCTCTCATGCTGAGCGTAGCAGGGTCCATCCCACAAACCTCTTTGTCATCAAGGGCTGGGGCTTGTCTCTTTCCTCACACCTTGTTCTCTCCACAGCTGGGACCGAAATCAGAAACGCCGGCGTCACTCGGGGCAGCAGAGCAGTGGGAGGCAGCAAGAGAGCCAGCAGCCCCTCACAGACCTCTCCCCCACCACTGTCAGCATCCTGGGGCCCTATGGAGACCCCCTGACCCCCACACCTGAGGCAGAGGAGTCCAGGCAGGGCCAGGAGGGTGCAGAGAAGCTGGGTGGCCATGGGAAGAATGCAGCCTTCCAGCTCAACCGGTGAGTGGCCAGTGAGCTGGGGCAGGAAGGGCTGGCAGGGGACACAGGGACAGGCACAGTGAGGCAGGGTAAAGGTGACATTGGCTAGCGAGAGTCAGGGGTTGGGGCAGCGTAAGCGCTAATTAGTTTCCAATTCCCTCTTTCCCCCAGAATCCCACTGGTGAACCTGTGAAGCTCCCAGGAGAGGCTGAGCTGGCTCCCCCACCCTCCTGTCACAGCTGGCGAGTGCGGACTCTCGCCACCTCTGCTACCCCAGGAAAAAACAACCTCCTTGTGCCACGGCCCACCACCACCACCATTATTAACTAACCGCACCGGGATGTGCCTGGGCAAATGGACGAGCTGGGCCTCCTCAGCCTCCTGCTGGGGGAAGGTTGGGGACCCACCCTGCCCACGCAGGACAGGGTGACCAGAGAGCAGAATGGTGGGAGGGAACCACAGCTGGTGGTGGTGTGACATCTTGACCCCCCCAGCCCCTCTTCTAGCATATGTGCACAGACACACTTGGATCTCCATGACTCTCTCACCAGTGCATGCCTGACATTGGGGGTAGGCAAGGTGGAAAGGCGTACCCCTGTCCCCGTGGGCCCTCACCCTCCGTGTGTCCCTTCCCATGTCGTGTGCTTTGCAGTGAACGTCTGGAGTTCAGTGGCTGCAGGATTGCCCGCCAGGTGACTCGGATGGTGGCAACTTTGTCTGTTCCTGAGACCTTGTCCCTCCTGAGAGTCCCAAGGGTGGGTGAAGCTTGGGCAGAAGAGGCTCACTGAGCACCTGGGCCCTCTCAACAACCCATTTCCTTGAAGGGAACATTATCTTCCCCCTAGACAGAAGATATTCACATCTTTCCAGTTTCTTTCTGCCTAACACTCCTTTGGGTTTTTTTCTCTTCAGCTTATATCTTTCTTCCTCTCTCCGTCCACAGTTTTTTCCCCTCAGTTCCCACCCCCATGCCACTTCTCCTGCCAGTTAAAGTTGGAAAAGATTCCTCTAGCTTTCCAAATGTTTTGATATGTCGAAAGCCTCCTTGCTGTCCCTCTCCACCCTTCAGCCTCCTTCAGCAAGGTTTTTCTGAATAACACCAGTGTATGAATAATATGAGTAACACCTTTCCAGAGGTGAAGCCCTCTGCTCACCGTGTTATTTAGCAAGTGTCCTGTACACAGTTAAAGCGTGGAATGCAGACATTGCTGGGCATGAGGAACTTGAATTTTTCTGAGCTCAGGAAGAGATTTGCTTTCTGGCAAATACTCCTGGCACAGGCAATGAGGCAGCAGACAGGACACTGCGCTTGGGATGGCCAGGAGCAATTTAGAGTTGATCTTGGCAACATTGGAAGGGTTGCCACGTCCTGCTGGTAGGTCTCTCCTGGATTGCAAGGTGACTGGAAGCCCACAAGGCAGTGCTCACCAAGGGCATGAGAGAGAGGTGTCTGGGCTCCCAGGTGAAGCTTCATTCAGTTCCCCAGCTGGTCAGAAACTGAAAGCAGTGGCACAGGTATCTGTCCAGATTGGTTGCCTGCGCATGTCCTTCAGAGCTGTGGTGGTCTATGGGGCTGGCAGCCACACTGTCACTTCCCTGTGTGAGCAAGATCTGTGCATCTCCACTTCTTCAGAGACATGGACCCATGGGTGTCACTTTGAGGACGTGTGAGATGGCAAATTTCAGCTTAATGACAGTAGTTCCTCTTAGCTTTTATGGACACCTTCAAATTAATTAAAACCCCACACTGACAACCGCTGAGGTGAAAAGATGCACATTTAGATTAGGTTACCCCTACAGTGTACAAACACCTTCAGCTGCTGGGCTGATGTGGCCAGAGGCAGGAAAATCACCCACAATTTGAAGGCCCTAATTCACCATACAAGGTCTCTGACAAAAGTCATCTTGGAGAGAGGGAAGTGGCCTTTCATCTTTTATCTCTGCATTAAAAGCCTGTTCTTTATAGGACAAAGCACAGGGAATTTCATAAGAGGCCTGGTTCTGCCTGTTTACCCAGCTGAACCATTAGGTGTTCTCGGGTCCCTTCTGACTCACTGTGAAGGGCATTTAAATGAGAGTGTAAATTACAATAAGCTTCCCAAAAACAGTAGAGATTTGGAGAAAATGACAGGTCAAATAAAATTACTGGCTTATTAAAAGCACAGAGTGGCTGAAAGATGTAGGTGGAAAAGGACTCTGGAGATCTCTAGTCTAAGCACAGGTTGAGTCTGTGCTTACAGCAGGGGATATTAGTGCTTTACCGTAGATCGATCTGTTTCTGAGTCTGTTCCTATTTAGGATCCATGCAAGGCTTTGGTGGACATTTAAGCTGCAGATGGACAGGGAAGGACCAGGTGGCAGTTCCTGCTTGCTGCCCCATTCATTGCTGCCCCTGTTCCCCCTCTCCCTGGCACCTCCCTGCTGGGGAAGGACATCTGCAGGAGGCTGCACTGATGATTGCTGGCAATTTACAATACCTTGAACTGGCTGAAGTAATCTTCCAGACCAGATTAATTAGATTGTTCTTTGATCAACAGCATTTGTTGAAACAAGGCCAGAGTTTAGACTCTTCCACTTCAAGGGCTGTCCTTGGACTTTCCACATGCTGCATGGAGAGAAGGTTTGTAAGAAAGTGGCAGGGGTCCACAGGGAGCATAGTGAAAACATTTTCCAGCACTTGATATGGGGAAGCCCTGTGCTCTCCTGGGAAGACTTTTGTAAATTCGGCAAACAAAACAGATTTTGGTTTAGGGTTTTTTCCTCCCCCTTTTACATGTCTCTGGTTTTAGTAAAAGTACCTCTGGGGAGTGAAACCTTTCATGGATACTGTGGAAAGGGGAAAGCTGGTGAAACAGTGTAGAAAAAACTTACAACAACAGAGGCTTGGGTATAATGAATATCTTTTCTAAGAACAATTTTCCTAGCCAAATACATTTTTATGATAGTCATTCAATCTCTCACACAAAACAGGTTAGATACAGGGAAACAACTTCATTGTCCTGCCCAAACATTCATTGCTGTGCTTTGTCCCTGGAACAAAACACTCAGAACACATGTGGACACACAAGCTTCTTCCAGTCAATAAATAAATCTCACTGGATCTGTTTTCTCCATGACTGGAGCCTTATAAACCATCTTCCCCTACACAGACTGGAGTCAGAGCATGCCTGAGGTCTCTACCCTGGCCCAGGGTAATATTTTGTAGGACGTGCACTTGGATGGGTTGACAGCACTGAGTACCAAGACGGGGCAGAGGACAGCACCTTCTTAGTCACAGCCCATCAGGTTTCCCTGTCTTCTAGGTGAATGGAGGTGAAAGATTTTTTCTTCTTTCCATTAGAAATGGAAAGGCTTTTTCTTTCCATGAGAGAGAAGAGTGTGCAGGGAAACCAACTGGAAGTGTTCATAATCTTGGGTTAATTCTCCCCAACATTTCTATGCTATTTAAAGGGACCATCCAGGTGGGCTGAGTGAGATGAAGTAACTGTGTCTCTGCTGAGCTCCTGGAGAGCCCTGGCTTTTTGAACACAAGGGTGGTCTCTCTGTGAGCACAGTGGAAGGGAGGGAAGTTCCTGCTTTGAAGTAGGAACTGGAGTCTCCTTCTCTTTACCCAAGAGAGTGGTATGACCACAAGGTTAAATCCTGCTTGGGCTTTGCCATCTGGTTGGTTGCAACTGGTAGGCAGCGAGCAGACTTCTGGTGTGTGCTTCCACACCTCTCCTCCAGTCCAGTTTCCTGGGACTCACATCCAGCATCCCAAAATTCAGAGAGGGCTATCTACCTCTTCCTCAACGGCACCCAAGTGCCCTTGCAAATCTGGTCCCTTCATTTCTCACTCCAGTTCCCAGTGAAGAAAAATATTCGGAAAGGAGTGGTTTGTTCATTCCCTGCAAGTTCTCAAACAGGACCACCTTGAGACTGTTCTGAATTAAACTGTGGTTTTGTTTTTTCACTCTGACAAACCACATCTGTGGCACAGCCTTAGAGCTGAGACCTGCAGCACAAAAATCATGAGTCAAACTCCAGCTCCCCAGCTGCATCCCTGCTAACGTCCCACTGTAGTCCTGGCCCTACCCTGGCAGGACCATAGAGAGAGGCCCCTTCCTTCACCAACTGCTGGCTCTCTACTCCTCTTTTCCTGTTGTTTTCCCTCTCCCACTGTTTTCCCTCTTCCCACTCTTGTCCTGTACCATGGTCTCCCTCCTGGTTCTCTCTCCCCTCCTACTGTTTCGCTCTCCCTACTCCTCTCTTGCTCTCCCTCTGCCACTCGGTCTCGTTCTGCAGCGGCTTCCATCCTCCCCTCCAGCCTCCCTCCTGCTCCTCTGCTCAGTCTCGCTCTTCCCCCTCCCCTGCCCTTGTGCGCTGTGATATATATTTTTGTAGGATTTCTCTTCTCCTTGTGGTGAAATATTCAAATCTTGTGGGATGTTAGTTTCAACATTTTTAAATAAAACTTTGCAAAATATTGAAAGCAGACCTCTTGCTTCTGTGGAAGGTGTCACACTGGAAAAGTCAGGGTGGGATGAGAGGGACTGCACCCTGGGCAGACCCCTTCGGGATGAAGGCTCAGACTGTTGGCATCCCACATTCTCTTTTTGGGAGTAGAGGGGGCAGTTTGTCCCTATGTCCATCTTACCTTGGTCTCTGCGGACCAAAGGGGCCCTTTGACCACCCTCACGCATTTCCATGGGAGGTGGTGCCTGGTGGAGGAGAAGCCCTTCTTCATCCACTTCCCCAGCCAAAGCTGCTGTCCTGCCTCTGGAGCTGCTGCCTGCCAGGCACGCTCCGGGGCTGCCTGTCACGCTGGGGGCCAGCCTGTCCTGGAGAGGTGACAGGAGCCGAGGGAAAGGGAGGGACATGGAGCGCTGCAGGCGCAGAAGCCTCCCTCACTTTGTTCCCCGCGGCTGCCTCCGCAATTTCTATTTACAGCCCTGCTGCCTCCCCTCCTGGCCACAGTGCTGCTGCTGTTGCTGGTTTCCAGGGCTGCTCTGTAATTAAGCATCCTTGTCTCCTGCAACTCCTCCACTTCACAAGCCCGGCGGCAATCGGGGCTGGGGGCGCACCAGGCTTGATGGCCACTCCAAAGGGCTGCTCCCTGGCAATGGTCGGAAGACTGCTGGGGATGGGGATGATTCCCAGCCCCTACTCCCTCCGCCCTGAATCCTTTGGGCATTGGAGTTGTCCCTGATCCTCTGCTTTGTTGGAGGAAGGAGCAGGCTTTGCAGACCAGACCTGACCTCAGACTCTGGGGTTTTTGCCCATGGGAAGGACCCTTCCTGCTGCAGGGCCAGGCCCCTCCACATGGCACCCTGTGCCCTGGACAGGATCTCTTTGGGCTGAGGTGCCTTGGGCAGGATTGCTGTGGGTTGGTGGTGGCCCCAGGCCCATCATAGAGCAGACACACTCCTGTGGTTGCTGTCCCGGGGTACAGACACACAAAAGGCTGAACAGCACCTCTTCCGCTCCTGTGCTGAGTGTGGGAGGGCAGAGACTTTCAGCCCTGTTGCTTTAGGTGGAAGATCCTCTCCAATCAACAGCTTTGGGGCTGGGCAAGCCAGAGAGACTTGACAGAGGTGGCAATAGGTTCTCATTGTGCTGAAATTACACTCATGTACTCATTGGTGCGGTGAGATGTTTTGCACAAACCTCATCTGCTTCCAGCCAGAGTTTCAACCCTTCCTGCTGACTTCTCTCTGTCATCAGATGCTTTTCCTCTGGTGCCCTCTCTGCACAGGCTGGGGCTGCAGACACTCAGCCAAACATACCCTTTTTCACCAGGACTCACTCACTCTGACTCACAGGAGAAGCTCCACAAGCTACCCCTCATTCTTGTGGCTTCCTATAACACTGACTCCCTGGTCTAGTTCCCTCCCCTCTCATCACCACTCTCCACTACATCACTTTTACCCCCCTGTCCATGTTGACTTCACACCCTTCCAGTCTGGTCCTAGCCCTGTCTCCTTTTCCAGCATCTCCATTCCTTTCCAGTTTACAGCCTTGCCTCCTTCCCTAGCATCTCCCCCACATCCGGTTCTCCAGCAGGGAGCTAGTACAGGGAGTTGCATTCTGAACGAGGACAGCAGAGATGGGAGGAATGAATGTAATCATTTAAATAAAAGAAGAATATACAAAACCTGTACAGTGACTTCAAGACACATAAAAATCACCCTAATGAGTGGTCAAAAAACAAGCATGAGGTGTTGCTGACCTCTGTGATTACCTGGGAAAGAAAGTAGCTCAGAAAAACATTTTGAAAACATCTCCAAAATCTGGGATTCCCTCAAACTGAATGCCTTCTATAACCTGCTATAAATTATCCCATTACAGGAAAAAAATCAGGCAACCATCAGCTGGAAGAGTCTGTATTGCAGGCATGTGGCAGCAACCAACAACGCTTGCTTACCTCCCCTGCTCAGGGACCTTTTCCAGAGCTGGAAGTTAGGACTTCATGTGCTCTGGCTCTGCCCTCCTCCCCAGGCCTGTGCTGCTGGATATCATTCCTTTGTGCTCCTTTGCAGCGCACCTTGCGAGAGAGCCATTCCGACACTGTGGGCACGAGGGGAGTGGTGGGAAAGCACCTGTGGAGCTGTGGGCATCCCTGTGCTCCTCAAGGAGGGTGTGGAGTGGGCATGGCAGCATGGAAAAGCTGTGCTAACTCAAATGTGAGCCTTTGTGCAGGGGGACTCGACAGCTTCAATCACAGGTAGCTCTGCACTCTACTAAAGGGACCTGGCTCTGTGGATGGCCATTTAATTAGGAGAAATGCACAACTTGAAACTGCCATAAAGAGTCGCCCTGAAACAAGCAACCTCTCATTTCAGCATCATGTAAAAGAGTTGAGTAGTTCCCTTGGTTCATTCCTGCTTTGATCCTTAGAGGCAGAATTGAATCTTTATTGAGGGCTGCTGTGTCTCCGAGTGCACATTGCACTCAGTGAATAATAGGCCATTCAGTGACGCATTCCACATTGATCCAAAGCCCAGCTTTCTCTGGGAGTGACCAGAATACAAGCAAAACCATCTTCAGCCTCAGATCAATCCTCACAAGGGATATGGCAGGGAAGCAAATGCCAGTCTCTGCTCCAGGGCCCTGTCCTGCCTCTCTGTGGCTCCTAGTTAGCGCTCCAGTGGCAGGAGAGCAGACGCTCTAGGGCAGCCAGTCTCGTTTGAAGCTCAGACTTTGTCGACAGCTGGACATACCACAAGGGTTGAACAAGCAAGCAAACAAACAAGCCTGGGGTGACTTGTTTTCTATCAGAGGAACATGGTGTGGTGCCTACAGCATGCACTGGTCAAATCTGAGTTACAGCCTGGCCTGGCTAGGGAGCCAGTTGGTTTCCTTGTTAGTTTGCCTATGAAAGGATGCACCAGAATCACAGGCATCATGACTCTCTCAGGTGCTCTCTAAGCCTTGGTAAAGTGACACCGACTGCAGAAGCTTTCTGAGCTCTTCTCAAACCAAAGGGCAGTCAGTGGTGGGTGTCTCTGCTGTGCCAGGGGAGACAATCCAGCCAGGTTAAGACACAGTTTTGCCTGAATGAGTTCATTCACCAAAACATGAATGAAGTGGTTAAATACACCTACAGTGGAGGTTTGTGCCCATCTTATTATGTTGATTCAGACACATTTGGCAATACCAGGATGAGTTATCTAAGCCTGAAGTGGTTTCTCTCCCATGCTTTTTCTGCTTTGCCAATTCTTTTCTTATGTGACACATTACACAAATCACAAACATCACACAAATGAGATCTGATGCTCTGTGTACCCTGCGTTGGCTGGATACACAGCAGGAACCCTAAGAGGTTTCCTTATAATGAGATTTCTCCTATGCCAAGCATCAGGGCCTCCATGACAAAACTGAAGACAAAAAATATTGTCCTGGATAAATGTGGGTTTCTTGTATCTACTCACACTGGCCAGCTTACATGTAGCTCCGTATGCAGTGCAGTAATTCTCAGCACAGGATATGGGGAAAGGACAAATTGTCCCCTTGTACCTGCAAGTTAGAGGAGGGCTGGGACAAAAGAATAACACTGCCTCTTCCAGGGTTTTGGTGACAGTTCTTTGTTGATACCCAGGCAGTCCTGCAGAGAGAAACAAGTTGCCTAACTAAAATATACAGAGCTGAGGCTGTCAAGCAAAGGCCTAAAGAGAGGTATGAGGGAGCAGGAATATGAAGGTGGACAGGAAAAGGCAGGGTGAGGAGAGAGTGGGCAGAACCAGAAATTGTGGTTGGGATTAAATGATGGGGCTGGAAGGAGAAGTAGGATGAAAGGCAGGGATCAGAATAGAAATTTAGAGCTAGGGGGCATTAAAAGCATTGGGTAAATGAAGACAAGGTGGGTGAAGCAGGGCTCTGGGAGCTCACTGGGACCAGGATTATGTCAGAAGTGAAGCCCCAGTTTAGCCTGAGCACTTACTCAGTTCTCCTGATCCTTCCAGCTGTTTCAGGAGCAGCAGTTGAATCCTCCCCTGCCTGCCTGCCTCCTGGGGAGGGGAGGAAAGGGAAAGCACATGCTCATGGGTCATCCATCAGAGCTCAGTCTCATTGCTGCAGTGCTGACCCAACCCATGTGTGAGAGCTGCAGGACTGTCAAAAAATGTAGGTCAGGGGCTGAAAGTCCCTTTTGCAGGTTTAAAGGTCTCAGCCCTCTGATGTTTGCTCCAAAGGATGATACATTCCCACTTAAGGGACGTTGTTCCCTTTTCTTCCTTCCTTATCTATGTTAGTTGTCCAGCCATCATTTTCCAGGAGCTGAGAAGTGTCCACTTCATGTGACCTACAGAGGTACGAAAAACTGAGCCACAGGGATTGTGCTCTGAACACGCACAGCACTGAGACCACCAAAAATGAGGCTGTCAGAGTCTGTTCTTGTGCTCCCAGAGCCAGTCTTTTGGCCTCTAGCCTTTACCACTAAAGGGCAAGGACAGAACCACCTGGAACAAGTACTGGAGCAGTGCCTGGTGAGGGAAGAGTCCCTCAGACCTGGGAATGTATGCACTGGAAAGCCCAGAAAGAATGATGCATGAGGAAAGTGCTTAGCAAAGTTGAAGCCAAGGATGCAAATGTGAAGGAAGGAGTGAGTAGAGGTATGAAACAGCGAGCACCATCCTCTGCACCAGAAGGGCCTGCTGGAAAAGAAGTGCATGATAACTTGACTCCAAGATTCTATCAGGATGGTGAATGAAGGAAGAAGCTGGTGTTTCACAACTTCTGAGTTCACTTTGCATCCTGGGTGGTTGCTGCCATTTGTTTTCTTCTTTGGTGATAATTGTATGTCGTTTCTCTGCACGGTTCACTGCACAAATGATTTCACATACCCGCCCGAGCTGTGCTTTATTGTACTTGGTTTAAATATGCAAAATTGTATGCAACTCCATGTGACGTCTTATGCAAATTGCTTCTTGTGTTACTGTGCATATTTGAAATTAATTTGAGTATGATCACAGCCCTGACTCTGAAGCCATTGTTTAGACTGAGCGCTCACCCAGCTCCCCTGATCCTTCCAGTTATCTCAGGAGCAGCAGCCTGAGCCTCCCCCGCCTGCCTCAGCCTTGATCCACCAGCAACATGCACTGGAGGTGACACAGCTTAGATGAAGGTCATGTTCCAGGCCTCTGCTGAGTTTGCCAGTTAGTGCAGCCAGAAACTGAGTATTTAATGGGGAAGCTGGAGCACCAGCCTAATGTCTCAGAAGGGTCTGCAGACATGCACTCCTGGGGAGCAAATTTTAATCCCTGCAGGGGCAGGCTAGACTCTGGACAAGGACATGCCATCCAGTGGTTCAACAGCTCACCAAGATAACCAAAGGCATCTGGGCTTAGAAGAAAGCACTGGTTTTACAATGTCAAGAATTAGAGATGTTTCATGGAGAAGCTTGTTAACAATCTGCCCTTTCTGGCAGTGGATCTACAGATATAAGGCAAATGCTTTACATACAGGTGTTCCATATTTTTAAAAAGATCAGATTCCATTAAAAACATCTACTAAACACACCAGCCATAACACAGGCAGCAATATATTGTCTACGCTAATCTCTGAGCACATTCAAGCCATTTCAGCAACACTCTTCATGCTAATTTCCCCTTTTCTCCTCTTCTTGGTTATGAGTCAGCAGCTAGGCTTGAAACCCCTAACCTTCATCACTGAGGCATGATGTAGACGTCACTCTGGAAAGGCCTTAATCATCTGTTAAAGAACAGAAAAGAGACAGTCAGCCACCGAGTTTGCTGTTACTCCCGTTTTATCCCTGGCTCCTATAATCCACTGCAATCCAGCAGTGAAGTGTTTCATGCAAGGATTTCTGCGTTGGGCAGTTGTGTGCAGGTGGGTGCCAGGAGGCTGGAGCTGTGTGCCACATCCCAGGGCTGCTGGTGTCCAGGGCTGGCAGCAGAAAGGAGCGAGGCAGGCGGTGCTCCCAGGCAGGTGCAGCTGGTTCACTGCAGCACCCAGCCTGAGGCTGCCCTGGGAGAGCTGCTGTCATCTTTCCCCTTGACAGATGCTCCTGGGGCATCCCCTTGTCTCATCCCCTTTTGCTATCCTGTGCCAAGGTGGTCTCTGGGAAAGGGGTGATGGATGGATCCTGGCCACTAACCAGTACCCAGTGGGGGAGCTGGTCTTAAAGCCCCTGAGTGCCCAGCTCACTCCCCCTGGGCTGCAGCGTGGAGGAGCCCTCTTCTGCTCATCAGAAATCCTCTCAGATCTGCAAGACACCCAGCCATCACTTGAAGCAACTGGACTTGGGCCTACCTGTCACACACTGTCCCCTCCAATTTCCGTGCTGAGCTCTCTGCACGCTGGAGGCAGGAGGACGCACATCCTGCACTCCCTGGGTAATTACAGCCCTACAGCACTCTGCAGTATTCCCAGGACACCATCCACAACCCCACACAGCCCCACTTCCAGGCCAGCCCCAGGCACTCAGCTTGGCTTGAGCTGCTTTGAGGGCAAAGTCGTTACGAAAATGTCCTGCAGTTGCATAAGAAGAGAGGACTGGCAGAGACCTCCTGGCCTGTGGCAGACAGCCCCATTGCATCCTCTTGCTCAGAGACTTCCAGACCCACAACAAGTCATCTCCTGGCCTCACTGCTGCTGTTGAAAGGCTGTTCCAGATCCTTGCACTGGCAGGTGGGAAGCTCCTAATTTCCATCCTCAGTGTACCCATGGCCCAGCCTGTGATAACTCATTCTTGTGCCAGCATTGTCCTCAGGCTTAAATTCAATGTCAAAACCCTTTGTTAACACAGAGTTAATGTTGCTTGGTGATAGCTCATTCATTCCCAGAACATTATGTTCATCAAAACGCAAACTTGTGGAAAAACAGGGCATTTAGAGCTAAAGTACATGCCCAGGCAACCTCACTTGTGCACCTTCCGAGCTGGCAGCTGCCAGAGGGACTGTCAGCTCTCGGTCTGCATTCACTGCATCGGGTATAAAGTGTTCTGTGATGATCAGTGGGAGCATTACCTGGGACCGGAGTGGGTGAGCAAGGAGGGGAGAGCCAGTCCCTTGGGGACAGGTGAGGGGGGATTCTGGCTGCCAGCTCTGGGATGAAAGGCAAAGTGTTTCTGCCCATGGGATACCCAGGTTCTTTCAGTGCACTGCTTTCAAGGACAGAAGGAGATTGTGATTAGGACATCCTGGGGTAAAGATTTCACCAGGCACTCCACTCTGCAACAACACCGAAGGCAACACTCTCTGGCAAGTGTCAGCTCATAAAAATGCAGCTGTGTGGCATCAGTGCTTTGGGAAGAGCACTCAAGTGCTCACCGAGAGAGCAGGTCCTGACCCACTGCACCGCAGAGTCACTGGGGTGGGAGAAAGCCATCTCCAGCAGCAAGTTTAGCTAGCCCAGCAGGTTTGGCACAACCACAGCTGGGGAGGACTCCTGCCATCTCTGGCAGCATCAGGCTGTTTGCTCTTTTGTGAAGTTGCAGTCATGCTGTTTCTACCACAGAAGCTGCTGTGTCTAAGGTGAGGATGCTAGGAGGCTGCCATGAGATTCAGCCCCATCCCAGGCTCCATATTAAGGGAATTCAGACCAGGATTGCCAGCAGGGTTCAGAGATGTACAGTGCACAAGATCCAGGGCTGAAAAGTTTGGAAATTTTAATACATGGTGATTGCAGAAGGTTCAAGAACAGAAGCAAAGAATGGCCTGAGGGACTCCGTCTGTACACCCCTGCCCTGTTACCCATGCTGTAGCCATTTCCAGCTCACTTTTCTCACTGCATTAAAACATTAGAGCTTTAGAAACTGCTACTGTTTAAAACAAATTTTCTTACGGTGTTTGCTGCTGGGTATGTATTTTCTAAAGGGTGACTTATAGGACGATCAATATGAAGGACAGCCACAAATCCTGCCCTGGACAGACTGCTCAGCATCCTTCTGTCCAGCCAGGTTTTGTGCTCAGCTCCTGATCTCCAGAAGTTTTTGGGGGAGCAAGTAGCATTTCTCAATTTTTTTTCTCTACTTTCTGTAGTTTTTTGCGTGTGTAGTGTGTGCAGTACCTGCCCTCTTGCTGACCCAAAAGGGCAGCTGGCCATACTTGCCACAGCAAGGATGTGCAGATGGTGGGAGCTGATCTGGGGGGGAAGCTGGGCTGTCAGCTGGCAGGCCTGGAGGGCTCCATTCCTGAAAAAGGAGACAGGGAATGAGCAAAGAGTGATTTCTCAGGTGGCAGCTGCTCCTCAGACAGAGCCAAGGCTTCTGCAACAGAAGAATGCTCACTCTGCCTGCAAGGCTGGAGGAAACGAAGCCCCAGGTGACCGTGGTGCTGAGGGAGTTCCTGGAAAACACAAGCATCCTTGCTAAAACGAGGCCCGGCAATGATGCAAAAGATTTTCTAGGAAATCTTGAGTATCTAGGTGAGACTGAGAACTGCCCTGAGGATGTGATCATTATGCCAGCCTGTCTGGGAGGAGGAGCTCAGCCAGCCGAGTGGGAAGGAAGCACTTGAACCTGCAGAATGCTACTTGCTGCATCTCTGGACTCACCTGCCCCGATCCAAGGACTTGCTACTTCCAGTGAGACACTGGGCAGGAAACTTGTGCCCTTGGGTCCCACATTCCTCCAGGCAGAACACCTGGCCACAGCTGGATTCCCTAAAGCCCTGTCTAGAGAAGCTTCCATGTGGAGAATCAATAAATAATCCAGGAGCCTTTGGGTCTAGTAGGAAGGCCCAGAAACAAGTTCACAACTCTTTTTCACTCAGCTTGAATAGTGGAAAACTACCCAGAAAGCAGACAGCACTGTGGAGTGTGAGGAACATAAAGATGGAGAGTAGAAAATGAGAAAAGGACAGTGCTCTGTCAAACAGGCAGGACACGCTTATGGATACAGGCAGTTGGATCTGCTTGCCTCTGAAACAGAAGGAATACATCAAATCCTGATGGGATGCACCCACAAGTGCTGAGTGAGCCAGCAGAAGTCATTGAGAGGCCACTCTCAATAACTCCTGACTGGTCATAGCACTTGGGAGAAGTACCTGAAGACCTGGGGAAAGCAAACATCTCTCCTGTCTTCAAGAAGGGCAAGAAGGAGGATCTATGGTCAGTCAGCTTCACCTTGATCCCTGAGAAGATAATGGAACAGGGAACCCTGGAAATAATTTCCAGGCATGTGGGTGACAAGAAAATCATCAGGAATAGTCAGCATGGATTCACCCAGGAGAAGTCATGCTTGACCAACTTGATAACCTGCTATGATGAAACGCCTCACTTTCAACAGGGCCTTTGACACTGTCTCCCACAAAATCCTCACGGACAAGTTGCTGATGTATGGGCTGGATGAGCAAACAGTGAGGTGGCTGAAACACGGCAGAATGGCCAGGCACAGAGGGTGGCGAGCAGTGGCACAAAGTCTAGCGGGAGGCCAGTACACAGTATTGACCCCTGGCTGATAAAGAGGTCCTCTGGGTGATTCCTCAGCAGCGGCAGGCTGGACCAGACAACCTCCGGAGCTCCATTCCAACCTCAGCCACTCTGTAATTCTGTGAAACCACTTACTGGGAATGGTCTCTGATGAATGCCATCCCAAGCCATGCCTGGGCTTTGTCTCAGGCAACAATAGCTGAATTGGGCTAAAACTGCAGCAGCCGTGTGACAGAATGGGTGACTGCAGGTCCCCAGTCTGTCCTGTGTCCCAGGGCTGAGTACACTGGCACAAATACAGTCATGGCTTCAGAAGATGGCAGGCTTAGCATCTAACAAAGACAGGATGACTTCCTTGTCCCAGGAAGAGGTGGAATGAGGGAAGGATGAAGCTGGTATGGGAGAAAAGGACATGATGGACAGGAGAACTGTCTGCAACGTGCTTTGCTTCTCATCAGGAGCTGTTCCCTCCTGCCATACAGCTATGTGCCTTGCCTGCTGGGAAAAAAGGAGTGTCCAGGTATGTGATATGGGGGAGAAACAGTGGCAAGCTTGCAAGATGTGCTGTGACTAGCTAACACTACTGCTGCTGAGCTTAGCTCTTTGGGAACTACAGCAAAAGGAGGATGATGAAGTAACCCTGGGAGATAAGCTGTCTGCAGTACAGTGAGAGGAAGCAAGGCAGCTGGTGAGTTCTCCCTGCTGATGTTGTAAACACATCTAGAAAAGTACTTCCCTGAACGTGATGTTTACCTGAAATTTGGGAGCCTTGCCCAGAGGGATCTGCTCCAGATGCTGTGAATACTCTGGGATACAATAAAGGCGCAAGCGCTGCTGAAATCTGAAGAGCCACCCAGAGTGATGCAGCCCAAGCCTGTTAACTCTGAAAACCTCTCAGCATGTTTTAGTTTGTGATGAATTCCAGAGGGCTTCACGGTGCACAGACTTGATGCATCTCTGATGTTACACACTGTTAAAACACTTGTAGCAGACTGTCCTTCCACACTTTGCAGTGCTTACCCACGGGGCTCCTGGCAGACTCTGTTATCCCTAGAACCCAAGCAGCAGACTACTTGTCCAGCACTGCATTTTATTCTGACTGGATTTTCCTCCTTCCCCTTCATCTGGCCACAGCCCCAAGCCCCTCTCCCCCAGCCTCTTTCTCATCCCTGTCAGGCAGCAGCTGCACGTATGAATTAGCTTCCCCTCCAATGTGCACTTCAAACCTGAAAAAAGCCCTCCGACTTCAATTCATCAGGAAGATCACATTAAGCCCATCTAACCTCCCCGTCTGACAGGGTAACTGCACTAGCAGACCGGGGGGGGTGTAGTAGATGTGATACATCTTGACTCCAAAGCTTTTGATAGAGTGAAAGGCATAACAGTGGGGAAAAAAAAACGCAGTTGGAATTGCCAAAAGATGCACACAATTGCCAAAAAAGTATATACAGCTGGTCTGGGGAGATTGCACTGTCAGGGTGGAAAGGCACTTTTCAACGGGGCTCTGGAAATCGGTAGATTCATTTTCATCACTGAGAGCTGAAGCTGTGTGGTAGAAAAAGCTCTTTAACTATCGAGCAATAAAATGCTGGACTAGATTGGCCAGGGAGCCTTGTCACTGTAGGCTGTTGAGAATGGGTTCAACAAATATCTGTCAGGAATGAGTTGTGCTTACTTAATTTTGTCGTCGGGTCAGGAGGCTGAATTACATGATTGCCCGAGGTCTCGTCCCAATTTCATTTCCCCCAATTAAATTAAATAAACCTCAGAAATCATTGTCAGAAGCAAGCTGCAGCAAGCTATACTTACTGCATCCCCCCCACCCTCAGTCAAGTGTTAGATGGGCACTAATCCTATCCAGGTGTAAACCAGGCTCAAGACCTACCACTCTTACCCCACCGTGAAAACCAGCACGATGAAACCCTTTCAGTTCTGCTGCACAGGCATGTGGCACATTTAGTTCAGACTGGCTTTTGTGTATTTCTCCAAAGAACCGAGCCTTTTCTGGGATGTTGGGTTTTAAACTTCCTTTCTGAGACAGCTTATGGGAGCAGGCACTGTGTGGGAGAAACACCAAGAAGTCACTTGCATAAAGAGCACAAGACTCTGGATTGATCTCTTACCCTTGAAGGGAAAACTCTTTGGGGGATGGAGCAGAAAAATGTGGGCTTGTGGGCCTATGTTCAGCACATCTTTTCTTATAATGCTGTGCTTGTCGTGCTAACCTGCTCTGCCTGCCAAGGAAGCACAGCAAATTGCAGGGAGAGGTAAATCGGTGCAGCCTTAAAAAGAGCCAAACTCAGAAGAGAAAGGGACTGCCCAACTAAATCATGGCTGAGCTCCTTCCCTTCTATAATGGCTCATTTCTCTGTTCACCTCTCTGTGCATGAAATGGATTTTTAGAGAGAAGTTCATCCATTCCAGCCTTTTGCTAAGCTAAGGAAGGCTCCATATCTGCTCACATGGAGAGCAGGGGCAGGCAGGGAGACAGACTGTTATTCCAGCTCCCCCACACTGCTGCCAGCCCCGAGCCCACTTCTGAATATGAGTGACAAATTGTATATAGCATCCTAAATAAGATTAACGTAATGATCTCTTTAAGGCTGTTGTCTTTGTGATCACGTCACATCGGGGCCTCATAATCATCTCGTGAATGATGAATGCACCCAGATCTGTCTCTTCTTCTGTCATTTCTAACCAGTGAATCTCTGTGTGTAAAAGACATTCCTGTTAGCAGGAGCAAAGAACAGGACCTCGCACTTCTCTGCTTCAGATTGTGAGTAATTCTCCTAAATGCATTTAATCAGCAAACTTCCTTTTCAAGCTGCTTTTTGCTGAGCTAGAGCCATTACTGCAAGCAGAATTATTCCCAAAGCCAGTGACATTCCTCCGTGGTGGCAGTTCCTTTTTGACTCCACACATCATCTGCCTCTCCCCGGCATTTTACCCACCTAAAATTCTCCTACTAATTCCTTTCACTTCAGCTTATCTAGCTGCCTTCCAGCCCTTACTGCATCAAATGCCCTACTGAAATCCAACTAGATTACATTTACCAATTTCTTTTTTCACCCAGGTAAGGGAAAGGAGGTAAAGAAAAGGATCAAGTTAAGGGCACACAGCGCTTTTGTTGATAAACCCATTTTGTATTTGATTCCATTTTCCACTTACTGCTGTAGCTTTAATTCTGTTTTCCTTCTGTAATTTGTTCTTAACCTTATACTCTGTTGAGACTAGACTAATGGGTTTGCAGCTGCCCAGAGTACTTTGTTTTCTCTCTTCCTGAAATATTGCTCTTTTTTCCCAGCCCTGACATGCTTACTCTGAAGTTGATGGATATGCTGCAAATCCTTGCTCCCAAAACTGCTGCTTCCTCAGACGGCTTTGAAAAAAAAAAACCACAAATATCAAGGTAAGGTGGTGAGCTCCAGTCTTGCCTCTACAGAGCTTCTCGAGGTTTGCTTTTGCCTTAATACATCAAGTTACTGTTCTCCATCCTTTCTTCTATCCTCTTTTCCTACCTCTTTCAGCATCATCCTTCTTATTGAGAAATGACACAAGGCAGCTGTAAAGACCCAGAGGTGTTTTAGCAGCACTGTGGAGAGCACTGAAGGTGGTGTGAAGAGTGCATCAGCTGAGCACCCATCCCTCTGCTCTCCTGGTGAGCTGAAAGCCACAGTTTAGGCTATCACAGAGGCACGTTTCTCAAAAAGAGGGGGGTTTAACTTCTGAAAGGGAACAGAGGTCCCCTGAAACTCATCACAGATTCTCTGACTGCAAAGAAACATGCAGACACCTAAACCAAGAATTTAAAGGAGTTATTAAAATCTTTCTGCTTCTGGAGGGGTGAAGGTTTTGTGTAGGGAGGGAACTCTTACATGCTGCAATATAGTTTTAAATGACATTTCAGTGATTGCTGCTGTTCAGAAAAACATGGGTGCTAAAGCTTAAGGAGTCACCCCCAAACTAACCAGATCCTGCTGTTAGGAGATTCATCTGTAGTATAAAATGGGACAAGTTGTGCTAAAGAGGGTGGTGAGCCAGCTGGAGAAGAGACATTCGTGCAGAAAGGCTTTACAGATGCTAATGCTGCTGTCAGCACAGATGTATTTCCACGGGGCCGAACAAGCATACTGCCCTTCTGGCTCCCAGCTTTGTGAAGACACTGAGCATTGGCTCATGGCAGATCAGCAGCACAAAAACACTGACCCACACAAAAAGGTGGGAAGGGATTTCTACAAGTCTCTAATCCAATTCCCTGCTTACAGCAGGGTAACTCCAAGGCTAGACCAGCTTGCTTAGGGCCTTGCTCACACAACTTCTGAACATCTCCAAGGATGGAGATACCCCAGTCTTTTTAGGCACCTCTTCCCCTACTGACCTGCTCTCAAGGGGAAGATATTTTTTCTTATACATATTTAGAATTTCATTGTTTCAACACTTGTCCCTTGTTTCTTGTCCTTTGTTTGCTGCCTTCTCAGGGTCTGACTTCCTCTTCTCTACAGCTTTCCTTTAGGTAGGAGCAGACAACTAGGCACCCCCTTGTTCTCTGTTCAACAAACCCAGCTCTCCCAGCCCTGTGCATTGTCTGCTCTGGCCCTGCACTGTGGGGGCCTTCTGCTGGCCATGCTGCAGGTTGTCAACATCCATCTCGTACTGAGGAGCCAGTCCTGGCTGTAATCTTCCAGGTGGGACCTCACACTGCTCCAGAGGATAGGAATAATAATTTCCCTTGATCTGCTGACTACACCTTTGCTAATGCAGCCTAGGCTTCAGGGAACCTTCATTGCTTGAAGGGCTCGCTGCGGGATCATATTTAAAATGCTTCTTGATAACTTTTGTGGGGATCTAATAAAAGACAGGTGTTACTGCCACAGAGAACTTGCTGCCCTACTGGAGCAGGCTTTGCCTGTGCATGTGTGGTGTGCTGTGCTGTGGGTGTGCCCACCCAAGAGAGACCCTCTCAGGCACTTCTGATACAACTGTGATTTTTGCTCTGTGCTGAAGGTCCTCAGCCACTCTTGCTGTCCTGACACATCCAGCGAGTGATATTTTTATCTCCTTCAAAATGATGGGATTTGTATTCATGGCACATTGGCCAGAAGTTTCAGTAACTAACTGCCCTTACTACACTACAGTGGCCAAATGAACTCAGCCTGGAGCCAAGGCTGATCCAATCACAGGTTGTTACATTCCTGCCCAACAGGGACCCACCTCCAAGTCCTAGGTCCCAGAGAAACCTACTTCTTTCAGTGAAAAAGGGATTGGATTGTTGCTGCATATGCTTCAAATTCCAGAGTGTATCCCAGGTGTCTCCTCTTTGCCCTTAAGAGAGCAAGATGCCACTGTAATGAAATGATTCAGGCAACCAAGCATGTGCAGGATAACAAGTATGTATAACTCTCCATTACCGTGTATTTCTAAAAGCTTAAAAAACACTAAGCAGAAAAGTTATCAAGCAGAGAAAAATGCAATCTATTTCCATGCAGCAGAAAAAAAGAAAAAAAAAAACAAAAAACAAACCCCAACAACAAAAAAAAGCAACCAAGAATGACGTGCTGAAATGCTCTCTGCTGTGTGCTGCCAGGGGATTTAATCAGCCGATTGCCAAAGAGATGTCAGTTCCCTGAAAAGAGTGAGGACAACACGCCTTGCTGAGAAATGTACTCTCAAGATTAAAATACCAGCTGCAGGATAAACCAAATATTGTCCTACAAGCAGCTAAAAATTTGGGTGAGAATGAGCAGCTGTCATCCTTAAAATGTGTGTCACTACATCATCACACTTTCCAAGTCCATCTGTCCATCTCTGCCTACTGGTCAATACCCTCAACAAATTCAGGTACCATTTGAGCCAGCTTAATGAACACGTCAGGTCAGGTTTACCAGCCCTAGAAGCCAGCCAAGCAGGATCCTATGACACAAAATACCACCTATATTACTGGGACAGCCACAGCGAGCAGTGCAGTTTACACCCAGACAGCAAACAAAAGGTGTTTAAGCACAGAGAGTACAGTGGCACCACAGGAGGATTGTCTGTAATCACAACTGAAGGGCATGGGGTGGGTGCTTTGTGTTGGGGTGGTGAAAAAAGAGAGAAATGGAGAAATCAGGAGAGTAGATAAAGAAGGAAAGCGCTGAGGTGGGAACGTGACAGTCAGATGTGATTGTGGAGGAGGCAACAAGGATGGGAGATGGAACAGGCAGCCAGCGTGGAGGTGTGTGTTTGCCACCCTCCTGGGCCAAAGCTGCACAGCAGAAGTTGTTCCAAAGGTTGTGAGAGAGCAACTGTCGTGGTAACCGGCTGGCTTTCTCCACACATTTTCTTTTCTGAGCTTGTCAGGAGCTGGTGCCCTCAGCAGGAGGTGGGAACCCGGCTGTGTTATTCACATGATTCTGCTCCCAGGAGGGAGGCCCCACTAACCTCCACCTACCACCTGCTCCAGGGCTGTTACCTCCTGCAGTCACTTTGCATTGCTGCTGGCTTATTTCACTGCTGCAGAGTTGTGAACCGCTCTGTCACCCCCCTCCCCAGCTCCCAACCTGGGCTGGCTGTGCCGCTGGGTGAACCCCACGGCTGGTGCAGCCTGGCCACCCCTCCTCACACAGCTCAGAGCAAGCTGGATAGATGGAGGCTGTAGCAAAGCTGGCCTTTCTAAAGAAATGAGCTGGTCTGGAGACTGGGCTGGGCCTGGGGTCTCCACTACACACACCTTGTTACTTGCTGTGGGGCCACCCCTCAGCCAAGCCTGTCTCCACACATGAGCATGGTGTAAGGAGGGCAGCTCTTCGCCCCACACTCCTGCTCCTGCTCCAGCACCAGCGGTTTTACACAGGTTTTTACTCACCACACTCCTTAGCTGAGCCCAGCTGGTCAGTGTTATGAAATCCTAGAAGCCCTAAACACACACACACACGTGGGATGTGGGCATGTCTCACCAGGGAGAAACCCGCAGTGGCAACCAGGATGCTCTTCCCTGGTGTGGAAAGGAGCAAGGGCTGCCAAGTAAAGGGAGGCAACAGAGAGCTGGGAAAGAAGGTAAAGAGATCAGCTGTACTCTCCAGAGACACACACCCGTGTTTCTCTGACTTTGCCTCTGCTGAAGGAAAGGAGATAAGACAAATCAAGTGTCTGTGGCAGATGTTAGTCACGCTGCCTCACGTGCTGCTGAAGGGTGCTCGGCAGTGTGGGGTGGGAGAGGGAGCAGAAAACTCCAGGCACCCTAAGGAAAATTAACCACTTTGTCCCAATCCTCAAGTGACAATTTCCCTTGCCAGGCATAGGGCATTCTGACAAGCACTCCCAGTTATCAAGTCCAGGCCAGTCTTCTTCGAGGAGAGTCGGTCCTGTTTCTTCCTAGGCAGCATGCAGGGAGAAAGGAAGCTATAAAGGACTCTGGCAAAGAAGAGAGAAGTAAAAGAGGTGTCAGTGCCAGGCTGTAGTTCCTCTTCCAAGGCACAAGACTGAATACATTTGCTGCGTTGCAGAACGAGGAGAGAAATGTCACCTTCAGAGGTGATCTGACAATCACAAAAATAAATTAGAGGAGAGAAAAAAAAACCACAACAAGATGAGCATTTGTGAATATTCATGAGCAAGTCAAAACCCCCAAATTAACAAGGAAATTAATTTCCAAACTGATTAGGCTGCCAACTCCTTTTATTTAAATAAATCAACAATTGCCTTCATGTGACTCCTGCTGAAGAACGCAGAGCTAATCCTGACTCCTCCCAGGAGGAAGTTTGTGCCGCCCGCGATGACCAATACCCCAGCACGTTGTGGGCACAGGCAGGCGCTGCGGCTGGAGCTGCCGGGAGGTTTCCCTCTGCCCACTGCTCCGGATGTTGCGGTTTCACCATCGCCCGAGCCCATCTAACCGCTGGCTGCTGTGCTTGTGCTCTCCTTGGTCCCACCCTCTTACTCATGCTGGCTCGCTAAAGCTGTTCCAGCATGCCAAGCTGGCAGAAAACTCACGCAACAATTAAAAAAAGAGGTTTCTCTCAAGTCAGAGCACTGAAACAGCTCAGCCAAACGCCCGGCGCGCAACACCGCAGGTGAGGAAGGTGACCTGACCTGACCTGGGAGTGGGCCCGGCGCCAAAGTTAACCCTGCTACGAGTAGCGGAACGAAGCGTACATTATCCTAATAAAGTCTCTTTCCGCACGAAGCGTCCAAGACAGAGCAGAGCAGCAACAGCCAGCGCGCTTGGTGATTTTTGCGGTGTGTCTGCAGCTCGGTGCGGGGCTGCCCAGGGCTCAGCGATGCTCCGCGATGTGTCCTGCAGGAGCAGCCCGGCTGTGGCCGGGGCTCCAGGCGCTGAGTGCCGGCTGCTCCTCCCGCTGCGCGCCCGGGAGCCAGCGGGAACCGCCAGGCCAACCTGGGGTGGGCTGAACCCGTGAAACCGAGCTCTCAGGGACTGGGAAGGAGGGTGAGCTGCAGCCCCCTCCGGGGTCACGCTGTGCACGGTGACAAATACAAAACCGACTGGGCTTTGGGTGAGGTTACACGGAGCCGCCGGCTGCGGGAGCAGGGTTCCCCTGCTCCCCTCCACGCTCGGCCTCGCCCTCCTGCTCCCGGCAGGGAATGAGATGGTCCAGTTTGCCCATTCTGGCACAAAACCAGCCAGCGGGAAGCCCTTTCTGTTGGCTCAGCAGGACAAACACGTTCAACAGTGTGCCAGGAAACGCTGGTGCCAGCGCGGGCTGGGACCGTCCCCGGCGCTGGCAGCCAAACTTAGGGACAACTCCTCTGGAGCATCGCGGCGGGCCGGGACCGTCCCAGGCGCTGGCAGGCACAGCGTTCAGGAAAACTCCTCGGGAACAGCCGCACGCCGCGCCGACCGAGAGGCGGCGGCCGAATTACTGCTCCCGGTGGCTCATGAATATTCATGAGGGCGGCCTCCTCTCCCCCCATCCTCGGTCCGCCCGCGTCACGTGACGCCGCGAGGCCGGAAGCGGCCCTGCCGGCCGGGCTCGGGGACGCCGCGCGCCCGCCCGCCACAGCCACTTCCGCCCTTCCGCCAGCACGGGATTCCCCGCGCGCCGGCGCCCTCCGCGCTTCCGGTAAGCGCGCGCGCGCGCCCGGCCCCCGCCCCGACCTCCGGCCGCGGCCACCTCGCCGGTGCCCCCGCCCCGGGGAGCCTCCCCCGGGCCGCCGCCGCCGCTCCGCCGCCCCGTTTTCAAGCGAAACCGCTGATGACGCCGTTCCGCTCCTCTTGGCGACCCGGAAGCGCCGGGGCGCGCCCCGCCCCCTGACCCGGAAGCTCCTCCCCGCTGTCTTTCCGGTGAGGAGGCCGCCGCCGCCGGAGCCGGGCCGGGGCCGCCGCTGGGGGGGAGCCCGGTAACGTGCGGGGCGGCGGGACCGCAGGCGGGGGGCCGGGCAGCGGGACTTCCGGGGCCGGGGCGATCCGGAAGCGGAAATGGAGGAGGGCGGGCTGTCTGTCTGTCTGTCCGTCCGCCCGTCTGTCCCGGCGTCGGGGGCTCCGCCACGGGGGAGCCGCGCTCCGGGCCGGCCCCGCCCTCGGCCGCCGCGGGGGGAGGTGGGTCCGGGCCCCACGGGGAGCGCCTGGCCCGCGTATGGCCGGGGTGCCCCGGGCCGCGGGCCCCGCGGAGCGCCGCCCGCTGCCATGCGGGGCCCCGGGCGCCCCGGTAACCCAGGCGGTTTATTTGCAGAGCCGGCCCTGGAAGGAGGAGAAATGCAAGAGGAGGGAGAGTGAGAGGGGTAAGGAGCTCTCGGAGCTGCGTGAGTGACCCCCGCCCCTGCCCCGGGGGCTGCCGCGGTGGGGGAGGAGATGGGATGGGCCGCGGGTCCCGGAGCTGGGGGCGTGAAGGCATTTGAGCTCCGGGGTGCGGGAGAAGGGATTGACCGCCTGGAAGGAGCTGAGGCGCAGGGTATGCTCTCTGCCAGGCACCTGTTCCAACAGAGGCTCGCTCGGTTGGGGTGGAGGCTACACAAGTGTCGGGGAACGGCACCAAAGTTCTGTCTCTAGCGTGTGGGTTTGGGATCCAGGACTCTGTCCGGTTCATTTTGGGTATTCCCGATGAGTGTTCAAATGTGCTTGTTCTAAAGGTGTAGCAGCATTTGAACTTTTTGGTGCTTATGAATTCCGTGGAAGCATTTTTGCTTTTGATCCAACAGCCTGCGTGGCTTTCAGCATCCTCAGTATTTTGCCATAATTAAGCCTAAAAGCTCCTTGTCACTGAAAAAATATCTTGGGCAGACATAAAATAACAGTCTAAATTGCTCCCGAGCGTTACACTCAGGGCTTTTTGTTGACTGAAAACTCCGTGCCGAATAGGAGATAAAAGCCAGGCATCTGGAGAATAAAGAAACCCGTGTTAAAAGTCAACCTCTGATTAAATACCTGCGTATCCAACCTTGATTGTGCCTTCCAGAAACACAGCCTCTACCTCAGCGTATACTTGCACGTGCTTTTATCTGTCTGTTTATGATTAAAGTGGTGACCTGCCAAGAAGTATAAATCCAGCACGTTAAGTATGTGATTCTGTGAAGTACTCTGTGAGATCTATAAACTCCAGATCCCTTGTCCCTTGTGAGTTCTCTGGTTCACTCGGTTGTTTATTTGGTGCATGTACATTTGTGGTCTGTACATAGAAAGTGTTTTTGGTTTATATCAGGAGGGTACGTTGGCATCTGTCTGATACTAGACTGGTGAATAGGAAGAAGGTCCCATCTCTGGCCTGTTTGTGGAAGCTGGGATGATGAAGGCCCTGCAGTGGGAGCGTGCTGTGGTACAGGGTTGAAGCTCCAGCCCATGTCTGGTAGTTATAGAGCAATTGGAAGGGTTACGTGCAGAGTTCTGGTAAAGTAAGTGTGAGCAGCGTCTAAGTGGGGGCTGCCAATAGGGGTGCATGTTTTCAAAATACTCTTTTAGCCTAAAAATGGGGTAGGGGAGGGACAGCTCTGGGCACCAGGACAGTAGGTTGGTGGAGGAATCTTACCTTTGTTTTCTGCCTTTGGAAGACTGGCTTGCTAGTGAAATTGCATGAAAGCTTCAACTTTTACACCATTTCTCCTTTTCCTCCACATTCTTATAACTCCATCACACTTCAGCCTTTCAAGCCAGAAGTTTGAGGCCTGATAGATAATATGCTCAAGCATGAAGATTTTTGGATAGGGAGATGGATTCTAAGGGAGTCTAATGAAATCAGCATAGCCATCCTTTGAAGAATCAGTAAGAGCTGTATTTGACTTGCACACTTTGCAAACTGAGCAAACAAAAGTTAGATTCTCTGTGAAGTTCTGATGGAAGACAAGATGGAGACAAGCAGCCACTGAGTGCCCTGGCCTCTGCTAGCCTGGATTTTGGAATCTGAAAATGGACTTGCCTTTCATTATTTTTAAATAAGAAAGCTGTTGTGAGGGTTTTTTGGTTTTTTTTTTGCTTAAATTGGCATCTTTCTGTTTAACTCCTGAAGTTTGCAGTTGTGTCCAAGGGAGTTTTGAACTATTACAAAGTTTCTGTGGAAAATGTATCTGATTATTATATGAGACTTTATATGTTTTTGGAGAGTCAGGTTCACTTTGGTGTTTTTGACGTGGAAGCTAAGCAAATAAGGGCTTATTTATTTTACAAATAAAACCAAACCTAAGCAAAAAACTCCAAACCTGGAAATTCCAAACAAAATGCCCCTCTGGGTTCAGGTGGTGCTCAATTGCCAAGGATGTGTTATCTCCTCGTATGTGCCCATCCTGTGGAAGAAAAAAACCATGTAATTAGGCACTAAATGCATAGGGCTGTACTGTGGGCAGTGAACTTAATAATTAATTTTGCTCAGAAAAGAAAGCAGAGGAAGGAAGGTAAAGAGTCTTGCCCCATCAGCCTCTGATTGAATCACAGCAGTGTAAATCCAGAGTAATTCAGTCAGGCAGCGAGCAGTCTGACTGCATGCCACCAACGTAAGGTAAATAATTTATCCTTAAGTGTGTTTATTGGTTGATTTGCAGTGAGTGAGTGAGGCAGGAGTACTTGGCCTTGCTGTTGCATGAGCAATTCATAAAAACAAAATTATCGGGTAATTTGGTTCATTTAAATACTGCTTCTCCACATAGAGGAAAATTATCTTTGCATTTTGGCTCACACACAGCAATTCCACATGTATTTATTCTGTCCTGATTACACTTCTGTAATGTGTTTCATGCTACTGGGGCTATGCCTCTGAGCTCCCCTGATGATTGAGATAGACTTTTCAGAAACAATATTGTTTAACTATTAGACCACTGACAGACCATAACAGAAATAGGAGTGGGGCAGTTTGCAGGTAGCTGCATGAAAAACCTAGTGGTTGCACTCTCTGCCAGATGTATTCTGGGCATAGCTTTTACCTACCACTTTTGCCATATTCGTTTAGGAATAGATGTATCTTCTATTTCAGAAAATACTCTTTTGTTAATTTCTTCAGGTTTTGAGTAATGTTTTTGCAAGTGTAATAAACTTTGTCCACTAATGATATTACACAGAGGAATGTAAGAATTAGAAAGGAAAGTGCTTCTTCTGTCAGGTATTCCCAAAGAGATTATACTTCGGTGCACAGGAGACTCTCTTTGGGTGTCTGACTGGTCCTCTGAACGCAGGGAGAGTTGAGATGGAGCAGTGGGCACGTGGCTGGGAACAGAGTCCTATAGAATCTTGTCCCAAAGATGGTAAGGAAATGGGCAGTGGAGAGCTGAGACATGGTCTCACTTGGAAATAGGGTATCTCAGGAGCAGGGGAATCAGGCTGTTTTCTTACTGCTTAGTCTCATTGGAGGAGAGCAGGAATATTGAATGATATTCTTCTGTTTCTTTCAAGAGTGGGGCTGGGGTGGGCAGCAAGAAGTTAGGAGCCCTGAGTTTGACTTCTTGGTCTGCTGTGGCTGTCTTGTTAACTTAGGCAAGTCTGTTTCCCCTCTCTCTGCCTGTCTTTCTTCCTGTGTAACATAATGCTAATGTCCCTTTCCTGCATCTGGGTCCTTAGTGCTGAGCTGGGGTGGAGGGACAGGCAAGGTCCAGAATTTTCACTGCCTGTGGGGTCAGGCTGTCTGATGGTGGAAAACTGTTTTCATCTGTATTTGCCTGGCTGCAGATGCACAGACTTAATTTATTCCATGTACTTGGGTGGATGACAACTGGGAAAATTTGGATGTGTTCTGGGTTTCTAGTCAGTCCTGTTTTTTGCATGGAGGACTACCGGGCAAGCGGGCATTTCAGGTGGACCCAAGCCCATGGGAATAATAGGCACCTTTTTCCCCTGAAAATAAATTTTTCATTTGGGCAGATAGCTCAAAATGGGGGAGAAGTTGCTCAAGAAAGACTGGGGAGATTAAGGAACTGTCACAGCTTTAGACTGAGTCAGTTCCATGTTGGAGTCTCTTTGGGTTTAATGGGTTTTTTGTGTGTGTCTGTCTGTCTGTCTTCCTTGTCCTTCATTCCTCTTCCCTTCCCCCTTCTTCCTGCCCCCTGTGCCCAGCTAGGATGGAAGAATCTCATTTCAACTCCTCCCCGTACTTCTGGCCAGCAGTGCCGACCGTCTCGGGACAGGTAAGATCTTCCAACCTGTTACGTTGGTCTTGCTTCCTGTTAGAAGTTTATGCACAATGAGTGTTTCTGTTGCACTTCTTGCTCAGCCAAATGCTGGGCAAAATTGTGCCAGGATATGCTAAAACCTGTCCTTCCCCCCATTTAGATTGAGAACACCATGTTCATTAACAAGATGAAGGAGCAGTTATTGCCCACAGAGAAGGGCTGCAGCCTGGCTCCCCCCCACTACCCTGCCTTGCTGACAGTCCCCACCTCTGTGGCCCTGCCCACTGGTATCTCCATGGACTCGGACACCAAGCCAGAGCAGCTGACACCACACAGCCAAGCCCCTGTGACTCAGAACATCACCGTGGTACCAGTGCAGTCTGCTGGGCTCATGACAGCAGGTAGGGCGCTCCAAAGGCTTTGGCAGCGTACCAAGGGGGATGTGGGATGGGGAAAAAAGAGGTCCTGGAGAAGCTTTATTGGCCTGTATGTTATTCCTAGCCTTACTGATGATGTGGACTGTCTTGGTGTGGTTTCACTGTGAATCTCTAGGCACTCCATACATCCACGTCTTTATGGAAGTTTGACTTGCAGCAGTGGAGCTTTGGGAGGGGAAGTTACCCTTGTGTTAGTGTTGTAGTCAAAAGTGGGTGCTTCTGTGGGATAAGGAGGTTGGGCGTAACTGGAGATGTAATAACTGACTTCCTCCACCTTCCTTTGTTTGCAGGTCCTGGTCTGGTGATAACTTCCCCGTCAGGTTCTCTGGTGACCACAGCTGCCTCTGCCCAAACCTTTCCCATCTCAGCTCCCATGATCGTCTCTGCGCTACCCCCTGGCTCCCAGGCAGCCCTGCAGGTGGTTCCAGACCTGTCCAAGAAAGGGACAACCACCCTCACTGAAGGGGCTGGGGGAGTTGCCCCCAAACCACCCCGGGGCCGGAAGAAGAAACGATTGCAGGAGTCGGGGCTGCCAGAGATGAGTGACCCCTTTGTGCTGACAAACGAAGATGATGAGGACCAGCACAAGGATGGCAAGACATACAGGTGGGGAGTGGGGTTAAACTGTGACTGTAACATTGCATGGGGATGGGGGTGTCCTTAACCCTTCAGAGGGTTACATGGGGAAGAAGAGATCTCTGCCTTGTACCTAGGGGGTGCCTGAGTAGAGAATCTTTGAGCTGCAGAAGGAGTTGAGTTTTCTTGCTGGTCAGGAATATTTACAAGCTGATGGGTTAACCCAAAACTAAGGATTTCCTTTTCGTGGACTGTCTTGATTTCCTGAATATGTAGTTGTTGACATTACTAGGTTAGTTAATGACCAGGATGTTATGGAGGCTAAACTGTATCCCTGATGGCACAGCCAGGTAGTATGGCTCCTGTACTGCAGAGTGCAGTGCTGTCTGGTACAGCTGGAGCACTTCTGGTGTAGCTGAGAGCCCTGGTATACCTGGGTGCTCCCCAGTTAAAACTCCAGTCTGTCCAGTGTAAAGACTACAAACTGGAGACACACAGAGCAGGAAGTGAACTGTGGTGATAGTGTCTGCTCCTGTGTGTATTGCCCCATGTGATCTCCTTCTATCTCAGCACTCCAAAGAAAACAAGGGGGAAAAAAATGTATTTCTGAATTAAATATAAGGGTGTTTATGAACCCTAAGTGTATCAGATAAGAGGGAGGAGAGTTCTGAGCCCTGAGGTTGGGTTTCTGAGCTTGGAGGGATGTGGCTTGAGTTTACGAGTGATGGTGAGGAGAGAGATAAGGTAGGAGGGAATACTTGAACCAGAGGATAAGCAGTGTGGGTGTTTCAGAAAAGGTGGGAACCAGACAGAGCAGAAAGTGGTAGGGAGTAAATGTGATGGTCTGTCTTAGGCGGGAAGCGGGAGCACTTATGGGTGATTCAGTGATAAGTGTTTCTGACAGATGATTAAGATAAATAAGAGGCGAAGTAGTAGCCAAATTGAAACAGAAATAGAAGATGATCCCTAGGACTTCTCACTTTCCTATAATGTGCCCAGCATCCCATATCAAACAGTTTTTCTTTTATCATCCTAGATGCTCTTTGTTTTGGTACAGATTTAGTTATCTTTCTGGAATTAAGCCATAGGAATATGAAGGCATCTACACAGAATCTGTGCACCCACCTCAGGCATTTTTTCACTTTTAGCGATAGCATTTTTTTAACACATTTTTTAATCAAAATAGTTAAATGGGTACAAAACTAGAGCTAAATGGGTACAAAACTAGCCTTTTTACTTTAGCCAATGTCCCAGTTCTTCTGCTTTGAAAATATAATCAGCGTATGGTGAGGAAGGGTGGGAGTGTTAGGTAGCTTGCTATTTGTAATCCCACCATTTATTTTGGGCCATAGCCACAGTTCCACACTACTCAAGCTGCTTACAGTTTGGGTTGCTAATTAGGTTGTTAAATATGTATTTAGAGGGGACACAATTGGCAGTGAACACTAGAATTAAAGCTGAACCAGGGCTTTAATTATAGCTCCTTGTTTACTTGTAAGTTTGAAAAAAAAATGCCTAAGACCAGGTGGAGTGACTCAGCAGAAACTTTATGAACACGCATAGTCTGTGTACCAGCTCATGAAAAAGGCTTTGCAGGGAAAAAAAACCAGATGACTATATATGTGGGAACATGTAATATCTTTATGTTTTAAGATTTCTTTATGTTTAGTCTGAGTGTGGTACCTCTTCCACTAGCCCCTACCCCAAGTAGGCCTTCCTCTGAGCAGTGCTTAGGTGTGAGAGAGCTAAATTGAGATTTATTGGCACCAAGGAGTACTTCTGCCCTCCTTGAGATCTGCTCCTTGGATGATGCATTCCCTGTGCAAGTTTGGAACTAAAAGTGATTGTTGGAAAAATAAAGGAAAGCACTATCTTCCCTTGGAGCTGTGGGAGAGAAAACCTTTGTGAAACATAGTAAAATCATTTCTCTATAATATGCATATGAATAGACTCACAAGTTAAAACTTTGAGAAATACCGGAATCCTTCTGTGTTCTAGAGGATGATTTCAGTAGTTCCCGTCACTACAGTATGCAGACATATGCTTGCTAAATTAAGACTGTGGGTGAGGTTCATCTACTCCTGCTTCTTTCTCAGGCTGGAGGAGGAGTTGATTTTGGCATTCAGATGACTACGTTTGTATGATTTCACTGATTCCCATGATGAGACGCTGAGAATAATGTACTCAGATTCCTGGAAGGAGTTGTACTACATGGATCAGTGTGATTTTTTTTTTTTTTTTTTTTTTTTAATTTCCTAAAGCCTGGGATTATTTTGTCAGATTTAATTATTTTTTTAAGCTTTGTTTTTGAGCTCTCTTGTCACAAGTGTCTGGGCAGGTGGCTAATAATTTGTAATTCCTGACTCCTAGTGTGGTGATGAAGACAGAGTAAGGCCTTGAATGAGCAGCACAGCCAGGCAGATCTGGAAGGTGCTGGAGCATAAACCTTGATGTGTATACTCCAGCTCATCCCATTCTCTGCTAAATGTAGAGATGCCTGCTCCAGCAAATGGCAGCTGTTTTATTGCTGTATCATCTCCAGGAGTGAATTAGTGATGCAAGAATCTCTGTGACTAGGGTGTTTTTTGTAAGCAAAGGTGTTGAGGCTTTTGCTAGTGATGGCAATACTTTGCAGATCTTTGACGTCTGTCCTTAGGATTAGTCTGGCAGAGTCCTTGGTACTTTGCGTTGTGCTGCTGGAAGAATGCTTGCACCTGCAGGGGACAGCATCTAACCTAGTCCTGTGAAGAATTTTCCTTCATGTGTAATGTCACTTCAGTCTTGTCTGGATTCATTGTCAGCTCTTTGTTAATCTTCCCTGACATCTTTGTAGAATTCACTTTTTCTTTGGAAAATGAGATCAGCATCAAGAGTCCTTCTAGAAAGATGAAAAAAGACTTCTAGAAAGACATGGCTTCTTCCCAGTGCTTTAGAAGTGGTGAGGAAAAGTTAGAAAACGGGTCCTGGATACAGCAGGATTGTTTTTTAGTCCTGGTGTGGTGCCTGTACCTGTGCACTTTTAGAAGTCTGGGCTGTGATGTGATCGGTAGACAAGACTGATGAAGTGGTTCAGCTGCTCTGGGCCAGATCATCAATTCTCCTTCTCTTGACAGCTCTCTAAGTAGTTTCTTTGTAAGAGGAAGAGAGCTCTGTATAGGCATTACTAGGCTCTGGTATTAAGCAAAATCTAGGATGAATACCAGTTCAGTCTGGAATGGTTTTGCAAGCTGTGCTCTGGAGCCTCAGATACCAACAGAAAGGTTGTCGGCTTGAGAAGGGCCTCATTGTCATAGTGTAATCAACAAGCTCTGTCTTCTCCACTTCTAGTTTTGAGTTTTCCTTCCTTTCACTGGGGAACAGCAGGGAGGTTGGGAGACAATAATCAGCTGAGGGGCATAGGAAATGTTTGAGATGAGTCTAAGATGCAAAAGCCTACAGAAGCCTTAGTAAACTGAGCTGCAGGAGATGAGGAAGCTGGATGGAGACCCTCATTAAGGAACAAATCATGGACACAAGGGGAACCAGTGGTTTGAATACAAAGCAGGTGGGCATCTTCTCAGACATGTCTTGTTTTAAGCCTGTTTTTTCTTCCCTTTACCGGATTTAGCATTACTGTTTGGTGAACTTCCCATAGTTTTGAATCAATTTGTATGTAGTGACTATGGGTTTTGTAAGCCACATATGTCTGTACCAATATTGTTGAACTGGGCCAGTTTTAAGCTTGGAAGAAATCTGTTAAGCATGCTCTGAGATGATTTATAGTTTGGTGGCTGAAATATGTGAAGGTTATATTCTCTTTGCTGCTTCTTGAGTCTTGCATGACTCCAGGCACTCAGGAGATAGTCCATCTCCACAGAGCAGACAAATACAGCCTAACTTCTCTCAGTTTCTGTATGAGGCTGAACTATATATCTACTTTTTCTGCAGCTCTAAGCATCTTCTAGAGTTGCACTGAAGGGCCAGACATGCTTTTCCTTCAGGGACAGCTGTTTCTCCTGCTTCAGAAGGAGTCTTTAGTGCTCAGTGTGGACAGTAACCTCTCCTTCTGATGGGCATAAAGGCAAGGCGTAATAAGACCCTGCTTGGTTCAAACGTGGTAGGGATGAGAATGAGGTATGAGCAGGGACTGGACCTGTTTGTGTTGAGGAAATCTGGAAACTTGGTAGAGATGGGAATCAAAAAGGAGGAGAGAAAAGACAAGAGCCTACAAACTAGGGAATGCAGCAGAGGATGTGATGGGGAGCCTCTTTGCAAGGGAGAGATGGGAGAAGCTAGTACAGGAATAAGCTATAAACAGCCAAGACTGAGGGGTGGAGGAAAGAACCAGACCTGCTAGGTGCTGGAAAACAAGATACCTAGAACTGGCAGAACAGAGAGGGACAAGAGTATGGGATGTGGACAGACAAACAGAAGCATGGGAGAGAGGAGATAAGTGTTAGGTAATTGAGGGAATGAAATAGCGAAGAGCCCCTGCAGTAGAGCATCAAGGGGCTGGGGCTTGTGCATAAAGAGCTTGAGTCTGGTCCTTGGCGCAGGAGAGGGGATTGCTCTGGGCTAGATGGCTAAGGGCAAAGGGGGAATTAAGTTTGAAGTGTCAGGCAGAAAGTTTGACCACATTCCCTCCAAAGCCTAGAAATATTAAACCCAGTGTTTCTAAATTTTGCCATGTCTTTGATGTCAGCATAAGAATGTGACCTCCTCCGGCAAAGAACCTCATCTCCCTCTTAGGCTAGAAAAAGGTGACAAAGTATTGTTGCTGTCATTTATCATCTTAGCTGCAGTGGCAGAGGTCTGTGCAATGGATTTTAAGATTGCTGATGACCAACGTGGGTGTCAGTATGATGCCACACGTTGGAATTTCTGTTTGCTTTTTTTAACAAGTAGTTCCGTGAGCAGCGGAACTAATGATGCCTGGTTTCCAGCGGCTCTCTCCTGTGTGGATTCTCTGATGTCTAATCAAGGGTGAGCTTATTAGCCTTTCCCTCAGCAGAGGACTCCAAGAGAGTCTCTCTTCTTTCCTCAGCTGCATATTTTTGAGACTTGTGTTGACTTTTAAGATCCTTACCCCTTTTCCAGATTGGTTGGAATTGGCTTATGATCTCAGAACTCTTAAGGAAGACTTGCATATGCACATTTACATATACACATGCAGTTTGTACACATAATCCTTGCTTTGTACATAAATGCAGTGCTTGGAGCTTAGAAAATGACAATTTGACTGGCCACATGCCTGAGGGTATAATGAGGTAAAACCTTGTGTCATGGTAAGTTCTCTTCTTTCTGCGGAGGTACTGTAACTGTGTGTGTGTGTGCACCTATGTACGTGCTTTCCCTTGGCTGCTCCTCATAGTGCCAAACAAGGAATTGACAGGAGAAGTTCTGCAGTCACAAGTTCTAATTTTGGCGTGTTACTTGTCAATGGAATGAGTGTGTGCAGGGTAATAAGGACAATCACAGTTTCAGCTTGGAGGAGAGGGAACTTTAAAACTGTATTTTGCGTCTCTTACCTGGTTACACCTTAATTTGGCCCTGTTGAGTCAATGCACTTTGATACCATCCTTGATTAGTTATTGGTGCATGACAGCCTGTCAGAGTCCTGCATGTTTGCTCAAACTGAAAGGAATGCTCTGTTAAAAGAAAGTAAAATGCATTGAGATGGGATTGTGGAATTGAGGAGGAGGGTCTGGGGAAGGCATTTGCTATTGTGAAGAATTGTTGATTACACTTGCCTCTGCCACAGATTGCTGTGGTATCCTACAGCCCTACAGATAATCTTGCCTTCAAGTGTGTGCAAGTATGAGTTAGGTCCAGTCTTCAGTGGATTTGCATTTGTCTCAAAATACCACAGAGAGTTATCCTGAAATAATTAACATTTGTTGTTCCCAAAACCATAACCTCCACTATCATTGAACACTCCTCTGTTACAGGTCAGACCCTATTTTGCTTTGCAGAGGTGCTGAATCTCATAGGAGTAGCATAGAAATCTATAGGGGCGGGGATGTGAACATATGTAATAGGACTTCTCCTTTAAAGGAAAAAAAGGGGTCACAGATACCAGTTTGGCCACTTGGAATTAGTGGGTATGTCTCTCTTACTGCCTTTCACTGTGTCTTTTGTGATTCCCTTCCCTTACAAAAAATAGAACAGGGACATTGTGGGGGGAAATGAGTGCTTATGGAGCACTGATATTTCTGTGGTGGGTACAGGAGATGAGTGATCTGCTTCAGAAGGTTGGAATTGCATGTAGTCGACGAGGCTTAAGGCTGTCCACAGTAGTGATACAGAAAACTGAATGCCTGGTTGTTAAGTATTTGTCTGTGCAACATAGTAAGAGTGCAGTTCTGTGGAAACAGTCAATAAGGCTGTATCAGAATGCACCTGCATTGCAGAGCCAAATTACGGTGACATGGATGACCATAGTCCTGGTGTTTCCAAATTTCCTAGTGCTTTCTAATGGGCCTTTTGTATTCTTTTAATTTTAGCCCTTGCATGTTATCACTATACTAGGAAGCACATTATTGTGTCTTACTGTTTTGTTGGCCTTTTATGCTAATGGTGACTGATTTCAAAAATTGGTAGACAGTGTCTTAGGCTTGATGTTCAATGATTTGGAGGTCAACAGAAAGTCATGGCTGATAACTTAAAGATTAAAGCAATACTAGTGGATAGCTGCAAAAAAAAAAGATCTTTATGTGGCTGTTAATTGTGCAGACAAAATATTTTTTAATACAGTCCCATGGAAGACTTAGCCTTTTGGGACAGCATGATGTCTTCAGCAGCCAGGGATTACAGTCCAGATGTTTGGACACAGTGGAAAACAGTATCACACAGAAGTGTCTTGCTGGAGTATTGAATGTGTCTGATCTAAAGATAAGGAGTATGGAGGAGCAGTATACTGGAAAGCAATGACTGTGAAAAAGACTTTTAGGAATTAAGTGACATCTTGAAAGCTCACAGTTTGAGACTGTGACAGAAAAGGTTTAAGGTGCACCTGTTTAAAGCATAAATGATTGAGTCATTAAAAGAAGACAGGCAACTTGTGAAGTATGCTGAAATACCACAAAATTCTGGGTCAGGTATTTTTAGGGTTGCTTGGAAAAATGGACAAAATGCAGGAATGTCCTCAAATCTGAAAACTGGGAAAGTGCCATATGATGAGAGCATTTTAAACTCATATATAAACTCATGTATGAGAGTATGCTTTTCTGCAGCCTTTCCAAGCCAGCAGGTGCCTGAAGGACTGTGGAAGCAAGTTGACCAAGATCTCTGAGCATAGCTGATAGATTTGTTAGGCACACCAGGAGCGTAAACTGTTCAGTGGAAGCACAGCATTGGCTTTTGAATCAGAGCTGATGCTGGGTGTGCCAGTGTGGAAGCAGAGGTACAATTCCTGTGCCTTTGTTTGGCATCTTCATACTCGCTAGCTTTATTTGTGTGTTGCCCAAGTGTACTGTACCTGTGTATCTTGGATGTTGGTTTTGTTTCCTCTCCTCGCCTCTTACAAAATATTAACAAGAAAGTGTTTAACTTCAGCTTAAAAAAAAAGGGGAAGGGAGTGTGAGGGTCAAGTTGGCATTTATCATGAATTGTGCATCCATTATTATGCTGTGCTTGCATTAATTACTTCATTAACTCTGCATTGAAAAGGCAGGACGTTTCCTTCCCTGCTAAATGAGCTGCTGGCTCTGACAGCCTAAACTTACACATATCATCTAGTCTAAATTCAGACTTTCCTGTTTCGATTTTTATTTTAACTGATGGTCTAACTTGTATTTGTAGCCTAACAGAAGGAGCAAGGACTCAATTAACTTGTAAGACTACTCGCAGTAGATACTAGGAATTTGAATTCTCAGAGCCATATAAAAGCTTACATAGTTTTCACAACTATGATACTGATCAATTAAGCACTTGATTGAAAAAGGCTGTTAATCCATGTTAGGCAAATTTTACTATGAGCTGGTATTTCAGATGGTATTTTATCTCCTAACAGCATCTGATGAATGAGGCGGAACATTCCATGAAAAGTGGAAAAAAATGCAGCACTGTGTGCCACAGAGTTGTAGTCTAGTTGCTATAGGCATCATTTTGTTTATGACTCATTGTGATGATTTTCATACATCCACCTTTTACTGGCATTTCATGATTTTTGAGAGTGTCTCTGTCTAACATGAACATATTCTGAATGTCTTTATTTCCTGTATAAAAGAAAGCATGGTAAACATTGGAAGGGGTTACTTTTGATCTCTGGCATATGGCTGAGTGCTAATTTAACTGTTGATATGAACCTCTGTGTTATTAAGGATATTTTCTCCAAGGCTGTCTGAATTTTCAGAGCCATAACAAGCAGCTGCAGGGAATGTTGTGTCACACCATCAATGGGAATGCTGCAGTCATTTCTGTTTCTTGCTGTCAGAAAGAATGCAGCCAAAGGAGGGGTAGTTTAGAAGCACAGTGGGGAGACTATTAAAAATGGATATTAAACAGAGGGGGGGTAGAAATCAATTACTTCATATAGTGTTTCATTCATGCTTAGCAAGGAGCACTCCCTATTTTTCCTCTCCCCAGCCAGAATTTCACTGAAGTAGAATACTGAAATGCTGCTAGTGTCAGATGGGATGTTCTCATTATCTATATAGATTTAACATTTTTTTGAATCCATATTTGCCCACTAGAGGGCTGATTGCATCTTCCCCTTTAATATTTGATGTTGTCTGAGGCAGAATGCGAAGCCCTTAATTAAATGGATCATTTGTTCCCTTGAAAAAGCCTGATACCACACAATATAAAATTCCGAAATGCAGCTTTCTGTTATATTCCATGGCTTTTTTTAACTCATAAGGCTCATGAATTTGTTAATGCTGCATAACATTCTTGCTCTCTCAGGGTTGATGCTAATTAGATGATTAGAAAATGAGTTCTTGCAAGATTTTCATTCTAAGTGTTGTTTGAAAAACAATATCAAAATGTCTATAGCTGCTAAATTCAGTCAACGGGGGTTGGTTGGTTTGTTCATTTGAGGGTTTTGTTTTGGGTTTGGGGTTTTTAGGTGGGTTAGGGTTTTGGGGGTTTTGTTATTGTTGAGGCCTGTTTTTGCTAATAATCAGGTTTATCATTGTCATGCAAGTGCCAGTGAGGTTTTGAAACAACTTCTTTATAATTTTATTTTGAAAATAGAAAAGGACACGCAGTCTGTTTCTCTTCATTAAAGTTTATTTTAGAAAATTCTGACCTGAAGGCAGATACCTGGCAAAGCAAGTAAGGGTACACAGAAGTTATGGAAGATAAAGTTGATGGCTTTATGGCACTATAGATTTAATGCATGGGACTACTTAGACTTGATGGCATGCTAAAGTTCATTAATTTTTCAGAACAGAATAGACTATTTAAAATATAAAATCCTGCATACAGCACAGAAGAGATTAGTGCCCAGCATTCTCTTTAAACTAGAGCAAAGCCCTTAAAAGAATATTTCTCTCAGGATGGTACTTGGATTCTCAGAATACTGATTGTAGGGGCCAAGTGATTTGGATCATGTTGTAGCCTCTGAGCCTTGTTCCAAAGATGCATTATTTTCATTGTTGGAAAAGGCCTGTTTCCCCTTTTTTTCTAGTGTCAGTTGTTGTTCCTTGTTATATCTTACTTGTTCATAAAATAAGCCCCTAGTAATAGATATTTTTCTCCCTATGTAGATTTATTTGGATATTGACCAAGTTTATCTTTTAATCTTTACTCCAAACCTACATTGACTGGAGTTAGTGAATCTTTCCTGCAAAGCCAATTTTCCACATGCCATCATTCTTTAAGTTTGGTGAGTCTGTGTGAGTTTTTCAGTAATTGTTGAGGACATGGACTTCAGAATTAGACATGCTGTTGGCAAGAACAGTTGCTGCCCTCCTGTACACAAGAAAGATACCTGCTATTCCCCTTTGTTTTGGTGAGCCCTATTAGCACAGCATCACACTAGGAGCTTGTTCTCAATTGAACAGTTCCTTATCAGAGGGCCAATGCTGTGGAACAGGGTTCAATTGAGAGTAATGGAAGTCAGCATCTGCTGAGAAGGAGCTTGCTAAAAGTCAAGCATGGGATTATGCTGTAATTGCTTGCATTAGCAGGGAACTGGACCTGGGGGCTCAGAGGTATTTTTCAGTTCAGTGTTCACCTCAAAGTTATTTCTAAGGTTGGTGCTTTCAAGGATACACAGTCCTCACCCTGTAAGTATGACTTGATTACTGCAAAATACATTTGCTATATTCAAGTCTAGGATTTTGGGAAGTCTGGAACAAACTGTGCAACTTGAGATAGTTTGGTTTATAAACCAAGAGCTACTTTTTTTAAAAAGACAATGCTGATGTTCCTTTTTTACTCCTTATATTCTTTAATAGATGTAAGGATAAACAGCCAAATTGCATCTGTTTGTTGATTCCAGAAGGGATTGTGTGTGTGTCTGTGTGTATGAGGAAGGATTTATGTCAGGATGTACTTAGTTTGCATGTTCTGTTAGGGCTTGCAATTAAAATGGATTAAGGGAAAGATGAAGGTAGGACACGTGGGAACAACTGTTAGAGATGATAATGAATGTAAAAGAGCAAAAGTGGAGAGGAGGGAAATGTTACGAGAGGTGTGCGTGCGAGTGCTTGCTAAGGAGGCATGGCTTCCAGCTAAATGGCTTGGAATCAAGCTGTGGCTCGGAAGGGCCTGTGGAAGTTAAGGTAGGTGCTGGATAAATACTGCTTACATGACATACGCTAATCAGACTGCACACGTCATAAAGCTTCTGGCTCCAACAGAGCCACAACAGTAGATGTAATGAAATATCCTCCTGAGGAGAGATGGATATGGGGAGGAGCAGGATCAGCTCTCTGTGGCTTGTAATACCTGCGGACTTCTGTTGCCAAGCAGTTTTGTAAACACTATAAAGCTTAAGGAAATTCCCAGACAAAGTCACTGTGAAAGTTGAATTCATGTTGCCCAGACTTCCTTGGGATGGTACATCTTCTCTCAGATGTGACCTTAGAAGTTACATGTGGAGATTCTATTTTGTCTTTAATGTAAATGAAAAACCTAAATTCAGATAAGCCTTAACTCTGCCCCTTGTTTGACACACATTGTAGGGGTGGGGAAGAAGTGAGTAACTTGGATGCAGCTTTTATCTCTCTGTCAAATTATCAACCACAAAAGCTTTTACCATCTTGAATTGTAAAACAGTATGAGCTTCTCTTAACAGCCTGGTGTCGTGGTGGAGGAACAGTTTTTAACAGCAGCATCCGTAGCACAGCGATGCCAACTGCTTCTTCTTGTTCAGAGTCTGTGTGTTAACAAATACATTTCTGATCATTATGGGAACAGATGGATCCAAACGCCCAGACAAAACATTTTGCATCACATCAGTGAGACTGAAATGATGAAAGCCCACTAGACCAATGAAGTACCACATTTGAGATCCAGAGTATCTGTGTGAGGCCCACTAGGAAACCAGCACTGCTGTTAATCCCTGCATTTTGTATCCTAAATATATGAGTGTCTTCTCCAAAAATGGGAGCAGAGTTAAGTGGATTTGGCCATTACTACTCTCACAGACTTCACAGCACATGGAATTAACTTCTAATACAAACTATAACCTGGGATTTCCAGGTATTCCAAGGTTTTTTTGACTGAAATAAATCATAGATTTACAAAGTGGGGGTTTTGTCTGGGAATTATTCCTATCCCCTTAGGATTGCTGTTGGAATATTTCCAAAGTGCTGCCCTGTCTCTCATGCAAGCCAGTTGGTTTCTTCCAACGCCTTTACTTGTCTGGCTGTGTGAAGTATTGTTTGTTCTGTTACACCAGTTCCCAGTTTAAATTTGTCCCCCTGGGACTGGAGCACTCACAGCCAAGCAGTGTCCCGGGTGAAACCTCCCCAGTACCACATAGTGGGAAAAAGCCCCTTCACTCAGTGTGGAAGATCCCATCCAGTTTGAGTTTATCCATATTGGGGCTTACCCCCATGTGACACTGTCTCTTCCCCTCACCCCGGTCCCAGGTGCCGGATGTGTTCGCTGACCTTCTACTCCAAGTCGGAGATGCAGATCCACTCCAAGTCCCATACGGAGACAAAGCCACACAAGTGTCCTCACTGCTCCAAGAGCTTCGCCAACAGCTCCTACCTGGCCCAGCACATTCGTATCCACTCAGGGGCCAAGCCCTACACGTGCAGCTACTGCCAGAAGGCCTTCCGCCAGCTCTCCCACCTGCAGCAGCACACACGGTAAGGGCCAGAGGAGGCTGGGGCCCTCCGCACTGCATGTTGCCGTCATCCCAGCATGCTGTGAGCACCTCAGTGGGCGACTGCCTGGGGAGACCTGGCTGCTTGTCACAGGCTGGTCAGGTCTTGCGCACGTCAGGCCGGCAGTAGCGGTATCGGACACGTGAGATCGGTCCCTGGCTGTGAGGGGCTGGGTGCGCTCAGGTTAGTGCTGCTCTGCCGGAGAGGTGTCAGCAGCCGAGTGACGCTTTCTGACAGGAGGTAGGGCTGGTTGTGTCAGTGTGAGAGTAGAGTGGGCACAGGAGGACTGTTCCCTGTCACCCCAGCATAGTTCTGCCAAACATCTCAAGTCCAGGCTTGCAGCCCCCCTGCTATTTCAGCCGTAGGCTTCCCACACACAGCTCTGCCAATGCCCCTCAGTCCAAAGCTCTATAGTTCCTCTCTCTGGATCCTCCCCCGGTGCGGACAGACCATGGTCTCTTGAATCCAAGGGGAGCACGGTTTGAGACCAAGAGAGCTCGTGCTGTGTTTGGAGTTCCTTCATGTAGCAGATAGCGTGGTGCTGTCCCACCCCCTTTGTGCCCTCATTCCATCAGCACTAGCCAGATGGCGGTCATGTCCAACTGCTGCTGCTCCTCCTCCTCTTCGGCAGGATCCACTCCAAGCTCCACACGGCGATTGTCAAGCCGCACAAGTGTCCTCACTGCTCCAAGAGCTTCGCCAACACATCCTACCTGGCCCAGCACCTCCGCATCCACTCGGGGGCCAAGCCCTACACCTGCCGCTACTGCCAGAAGGCCTTCCGCCAGCTCTCCCACCTGCAGCAGCACACACGGTAAGGGCCAGAGGAGGCTGGGGGCCTGGCCCTGGTCCCCCCGCGCTGCCGGCATGCACCTCTGGAGCACGCGCGCCAAGCATGCGGGGGGCGGGCGGGGAATGCGGCCGGCTGCACCCCCAGAAGGAGGTGACCCACCTGAGTGGACGGAGTGGAGGCTGCGCAGGAGACACTGACCACGTCAGGGCTGAGGTGGGCACGTGCTGTCCCTGGGGATCCTTGGTCTTGCACCGTGGGCGGCACAGAGAGAGAGAGCGATAGAGAGAGAGGCATTGGCTGTAGGGGATCCCAGCCTGGCACCACGGGGGTTGGCCTGAGTGTGTGGAAGCTGCTCCTGGCATTGCAGGGGGACAGGGACAGATTAACACTGTAGGAAAACTCAGCCTGTTACTTAAAAGGAAAAGTGTTGGTGTGTCTATCCTGGAGGGAACAGATCTGCTTTCTTGGTACTGTGGAAGCAAGAGAACAGATTCCTCTTGGTTGGTCATTTGGGATTCCTGAGCTTGGAGCAGGGAGTCTAGACCTCCTGACCCCTTCCCAATACATTTTTAGGTAGCTCACATGCTGAGCTGTCCAGCCATTCATAAGCTCTTGCTCCTCAATCCTAGTCACTCTGAAATCTGCTTGACTGCCTGTCTTCTCCAACTTCTAACTGGACAAGGGAGCTGGGCAGAGCTCTCTTTGTCCAGCTAGAGCAGCATCTGGAGGCAACATCTTCCCCTTCACACAGCAGCAGGCCCTGGCAGTCTGCTCTGTCTGCCTGCTCACTGCCTCCCGTTTGTGCTCTTCCTCAACAGTATCCACACCGGGGACCGACCCTACAAATGTGCTCACCCTGGGTGTGAAAAGGCTTTCACCCAGCTTTCCAACTTGCAGGTAAGGGGCTGGGTGTGTCCTACTAGCCAGCAGGGGTTGGCAAGGTGCTTGGAGTAAAGGAGGTGGAACCAAGTGGGGCAGCTGGGAGGAGAATAAAAGAATACAGAAAGCTATCGAAGCTCTGGGCAGGGAAGAGATTCCTGACTTGTGGCACTAGTGGCCCAAAGAAGTCACATAAACAGTTGCATCATGTGAAATTGTTAACTTGACTTGAAAGCAGTGAGACCTTAGTGAAGTTCCTCCCATCTGTCTTGCAGTTTTCTAACTTAGCTGGGGCAAGACTTTTGCAGAATGTTACACCCAATGAAGTCTGTGTATCTGGGTGGGTTTTTTGTTTGTTTTACAATGAAATGGAGGGCATAAGGGTAGGGATATAGGGAAGATGGTGTGTCCTGTTGCAGTACCCTGGAGGAGGGGGACTGTAGAGTGTGCCAAAGAGCAAAGAGCTGTAAACACCTGCAAGGAGTTAAAGCAAGTCCTGCCCTGAAGGTGTTGGATGCAGGGAGCAGATGTATAGGGGGTAAGAAAAGGAGAGACCAGGAAAAGACTGCATGGAAGCTGAGGAGATGGGGGTTGTGGAGCATTAAGAGTCTCCGCTCTTCAATGCCTAATATGCATGACAGGAAAGGGCATGTGTGGGGAAGGTGTGGTGGGCTGGAGGGAGAAGTTCTGTCCCTGTGCTAGGAGCCAGGTGTACTTTCCTCAGGAGCTTGGGGCCTGGCTTGAAGGGAGTGTTTGAGGTAAAGCCATTTCCAGTACTAATACTTTATTCCTTCGTCACGTTTGCTTTCTCTGCTCCTTGTTGCTGCCGCCCTCCAGTCCCACAGACGGCAGCACAACAAAGACAAACCTTTCAAGTGCCACAACTGCCACCGTGCGTACACGGATGCTGCCTCGTTGGAGGTACACCTGGCTACGCACACGGTGAAACACGCCAAGGTCTACACCTGCTCCATCTGCAGCCGGGCCTACACCTCGGTGAGTGTTTGCAGCCCTGGGGGGGTAGCAGAAGTGGTCAGACTTCCCAGGGAGCAGCTCCTCTAGATCCAACGGGAGCAGTCCCCTGAGTTGCCGTGTCCCTCCCCGTTGGCTTCACCTTTCGCGAGCGTCGTTCCCTCCTCTCACGCGGTTCTTCCCGTTGCAGGAGACGTACCTGATGAAGCACATGCGGAAACACAACATCCCTGACCCACAGCAGCAGGTGGTTCAGGCACAAGCCCAGGCCTCGCAGCAGCAGCAGCACTTCCAGCCACAGGGCGGGGGGGCAGCAGGGGGCCCTTCTGGAGACACTAACCAACCCAACCCTCCCCCCCAATGCTCCTTTGACCTGACTCCTTACAAGACTTCAGAGCATCACAAGGACATCTGCCTCACTGTCAGCACCAGCGCCATCCAGGTGGAGCACCTCTCCAGCTCCTAGAGAGACCTCAACCCAGGGAGCAGAAAGCCTCTTGTGCATAGCCTGTGCCAGGGGCACCGCTTATGCAGCGGCCCTCCTCGTGCAACAGTTTCCGGCCTCTCCTCCTGCAACAGCCTCTTCTGGCCGTTTAACCCTGTTCATGGCAGCCCCTTGAACAACAGCCTGTCTCAAGGGGGTGCTCTTTCTGTGCAACAGCCTGCCTGGTAGGAGGATGCTTCCTTGTGCAAGAGCCCCTTTCCTGTGCTGGGATCACTTCCTCATGCAAGAGCCCCTCCTTTGAAACCCAAAGAAAGGCCCCTGTTTTGCCTTCTCTCTCACTGTAGGATGTGTACGAAGCGGGGTTGCGTGTTGAGACACGCATGGTGGATGGGATGGAGAGATGGCCCTTGTATATACAGGGGCTTGGACACGTGTTTTTAGCAGGCCACAGAAGAATGTGGCAGGGTTGACAGCTGGATGGGGTTCTTTGAGGATTGCCTTGAGTGTCTAAGAGAGAAATATCCATTCCTGTCCCTCCTGCTTGTGAAAGGGAGGAGGGGTCGCTCGTCCTGCCCCAAGGACTGGATGGGAGAAACCTCCTCCCCAGTGGAAGGTGAGACCAGTGGAGGGGGGAAAGGTGAGGCATGTTCTCTGGGATGGACAGGTGTCTACACTGCCTAAGGGCTGTGGAGTATTGCGTTCTTTCTCCTCCGCTGGTGGAGAGCAATAGAGAGGAGTCTGTCTGAACTGACTGCTGCCTCTCTCTCCCAGCTGTCTGAGCAGCACGATGGCCCTGTAGGAATGTGGGTTCCTGCTCATTGCTCTTCCTGCCTGTTGTGGATGATATCCTAGCAGCTTGTACTCCTCCTCCTCTCCCTCCTGCTTTTCCCCCCACCTCCTCAGAAAAGCCTGCAGGCATCAACAACAAACCAAAAAGCAACTGGAGGGAGGGTAAGAGACTGCCAAAATAATCATCTCCCTTCTCTCTACTCCCTTTCCTGAAAGATGGAATGACAGCAGTTCTGACACTCACATACCTGTCCTGCCCCCAGTTTCCCAAAGGGAGAGGAGGAGGAGGAGGAGGAGGAGGAGGAGGAGGAATAGACCAGTCTTTTCAAGGAGCTGGCAGGAGGCAGGGAAAGGCTAACTTGTCCTGCTCATCTCCTGCCAGAGTGCTCTCCCAGGCTCCCTCTTGCCAAGACGGGCTGGACTCACATGGCAGTGGTGGCCTCTTCTGGACCTTGGTAATGGGAGAGAATCCCCAAAAGGTGGACAGTGGAGAGAAGGGGATGAAGATCCCCACAGAGAGACCAATCTAATGAGAAGGGGGAGCCAACAAGAATAAACTGAAGGCCCCTTGAATTTATATATATATATATATATAAATATCTATTCCCCACCCCTGGCCCGCTCTGTCCTTGCTGTAACTGTTTCTATCTCTGTGTTTATAAAACGCATTATCCTGGCGAATTTTTATTTTCAATCTTCGTTTGTTTTTCCCTTTCTCTTCGTCTTCAATTCTCCTTCCTCTTTTTTTTTTTCTTTTTTTTTTTTAATTGGTCCACATGACTGCTAGTCTTGTGTGTTACTTGTTAGTTTCTTTGGATCATGGAGGCTGACTTGGAAGAGAATGAGAAGGCAAGGGAAAAAGCATGTGTTGTTGGGTTTTAAAATCAGTCACCCACCCAAAGCCTATAGAATCCCAGACTTCTGTATGAACAACCAATAGGGGCTTCTATTTTATTTTTTTTAACCACCCTGTATAGAAATAAATTGGTGTAAAAGGCTCCTTGAAGGTGCTGCTGCAAGCACCCTGCCCCTGTGACGTGTGTTCCTTCCCGCTGCACCCGACCCCTGCAGGAGCCTCTGGCTGCCCTGAGTCCCGAGGGGCTGTGCGGGCAGGCGCGAGGGCGGCACATCCCTGCCTTTGGCACTTTGGCGTTTGCACAAGGAAAGCGAGGAGCTCTGCACCTGAGGAGCTTGTGGCAGAAACCTTTTTCTCTGTGTTCAGTCACCAGGGTTGGCTGCAAACGGGTGGAGTGTTTGGTAGGTGCATAGGTTAGGCTAGACGGAGCTGTCTGGTTTGACTCCTGCATTTCACAGGTGACATTTCAATGCATTTAGGCTGTATTGAGCCCCAAGAACTCGTGTATTTGAACTGTGTTGACAAAAAGCATTGGCTTGATTTTGAGGCACTGGGACACAAAATCCATTGGTAGCCTGCTGTAAGGGCTTCATGTTTTCGCTGTTTAAATATTTAAGCCAGATTTCTCCTTGCTTTGGCTTCTGGTTACTAGTTCTGGAAACATTCATCCCTCTGATTCAGAGAGCCTGAATGGGACTTCTCCCCCCCCGGACTTGTATTTAAACACTCTAATGTCCCTTCTCAATCCACTTTTTGACAAGGTAAACAGATAGAATTCTGTAAATCTTTCACTGTAAGGGATTTCTTCCAGCCCACAAATTATTCTTGTCTTTTCTTTCTACATCTTGTAAAATTTTTCAGTATCTTATAAACATGTTCACTTCGGGACTGAGTGTTGAAGCCCCAGTGCCATGGATGAGGTCCCCCTGGCCCTTTGCCTTAAGTCTGCAGAGGATTATGTTTTACCTCTTCTCATGGTGTTATACAGGAGCTCATAGGCTGCTTCTCTGGTCAAGTGTGATCATCCAAAGCCTCAGCTTTCCATGATAAGTGTTTTCTCTACAGGTATGCTCTGGGTTCTTGTTTCCTGGATGCCTCACGTGGGGCTGTGTCCAAGTCCAGCCTGTGTGAATGGACCTGGCTGACTGATGGACCAGGTTACTCACAGCTTTCATAGTTCTGTCACCCGCAAACTGTATCAGTTGTTATTTTTATTTTCAGATCCAGGTTGAAATGCAATATTGCATCTGACCTATGCTAACTTGAAAAGCATCATTGAGTGCAACTTCTCATTAGCTTCTTTTTGAGACTTGCAGGCTGGGCATTTCGTAATCCTCTTAGTATTTGATTATGTACAGTTTATATTTCTGACTTATGGTGCTCGGTCAATGCCTTATAAAAATTTAAGTATGTTGCACCTATGCAGTCCCCTTTGTTAAACCAAATGTATAATGATATCATCTAAGAATGAAATTAGGGTTTTTTCTTTTTCTTCTATTCTTTTTTTTTTTTTTACTACAGAATCTGTATTTCATAAAACCTTTGTGTTACAGGTTTTATTTTTTCATTCACTAATTCTTCCTCTCTACAGGTTTTCCATAATTTTGTCATTGAACTGTTTCATTTGCCTTTTGGGAGTGCTGTCATGAGTGTCTTAAAGTGTTTCTCTAATATCCCAAGTTTAATTAAGATCAGAATGACTGGGCAAAAGAGCTTGTTACTGAACTCTTTCAGGACTCCTGTTTCTTTGCTGATTTCAAAATATGCATCCCTAGTAGGTGTTGTCTCATCTCCTACTATGATACTACGGTACTAGATAGAAGTTGCTGTTTTCATATGACTGCTAAATTCTGTTCCTTTCTTTAGATGGAACTGGAAGTATTTGTTGACTGGTTTCCCCTGTTCTGCGTCACTAGCTTTTCACCATTTTTATCTAGCATGGATGAGTACTATTAGTAAGATTTCTTTTTTTTATTTTGTGATTGAAAGGAGTAAAAGAGCAAAATACTCTTTTCCTTTTACCACTACTTTTGCTAGTCACAAAGCTTTTCTTAAGAGTTTTCTCTATTTTTATAGTGTCTAATTTATATTGGTTGCTGTCTTGTTGTCTTCACCTTTTCCATCTGTTATGTTTCTCCTTACAGGAGAGTTTGATTCATATTCCTCTGCCTTCTTTCTTTTTCTCCCATGGACAACTGAGTTTATAGTTTTGCTCCCCTTGGAAGTTATGAGACTCAGCAGGGTTTTATTACTACTTGTGGCTCTCCTCTGCATGTCCATGATCCACATGGACAGGACAAAACTGCCAGCTTCACTTGAGTTGTTCTCTTATCTTGAATGCATCATCTTAAAGTCTAAAAAATGACTTGGTTTGGCTGCAGTGTTTTGAATTAAACTGGGAAGGCTTTAAAAGTCAGAATAATACTTTGCTGACTGGTTGAATTCCCTGGGGAATGGCTCACACGTTAAAATTCTTGGCAGTGATTTTTCATTTTCTATGTTAAAGATGCTTGAAATCGCCTTTCCTGGTCCCTAGTTTGAGGTGGTGTTTTCTGATGTCTGCTACCCTTTCCCTTCTTGGAATCTGCTACCCAGCATGGGCATCCATGTGTATTTAAGGCTGTACAATTCTTGTTACCAGTCATTTCAAAGGTGTTACTGTTTGTGCAGTTTGCTGCTGAGCCTATAGCTTTTACTGTTGCCCAGGAGGAAACTAATTATTTCTTACTAAGGGACATTCCCACTGAGCTTCAGAAATGCCACTTTATTCCAGGCCTCCTTTCTTATGAATGAGAATTTCTCTGTTTACCCAGTCCTGTTGCGCATGTGGCAATAATTGAAGATACCTTACCCTCATTATCTTTGTCACTTATTTGAGTTTGGATTAGGTCTTCCTCTTTGGGTTCCCAAGGTTGTTTAACATGTTCATTGTGCTCCAGATGGTTTAAAAAGTACAGTAGCTACCTGTGAGACACAAAATGTAACAACTTGTACAAAAATCTTCCCTCTTCAGATGAAATCTGAGGTTCTGCAGTCTGCAGCTTTGTGCACTCAAGCCAACAACAGTTCAGTTATTTACCTTCCACTCACAAGAGTGGAATTTTCTCTTAACAAGATCCCGTGGTCCTTCTTCTTTAGCTCCATGAATTCTTTGACCCTGCATTTTCATTGTGATGCAAATCCATTTGTTTCTATATGTTTGCACCTAAGAAGACTTGACAATGACTCTGGAGTTCTGTATTAGGTTGCATCTTGTATCTTTGCTGAAAGGCAATAGCACTTTTTCTTCTTGTCCTTTTCCAAGCTGATTTTCTGTTCTTAGTTGCATTTTACAAATTATCATTGCTTTAAAAGGAGACATCATGTAGGCTGGAAATCATTTAGAAAAGTCACCCACAAACAGTAACAGAATCTCAGCTGTGACTAATGATAGTATTGCTGGTCTATAATTCAGTTAAGTCTTCAAGAAAGATTTAAGACTTTTATAATTTAAAGCCTTATGGTTAATCAACCACGTCCCTTATTACCGTTTTTTTGTTAGTTATCACTGCTATTGAAACTGCTGCTCTATTACTACTTTTTTTTTTTTAATCCATAGGGTCTTGCTATTCCTTTGTTGAGTACATTGAAGTCTTCTGCTATAAAAAGTCTTTCTTCTTGTATAATGAATTACAGACCATGATCCAAGTCACTGTATTCATCTTTCCAAACAGCTAAATTGAATTGAGCTGGTTTAGGTGTCTCACAGTAAGGCTTGGCTCCATCATATAGTTCTTATCTGTTGCCTTTCTTTTCCCTTTCAGTGACCCAGCTGTATAGTGTTCAGCTAAAGTCTTGCTACATTAGGCCTAGATGGCTATCCAGAAGGATATCCACTTCTTTTAATTAGGTCTTTTTCTTCAAATTAAAACAAACAGCAGTACGTTTCTTTCCTTAGCTGAGTGCAACCCCAGTCACTGCCACTGAGATTTTGCCACGTCAGTGTTGGGTTAACTGCCTTACAGCAACCTGGATGAACCCACTTGCTTTGCAAATACTTTTTTAGTAAAAGTATTTGCTGGTCTCCTGTAACACATTCAGAACTTCAAAGTTGTTTGGAAAAGAAAGCCCATCGCTTCCATCTGCTTGCCAGATAATTCTTTTCAAATTACTGATTGTCAGTTTCTAGCTATGCAACTTCTAGGATGTTTTATTTAATGGGTAGAACTAAACATCTTCCTAAATCTCATTGGCAATAGGTAATATTTCATTACCTCACAGATGTGTCTACATCATCCACCTTCCTTCCTAATATAGAATATAATTATGAGATTCTGTCTGTCTTCTATATTTTTATTGATTATTTTATCATCTTTATATCAACTAAAGGATATATATCATGTTTAGGATTTTCTTCTAATATTTTGCAGGTAATGTACCTGAAAGCTGCCCAAGTTTACTAGTGCAGTTTCAGAACATAGAATGAAATTGCTCTGTACACTTCCTTAACTACAAGATAGGTACCTGTTCAATCGTCCTTTCAGGTACAACAGATTAAATTTGTGTGCATGGTTTCTTGTTTCTGTATAGTAGAACACCAAAGTACTAGAGAGATGTAGTAACTTGGTCCAACAAACATTTCGATTTCATGTAGTGTCTGTGTAATGAATGGAAAAAAAAAAACTTCAAGAAAAGAAATCGTGACACCAAAGAACTAGAGTCTACGCCTAGTTTTGCTACTGAAGTAGGATTTGCTTTTGAAACACGGACTCAGCTATAATTTGTGGCCTTTGGCATCCTCTTTCATTTGTAAAGCTAATTAACTCCCCTGGGGCCAAGTGCTGCAGATCAATCATTTGCCATTTGTGAGAATGAAGTGTGGGTACCTCTCGTGTTTCCTGAAGACAGGAAATGTAAAGTTCAGGGACCTCTGAACTTAGAATGTTAAAGAGTGAGAAGAGCTGAACATACCTCAACAGCAAAAAGGTAACTGAACAAGAGTCCAGAGTTACAGCTGACTTGCTGGCTTCTGCATGAGGATCCCTCTCAAGCACTGGCCTTCACCTCACAGTCCTTGGACAACACTTAAGAAGTCTATAAGGTAACTAAAATCTGGAGGCTTCAGTTTGGTATACAGATGTTTACATTTCCAAGGGAAAACACACAGGCATCTGTACATCAATAAAGGATGAGAACCACCCCTGCAGACTGCTTCCGTAGGCCATGCAGCTTCCCTGTGGGAGGTGCCGAGGCCTGGGCAGCAGCGCTCATCCTGCAGATCCTCTCGAGCCAGGAGCGACCTACAGGATTGACTGCAGCATGGAGCTGTAGTAGCAAACGGGTGAGGGGGAGGAATGTGATAAGCACAGGGGTTAGTGTGTGAGGTTTTGTTACTGCAGCACTTGCCAAAGGATCAGCGCATGAGGTTGGGTGAGGGTTACACATAAAAGGTCCTGGGTCTCTAGAGCTTATTTGAGCTGGGAAAGCACCTTCCTGCACACTCGTCTGCACCCGTGCTCGGACTTCAGCGTGCAGAAGTGTTTAAAAAAATATTCCACCTCTCAACAAATAACTACCATGGTGACTCTTTCTCTGTGGGTGAGAATGCTGCTGGAGCCGTGAGCAATGCAAATACTTCTTTGACTTTGTAAAGAAAGCAAAAATAACAAGCTTTCCCGGACTCAGAGCTCAGGAACTAGTTTTTGCTGGAATGGTAGAATTTCTACTGCTGTGAGACCACACAGGCACACAAAACTCCCTCTCCCTTTTATTTTGCAAATTCACAGTGGCAGATCATGCAGTTAGAGACACATTTGTACACTTTATCAGGATTTGCCATTTAGATTTTAGGCAAGTGCTGCTTCTTTGCCCTGTCATTTGTATCTGCAGTGGCAAGAAGTCCAGAGGGAGATTGTCTCTCCATGTAAGTGATCTAGAATTCTGACATCTTCCTAGACTTGGCTTGAAGGATAAGATTGGGTTCCCAGGTGGTCTCTTAAACAAATTAGTGATGTCTAAGAATGTGTGATTTTTAACATCAGCTCCATTCAGCTTGGTAGCCCCAAGCAGGACATGTTGGGGAGATTCTGGTTTAGGACTGTGACATGGTTATAGGGAGCAGATTTTTGTTTTTTTAACAGCCACATCCTTCCCCTTAATTAAGAGTGTAAGGCAATTTATACAAGAATTTTGAAGTACTTTAAAGAGGCTTAACAATAACGTTCAGCTAACTGAAGCCAGCTGCTACACATGGGAACTGAAAAGACTAAGAAATGTGTTTTGAATAATTAAAAATATGTCATAAATAACTTAAATGACTGTAGGAAGAGGAATGGAAAACTCCATCATCAGAACACAGAGGATCTCTGAATTAACCAAGTACTTTAACAGCAAGATGGTTCATAGTTCAAACAGCTGCAGTTCCTTTATGTAACAGCTCCTCAGTCTTGCAGTCCAGTCTGCTCAAAGACTTAATCCTAGTGTATCCATATAAATAAAGGCATGGTGTCTAGGAAGATCTTTGGGAGGAAAAGAGAGGAAAAGAAATGTAATCACTTATCCTTGTGGCCAGAATCTGGGAGCATTCAGTCCTGAGCAATGGCTGCCATTATATAGACTGGCAGGAAAAAACAGGATGGTGTAGGGGGAGTAGGCAGGAGAAAGGTGGTTGAAATGTAGTATTTACCAAACCCAGTTCCTCCTAAACTATAGGATGCTAAATGAACTCTGACCTCTTGAAAAAACAATCCTGCATATCTTGGAACCTAAGGCTCAACAGAAGTGAGAGAATTTTGTCTCAGTTCCTCCATAATAACATGTGACTTCGCAGCACTGCACCGTGCATGTAGCCAAGGATGGCTGGGGAAGGGCTGCTGAACTCCGCAGGGCTCTAAACCTTCGAGTGGCTCGTGGTGTAGGGTCACGGAAGTGCTTCTGGCGTGATGAAGAGAAAGAGCACGGTCACATGTTTAACTTAATTCCCTTTGTTAGTCTGTTAGAAGTGTTAGGTTGTACCAGTCGTGTTGCAGCAGACACCATCCATCTCCGCTTAGGACACAGCAGCAGCTGCTCGGCACTGGTGGATTAGGAGGTGAATGGAAAACCATAGTAACGAGTCAGCATCACTTCCTCAGCCAGATCACGGAATGGGCCAGGTTGGAAGGGAACTCAGGGGGTCACTGCTCCAACCTCCCTGCTCAAGCAGGGTCACCCCAGAGCACACGGCACAGGATTATGTCCAGACAGTTCTGGAATATCTCCCAGTGAGGAAGACTCCACAACCTCTCTGGACAATCCATCCCAGCGCTCAGTCACCCGCACAGTAAGGAAGTTCTTCCTCATGTTCAGCTGGAACTTCCCGTGCATCAGTTTCTGCCCATTGCCCTGTGTCCTAGTGCTCGGCACCACCGAGAAGAGTCACGCTCTCCTTTTAGATGATTAGAGAGATGGAAGGGGTCCCCTGTCAGTCGTCTGAGCCTCTCGGGCTGAAGCGCCCCACCTCCCTCAGCCTTTCCCCGTAGAAGCGATGCCCCAGTGCCCCGGTCACCCTCGCTACCCTGGCCCGGGACCGCCCGGGGCAGCCCCGCAGAGCCCGAAATGGCGGCGGGAGCGGGGCGGAAGTGCCGGGACGGGCGGGCGGAAGCGGCTTCCAGTCCTGGCAGCGCCGCTTCCGGGGGGCGCGCGCGCGTCCGCTTCCCGCCGGAAGCGCCGCTGTGTGGGGCCCAAGATGGCGGCGGGGATGTACCTGGAGCACTACCTGGACAGTAAGAGCCGCCGGGGCGGGGCCGAGGCCGCGGCTGAGCCGGTCCGGGGGGCACGGACGGGCCGAGGGGCGGGGGCCGAGCGCTGCGCAGGGCGTCTGCGGGCTCTCCCAGCCCCTCGGGCGCAGCCCGGCCCGGCTGTCGGGCGCCCGGTCCCCGGGCCGTGCGGAGAGGCCCCGTCCCTGGGGCAAGGCTCGGCTGCAGCTGCTGCGGGAGCCGTGACATCGCAGCCCCGCGACTGGTTTGTCCCATGAGAAAGGAGCCCGGTGCTGCTCCAGCCGCCTCTCGGGAGGGGGAGCTTGGCTGTCAGTGGTTTCCAGGGATAGACATCGAGACAGAGAGAACTTTGGGATCTGTGGGGCGGTAGTTATGGTAGCTTTCTACGCTGTCAACTTACAAATGCAGCCCTGCTTTTCTGGCCGAAGAGGAGCTCTGTAAATGCTAATGGAGGTGGTAACGTTATCAGAGCCCTCCCATGGTACCTTCCATTTTACCATCCTGCCTTAAGGTCCTTAAAACTCCGTCAAACTCTGCCCTTTGGGGATGAGACTTTCAATGCATGTTTTACCCACGCGTTCCTAAAATAGCCAGGCAGATCCATCAGAGGAGCTGTTTCTCAATGAATAGGCTAACGAGTTAAGATTGAGTAACCTGTTCTTTGAGTAATGCTGTTCTCACGTTTTCCTGCTGGTCTGGTGCTGGCACTGGAGACAGGGGAGGATGTTCACGGGGTGGTGTGTTTAAAGCTGGGTAGTTCTGGTTATGTGTCTTCTGCTTCACTGTACCAGGCCAGTTAAACTTCTCACTATCTGTATATGCATGGAGAAAAATGGAGTTTGGCTCTTCAGATGTCTTACCACACCAGGTTTCTTCCAGCACAGAAGTGATAAGGTGCTGATATTGACACAGATGTCAAGGGTGTGTTGTTCCTTGTTTCTTCAGTTCTCCTTTGGTCATTATGAAAGGAAATGTCTCTGAGAATGTTCAAGAACCATAATAAATTTCAGTGAAAGCTGAAAAGAAGCTGAAGTTGGACAGGCAAGGATCTAAGAGCTTGAAGGAAGGAAGGAGGATGCAGAAGCCAGGAAGAAAAGTTGAGTAAAGAGGCAGGTTGGAGAGGAGCAGAGATTTTTGGGCAGTTTTCACTCCGTTGTAGAAGGCTGCAATTGACTGAGGCTCCTCAGCTGGGAGGACAAAGGCTGGGAAAGAGGAGAAAAGAGCAAATGCACAAGGAGTAAGTGCATAGGGAAAATGCAGGGTTTTCCTGCTGGGAGGACAGAGTGTATTTTGGGTAAGAGCTGCAGAGCAAAGATAAAAGAGTGAAAGCCTGGGATCTGCAGCTGGTAAGCAGAGATGAGCAGGATGCAGCAGTGAGTGTGGAGAGGTACAGTAGGTACCCAGCTGCAGAGAAGGGGAGGTTGGTGGCTGGAGAATGCTCCTGCCAAAGTCAAACACTTCTGGATCATGTCATCATAGTCAACTAAAATCAGCCAGCTTGGGAGCTCCTCTTCCTCTCTAGTACAGGCATGCAGAGGAAGTGCCAAACTCTTCGCTCTCAGCTGAGATTTGTGGTCCTGCGATTGGATTAGAGATTTGCATCCTGTTGAAGTATGAAAGTGATGTGCACAATCTAAAAATCCTTAAAAGTACCTGTTTACAAAGATTTTAGGAAGAACAAAACATTCTTTGCTGTGATGGTTTAGCCTTTTTTGCTTACTCTTAGATCTCTAAGGCCTTTTTCAGTTTTGTCTGGTGCAATACTACTTGCTGTTATTAGCTAATCATAAGACACTTGCTGTCCTTATTCTAGATGTCTTTCAGGAAAGCATATATGAATTGTGATCCTTAGAGTCCAAGAGCACCCATCACAGTATTTAATAAGTTAGGCTGCTGATAGGTAGTAGCATCTATTTCTAATTACCCATATTGTTTTTCTCTAAGCCTGCTCTCCTCTCCTGATGTTCTGCCTGGACTCCTGACTCTGTGAAAATGCATACAGTATTTTAGACACGAGTCGTCTTCTTGATGCTGACTGATGGACAGCATTCAGTTTGCTACTTGCCGCTCCCCTTTTTTCCCCACATTATTTCAGTGTTTTAAAAACATCCAGTTCCATTCTAAATCCTATCCTAAAACTTCCTGAAATTTGATAGAAATAAATCATCCAGAACTTTTGGTCATCTCTTATAAAAAGTGTCTAATTCTTAATTTACATCTGTGTCTTGGAACGGAATTCTTTTAGTATTATATTGCTCTTGCAGACACAGCGACACAGTTTTCAATTGAATGTCTTTTTTCCTCCCACAGAGATTCTCTTTCATATGGTTTTCTATATGGATCTGCTCAGGGAGTGAATGAGGAGTGTGTGATGAAAGGGTAGTTACTTGTAGGACCTCTTCATATCTTTGAATAAAGGAAGGTGTATAAGGAATAAAGTGAAAATTGTAGGAAGAAAAAAGGTGGCCTCCTGTTTGAAGGAACTGAATATCACTCTGACTAAGTGAGCTTGATGTTTTTATTTATGTTGTGAGTCCCACTTTATACAGGTTTTCCTTGCTTGGATTGTGCTTCCCTCAGATTATGAGTGGAAATTTTTAGTTAGAGGAGCAGATGTGCAGAATGCTTATAGCTGCAGCTGGAGTCTGCCATGAACAGATAATTCTGAAAAGTCATGCTATGAAGCATTTTTGCACATTTCAAGAGGAGAGTTTGGCTGGCCTTCTTGGCTTTAATCTCTTGGCCTCAGTAAATCTCTTGGCCTTCATTCTGTTGGTGAGGGAAATGGGCCACTCCACTGCAGCATTGTGAAAACACTTTGGTGTCACAATAGTGAACACCTTGAAAAGCTGATTACAAAGTCAGTTTTCAGACTGAGCTCTCAATCTGAGCATGTGACTCTGTATTGAGAAAAGAGAATAAAATAAAACTTTGAATTAATGCTCAGTCACTGGGAATGAGAAATACCTTGTATGAAACATCATGTGAAAGGTAATTAAAAACTGTATGTTAAAATGCATGAGCAGTCTGACAAAGCCAGGCATACAGCCCCAGTTGCTTCAGTTCATATATTTTGAGCCCTCTGCTTTAGACATCTCAAGTTCTTTTACATTTTATTTTTTTTTTTTGTGAAATAGCCAAGTTAAAAAAAGTTCTTTGTAAAAGGTGTCTAGAATCTTCTTGGGTATTTCAGCAGCTTTCAAGTCCTTTCTGTAATTTGAAACTGGGTTTAGACCTAGGATTAGGCATGCCCTTTCCTTGGCTTTAAGTTGTTAATTACAAAGCAGATCTGTCTGAAATGTGTTATGCTCTTGGCAGATGTTTTTGCAGCAGAAAAATATGCACATTCCTTCTGTGCTGAGCATCCTGACAGAGAAACTTTGTATTTTGTCTACTCTGATCACCTTCATTCCTTCATCCTACTTACCGAGCCAAAGGATTCAGGGAATGGGAGAAGAGGAATGTGTCTTGTTCCACTTTTCTTCCTGGGTGTTTTTCTCCAGTGGCCGAATTTAAACATAAAAAGATTTCCATCTCTTCAAATTTGTCATATTGTCCTCCTTCTGGTTTCTAAACCCTTTTATGCCTGGTTTTGAGGGGAGAAAGCAAGATTAAAAAGTGCTTTCCCTCAAGCAGTAACGAAGTGCAGCTTAAGTAAGGGAAAACCTGTGGATGCAAAGGAGTTAGAGATGTATAAAGGAATGGAGGAAGAAGAAGGAAGAAAACAGTGTTTTGTGATTAAAAGATGGAATGTGCATAAAGACTCACGAGAGGAATTTGTGCTTGCTTGAGCTTGAGTTGCTGTGCTTGGCCCTCATACGGTGTTAGAAATACTGTTGTGGAGGCTTTGAGGGGCAGAAAAGGGATAATGTGATGAATACAGCTTTTCCAGAAGGTGAGATGCAAACCCTGAGTTTTCTTCATGTTTGGAAGTTTCAAGAGCTCCTTTGTGAAAGGCATCATTAAAGAACACATACCCAGAAAACAGTCCCAAATCAAGTCTCTGTTTACATGTGAGCGTGCCATGAGTGCAGAGATTGTCTTTACAGTAGAGGGAGCTGCTGTGCAGCCACCTGTGTTTTCTGCCATCAGTGCTTCCCTGTTTTGCCACCCAGTGGGTGCCAGAATAAAGTACATGAACATAGTGACAACACATGAATAATCTTTCATGGCAGCATACCAAGGCATGTACCTCCCCTCAAAAACAAGAACTTTTTCCATCTTCCCTGAGGAACTAAAGCCATCATTTCATCTAAATTAGACCTAAACATCTGGGAGAGTCATGAGTAGCAGGTAACCTTGGTGAGAGGCAGGAGGATGTCACAGACTGGGCTGTTCAGACAGCTCCAATACATTAATTCTGATGCCTTGGAGGCCTCCAGTCAGGACCTGTTCCAGGAGCAGGCACTAGGATGTATCTGCCTCAGCGCAGAAGGTGATGGAGGCTTAGATGAGGAGATCTCAGCTGGTAAGTTAATGTGGTACTATGTAGTCAGTTTACCTTGGGGTTTTCCCCTTTTTTACCCCGGTTAGGGAGGTATTACGTTTCCTTTGCTCCTTCTATTTGCATTTGTCAGGAGGCACATAGAGATGCACCAGCTCAGGGCTTGTCACTCCTAGAAAACTTAAGCCAGCATAAGCACAGAGCAACAGAAGTAGCACGTGTCCTCATGGCAGTCATCTTCTTTCTCCTGCAGCTGAATGGGAATGTCCTTTCATTCCTTGATAACATTGGCTAACCTGGTAAAACAGGATTATTCTTTAAGAATAGCTACATCTGCCTGGATTTTCCTCTGTATGGATTCATCAAATGAGGCTGTGATGAGTATCATCATCTTAAAGCTCTTAGAGAACAGGGGTATGATGTTGAAAATTGCTGTAGGCAGGTCCTTGATTCCTTCCCAGACCTGGCTATGCTCCAATTTCCCCAGCAGTTCTTTTATCTCTTGCATTCCCTACCTTCATTACTCTTATCCCCTCTGCAGTGTAGCACGCAGCCATATCCCCTGTCCCTGCCTCTACAGTTTCTCACATCATTCTTCAGAAATGCAAGTCTCTTAATAAATCATTTCTCTGCTTGTCACTGTTTTAGTGTAGTGAAAGATGCCTTTCACCTTTACTGAGACTGGATTAGTTACACCTGTGATGCACCACACGTGATCTATGGAAAATTACAAAAGATTTCATGCAGGGGAGAGAATTTGGTGATTCATAGGCATCATTTGTTTCTGTGTGAAAGCTACTGGCACAGCCCACACTGAGCTGATACATTTAATGACCAATTCATTTAGAATTGGTTTTGTTATTGGCTGATTCTTTTATTGGAGCTGATGCAAGATGGCTTTACATGGCAAAGCCTGCTGTGTTTTCTCTATAGTTCTTCACTTACACAACTGCAAATCTGATGTCATTGTTTTGGCAAACAGCCCTGTGATCTCTTTGGTGGTTGTCCCTGCCCTTGGAGGTCTGTGGCAGGCTGGAAATGCCTGGAGTGTTGCAAGTCTTATTTGTTGTGTCAGTCTTCCAAGGCCTCCAAGCTTTTCAAGTCAGGGTTGATCTTTGACAATAAAGATCCCTTTTCTGAGACTTAAAACATTGCTTGCTGTCTTGGCAGTGGATGCTGTAGCATTGAGCTACTGTAGTAAGACAACAAAAAGAGCCCTCCCTTCCTGAGAAATGGGCCCACACTTTGGGAGAGTATTGGGTTTCCATGGCTGACTGTCACTGTTGTCTGTCACTGCTGACTGGTGCCCATGTCTTTGGACAGTGTCAGAAGCAGATGTGCTTGGGTGGACTCGTGTGCAGTACATTGGCCCAAAGCTTGGGATATGTGATATGGCCACAGAATTCCCAAGTGGCTGTGGCTAAATCAGTCTGCCAGTGCACCTGAGCTCCCTCTTTGTAAAACTGTAGGTAAGGGTTATCCCTTACCAAGGTGTTGTGAGGATAATGGGACAGGTTAGGATTTTTTATTGCAGCAGGGATGAGCCATCTCTGATTTAGAGGGAAAGGGATATATTGTGTTCAAGCACCGATTTCAGTAAACTGCGTAGGAAGGTGATTGATTACTTAAGAACACAGGACAGAGTAGAAGCAGTAGTTTAAAAGGGTGATACACTCTGAAAGGAGGGATAAAAAAAACACCCTGCCCCCTAATGAAGGAGCAAGGAAGCTCCTGAAGATTGCAGCAAGCCAGTTGTTCTGCAGTGTACTTCAAGTGCTACAAAATATGAGAATCCTGGAGTACCGAAAAGTCCAGTGTTCCTCCCCATCCAGCTCCCAGCCAGTTTGCAGTCTTGGGGGGCAAAGAACTTACCCTCTCATTGTGGCAGTCCCTGGCACAAGCGGGATTTTTTGTTTTAATTGCCTTCAGCAACATGGTGTCTAAAGTGTTTGCTGAAATCTAAGCTGTTCAATAAAGCAACTGTGACTATGTTTCAAAATGTATTTTCCCATTTTTTAATAAAATTTAAACATGCATCTAAACATGATGGGTGAACAGATGTCTTGGGAAGGCACTGTGTGTTTGGATGGTGCTTGGTGCTGTTTTTAGGACTTTGAGCAGCACAGATCCATTGTTTGGCACAGCACAGACGTGCTGCAGAGGATTGAAGCACAGTTGAAGTTACCAGGCTGTGTAGGCTCGCTCTCTGCATTTGTGTGTCACAGGTAACATCTGAGTTAAGTAGCTGACGTTTAAATATCAGTTGCCTGCACCTGACACCCCACGTGTGTTTCTAAAAAGAGGTAAATAAAATAATAATTATTGGAGAGGAAAAACAGTGGTGTTGGATTCTGACTTTGGAGAGAGAGTGCGTGGTTCTTAAGGGAGAAGACAGCATGGTTATGGATGTCTGTGGAAGAATGAACGGGGGAAAGAATGACAAGGAAAGAGGAAAACAAAAGAGGCGAAAGAAGAATGGGTTTAGTGAAGGGATAACATTTGAGGAGAGGAAAGTTGAAGGTAGGTAGAGAGATTTTAGCTTGTGATCAGAAATTAAAACAAGGTAGGAAAAAGAAGGGGTGAAAAAAAATTCACAGAGAGAGCCGCAGCAGTGATTTTCAGGATAACCATACCATGAGAGGAATCAGTAGGGCTGCACAAGGCTTCTGTATGGATCTGTGCAATGAGTCCATTAGGAAAAGCATTGCCAGCAGGGTGAGGGAGGGATCCTGCCCATCTACTCAGCCCTGGTGAGGCACATCAGGTGAGGCACAACCATTTCCAGGCTCCTCATTAAACAGAGACGTGGAGCTCCTGAGGTGTGTCCAGCAGAGGGGAATGAGGATGATTTGGAGACTGGAGCATCTCTCTTATGAGGAAAGGCTGAGGGAGCTGGCCCTGTTCGGCCTCGAGAAGAGATGTCTGAGAGGGGGCTCACCAGTGTCTGTATCTGCAGGGAGGGTGTTGGGGTGGATCCAGGCTCTCCTCAGTGGTGCCGAGCACTAGGACACAGGGCAATGGGCAGAAACTGATGCACGGGAAGTTCCAGCTGAACATGAGGAAGAACTTCCTTACTGTGCGGGTGACTGAGCGCTGGGATGGATTGTCCAGAGAGGTTGTGGAGTCTTCCTCACTGGAGATATTCCAGAACTCTCTGGACACAATCCTGTCCCGTGTGCTCTGGGGTGACCCTGCTTGAGCAGGAAGTTGGACCGGATGACCCACTGTGGTCCCTTCCAGGCTTACCCATTCGGTAATTCTGTGATACAGTTGCATTAATGCCAGCACATGCTTTAGGCCAAGCTGCTGGCCTTGCTAGCACTTTCTTCCCTGTACATTTTCACCATCGTCCTGTTCCTTTCTTGCTGCTGTGCCATTTGTGTGGAAAGAGGCCCTTATTTTCCTTATTTTTTTGTCCATCGTTATGTATCATCACTCTTCTCTAGTGATCAAAGATGCCTCTAGGGTTTTTTTTCTTTACAATTATCAGTTTCATAATCTGAGAATTACGTGGGTATTTTATGATAGATAGCATTTAGTCATTATAATTTTAGGTGAGTCTTACTAAGATGAAAGAGCAAAATTAATTGTAGAGGAAAAGAAGGAGAAAAGCAGAAGGAAATTAAATTACATAAATGACATTAATATTTTTAGAAAGAGTGAGGAAAAGTGCGGTGGTAGGAATGAGGAAATGGAGACTCACATCTATATTTTTTTTTTAATGGGACTTAGAGAATGATAATGTCTGATAGCCAGCACAGCACAGGTCAAGCAATTTCAGCAAGTGTTCTGGCCCCTGTGATAAATTCTGTGATGAAGAGAATCACTTCTGTTTAAGGCTATGCAAGAGCTTTGGAGTTAAGCTGCAGATAGTAGGAAACATCCCCACAGCTAGATTAAGTTATGTACCATACAAATAATTTGTTGCTCAGTTATAACTTGCTTATCTGCAGCTTTATCTTGTTATGCTTTTTGTTATTGCCAGACTCTCTCTGGATCATAATTTGTAATGGTCTGCTCAGCTTCCTTCCATGTTCAGTTGAACAGATAAAGTATCTTTGTAGCAGTTCTGATTATAAAGTCACTGTGCTGTCACTCGTTTCATTTTCTCTGTTTATTGACGAAGCAGTGGCAGAACATTTGTCCAATAATAGATCTGCAGAGTGAAGTGTTTTGCTGTGGTTTTAGGAAATCATTTTGCTGGTTTTAGCAGAGAAGGAATTTAACTGACAGGGGTTTGTCTCGTTAGCCCCGGTGGAAGCCTGCCCAGCTAATGAGCTCCTGGAAGATCAAGCTTAAATGATCCAGCCATGGTGCCTGTGCTGAGCATTTGCTCAGCCAGAGCCAGGTGACAGCTCTCCCCACACTGCCAGAGCCCCCGGGAGCAGAGGGCTCTGCACAGCTGGAGGCTGGAAATGAGGCAGGAAATGAAGCAGGGGAGCCACTGGCCTGGCTGAGGGGCCAAGCGGCTCTGGGGAGAGAGGGGCTCTCAGGGGTGGGGGCACAGGCTGAACCAGCAAGGCCAGGCACATAGAGGCAGAAGAAAGACAGACAGATCCTGTCCAGACGAGGGCATGTTCTGGCATTCAGTGGTGGTGACAGATTTTTACAGCAGTGGCTGTAAAAACTAGAGCACAGTTCTTTGAGGTTGTGTAGCAGAATCAGACTCCTGCTTGAGTTTCTCCTGGTGCAAAAACATCACTGTGAAATGTGACAGAAACCTCGTGTGGGGTTGTTCTGCCCACAGAGTTGTGTCCTACTGGTTTTTGTGCTGGCTCAGGTGCTTGCTCTATCTAAAGTTTTCTAGCCCTGCTGAGGGAAAGCTGACAGTACCTGGTGGAATTTGTGCTTTTACCATCTGTCCTTTTCAGAAGAGAAAAAGAAATTACACTAATCTTTTCTAAAAGCCACGAAGTCAAGAATTCAGAAGCTGTGATCTTACAGGATTAATAAACTCAATATAAACTTGACATATTGTGTGCAGTGCAGGAAGAGCTTCTGTTTTCCTCTAGAGGATACCTGTCTTGTCTTCTGCAGCGGATGCTTTGGAGAGGAATGAAAAGCAGCATGCTGCAGTATGACCCATGTTTCATTTGCTGTATAAATTGAAAGGTTTAGAGTTGATGAGGCTGGGGATTGCAGGAAGGAAAAAGGCACGGTCTCTAGATTCCCAAGCTGGATTTCATCCCTGCCATAAGCTCCCTCTGTGAGCAATAATAATTTTCGGCATTGTGTCCCCATCGTGTTCTGAGATGCTTTTTTGAACCGTAGGGATGTAATCCAGTAGTCAGCTGCTTAAACCTTGTGTGAAGTCTGTCATGCTGAACAAACATGGAAGTATCAAATTCAGGATGTGCCGACAGACTTAATTTTGCTGCTTAGTAGTTTTCCAGAATTCGAATTTGCACTGTTAACTGTCCTTGAATGCAGGGGGGTGATGGGTATGTGCTGTGGATCATTTATCTGGGTACTTAAGGACACCTACTATCTGAGCATTTCTCAGGTAACTAAATCAGAAATGGCAACAGAAATCTGTTGAAGCAGCAGCTTGATTGCTCCTAAGGATTCTATAGGTAACTTCTTATTATGCTGTTTGGGCAAAAATCTAAGTAAAAGGAACAACTTCTGTGCAAGGCTCACAGTTTGTTGTATCTTTTATGGGAATTAATTTTAGGTCCTGTTAAGTAGTACTTGTTAAAACTTGTTAAAACCTTCCTCTTGCATACAGAGCCTTCCCTGTCAACTGGTTGCTCTTCAGGGAAGTGAAGAAGCATTCATTGCTGTAGAAATATGTGCAGTGAAAATAGAGATTGCTGCCTGGGCTGTGTTAGACAGCTTTGGTGATGGCCAGACACACCTTCAGTTGCACTGCCTGTGAGCTGGAGAGTGAGTTCAGGAAGCTCAGACATGCTTCTGTTGTGTTTGTGAAGAGCTTTTCCCAACACCTTTTTTTTTTCCAAACTTTCAAGAGATATTTATTATTTTTATTAGGTATAAAGGTGACAGTAATCAAGCTTAGACTTCAGGTTAATGCAGTGACACTAGATCTCATTTTGATTAGACAGGCATGGAAAAATGAGAATTGTTTTTATCAGCTTTGCCAGTTGAGCATCTGGTGATGCCTGGGGGGTGAGTAGCATAGTGCATTGAAAATTAATTGACTATCAACTTCACATTGCTCATTCAGAGCCCTACAAATGTTTATTATTCACAATGTGTGGCATCCTTCCAGCTGTTGGACAGACCACCCTGAGATGACAGTGCAGAAGGCACAGTAAGTCACAAATCACGAAGGGTTAAGACTGCTTTCTGTTCCACATCCCATCTCAGGCTTGATCTTTGCTCTGCCCAAAGTGTCTACTATCCCTTTACTTTTCAGTGAATTAGCATTTGATCAACTTCAATTTTTACATCCTTGTGTAGAAATAACTAAATGGCTTTATTTACCAGCTGTTGTGTGGTTTTTTTCATTACTGAGTGGAGTTTTTGGATGGAGACATATTATAGTGACCGACACTCATTACAGATTTTGGGTTTCTGCTTTCTTAGTGTGGACCTTTCTGCATGGCAGCAGTTTTCTGCAAACTAATATGTACTCTAGAACTATGTTTCTGCATTAAATATATCACATTTTTATCATCTGTCTCCTTTGAGGCCAGCAACAAATGGAAGCAGGCTGATATGCACCAGGAGTGTGTGTGTTACTGGTTAGCTTCGTTCCTGCCTTGGTATCATGGACAAGAACCTGACTTCTCCATCTTCTCCTTTCTCTGCAGGTATTGAGAACCTGCCATTTGAATTACAGAGAAACTTCCAGCTCATGCGAGATCTGGATCAGAGGACAGAAGGTGAGGGTTGGAGATGGTTTTGTTGCCAAGACAAAGAGTACATAACCTGACCAGCTTTGCTTTGCCTTTGTCATGGGGATCTCCAGGCAGGGGAGGAGGCTTGGAGCTGCTCCATTCAGTCTCTCCTCATGGAGGGCACTGTATGTGTGGTGTTCGTGTATTTAATGGTTCACTTGTTTCAGACCTCAAGTCAGAGATCGATAAGTTGGCCACAGAGTATATCAGCAATGCACGGACTCTGTCCTCGGAGGAAAAGCTGGGGCTTCTCAAGCAAATCCAGGAGGCCTATGGAAAGTGCAAGGAATTTGGGGACGACAAAGTTCAGCTGGCTATGCAGACCTACGAGATGGTATGAAGGGAAGTGTCTTGTGCTTATCATGTGAACTAAAACCGCCCATCTCGAAAGGCCCTGATCTCTCATTTGTAGGCCATTCCCACTCTTGCTCTTCAGCTCTTTAGAGCAAGCCCCCTGCTTCTTTGTCCCCTCTTTGTCCTCTCTTTGCCTTCCTGGGCTCTGTCCTGGGGTAAGCCCTGGTCACTGCTGTCTTTGCAGGTTGATAAGCACATCCGGCGGTTGGACACAGACCTTGCTCGCTTTGAAGCAGACCTGAAGGAGAAGCAGATAGAGTCGAGTGACTATGACAGTTCTTCCAGCAAGGGCAAGAAGAGTGAGTACCACCACTGGGCTGCAGATTGATTCAGGAGGCAGCCAAGTGACTGTGGAAGTGGTGGGGATGAAGGCAGGCACTGGAGTGGTGCAGATCAAAGACTGTTGCGCTGGAGTCTGAAGGACAGGTAAAAAGATGGTGACCTGGGCTCTTCTTGTGTGAGCTTATTCAAGGCCGCTAGATAAATTAAGATGGGATGCAGGGCCCAAAGCCAATACACATTCCAAAGAAGGAGTGTATTTTAGTGCTGCAAAGGTTGTCACTGTGTGTCAGGTGTATGTTTTGGTGGGTGACAGATTCAACGCATTTTTCTCTTCTTACCAGAGGGCCGAGCCCAGAAAGAGAAAAAAGCTGCCCGTGCTCGCTCTAAAGGGAAAAACTCTGATGAGGAAGCACCAAAAACTGCCCAAAAGAAGTTGAAGCTCGTCCGCACGTGAGTGTTCAAGGGACTTGAGGAAATGAGAAGCAGCACCAGAAATTAGATCAAGGCAGGCCTAGCCAGGCTTCCCTGAGATCCCCAAACTGGAATTGTGTGTCCTCTGTCCCTTCTTGGGGAGCAAGAGGAAGAAAACGTTTTTACTCTTTAAGGGGAGTGTGGGTTGAAGAGGAAGGCAGGTCCCCTTGGGTGTATGTACTTAAATGAGAGAAGTATCTGTCTCTGGCAGACAAGGGCACTGCTGTGGGACACATGAAGGTACTCAGAGCCAGTTACTTTGCTGACTTACTTTGTTCTTGTCCTGCAGTAGCACAGAGTATGGGATGCCTTCAGTCACCTTTGGAAATGTGCACCCCTCAGATGTACTGGATATGCCCGTGGACCCCAATGAGCCCACTTACTGCCTCTGCCACCAGGTCTCCTATGGGGAGATGATTGGCTGTGACAACCCCGATGTAAGAGCCTGCACGTGGTGGGAATGGGGGGAAGTGGAGTGGAGTCTTGCATGGAAAGTCTTGTCCTGCTTGGCTGGGGCCTGAGCCAGCAAGCCGTGCCAAGGAGAGGGCGTACCTCAGGTAGTTGGGATGGGCAGAGGTGTGCCTGGCAATGACCTCTGAAGTGCCTCTTTCTTCAGAGTTTTCCTTAAAATGTTTTCTTGTCCCTAAACTTAGCAAGGGAGAAGGGGCGTTCTCCTTGCTAAGAGTGTGTAGGTTGGGTGTGAGTATTCAATCCTTGATCACTGCTAGGGATTTAGGAGTTTGTGATTAAATGCTGGGAAGCTCTGGTAGCCCAGAAGCAACAATTTGAAAAGGAAACTGCTCTTTAACTGGCTGCTCTTCATCCCAACAGTGTTCCATTGAATGGTTTCATTTTGCCTGTGTGGGTCTGACAACAAAACCAAGAGGAAAATGGTGAGTGAAGCAACTTGGGGGGCCCCTTGGCTTTTGGAAAGAGGAGGTCCTAGGTGGCAGGGGGAAAAGTACTATATGTACACACTTAGAAGATATCATTAAAAGGAAAATGTGAATTAAGACTTTGTCAGGGACCTTGGAAAACGTCTTTTGGGACCATGCACTTGAGGCTTATGTCATGCCCTAAATGTTAGCTTTGTGCTTCCCTTTCTAATAGGTTCTGCCCTCGCTGTTCCCAGGAGAGGAAGAAGAAGTAAATTCACATGAGACCTCACTACTGCTGCAGGAGCTCTCTTCCCCCTGCCAGGGCCTCGTCCCAATTCCCCCAGCCCTTGGGGCCTTGGCTGAAGGGAAGTCTTGCCCTGTTTGTGGTTTGGGCCATCCCTGGAATGGTGTGTACCCTCACGGTGGTTCCTGTGTGTTCTGTATCCCTGGTTGCTTCTGAGTCCTTAAGGGAGGCCCTCTCTGTGTACTGTTCCAAACAGGTCTCTGAACCTCAAAGGGAATGAATGAGGGCACCAGGGTAGCCACCAGATTCCCAGGGATTCAGGTAGCCCCTGATTTTCCTTGGCTTTCCTTCAGCCTCCTCAGAGTTCATTGCCTATTCTCTGCTTAGAGAACAAGGCTATGGGATGGGGGAAGGAAAGGAGGTAAGTCTTCAGCATTTTAGGTCATTCATTTTCCTGGATCTTTTTCAGGAGAGAGGGAGTAACCAGGCTACTTCTTAATCTAGTGGGCTGGTTGAAAGACTGAAAACCTGATGTGCTCCCTGTCTTTAACCATTCCACTGCTGGCTTTGAGCAGCCTCTTTTGTTGGGGAGAGGAGGAGGCAGAGGGAGTGTTTAGAGCTAGCTTTGTCTCTCTTATTCCTGGGGTAAACCTGCTGGTCTGGGAAGCACACTGTGTGAAGGAGGAAGAATTTCTGACCACGTGGGGAGAAACGGCTTGGTCCTGTCTGTCTTCCGGCTTCAAAATTCTGCCTTCCTCTTGTGTAGTGGTGCTTCTCCATTATGTTGATGGTGGGAAGTTTGGGGATTCAGATCCCACTTGTATGATACAGAATTAAATAAAATTCATTGAAACAAGTGCTCTGTTTGCCTTGACATCACCTCCAAAATAAACTGCGGCAATTGGTCTCTCTGGTTTTTCTTTCTCTCTTAGCTCTGCTTTTATTGTAAATGGTGAATGTGGTGCAGCTTTTTCATGTAGCAGTCCTGTCACTAAGAAGTGACATTCTGCATAAGTCAGGTTTGAAAATGTACCTAATGTACTTGAAGAAAGCTACTGAGCTTTCCAGTGGCTATGAAAAATACCTGTCCCTGCAGTCATGCCCTCACGAGAAGGGGAACATTGATTCCCACTATTGTTTGATCATTTTCTTCATCAGTTGCCTTCTCTTAAATGAGGAGGAGTGGACGTGGCGAAGGCCAACCCTCACTGCCTGCTGGGCAGCACAGCTGAGAAAATAAGCCATCAGGACAAACCACATGTCTCCAAGAAGGTGGATAGGTTTTCCAGACACCCTGATAGCTTGCTTCCCAGGAGGTCACAATCACCCTGTTGCCAGAAACTCTGGCTGCTGTTACTAACATAACATTAAGCTCCAAAACAATTCCTGAAGATCTGAAGGTCTGTAGTGTCTGCAGGTAACTGAGGAGATGGCCCCTACTGAAACTCCTCTTTATCAATTCCATTGGCACAGCCTGGAGACTGACAAACCAAGTCCTCTTCCTTCTTGTGGTCTGCTCCTCAGGAAGGTTTAAGCCTTTTATCTGAAACATGGAACATTTTCCTCACCCAGATAACTTGTATGAGGATCCATGGAAGATTTTGCTCGTTTAGTTATGAAGCCAAAGCTCTGCTCGGGTTCAGAGGACAGTGTGGGTTAAGATCAGTGCTACTCCCACTTTGTCATTGCACAGGGACCCTGGCAGCCATCAGCTCAGGAGCTGGTGTTTTCTGTTCAAGTGAGTTAGCGCTGAGTCAGTCTTCGCTTTGGCCTTGAGAAGGGATGTTCATTCTGTTTTTCTGTGCATACCCAGGCTGTGGCTTATATGGTTTGTGGTACCCCTGCCACAGTCTGAATCTCAGTCCCCAGACTGTATTACACCACTTCCTGGGGCTTCCTTTCTTAAACAGAGATGAAGCAAATTTTGGAAGGTATTGGCTGCATCTCTGGTATGGTTTTAGTAGCAGGGAGACTCTCCCATGATCCAGTGGGTGAGCACGCTGTGGCAGAACTGATCTCTTCAGCTGAGGGTTAGTCAGACATCAACTGGTGCTCAACTGACAGAAGAAATGGTGGATATGGCCTGAACTGGAAAATGGGCTTTGGGCAGAGTGCAGGGGTGATGGAAACTGGGATGGAAACTGCTCCAAGCAGCTTGGTTTTGAGGGATACAACATGGGATTTTATGGCCAGCATTAGCAGCAAGCTGTCCAGGAATTGTGGGCCAGAGAGGTGTTTGAAGCACAAGCCAGCAGCAAGGAGCATTCCAGGGACTTCTGCTGCCACTGAGGGAATGCTCTGACCAAAATTTGGATAAAACCTGGTCATTTTTAAATGCCTTGCAAGTATAAACGTAAATGAAAGCACATTAAAAGCTAACCTTGGAAGAGAAGGAATAAGGGCAGTGGCTGTGCAATATTTAATCACCAGAGGAGGAAAAGAACCAGTAGAAGTTAAAAAATACAAAGTACAAAAATGAAGCCAGTGAGAACAAAGCCTGTAAGTGACAAGGCTGGAAACATGAGCAGCTTTTTTTAGAATGCCTTTTGTTTTTGACATAATTGAACATGGCACTTGTCCATTACCGACTGCAAGACAGCAGAATTGTTTGTAATGAGAGGAGGGGAAGTGTTCTGTAAATATTTATTCTGTGTTGGTGCTGGTGTCATATGGGGATGGTGTACTTCCTAGGCAAACAGTAAAGAAGGGTTCTAAATGGCACCTCTTCGGCAAAGACTTTTTTGATCATCAGTCCTCAATAAATGGTGTTTGTCGTCCTGTGAAAGCCACCCGGAGGCATCTGTGGGCTGATCTCTGTCAGAGTCAGGACTGCTTGGGAAAACCTACAAGGCTGGAAAAGAGCCAGCTCTGTTCTGGTTCTTAATGATGTCAAGAAGGCTGCCACAACAGTCCAGATGTGAAATACTGGAACAGCGGGGAAGTAAATTGCTTCTCTCTAAAACAAGCAAGAAATCCAGGTCAACAAAATAAAATCAGTTAGAAGGGAAGTAGCCAAAGAAAAATCTGTCAAAAATTACTTGAATTTTTTTTATTAAGATCCTTGTTAATAGTTACCTGGATCACTGTAGTGGTAATGGGATCTGAGAAGTTTACTTCTCCTAGAATTGAAGTGCTTAAAGCAGGGATATACTCAGTTAAAGTAATCATGAACTCCGTTACAGAACTGGCTAGCTTGCAGATTTCCTGGAACAGCTGTCAGTGCCACATAAACACTTTCTAAAACGGTGCTGGAGAAATTGCCCCTTTAGAGTGATTGGAAATATCCTAGCTGATGAGTGAAGTCAAGTCTGAGTTTCAGCAGGCTGGAGCCATGGAGCGTGACAAGAGGGAAGAATTTTGCAGCCTTGTTAAGCCCATTTATTAATAATAATTGGTCATGCACACAAACGACCAATTTATCTTGCCCAGTTTGATTGCCCCATCTGTGGGCATCATTCCCGAGCAGCTGGGCAAATCTGCTGACAAGGATGTTCAGCAAAGTATTCCCCTTTCCAGCGAGCGGACGTGCTCCCCAGGCTCCCATCCCTCAGGCTCTGCCACCGCCATGTCCATTGCATGATGTGCGTGGAAACCATCCCAGCCATCGCCTTCCATCACTGGGACCACCTTCCTCTCCTGCTTTTCAATTAACTCACCCCACAGCTCAGTGACACCCAGCCCTTCTTAAAGCACTCTTAAAGTATTACTTACTTAACCACCTCTCAGAGCTGGGTGATGGACACTCTCTCACCATCATGTATATTCAATTCAAACGTGGCCCAAATCGGCCCAGAGGTCTCAAGCTGGCAGTGGAAGACATTCCCAAGAGACAGCTTGCTCATACAGACTGAAAATGAGCCCATCTCCTCCCAGATCTGGCTGGTTTGAAAACTTCTGAGCTGTTCTGCTTTTTATAATCAACTGCAGCTCTGCCTTCTCCCTCCCAATGTGAAGACATTGAGAGCCTGAGTGGCAAGATCTGCTCTAAAGATCTAGCAGTAGGCAAGGGACACTGCAGCACTGAAAGAGTTAAAGACTAGAAGAAATAGAAGAAAATGAAATGTCCTACCTTTCTTTCCAAAGACAACTGAAGGAAGTTTCTCCAACTTTACTTCCTATCAGTTACAGTATCAGAAGAAATATAGCTGTTTTTATCCAATAAAATGAATTTCATTTATAAAAATAGTCAAACATCTTGATTAATTTATGCTAATTTATGTTTATTTTTCTGAATATATAAAAGAAACTAGGAGTGTTAGTCTTAAAAAAGCACATTTGTGCCCAAGGCTTAAGGACAGGCAAAGCTGTGACAAACACTAAGCTCCTACATTTTGGTGTGAAAGAAATGTTCAGCGAGGTGTCCACTTTGGTCTGTTTTTGCAGGTGTGCAATTTAATTTCAGTGGGCTGGGTTGCTACCACTGAAGAAACAGCTCATTCAAAACTGAAACCCCATCTGGGAGTAGGAAAGGAATTATTTTTTACACATTGACAACAAGCAAGGGAGAGAAGTGTGACCCTGAGATTTCCTCGTTCTGAAAGCCTGAATGATGCAGTCATTGGAAGAAGCCATTTACTCACCACAGAAAGACTGAGGTGGGAAGAAGCCTCTCTGGAGCTTTGTAGTCCAAGCCCCTGCTCACACTAAGGATAAAATTGTGGTTGGATCAGGTTGTTCTTGCATGAAACAAACCTGCCTAAAAAGACTACAGCAGTTTGTTCAAGCAGGCTTTTATGTATCCACTCGTTTTAGTTTGTATTAATAATTCAAGAAACCATTTTTAAATGCTGTTTTTGCAATCAATTAAATATTCCATTTTCTAAATGTCAAGTAAAAAATGCTTCATTCACTATTTCCTAACAAAATAAAATGTAAATTAAGTATTTGAATTAATGCACGTTATAACTGTGCGGTGCTTGTACAAATGTGAATAGATTAACATATCTACCAGGTTAAAAAGAGTGCCAATTTTAATGTAAAGTCTATATTTATCAGCATATTCACATAGCTCTTCAGTAAACCCACTGAAAATAAAGTACAAGTGCAGAATTAAGATGATTTAACCTGTGAATAAAGCCAGCAATTCAGAGAATTTTGGTTTGAATCAGAACGCTCCCAGGTGCTTTTGTCTGTGGAGATGGGCATCTGTGCCCTGCTCAGCATGGGCTGGTACCTACAGCCCTTCCCACGGGGTGAAGGTGTCCAGCATTGGGATCTTGCAGTAGTGTTTGGATGTGTTAGTGCTGGACTGGAAGGGGGTCTTTGCTTGTCTGCTGTGCGATGGCTCTGAGGCTCCTTGGCAGGGCTGTCCCCTCTGCTGAGAGGCTCCTCTGCTCTGTCCAGCTCCTTGAGTGAACAGAGCGAGTGTCCCCCTCCTCTACCCACTCCTTTAGGTGTGTGTTTTACTAAATGCAGGTACCACACCTTCCTTTGGTGCGCTGTGAGGAATGCACAACCTGGCGTGTCTCAGGGGCTCTGTCAGCCCCTTCCTGAGACCACCCCAGCATCTACACAGAACTGCTCATGGCCTCTTCCCTAAGCAGCCTGCTCTTTCATTTCTGGCAACACACCTGCCAGGTGGCTTTGGAAGCATTTTCTATCATCTCTGCTTACATTTCAAACTATTTAAGACACGTGCTTTCTGGGGATGCTGCTTGACAAGCCACTGGAATTTGCACGTAATCTTTGTGGCCTCCATCTTTATAGGGTTTGGAGCTGACCAGACATCCTCTCCCTGCCCCAAATCCCTCAGTTTAACTCACTGTGCTGACACTGGGTTTGTGAGCCACGGTCCTGGAGTTTCCAAGAGGCTTTTCGTCATTGCTGCTGCTGGTGGTGTTTGTGGTGGAACATGCAGCACGGAAAATGCTGAGAAATAGCCGAAGCATCTGAGACAACAACAAGGAAGAGGAGCTCATCTTCTGAAGGGTGGTCCCTCACAAACCAGACAGGCTCTTACAAAGCTCAGGGTTGACATGCAATCGGATAGCAACATGGAAAACACCACTCCAGCGGGTTCTTGCCCCATTGTTGCACGTCCCTGCTGCTGGCTCAGGCGCTCTGTAGGCCTGGGGGTCCCAGCTGGCACTGGAACAGTGGCTGCAGGAAACTCTGTTGTGTGGCAGCCCTGAAAACAAGGGTGCAAATCTGCCTCACTGCAAAAATTACACGGCTTGTAATGTGTCATTGAAGGTAGGGCCTTAAAGGTGCCAAGTGAACTCTCAGAAATCAGAAAATGCTGGAATTAACATCACCCCCGTGCTCCGCATTGCTGACAACTATAATTGCTCGATGCAGCAGTAGCGAGTAGACTTCCCCCAGCCTGCAGCATTGATGCATCGTGTACAAGTCACTGTTCCCTCCTCTTCCCTCCCCCAGAGATGATTTTTGTTTTGCAAAGATTTGAAATGCAGATGTCCCACAGCCAGCTGGCACACACCTCATCAAACAGCCCAGCAGTGCCTCCTGCTCTCGCAGCCTCCCAACCCTGCTGGGCGCATGCCAGAGACTCACTGGTTTCTACAGAGTCCACTAGTGGACTGTGAGTTTTCTGAAGGATTCTGACAACGTGAACCAAGTCCAGGATGTTCCACAGTGCATGAGGAGTAGCCAACATCCTCGCATCTGTAACCACCTTTCCAAATAAGCAGTAGCTCCCCACAGGTGTTGCTACCAGAGCCCTGACCAAGGGGGACTCCTTTGACAGGTCCCCCTTCTTTTGCATTCATTCTTGTTTCCTGTTCTCATTTGCCATAAATCCCTTGCTGGCACCTGAAGACACAGGCAGTGTACCCAGCATCTGCCAGATATCAATAACACTGTGTGGCATTTCCCAGAGAAGCTGCGGGTGCTCCATCCCTGGCAGTGTTCAAGGCCAGGTTGGATGGGGCCCTGAGCAGCCTGGTCTAGTGGGAGGTGTCCCTGCCCATGGCAGGGGGGTTGGAATTGGATGATCTTTAAGGTCTCTTCCAACCCAAACCATTCTATGATTCTGTGATTCTGTGACATGCCACATCGGTTTGCTTTCCTTAGTCCCACATTTCCATCAGCCAGTGAGGTCAGCACTGAACTGCTCTGGGAAGCTGCTCAGCCAGGGTGACAGAACTCAGCCTTGGCTCTTTTCCTGCAGAGAAGTGGAGGTGATTAACAGAGCTAGGGAGCTGAAGGCCATGCAATTGTCTAAAATCAGCTAATAAGCAATATGTCTCAAGCTAAGTAATGCAAGGCTAGGAGCTGCCAAAAATATGCAAGCTCCAGCAGTGTTGCCTGTTCTAATGCGAGTATCGAGAGCTAGCTGGAAAAACTCTCCTGATCATTGTTTTTCTAAAGAACTGAAAAAACATTCAAAATTCAGCAGTGCTTTTAAATGGCCAGGCTTCAAGCTTCTCAGAAACACTACTTTCCCACAAGACAGAGCAAAGTACAGCTCGTCTCCTGCCAGGCCCCGCAGAGCTACGCGCTGCCACCGCCACCAGACACCTCCTGAACTGCGAGCTGAGAGCCTGCATGGCCACAGGGCATGATGTGCCAGCCCTGCAGCCGCAGCCGGTGCATCAGCAGAGCCGCTGGAATCTCCCCGGATCTGCGGCAGGAGCGGCTCCAGCAGCAGAACCCCGCTGCGAGCTCCGGAGCTCGGCCCCGCTCTGCCCGCAGCTCCTCCTGGGCTCCTCCCCGGAGCCGCTCCGCAGAGCCGGGGGTGCCGGGGGGGCTCTGCTGGGCCCCCCGACTTCTGCTCACGCCTGCAGCTCCCGGGGCTGCTGTGCCAAGCGTTTTCCTGCCAGCTGCTCAGCCGTGCTGCTTGCGGCCGTGCCTGTGCCTGTGGAAGCTGTGGCAGGCACCGGGGATGCTGTGTCCGTGCCCTGCGCTTCAGGTGTCCCAGCGCTAGGAAATGGGCACGGCTGCGGATCCCCCTCAAGTCAGTCCTTAGGGCTCTGGGCACTTCTGCTCTGGTGGTCCCTTTTTGCTGGCAGCATTATTCCTGCTTTCTTCCTGGGAATGCTTTGCAGAGCAGAGAGAGGTGCTGAGGGCACCTGTGCCAGGAGAGGAGGAAGAGCAGCTGCTGCTCCCTTGACTCCCCGGGAGCTCACAAAGTGCTGTGTCTGCCTGGGAGGGATCAAACCAGCTTCCCGACACATCCTGAAGCAAGCCGGTGCTGGGACGCTCCTGGGAAGACGTGGGTGCTTCTCAAACCCGTGCAGATGGAACAGATGCTGCCTCCTTTCCCCCTCGTGAAACAATTTGGGTTTTAAGATACCCCATAGGTATCACTTTTGGAGTACCCCCAGCCTCAGATCAGCCTGGCCAGACCTCAAATGCTGTTGTGGGTCGTTCCCAGCCACCAGCGTGTCCCCAAATAGAGGGAGAACCTCCCAGTTTGGCTCCCGCTCCCTTGTCCCTATGAGCCTGGCGTGTCCCCTCCCTAGGGGCGCCCAGAGCTCCGGCTGGCCCCTCCGCGACACCGGCCCCGGGTTCCGATTGCGGTGCCGTGGCCAGGGAATGGTTCCACGGTTGCCAAGGGCAGGAGCCGAGCGCTCAGACTCGCCGCCCTGCCCTGCTCGGTGTGTGAGGGACTCCCAGGCGGCCACCGAGCAGCTCCGTGATGCTGCAGCCCGTGGCACACACATCGCGGCTCCTCTGGCTGCTGAGTAAGTGACCGCCCCGGCAGGGCCACCTCAGGGCCTGGGGCTGGAGCCGCTGCTCTGCTGCTGCTGCCGCATCCCTGTCTGTCACCAGAGCCGTGTCAGGGGCTTGGGGTGGGGATCGTGCGGAGGCAGCAGGAGAGGGGGCTCGGCGGGAGGCAAAGAGGGGAGGGAGGAGATGGAGGGATGTCCCCCTGGACAGGGATGTGTCCACAGCACAGTGCAGGGGGCAGGGGAGCCACCACCACTGTGGGTGCCTCTGGAGGCTGGGACTTTTGAGGGGAAAAATAAAAAAAAAGCACATCAATACCCTCCCCCTATCCCCCCAAAAACACCCAAACACAAAAAAACCCAAAAAAACAGAAAACATCAAACACACAAAAAAACTCAACCTCCCCCCACAAAACACACATATAAAAAGGAAACAACACAACCAAAACAAAAACACTTCCCCCCCAATCCAAACCAAGCTCAAAATAAAATCTGACTTTTAAAGGGGTTTTTTTGGTTTTTTCTTTCCTCTGTATTCTTTCCCCGCCTTTTCCCTGGGCCTCCTGGTTACCCCAGCGCCCTGCAGGCAGGGATGATGGATGGAGACCAGGCCGGCATCTGAAGTGTTTGTCCCAGCACTCTGTGCCAGCAGACAGGGGCAGGCCAGCCTGCTCCTCCATTTCCACCCGCTCAGGTGGCAGGGACAGCGCAGCCCACGGCCCGTGTTTGTCCCGCAGGTGTGCTGAGCTTGCCGGCGGCCGCTGCGGCTCCGCCGGTGCTGCCGGTGCCGCCGGTGCCGGGCAGCCCGCTCTCGGACAGGGAGTACCAGCAGTTCTTTGCCAAGCTGCACCCGCCCTGGCAGGCAAACATGTTCTGCCTGCTGCGCCAGGCCTACGGCTGCCTCAACCACGACATCCGGCGCCTGGACCAGGAGGAGAACCACGGAAAAATCCCCGAAGGTAAGGGCATCACCAGGCTCAGAGGAGCACGTGGACCCCGCTGGAGCTGCCCCAAAATGCCACAGGATTGTGGGAATGGGATGGCTTGGGTTGGTCAATATAGCCCAAAAAGCGGCTTGGGGCAGGCACTAGCCTGACTAGAGCGCACTGGTTTTTGTGGCCTCTCTGAGCATCCCTTTCAGTGCTGCACCACTCTCCTGGAGAAAAAACAAACCTTTTCCCAAAGGGCTGCCCTAACCTAAGCAGCAATTTGCACGGTTTTCCCCCCACTCCATGTGTTGTCTGGCATCACCAAAAAGGGTTTTTTCTCTTGTAAGGTTTCCTTCAAGCCCTTGTGGGCTGCTGTGACTCCTCCTCTTCACCCAGCTGAGCAAGCACAGCTGTCCCAGCCCCTCTTTACAGGTCGTGAGGCTGAAAGCCACAGCCCCTCCAGTGGCCCTTCCTTTCTCCACATCTCTGTTGGTGAGGTGGCAGGAGGAAAAACTGGCCACAGTCTTCTCAAGCTCAGTGCAGCTCCTCATCTCTTACCAGCTCCTTCCAGCTTCATCTGAGGGTTAATGCGGAATCTTGGCTCATGGGCTCTCGTAGGTCTTTAAGAAAACTTGAGATGATAAGCTGCCTTTTTAAGTGTTTAACATTTCAGGAGCCAAGAAACATCCCGGTTCAGAAAGCACCATAGCAACAGCACCCTTCAGATCTCTGCAGTCATATTTTCCCTGCACCCCTGCATCAGAGAATTTAAGTGGTATAATTATATCTGTGCAGCTGAAAAACTTGGGACTACTTCTGTTGTATTTTTCTTCAGAGGAAAAAAAAATAGAGGCAATTTTCTCATAAAAAATATGTCTTTATATTTAGATATGAACGTCAGTGAGCTGAATGATCAGCCAACTGCTTATTTGGACTGCAGCTTGAGGGCAACTATTTCTTGCTGGTTTCTGCAGCTGTGTTGGGGGAACAAGTCCCACCCCACCCACCCAGGGATGGGTCCTATGCTCTTCACCCACTTTTGGGCACCTGAAATCCACTGTGCATGGGTGCACCCACGGTCTGTCCCTAGTTTCTCTCCTCATGGTGCCCAATTCCCCAGCACTGCTCTTTGTCATGTCCAGACACACTCCCACTGCTGCTGCCTTCAGAGACTCACTTGTCAGGAGCAGAAGCATCTGGAAATGCCAGAAGATGGGACAGTTTTGCAGGCTGCCCTCTTTACCTTCTTTTCTCCCATCCCTCAGCCTAACACACCTATCCAGCAGAATATATTCCCCTCTGTGTTACCTTTTTTCCCAGTTTGGGGGATATTTTGGCACATTTCAGCCAGCCTGAGAGCTGGAACAGATGTGGCAGAGTGTGTGCCCTCTCATGTTTAGCTCCTGCTCTCCCCACAGATCTATGGCAGTGCTGTCTACACTCAGATATGAGCATTAATTGTGCCCATTCAGGTGTGGTGCTGAGGAAGGCAATCACTTTAGCTTTAAACAAAGGAGAGTGTGAGGATCTGGAGTGCTCCCTACAATATCTTGTGCTTTAAACAAGGGATGGGGTTCTGAAGTTTTCCATACAAGTTGGGCATTTTTCTGGGCTGGGATCCCGGTGTAGATCTGAAATTCTGCTTTTGATGGCGCAGCTGTTTGCTCAGCACAAGAAATGAGTACAGAGTAAAGGATTCCTGAGCAATATCAGGAGAGCAGTGCCCTCCCTCTGAGCCAGCACCCTGTTCTCACAAGACCCTCTGTGCCAGCCAGGCTATGCACTCCTAGAGCAGAGGCAGCACAAGATCACCCAATTATTCAGCATTTTCTGCTCTCCTGCACACCCTTGGCTTTCCTGCAATTGCTGCAAGAGCTGTGTCCCTGGAGCCAGTGTGCTGGCAGTGCTGGTCAAGATTGCAGAGTGTGTGTGTACAGGCACAGGCTTTGCCAGCAGCATCCTGGCCCCATGGACCCTCCTCCATCCCCTGCAAGGCTGGAATCAATGTCAAACTATATTGCCCTGAAGAATTTGTCTCCTCTAGAGCCATCTGCCTGGAGAAGCTGTGGCAGCCCCATCCCTGACCCAAGAAGACCAGGCTGGATGGGCCTTTGAACAACCTGGTCCAGTGGAAGGAGTCCCTGACCGTGGCAGGGGACTTGGAACTTGACAGTCTATAAAGACCCTTCCAAACCACACCAAACCAAACCAAACCAAACCAAACCAAACCAAACCAAACCAAACCAAACCAAACCAAACCAAACCAAACCAAACCAAACCAAACCAAACCAAACCAAACCAAACCAAACCAAACCAAACCAAACCAAACCATTCTCTGATTCTCTGGTGCTCCCAGGCCTGGTCTGGTCATCTTTTTAACCTTCTAAGTCACTACTTGGCATTTTTCTCTTTTTTAAACCCAGCAAGAACTAATAACAAAAGCATCAGATCCTGGAAACAGTGTCTCTGTCATAGGAAAGATAACTGTGTGAAAAAGGGCAGAAGGACAAAGCGAAACCCTCAGGGGGCTGAAGGGAAAAGGGATGTGGTGCCTGGAATGGGGAGCTCTAACAGCCCAGGGCTGTGATCTCCACCTGGGGGCACACAGCTTGGACTTGTCCTGTGTCCACGAGCTGCCACCTGAGAGGGTCCCCATCTCTTGGTGCACCCAGGCCTGTCTCCATCCCACATCTCTGTCTCTAGGGCCGATCTGCACTGAATTTCCAGAGGTGGTGCAGTTCCAGACCTTCTGCCAGTTTGCTCAGTATCGCTGCCTCAAACAGCAGTTCTTCGTCAAGGTAAGGGCTGGGATGTGGGGAGTATCTCTTGGGAAATGGAAAGTGAGGAGGAAGGGAAGATAGCACAGTGAGAGTTGTGTTTCTCCCTCTCTCCTCCACGCAGCGAGTCCCATGTTTGGGTTGGTCTCTAACAAACCCTTCCCCGATGGAGCCATCCAGCACCCCAGACTCCTCGGCAGCGGACAGAGGCTCCCCTGTCACACAAGGTATGGCTGCACTGAGCTGTGCTGGGCACCCCTGCTCACCTGCTGCTCTCCTGTAGCTGCTCTCCACCCCTGCAGCTTTCTGTCTGTCCTCCGAAAGCCGCCCTTGACCGCTCCATCCCTCTGTCTCACCACTCAGAAGAGGGCTTTTCTGTCACCTGCTGATGCCCTGCTGCAGGACAATGTGGAAGACCTTCTCCAGTTCTCTTGTGCTCTGTTAGGTCAGAAACCATGGCAGACAAAGCACCCCACAGCCACGCCAAAGGTGCCCACACCCCGGCAGAAGAGTAGGACTACGCACCCACCGACTCCCTGGGCTACCACCTCACCTTCCAGGGTGGAATCCCCTGAGGAGCAAAGCCTGAGGAAAAGCATCTGGCAGCTGATCCATTCAGCCCTCTCCTTGGATGCGTCCTTGGAGACCAAGAACTCCTCTTGGAACCTCACCAGCTTGGGCCCAGGACACACAGTGAAGTCAGAAATCCACCCCCGAGGCAGGTGAGGGGAAGGCTGCTCTTTCTGGGCACCACACCCCACCCGTGCAGGGCTGTCCAGCCCCAGGGCATCCACATCCCTGCTCGGAGCAGGTGGTGAGTGTGGGCAAGTGCTCTGGAGCAAGCTGTCCCATCCAGAGCAGGAATGTACCTGGGGAGCCCTCCCTCCAGCACCCAGGGAGAGGGTGATCCAGCACTGTTAGTGCCTGAAAATGGCACTGTCCTTGCATCCTGGGCAATGGGGAGCAGCAGCCACCCTGGGCTAGGAATCAGCCGGGAGCACAAAGCTGTGCAGGGCCGCTCCTTCTCCTCAAGCACACACACTTCTCTGCACTCTGGATGTGTGCACAGCACTTCCTAGGGTGTTTCTGGTTCCCCATTCTGTTTTGGAGGCAGCATTGTGGCAGTTCAGCACAGTTCAGGCTGGCTTGCTGCAACCCTGTCACACACCCCCCTCAGTTCCTCTGGCCTATGGATGCATTAGGAGCTTACGGAGCATGTTGAGCTCTTCTCAGCTGCTCTGCCAGGATCTGTTTGCTTCTGTCCTCAGGTAGCTGGGACTGGTGACAGAGAAAAGACCTCCAAAAAGATATTGTGCTTTCACTCAAATTTCCTTTTTGACCTTTTAGTACCTTGTGGCTGAGGACCATTTGCTTTGACTGACATGCAAATATTATTTTGCTTACCAAGAGAAAAAAAAAAAAAAAAGAAAGAAAAAAAAAGAAAAAAAAGGGTGTCTAGATGCGGTTTTCATGGAGAAGTCATTTTGGTTTCGCTCTCTTGCTGGCCAGTGATGTTCCTGTAAGCACACAGATTTTGTGCCTGATTGCATGTCTGTGGTTTCTCTTGAGCACGCTGCATAGCACTGCCACAGTGCAGCCACAGATTCCACTTCTGCATGCAAAGATGAGTTGCATCATGTTGTTAAAGCCATAACTGTCCTCTTGCAAGCCTCTAACAGATGTCATCCTCCTTCCTAATATTGTAGGAGGCTTTCATTGCCTGGATAAAGTTTTCCTGGTGTATGTGCTCTCCGGCAAAATTGTGTTTCGCTGAGGATTTCGTTCTCCCTGCCTGTGAAACTGAGCCTTGCTGTGACTGAGCTCTATTGGGATTACTGGGGGACTGCTGTGGCTGCAGATGACACTCTCTCTGCTGCTGCAGAGTGTCTCAAAGACACTAATGCTGCCTGTGTGTCTGTAACTGGCAGTCGAGCCCCATCAATCATGCTAAGCAAAGCTTAAACCCCACTGAGGATAAAAAGGCGAGATAGACCGCGCCTGTCGGCTTTGCCGCTCTCCACATCCCACCTCCTCTCACAGGAACTTGAAAGCATGACCTAAAAAAGGGGAAAAATGCCTGGAGGCATTTCCATCCCAGCAAGGGGAGCAATGCTAGGTGGGACTGGTCGTTGTGCAGAGGTGCCATTCAGCATCTGGTTTAACACAAGGTGGGCAGGGCTGTGATGGGCACACATCCCAGAGCTGCGTGTCTTCCCTGGGGTTTTATGTCCAGCAGGACATCCATCCTTTTATTCATCCCTTGTGGCTTGTGGCAGCTGCTCTGGCAGCTATTCCAGCTTTCATAGTGCCTGATGAGGCCAGCTGTAATCTTTAGAGGCAGACAGGGAAAGGGTAGTAAGACAAGAATAACCTGCAGCACTTTTCTGTGGTCTTTCTGGTAGTGGTGAATCATTGGGCGGGAGGGGGGAACAACAATTTCTGCACCTATTTTCTATTTTTAGTCCTTATTGTGCTTTCTGCCTTGTTTCCCAGTATTTCCTCTCCTCAGAGTTCCCTCTAAACCATGATTCAGTCTTGCAATAAGCCAAAGAGAGCTCTGTAGCCCTTGCCTTATAAAGCCCATGCAACTCTCATTTTCTGCAGCAACTTTCAGTGTCCCTTTAAAACACCCCCACGCTCCAGCTCTGTGCACACTACCCATTGATGAGATTTGGCATTTGGGTACATGGAAGGACATCAGCCTCCCTTCCCTGCTTTTCTGTTTGCACAAAGAATTGCATTTGCCCTTTTTCCCAGAGCTTCCCACTGCTGTGTTATTTGTCAGCTACAGCCCCTACACCCTTTCAGCATCACAGCTGTCCCGGATCCAGATCTGATTCCGCTGGTATTCGCGCTTGGATGCTCACCTGTGGTTCGTGTGAGCCCAGCTTCCCCAGCAAGGCTGCTCCAGCCCTCTCAGAATCCCAGAACTGTTAGGGCTGGAGATCATTCTGTCCAATCCCCTGACAAGGAAGGGTCACATAAAGCAGGTGACACAGGATCCTGTCTAGGTGGGTTTGATTTTCTTGGGAGGGAGACTCCATGACCTCTCTGGACAGCCTGTTCCAGTGCCCTGCCACCCTCAATGCAAAGAAGTTCTTCCTGATGTTGAGGCAGTATTTTTTCTGTTTTAGTTTATGGCCACTGCTCCTTATCCTGTGGCCAGGCACCACTGAAAAGAGTCTGGCACCATTGTCTTGGCAGCCACCCTTGGGATATTTATGTGCAGTGAGAGATACATACACTCCTGGTGACTCCCCCTCCTCCTCCTCCTGCCTTACCCCTCCAAACAGTCCTTGTGCTGCTTATCTACTTCAGCCCCAGAGGCTTTCATTTTAAGGCCAGACCCTTCATTAGAAATACCATCCCCAGAAAAAAAAAAAACTCCTTTTGAATTATCATCACCCATAACCAGCCCTGGCATGCAGTCAAAGATCTTTTTTTCTGTTTCTGAAGCTGTTAAGAGTGTCTTCTTCATAACTGGTTTTCGTTTCCTGCAGCAACCCCCTTAAATCAGAAGTTACCAAGTGCTGGAAAGCTGCTGTTCTCTCCTTATCTTCTTTTCTGCTTGCCTCAGGTGCTCACTGCACCTCAGCCAGCCAGTATCAGGAAGGTTCAGCAGCTGAAAGCTAATGGCCCAAATCCTTGTCATTACATGGTGGGAGAGGCAGATGCTGCTCACCAGAACTCTTCAGAGATAGCACCGAAGCAGGCTCTGTGTGTCCTTCCACATCCTGAGATGCCAAAGTATGATAAGCTGTTACCTGAAGTTTTCTCTTTCGCCTTGGATCAATTACTGATCTCGGCCCATGGATTCTTCTTAATCCTGGTGGGTTTTTTTCACATTCCCTTTGGATCTTTGCCTCACAGTACCTGTTAGGCTTTTTCCAGGGCAGTGCTTAGGACAGTAAAATGCAGAGGTACAAAGCTGGGGAGGGATTTGCATTAGGAAATCGCTTTAGATAGACCCATCCCTTTCCCTGAATCATGGTGAAACCTCTGTGCATCCACAAACAGCTCAGCAGCATGTCAACGAGTGGAGAGAACCAGCAGCAGTGCTGTTATACTCACCCAGAGGTGGTAAATCAGCTCATAAATTTGCAGCTGTGAGACCAGAAAACCTCACAGCAGAGATGGAGAAGGAAAAGGATGTGACAGAGACCACAGCAGAATTTCTTGGTCATTCTTGACTAAGCTTCTTGAGTTCTTTCAAACTCAGGCTGGTGGCACAACTCTGTGTTCTGTGAGACTCATCTCTTTTAACATTCAGGTCTAGGAATTGCCCTGACCTTGCACCCTGACCCTCCTGCTCAGGACAGGACATGAAGTCATGTCTGGTGAGCCCCAAAGAAAACAACAGTGCTATGTGGTGGCAGACTCCTCTCCTAACAGAAGCATCCAAACTTTTTTGGAGTCTCCAAACTGTGGAGGAAGCACCCATCAGCTGTTCCCATGCTAAACACCCTTGGTGTGAGGAAGATGCAGTTTGCTTCTGGTTTGAATGGATCTTGCCCCCAAATTCCAGTCACCAAAAGTCGTTACTCATCCACCTGCTGACAAGGAGAGCTTTCCAGCTGAAGCCCTCCTTGGTAAAAGGGCTGACTGACTGAGTGGGTACCCACTGGTGGATTTGCTCAGCTGAGTGATGCCTTTTTAGCTTCTGCCTCTAGGTGAAAGTTTTCCAGGCCTGAGGAAATCTCATCTTCAGGACCTTCCTTCAGGTTCTCCACCGCTTCTTTTTTTTTCTTCTTTTCAATGCTAATCTGACAGTCTCCAAGAAGTTTCAGCTATTCTCAGGAAAGCTTGTCCATACATGTTAGCCCATGCATGGATTTTAAGAGCATTTTAACATAAGCTGCTCTTCTTTACTCTCTGTCAGATCAAAGTTTGTTTATTTATCACTGGCTTTGTTTCCAGACACAAGAGGAAAATATCTAATGAGCATGTTTACCTCTTCTGCATCATTGATGATGACTGAAACCAACCATCCCTGTCTGCTAACAGTTGTGTACCATGTTTACAAATTCCATTGTTCCTAAGAGATCCCAAATATTCTCATTGCTCTGATCCCATTGTCCTGACATTTTCTACTTTTAGCTACCCATGTCAGTTTGGATGAACAGTGCTCAACAAGTTTTTCCCTGTTTCTGTCAAATACTTGGGAGGGAGGCTTAATATGTGACATTCTCCAGACCCAAACGGGGCTGCCCAACCTTCAACACTCAGCAGACAACTAACAAACATCTCCTCACTGTGCACTCCAATGGATGAAATTAGGCAGCAGCTGCTGCAGGGGCTCTGGGAAAGCTCTTCAAGCTGTGCTCTTCATCCAGTCCCTCTCACATGCCCCCAAATGCACAGCAACCCCGCTGCAGGCTCTGTGTCACGCCAGCATGTACAGACCCTGCAGAGAGACTCTGTGCAGTTTAGCCAAGAGTCCAAGGTTTCTTTGGGAAGGGATTTTTCACTTTGTTTTGGGATTGTTTTCAGTTTCTAACTAAAGATGCATCTCTTCAGTGTGTGACAAGGAATGAGATGACTCCCTCCTTCCCTTTCTGTCAGCCTTCTAGCCCTGCAGAACGATGAGGCAGTGCTGATCCTGTGCTACGCAGTGCTGGAGGGAGATTGCCTCTCCTCGATGCTCGCCACAGCCTGGAGGGAGATGGAGAAAAAAAACTTTGAGTTCGGAGACTCGGTAAAGACACCAGTGTCCACCTCTGGCCCCCACTGTGTGCAGGCCACCTCCTGAGAGAAGCTGACCTGGGTGACCAGGGAGGCAGGAATTCCAAGCCAGGAATATGGGAACTCCTCAGTCCCCTGTTTTGGGAGGTTCTTAGCCTCCTTTTCCCCCTGACCGCTGGATCCACCCCAGGTGTGTGACAACCTTGGGCGGCACCACTTGGACCTGTGCCCTGCCTGTGCTTTTTGCTCGCTGAAGAGGGAGCAGTGCCAGAACATCAAGACCCTGAACCGTGTTCACTGCGACTCGGGCAGCTTCTCCACCTACATCAACCCTCAGATCTCGGCCCAGCTCGGGGATGAGGAGGGCAAGGTACCGAGCGAGCTGTATGTCCTGCTGCTGTATCAGGAGGAGCCTGGACTGGGAGCTGGGGAAGGGGAGGAAGAAGCATGGCTCACTTTTTCCCACCCCTTTGCAGCCCATGTCCTCAGAGACCCTGGAGGGCTACAACATGGACTTTTTGAGAGGGATGAGTTTGGAGTACTGGTGCAGCCAGATGGCCATCTATGGCTGTAAGGAGCCTGCTGTGATCCTCTGGCTGAAGGCAGAGTATGAAGCCTTCCAAAACGGGGATGGTTCAGGAAAGGTGGGTGACCATCACTGGATGTTCCCATCCCCCCTTCTCCTCTTCTTTCTCTGACCTTCATTCCCTTGCCACCAGATCTGTGACTCGAGAGGAAATCAGCATCCCAGCTACTGCATGTTCAAGAGCTACCAGTGCCTCCTGAAGAGCATCTACAACCAGAGGGTGAGAAGCAGCCACGCTGCCTTTTGCACAGCCTGCTCTTCCATGTCTGGCCCCTCCACAGCCAGCCCTGAGTCCCTGCTGGACTCACTGGCCCACTGCTTTTCCTTCTAGGAGGACAGAACTGGGTGTATTTGGGGGAGGTGGCAGAACAAATAGAGGCCCCAGCACAACTGGGGTGTCAGTGGTGGGTGAGACTTGTACAGATGATGTGAGGGATGATATCCCTTAAGGGCAGGATCTCCCCCATCTGCTGGGAGCTTCCTAGGCAGTAACAAAAGCCCAAATCACCAGAGCAGGACAGAGGACTGGCCTGTATCCTAGCAAGCACACAGTTGAGCTGCCAGTTCAGCTGGTCCTCCCCTCTTCCCCCTGGTGCCCCCATCATCCCAGCCTCCAGATGCCATCCACCATGGAGATCTCTTTCCTTGGGGAAGGATGGGCAGAGGTACCACTCCCACGAACCCAGGCTCTCCTTGCAGGTGGCTCCCATGGAATGCAAGCCTTACAAGAGCTACCGGGTGCTGAGTGCAAAGGAGGGAGACGAGGAGGTGCAGCTGTGGCAAGAGATATTCCACAGCCTCTCCAAGCAGAAATCTGAAAGTTAATAAAGTTTGTAAAGACCTTCAAGATAGTCAAGGCCTTTGACCAAATACTACCATGCCCTCTAAACCATATCACAAAGTGCCACATCTACTTGTTTTTTGAACACTTCCAGGGATGGTGATTCCACCACTTCCCTGGGAAGCCTGTTCCAATGCCTGATCACCCTTTCAGTGGAGAAATTTTTTTCATAATATCCTGAACCTCCCCTGGCACAGCTTGGAGCCATTTCCTCTTGTCCTGTCACTGGTTGCCTGGGAGAAGAGACCAACTCCCACCTGGCTGCCCCCTCTTTCAGGGAGCTGTAGAGAGTGATCAGGGCTCCCCTGAGCCTCCTTTTCTCCAGGCTAAACAACCCCAGCTCCTTTAGCCACTCCAGACCCTTCACAGGCTTTGTTGCCCTTCTCTGGACTCACTCCAGCCCCTCCACATCTTTCTTGCAGTGAGGGGCCCAGAACTGGACACAGCACTCAAGGTGTGGCCTCACCAGTGCAGAATGCAAGACCAGTCACTGCCCTGCTCCTGCTGGCCACACTATTCCTGACACAGGCCAGGTGCCATTGGCCTTTTTGGCCACCTGGGCACAGCTGGCTCATGTTCAGCTCTGTCACCAGCACCCCCAGGTTCTTTTCCTCTGGGCAGCTTCCCAGCCACTCTGTCCCCAGCCTGTGGTGCTGCCTGGGGTTGTTCTGACTGAAAAGCAGGACCTGGCACTTGGCCTTATTGAACTTCACACAATTGGTCTCAGCCCATGGATCCAGCCTGTCCAGATCCCTCTGCAGAGCCCTCCTGCAGATCAACGCTCCCACCCAGCTTGGTGTCTCCTGCAAACGGACTGAGGGCCCTGGATCCCCTCCTCCAGATCACTGATAAAGTTTTTACCCAGGACTGGCCCCGTTCTGAGCCCTGGGAACCCCCCTGGTGACCAGGTGGATGTAACTCCACACACCACCACTCCCTGGTTTTTAACCCAGCACAGAATGCACCTGCTCAGGCTGTGGGCTGCCAGCCTCTCCAGGAGAATGCTGTGGGAAGTGGTGTCAAAGGCTTTATTGAAGTCCGGTCCACAACATGCACAGCCTTTCCCTCATCCCTAGGCAGGTCACCTGGTCATAAAAGGAGACCTTTTAAAAGGTCAAGCAGGACCTGCCTTTTCTGAACCCACTCTGGCTAGGGCTGATTCCCTGGTTGTGCTGTGGGATTGCACTTAGGATAATTTGTTCCATAACATTCCCTGGCACTGAGGTCAGCCTGAATGAGGAGAGCCTCACTGTGGCAGCTGCTGGAACTCCTCTTGGAAACATTTCTCCAGCCAAAGGAACAGCTGAGCACTGGAGAAGGCATTTCTTGCATGTCCAGAGTCGGGGGAGGGACCAGAGACAGGGACTCTCCAGGTCCCAGACACAGCATGGGAGCAAGAAGCTTTTGTGTGCACTTTGCCTTTCACTGCAGCTGGGGTTTTTTCTCAACTTTAGTGGTTTATTTGGCTTGTGTCCTCCAACCCTCCATCTGAAAAAATAACTCAAACCACAACAGCCCAGATCTGACTGCAGCGCCTGCAGCTGTCTTTCTTTATTGAAGAGGTGCTGGAGGGGCAGGGAAGCCCTTCAGAGCAGAACAGAGAGAATTATTTCCTAAATCATAGGTGGGGTGCGAGGAAAAGGAGACTGCACAAAAGAGTGGAGGGGAGGCTGGGACCCCCTCCACACAGGCAGGAGCCAGCTCAGGGTAATCAGCACAGTGCTGGGCCAGGAAAGGCAGCAGGATGCAGACTCCTCTGGGAGCATGGGGCTGCCCTGTTGGGGTGTGGGGGCTGGACTGACCTCTGCCAAGACAGGGAGAAGCCCCTGCAGCCAGGTTTGCTCCCAGCCCTTGCTCCTGTCCTTACCTTCCTCCCTGCCTCATTGTTGTGCAGGTTGATGAGCATTCGGCTGGAGGAGACACTGTGGCTCCTCTCAGGGCTGTCCACGAAGGCCTGAGAGAAATCAATCCCATAAAACAGGTTATCATAGCAGCCTGACCACTGGAAACCTGCAGAGGGAAAGCAGCCTTGAGACAAGGAAAGAGAATCCCTGAGAAGATCTCCCAAAGACCTGTGGAGAATGAAAGCGTCTCCTTTTCAGGTCTGTCTCCCCCAAGGACCTTCCCCTCTGCCACTTTCTCCCTGCTGCCCACTTCTTCCACCTTCAGGGCTGACTCCTCGGATCTTGTGGTCGCAGCCACGCTTGTGCAGCTCCCTGTGGCTGCAGGCACGGGTGACAGCAAAAGCAAAGCTGGCAGTGGAGATGGTGCAGATGAAAGCTGACTCCTGCGTGCCTGCAGCAGGACAAGAAATGGCACCAGTCTGCAGAGGGCAAAGGCACTTATGGGGCACAGGGTGGGAAAAGAGGCTGTCACTGCATGCAGGAAGGACAGAGACTTCATGCCTTCTGATGGAGACTGCTTGGGAGAAATACATGTCAGGGTGTTCACCAGGGTGGGCAGGGAGTCAGTAAGTGATGTGGCTCTGTGGCAGGGTGGGTGGCAGGGTCAGGGAGAAAATCTACCAGTCTGCAGAGGTGGTACCCAGGATGGTCCGATGGGACCAAAATGCCAAATCTGGCCAAATGGGAAGGAGTTTCTCCAGAATGCTAATATTTGTGAGAGCATTTGGTTCAGTTTGCTCTGTGCTGACAGACTTGTTAGCATGTGGAAGAAATCACTGGCCACTCTGGGGACGGGTACAGTGCAATTCTGGCACACTAGGCTGATGTGCCAAGGGCACAGTAGGCATGCTGGAGGGACACCATGCCAAGCCTGTCTGTGCCACCCTCCCTCGCTGACCTTGGATGGTGGCTTTGCCCAAGACCTGCAGCCCCTGCAGGGTGGAGCAGTTCCAGCAGCGAGTGGAACTGGTGCTGGCACTCGAGGGCAGCCAGCTCCACACCTCACTTCACCGCCTCCATGGCTTCCACCTGCTCTTCCACCTGCCCCATCAGGCCATCACAGCCCCTGGGGTCCTGGAGGGCTGCCTGCAGGGAAATCTGCTTGGTCAGGGACCTGTGGGGCAGCGGAGAGGTTCAGCTGCAGATGGGCTAGAGCCAGGGCCTCACCTCTGCAGGACTAACCTTCTCTAGGCATATCTTAAAGCAGAAATGGGGCAGGGAAGCGGCTGTGGCCATGTTGTCTGTGAATTGGACATTCTTGCTGCCCATTCTGGTCTGCACCTCTTCAGCCTTACCATCCCACTCCCTCCATCCCAGAGATGCCCCTTCTGCTTTCTGGTTGCCCAGATTCCTCCTTCCACCCTGTTCTCACCCTATTTTCTTTGGAGACAGCACCTCCCTAGGTGGTTTTCCAACCCAGACAACACAAGCACAAAGCATACTTACAGCCAGGTCACGGCAGCGATGTGCTGCACGTGGATCAGCATCACGTGCAGCCACACCAGCTCCATCCTGTCCATGGCAAAACTTCACCACCTCCAGCCCCCGCACAGCAGCCGCCTGAATCCCCTCCTGTCGCTTCCCACGGCCTCTGCCCAACAGCGCCTTTCACAGCAGCTCCAGCACTGCAGAGACCGTGGGCTGTCCATGTGTGGTGCCTGCCAGCATTGGAGACCCTGTAGCCAGCAGAACCCTGCTGGGTTGCCCCTGCGAAGTCGTCCACACCAGTGCTACAGCTTGGGCAGCACGGTGGGAGAGCTCTGAGCTAGTGCTCTGGGGTTGGCATCCGTCACCAGGAGCTCACATGGATGGGGACAGCATCTGTGTCACTCCCGTGGCCTGTGCCATCCTGCCAGCAGATGATGGGGTTGTCTTCCTCCACAGTCCAGTCACTTCTTCAGCAGGAGGCAGCCCAAGACCTGCTCAGCAGCAGACAGAGTCTTCCGCACAAGAAGATCGCAGCAGCACCACGCAGCTGTTGCCAGATCTACCAACTCGTCACCTGTGTGTCACCAAGCCCTTTGGGGAGAGAGCTTCCCTGCAGTGACAGCTCCTCAGCAGAGAGAAGAAGACCTGCTGCCTCCCTCACCCACATCCACTGTTCTTCAAGACACTCCCTCATCTGCCTCCTCCAGGCTGGAGATTCTTCTTTTCTACCCTGCAGCCCACATAGCTACAGCAAACAGACACAGCCCAGCTGCTCCCTGGCTCTCTTAACTCTTTCCCTGGCAGGTCTCCCTTCCCCTCCCTCATTTTCCTCCCTATCAACTGTCTTTCCCCAAGATCAGTCCTTGCCCTTCTCCTAGGAGGCACAATGGGGTGGCTGCCCCCCCTTCTCATTGGGTACCCCTTTCCTAAGAGCCCCTGGGAGCCCAGGAAAATGTGAGCCATGTGACCAGGGAGCTGAAATATCCCGGGACAAAAGACTGCCATTCCCACAGCCAGCCTGGGAAGTGCCAGCTCTTGCCAGTGACTTGGAAGGTAAAACACCTCCGCAGCCACAGGTTTCTGCTTTTCCTGTCTGAATCATTCAGAAAATGAAGCAGGGCTGTTCTGGCCCAGCTGTGCTTCTTCCATGAAGGGATTCTCCCCTATGCCCTGCTCTCCCACATTCTTCTGCACAAGGAGGTCTGAAGAACACTATGGTTTCTCAGTCATCCTTTCAGACCTGGGCTGCCTCTCTCTTTCACCTCTCTCCTTGCCTTCCCAGCTCCCTGCATCCCTCCTCCTGTTGGGTCCTTGCTCCTGCTTTCTGGAGCCAGCACTGCGGGGTGGCAGGCATGTTGGGATCTGCAGCATCAGGGTGTAGCCTCCAACACACACCCCAGTAATCTGGTCTTACCTGCTGCTCACTCCAATAGCAGTGAGGAAACGCTGGGGCTTGAGCTGCTCTTCCCCATGAGCTGAGCCTCCAAGAGACAGCGAGGGGCAGACGTGTGAGCCCCCCCAGTGAGGGGACACAACTCGTGGGCTGCTGCACCGAGACCCGAGGGGGTGAGTGGACTTGGCTGGGTGAGGATGCTCTGGGGCTCATGGGCTGGGCTGGGTGCCGCGGTGTCCTTGTCTTCTCACACATGGAAAAGCCAGGACTGCCGGGCTCAGCCAGGTGTGTGCTCATGTGTGTGAGGGGTGAAGGCTGCAGGGGAGGGGGAAGTTCCCACAGAATGTGTCAGACACTCCTTAGGCAAAGGACACCCCCCGTGGCATATCTGCAAGCTTTTATCAGTAGCAACGCCTTGACGGGAACTGAAGAGACACAAAAAGCCGTGAGAACAAAGATCCCAGCAACTAGCAAGAGAGAAAAGGAGTCTGGTTAAAAAAGGGAGGCACTGAAAAGAAGCAGGGTTAACTCAGTGGTTTGGGTGCTATTGTGCCCTCCAAGGATTTATGGGCAGCCAGAACATATATCCAATGGTGTGTCATTCCCTGAATGAGGAGTCAGTAACAGCAGAACAAGGGAGGCAGGGAGTGAGAAAATCAAACACCAGCAGACAAGGGCTGCAGAGAAAGGGAGCCCACAGCAACTTCCCAGGGCAGCTGTTCGTGGGGCAGGGTGGCAGTGGGATTAGGAGTGTCACCACAACTCGTGTCTTCTTCCAGATGTGCTGAGACTGGCAAAGCAGAAATAGGACTCGAAGCAATAGAGTGCCAGATGGGCTCTGCACAAGGTCCCTTCCCAGCTACACGTGGCAGTGCCAGGTCACAGATGTCCTGGTAAATCAGCCCTTGTACTTCCATAGCACTGTGCCTCCCATAGCCTTGAACGCCAGGGACGGAGGTTCGTGGCAAACATGCCTTTGCTTGCCACAGATAATGACACTTCTTCACAGCCTGGTTCTTTTTGGGACCCTGCCATATGCCAGCAGTGCACAGCTGGACCCCTGGGAAGGAGTTCAATCCCAAAGCACCCTAGACCAGGGGAGTGACAGGACTCCAAGTCTTTGTGCGGGCTAGCAATTAAATCAACTTTGCTCTCACTTCCTGTATTTCACTTCTACCTCCTGTTTAGCAATATTTTGGGGAGAGAGATGTTTTATTTTCTCTCTGTCAGTCCTGGGGGTGGCTGAGTTAGCAAGACAAGCACGTATTTGGCACTATGACCCAGGGCAGGTCTCCTCAGTTGCAAGGACACCTGGGTACTGCTTCTTTCATGATTGCATTTGCTGTTGTAGGATGTGGTTTAGCTTATCAGCTTTTGATAACAAAGTTCATGCTTTGCAGCCAGGCAGAAGTGCATCAGGAAGTGAGAAAGGAGAAGAGTCAAACTGCAGCATGCCAGATGTAGAATCAGCCATAGCGTGGTAGGGGACAGCTGTGATTTGGATGAAGAGCCTGCCCCGTTCTGTTCTGATCCAAGCTGCTTTGCGGGTTTGGTGCCGGGATCGAGACCACTGCAGTGGGAGCGCTCACGGAGCAGCAAGCCGGCATCCACGCTTGGCTCTTCTCCAGCAGCGAGGTAAGGCAGGCGGGAACATCTGGAGAGCTGGATGGTCTGGCACCCTGGGCACCCGTGAGCTGCTGTGCACGTGCTGCCAGGCCTGACCACGGGGCCCTGGGGGACATCTGCCCCTCCTCAGCTGCCCCGTGGACAAGGAGGCGCAAGGCACATCTCTGGCTTTATTCAAACTGGGGCTTCCTTTGGGATCCTGTGATACTGAAAGCACAGGCAGCCTGCAGAGCTTACTTGCCAAGGTGCCCACCATGGGAGCCCTCTTCCACAGGATTCTCAGGAGATGAGGAGGGGTGGCATCTCTAGGGAGGAGGCAATAGCAGTGTGATCAAACCTCATGAGTTAAATACAGAGGTCTCAGCTTATATATCATGTATCTCTCCCTAAAAACAAGCTATCATAAGCCTTGAATGTCTTCAAGATCCTAATCACCACAAAAATCTAATTTCTTGCATAGAAAAAAGATAAAAAGTGGGATTTAATATCACCAGCAGCAGGTAAAAAGCACCCACATTTATTAAAAAAATATACCTCCAATTTCTAGAGTAAAGTCGGGTGCATTTTCTGAGGTTTGACACATTTTTGTTGTTTCCTCTTTGATTTCAGATTAAGTAAGCGAGCTTATGCAGCTTGTGTTTTAAGTTCTGCACCCCAATAATACATTTGCTCTCTGCATTCTCACAGTAGCCCCAAAACTCCCCGTGTTTTTTATTGACAAGCCACTAACAGAAACACTGTCCCTGCAGCATGCTCATCAGTATTTTTCCAGCTTTCTTTTTCCACTTCATTTCTCAGCCCCATACTCAGATTCTTTGTCATTTTTGTAGTGCTTGGAGGCAGTGACTCCTAGTAAGACAATGCCAGGAGAGAGAGCATTCCCAGGACCAGGCAGCAAGATGCCAGGCACACATCCCATCTCAGGGCATGCCTGCCTGTTCTGGACCCTGTACGCAAGTACATTTAGGGCTTTTTACCCTCCAAAAGAAAAATGTCAAATTCACATGGATTTTGCAAGTCACAGTCTTGGCAGTTGATGGTATTCAGGGGCTCAAATTGAAGAGAGAAAAAAATGCTTCTTCCACCTCCTGGGATATATAAGGTCAGTCACCAAACAGAGAGTTTCTTCAGGATTTAAAGAGAGGATCTTGTTGTGAGGAGGGGAATTATTCAGCTGTGGTACCACTGCCTCCTTACACAGCCGGTGGCTTGGGATCTCTTGGCAGCTTTTGTGCAGAGCAATGAGTACTTGGGATTCTTTCAGAGGCAGCCACAAGGAACATGCCTCTTGACTCTCAGACATTAACCAGCAAGGATAATCGGTCTCCCTGCTGCCAGCCTGCTTTATCTACCCATAGATTTCCTTTTTAGAGAGGAACAGTCAAAGCAGGACCTCCAAAGCTCACTGGAGAAACTTTCCACACCCACGACTTCATCTTTCCAATGACTGTGTCTGCATACATCTCATTTCAGGTCTTGGTCACAGTATCTGTTGTGGTAAGTCTGAGACTATCAGCTTAGTATGGCTTTTCCATACCAGCACCTAGCAGACCCTTTCTTCTGTATTTCCATCTACCCACGAAAAAAAATCCCCTCAAAAACCCCAATCTATTTTCTGCTCTCAGTGATCTTTGCTGCCAGTTGAGAACTGTGCTGTTCCATCTTGAAGGCTGAAAGGTTAGAGTGTGTAAGGAAAGACTCCTCAGAAAAGAAAGAAAATGGGATGGTGGGCAAAAAAAAAAGGATAGGCTTCTTTCACTGGTATTTGTGTTATGAAAGCCTTGGAGATTTCCACAGCAGAAACTCACATTATGGGAAGTTCATAAAAGGACTGTCTCTGGTCAAAACTGTAGTAGGATCAACCACAGAGCAGCAAGATGAACTAAACAGTGTCCAAAACCACACTGAAATAACTGAAGGGTGGAAGACCTGACTAATTGTGCTATAGAAACCTTTGCTTAAAACAGCTCTTAAAGGCAGACTCAATTTAAGAAAAGGCTCTTGGGGGGTTTCAGACCAGGGAGCCTGATGGTTTTGCTGAACAAATTAGTAGAGGCTATAATAAAGGAAAAAATCAAATGGCATGCGGTCACATCTAATTAGGGGGGAAAAGTCATCATGGCTTTTATAAAGGAATGCTGTTCCCACAGTTCTTCCTTAAAGGGCTCAATAAGCATGTGAACAGTGGCCCATGTGGATTTCCAGAAGGCTTTCAAAGCTAGTCTCACCACTGGCACTTAAAAAAAATTAAAGAAAATGTTCCTATTTGGATAAAAAGGGCCTAAAAGAATGGACAGAGAGTGAAGGTAGATGGTTGTTTTTCTCAGTGGAGTTGTCAGACACCTGTGCTGTGGCTTGGACTGTTTGACTTATTCATGAGGGATGAATAATAAAATAACAAATCTGTTGGAGACATAAAATTATTCAAGTTTAAAAAGATGAGGTTTGGCTGCGAAGAAGTGCAGAGATTAAGAGAAGTGTGAGTGACTGGACTTAAACTAACAGCTGAAACTTTATCTAGTGAAGTGATGGGAAAAAGCAAACTGAACTGACCATTACCACTTGCAAATGAGATCTACACCTACGCAGCTCAGTGCATCCACATCATCAGCACTGCGTGTTTTCAGCACCCCAGCACAGGGCTCACAAAGCCTGTAGCAGAAGCAGAAAGATGCTGAGAAGGGCAACAAAGATGATCAAAAGTACAGAATAGCTTCTCTACAAGGAAAAACCATGAAGACAAGGACCCTTTAGCCTAAAAAAAAAAAAAAAAAAAAAAAAGTTGCTGAGTGGGAGTATGGTAGACGTTTATAATATTATCAGCCATGAAATGAAGGTGAAAAGGGATGGGTTTTGCCCTGTCTCTTCCAGCACTAAAGCTAAGAACTGAATCTAGCTGATGATGAATCAGAGATGGGTATATGGAAGTGATTCTTCACCTGGGGCACAAGTAAGCTGTGGAACTCATTGGCACTCTGGCACTGGATAATGTAGGTGGTAAATTTTACATCAACTCAAAAAATTACTGAAAAAAACCCAATGAAATAAAAGTTCCCCGAGGACTACTGAATACAACTAGGTCACCTATGGCTCAAGAAATTCCTGAGCTGTTTATGCTGGAAGCAGGAAGACAGCTTGAGGCAGTGTAACTACATGATTGTACTGTTCTTAACACAATCCCTTCACCATCCACAATTTGAGATTGAATATTAGTGGTAGAAAGCCTGACACAGCATGGACTGTGCTTACATATTGTATTCTCTAGATCTGTTAATACCTCTGGAAGGCTTGAAAAAACATGTTTTCTGTAGAGATAAGTCCTTTTCACCTGACATCTGGCTGGTCTGAGTACATGTGTTACAGCAGGTCATGGTCACTCACTAAGTCACAGTCTCAATAACTTTGTTTCCATCAAGATAAAGGTCTGACCACTCTGTTCAGTCTGCAGTTCATTGCAGGGTTTGGGCTCTAACAAAAGCTGACATATTCTCCTAGAATTATAGATCACAGAATATACTGAGTTGGAAGGGACTTATCAGGATCATCAAGGATCAGCAAGTCTAGCTCCTGGCATTGCACAGGATATCCCAAGAATCACACCCTGTGTCTGAGACTGTTGTCCAAACACTTCTTGAATTCTGTCAGGCTTGGTGCTGTGACCACTGCCCTGGGGAGCCTGTTCCAGTGCCCAAACACCCTCTGGATGAAGAACCTTCTAACATCCAACCTAAACATACCCCTGACACAACTTCAGGCCATTCCCTGGGATCCTGACATGGATCTCACCACAGAGAAGAGATCAGTGCCTGCCCATCCTCTTCCCCTCTCGAGGAAGTTTCAGACTGCAGTGAGGTCTCCCCTCAGTCTCCTCCAGGCAGAACAGACCAGGTGACCTCAGCTGCTTCTCATACGGTTTCCCCTCAAGGTCCTTCACCATCCTCATGGCCCTCATTTGCACACTCTCTAATAGCTCAATGTCTTTTTTTATATTGCCCAAAACTGCACACAGAACTCAAGCTGAGGCTGCACCATTGCAAAGCAGAGCAGGACAATCACCTCCTTTGACCATTGGCGGTGCTTCTCCTTGAGATCTCTTGAAGCATGAAACATTTCACTTGAAATGAACAACATTCTTGCACTTTTGCCTTGTCATCTTATCTTATACTCCAAACTTGCACGAGACTTCATGCGAAGTATTCATCCACCAGGAAGGGTAGAATCCACTCAGATATAGTTTGATAAACCAGTAGAAGTTTCTCTAAGAAATCTGTTTTGGTGATGGACCTGCGCAACAACACAAAAGGATGGGCAAGTTGGTAGCTGCCTACACTCTTGTATTAGGTTTCCACTTCCATTGTTGGGAATGTCTGGCAATTGTCTGGCAACGTGTTGTTGCCAGAATGGTTCTCTTCCTCTCTATGAGGTCAGCACACTCTTCTGTCTGCAGCAGATTCCCTCTGGATCTGTGCATTGCCACACAATGCCATGCAGAAGGTCTGATGTGCTTGACATGCCTGTCAGGTTGCTGAGTAATATCAACCTCATGTAAAGATATTCTCTAGACAGAAAATTATACTTTCCTTTTGAAATAAATCACAATCTACATGGATGCTAATGAGGGAGTCCCATGGCACTTCCTTTTTTATTGTGCTCCCCTGTGCTGCTCTGCATTCCTGGGACATGGGCTGCTTCAAGCTTTAGGGTGTTCTAAGCAGCAGAATGAGGGCATGCAATCCAAATAAGCACCACTGGTCCCATGCAAGTAAGGACAACAAAGGAACTGTATGAATGTAAGAAGCATAAGGAACTCAAAGTGCCTGGAACTGAGGTTTGTGCATGTTGCTTTACGTAAGAAAAGGAGCTTGGGTGGAGTCAGGTCTAACTGTACTGTAATTTTTTTATCTGAAGTGGACGTACAAAGTCCTTTTTCTCTGATATAAAACAATACTATGCCACTTTTATTTTAAGTTCCTTCCACTCAGCATTTTTCCTTCAAAATGCTGCTCTCTTCTTTTTCTTTCTCTTTGTGTGGAGCTGCCTCAACTGCTTTCCCTGTGTGCTTATGGTGTCCCTTTCTTGTATTCATGTGCTCTCAGCAGTGATCAAAGCAAAGTTCATTTTCTGGGGCTGAGTGATAAATGATTCTGTACAACAACCACCTTCTCTGTGCTCTGTCTTCTTCTGCCACGTAATTACTCACTTTTATAGTGTCCATTTTTCCTCATCTTTTGGTTTCTTTATGAGCTCTTGCTGCAGACGCCACTGTGGTGGGATTTTAACATTTCCAGAGATTTCCTCCTCTAACTTAAACTCTTCTGTTTTGATCTCCCAGTCTGACCAGGAATTGTACTGACAGCTGGCAATGATCCTCCATCACCTTATCACCTCATAACCACTGGAAAGAACTACTGAGCTAGAGGCAGAAGCAGACTCCACATTACCATCCCTGCCAGATGACCACAGAGCCGCAATCCAAAGCAGTGCCAGCCAAGAGAGATATTGCCCATCTACCTCCCAGCTGCAGATGACAGGAATGACCTGCCCGTGGCTTCTCAGAGGGGAACAACATCCCTCAGTGCTCTTCTTTGTGTCTCCTCAGCCCACCAACAGGCTCAGACACCACAGCAAGACCAGCCCCTGATCCATGCTGGGCATGTCAGCGTCCAATACATCCAATACGTCCAATACATCTCAGACATGCAAGGATTACACCTTCAACCACCACCTCCTCATGCCTGGCTACACCCTGATATTCATCACAGGTTTGATACTCAATGTGGTAGCCCTGTGGATATTCGTCCGATACCTGCGCCTGAAGTCTGTAGTGATGATCTACATGTTGAACCTGGCCATAAGCGACCTCAGCTTCACACTTCCTCTGCCCCTGCGACTCTACTACTACTCCAACCACCACTGGCCCTTTGGTAGCATCCTGTGCCAGGTCTCTGGCTCAGTCTTCCAGATCAACATGTACGGTAGCTGCCTCTTCCTGATGTGCATCAACCTGGATCGCTACGTTGCCATTGTTCACCCACTTCGCTGGCGGCATCTGCGGCGCCCCAAGGTGGCCAAGCTCCTCTGCTTCATCGTCTGGGTTGTAATCTTCCTGGGCTCCATCCCCACAGCCATAGTCCACAAGCAAAACCACTGTAAAGTAAAAAACCAGACCATTTATCTGTGCTTTGAAAGCTTTAGCGACAACATGTGGCAGAATAACCTCTTCCCCCTGGTAATCCTGGCTGAAATCTTGGGGTTTCTCCTGCCTCTCAGCTCTGTGACATACTGCTCAATCCGGATCTTTCAGGAGCTCTGCCAGCCCAGCCAGACAAAGACCCTGCGACAGCAGAAGACTGTCCGTCTCCTCTTGGTCAATCTGGTCATCTTCATCATCTGCTTTGTGCCCTACAACACTACCCTGGCGGTTTATGGGATGATAAAGGCCCGGGTGATGAAGGTTGAGGAAGAAACCCAGGCCTCCGTGCGCCAAGCATTAATTATAACCATGATGCTGGCCAGCATGAACTGCACACTGGACCCCTTGATCTACTACTTTAGCACCGAGGGTTTCCGGAACACCTTTAAGAAATTGCGGAGGGGACAAGCCTGGGACTCAGAGATGGGAACGCTTAAGCATCAGATTGTGGAGAGTAAGTCAACCCGAGACCACGTTGCATCTAAAGTAAAACTGTTCCCACCTGAAAACTTTATCCATCCCAATGAATGCTCACCACCACTTCCTACTGCAGTATTTCTGAATGGCCCTATTGAGGACTCGGAAATTTAAGCCCGGGAAAGCCGTACCATTGCAGAGTCACCCATGCAATAACCACAGCAAGCCTGTGGGATACAGCAAACATGTTTGAGGGAGCACAGCAGACTGTCTGTGGGTGAATGTGATGATGCAAAGCTGAAGGATGAAAGGTTGTTTTGAATAAACAGAGGTGCCTTCGTGACATGGTCATACCTGACTCTTTTGGTACAGGAAACAGTGGGGAACAAGGATTTGAAACAAAGTTAGTGTGTCTAGGTCCAGCCAGAATGAATTCCTATAGCAAGTCCATCCTGTCTGAAGTAGCTCCTGGCTGCCCTGTAGCCTGAGGCAGTTCTGGGGATCATCAGGTCACAGATATGGTACTCACTGCTGACAAAGTGAATTTATTAGCAGTGGCTGTGGAAAACCTTTGAGCAGATGTTTCAATTTGAGTCACAGGTCCAGCTGAGGACACCTAAATGAGTATCTTAATTTTCCAAAAGAACTGAAGCATTTAGCAAGCTTTGTTGAGGTCAAGGAGAATAGCTGAGTTTTCAGTAATCTTGCAGAAAATAGGTTCCTAATTGCATAGAAAATCACTGACCTTAGCAAAACAATCTTCAGGAGGCATGTCAAATGTGCAGCTGTACACACACACACACACACACACGCTTGGCACAATGGCTATACATTTACCTAAGGCAAAATGGCTTGGGAAGCACTAGCATACTTTAAAAACTACATTCCAAATGGTCCCAGAAAAAAGAGAGGATACCAAAATTGTCATTGTGTCAGAAGCTCATGCTGATGTTAGTGCTTTGCACTCTCTTGTTGCTGGCCCCTGTATAGGATAATTAATTTCAGGTCTGAGTGATTTTCACTGTTGAAAAGAAATGATGTCACAGAATGAGGCTGTGGTGAAATGCATTTGCTTGCACTGTTTGTACATGCTTTTCAGGCTGCACTGTATGTGAAAGCCCTATAAATCTCCCCAGAAGCAAGATCCAGCTATACACAGGCAGTGCCAGAAGCCCCAGTTTTTCATTCCTGCTGATGGTCAAGGGTTGCATTTCCAATTGCACTGCAAAACAACCTCTTTTTGTGGCTTCCAGAAGGTCTCAGGCTATTCTGGAGTGGATCCATTACAGTGGTTTGGTTTTGGGTTTTTTAATGTTAAAGGAAAGGTCAGGGAAAGTGACAAGAAATGCAGCCCAAAGTGCTAGGGTTTATAGTTTTTAGACTTCTCAATAAGCAATAAATCTGGTTTCAAGTTCCTACCTCATGGCTGCTGTGGGAATAAATGCATTGTAATACATCACGGGTTTGTGTTAGGAGATACTGGGTTTTAAACCCATTTTTCCAGTCCCCTTGAAGACCCTCTCTTTCATGAGAGATGACTGCAGAAGCAGGTCTTCAAGAAGACCTATAGAAGATGATGAGCCTCTCCACAGAGACATCCTTGTGTCACAGGCTGCCTGTGAGACATATGCCCTAGCGACTGTATGTGAGCCAGCTCTGTCCCCTTGCTCAGCCCATGCATCACCAGCAGAGCAGCCTTGAAATCCATTTGCAGATGAAGAACATTTAGTGGTGCCCAAGAGACGCAGGGAGAGTGGTAGAAGAGGGGTTGTAGGGCAATAGATATTTCTATTTTAAAAACCCAGGACTGCCATGAATCCTTCGTGAAATGGTGTAGCTGGAGAGGAAACAGAGCAGTGTGCATCTCTTGTGTTACCCTTTTGTCCTGGGAATTATGGGCTAACGGAGTGATATTACTGCTGTCCATTTTCAAACCTTCCACCACCTTCCTCCTTCCTAGACCCCTTTCCTTGTCCCTGTCCCTCTGGTCCTTTCTCCTTTCCCTGATCTAATGCACCATGCACCTAAGCATCAACACAATGCCTTCACAGCTATGTTTTCTTCCCTGCCCAGAGGAGTTAGATTTTTCTTTCCTTATAACTTGGCAAGAGTGCTGTTACAAGCTCACAGAAAGATTCAGGTGGGAAGGGACCTCTGAGACTGCCTGCTCACAGCAGGTTGCTGGGGACAGTGAGGGCTGGCAGCTCCCTAAAGGAGCACAAGAGCTGAGATCCAGGCAGGTAACAAGGCAGGCAGAGGAAGAGGCTTAGCCAGCAAGGGAAAGCATCTGAGCAAAGGGACAAAGGCAGGTACAGGCAGATAGCCAGGTTCAGCTGAGAATCCAGATCATCAGACAAGCTTGTGGTGATGAGGAAGGTCCAAGGTCAAAGTAAGAAGTCAAGTCAGCATCAGGATCAGGTCTGAAGGCAGGAACCGGGGTGAGCCACAGTCCAGAGACTGGCTGACAAGTCCATCATGACAAGGTAGGTCTTGGGTCAAGCCAGGAAGCCTATCCACAGGTCTAGATCCATAGAGTGCACCATCAGGCACAGGCCAGCCTCCTCAGACAGGAGCCAAGGGCAAGAGCACCAGCCTAAAAGCATCTCCTGGAGCAAGGGGTCAGTCCTGGCTGAGGCTCCAGGAGAGCTTTCTGGAAACTTTCCCCAAAGTTATCAGAGGGAAGAGGCTGCCCTCAGCTCCACTGCCTCTGACCTGTCCCCAAGCTTGTACAGACAAAGCCCCAAAGGAGCAGAGGATGTACTTGGGACCCCAAGGCAGTTCAGGTTGCTCAGAGCCTTGTCCAGGTGGATTATGTGCACCTCCAAGGATGGTGATTCCTCAGCTTCCTGAGGTACCCACACCAGTGCAGAAACATGCCCTGGGGAGAGGCTTTTCCTAATGCTCACCAGGATTGTTGCAAGTCATGGCTGTTGTGCTTTCTCAAGGCCACTATGAGCAGAGTCTGACTCTGTCTGCTCTTGGCAAGCTTGCCAAGTATGAATGAAATGTCAGCTGGCAGATGCCACTCCTTCGGAAGAGGCTGCTCCTCTGCTGAATTTACAGTATCCTCCACAACACACAACTTCTCAAAAAGCATATCAGAAAACATGATCTTTTCTTGTAGCTTCATTCCTGAAAAAAAGTGGAACTATTTTTACCTGGAACATTTCATAAATATTCCACCTCCAGCAGAGGAAATTTTAGCTCAAATATTTTGACTAAATTATAAATAGCTGCAAAGCTGATCTTTTAATGAATCTCATCAACCAGTTTAACAATAAAGAGGGCTGCTGGTCATGTTACACACAGCAGAAAAGTTCCTGACTTTGGGTTTCTGAAGGCTTTGCTTAATTGTTACATATAGACAGTGGTGGGCCCAGTGTGGGCTGCTGTGTTTTGTCCTCTGGGTATTCAATCTTTTTCAGCTTGCATTAGTTTTGTTTTGGTTTTGAGGATTCTAGTCAGATGTAATTACTTTGGATTCTAGAGGGGATTTGGGATATTCTTCATGTTTGACAGGGAGAATTGGAGTTAACTAAGTTTCTGCTTCCGCATTTTTGCTCTATAAGCTTCAGGAGTTTTTTATTCCATCACACGGTGATAAGGAATAGCACATGTATGTGCTGTCTTTTAGTGAAATGAGTCATTCACCCTTATCTTGCTTTATGGCTTCTTTTTAATCAGTGTATAAAAAAAACCAGACAAACAATTCTGAAAGTTCTAGTGTATGATGGTGTCCAACAATACAAAACAGAACCACTCTAAAGCTTGTGCTTAGAACAACAGGAGCTATGTGAAGCAATGATATGCAAGAAGGGAAAGTTAAATGGGAATATAAACTTAGCAAAGTCTTTTCAACCTATATAGGTGACCCTCTACATCCTACTGTGGTAATTCCTGAATTAGTATTCTTGTTAAGTATGTCAGAGGTAAAAGGTGCCATTCACTACTCCCCTGTACTGCGTGTCATTTGCAGATGTGAACATTAAACAAATGTCTCCTCATCAGGTAAGACTAAACAAGGGAAAGGTCAGAGAGATGGCAAAGGCACACGGAACACTTATTCTGTATGGATCAGACAGTATCTGCAAAAATGTACAAATACATTAGGATTTCAAGTCCTTTGACTTCCAGAATGGATATGTTCTATGTTTCTGGAAATGATGCTGTGTAAAAGTATTGTTATGACTATTAATCACGACTGTTGACATTAAAATGTATTTTATACTTTCTAGAAACCCTCTGATATTCTGAGTTCTGTAAGTCAGCTTGAAAAGATATTTCAGAAGTCCCAGAACAAGCCAGACCTTATCTTCAGATTGCTTTTATTACTGTTTTTATTCCTTCCACTGCTTACTGGCTGTGCGCCTCCCACCACTAGATGTATCCCTACAACAAAACATGCATTTTGTATTACAAATGCCCTGAGCAACTTCAGCTGTGCCTGCTTTGAGCTTGGGAGGTACCCTCTGCCTTCCACTCCTCCCCACCCCGTTGCTGGGAGTTGAAACAGATGTCCTCCAGAGGTCCTTCCAACCTAAATAATTGTATGGTTCCCTGACCTTGTGTTTTAGACGCTGACCTGTCATCCCAGGCATTTTTTTATTATCTTTCCCTCCCAGAGCTGTTCTTGCTCGGATTACACTTTGCATACCCTGCTTACCTTTCAGCTGCAGAGTCCTTGATCCTGTGGCTGAGTGCAGTGAAAGCTCCACATTTTGTGTGCTGTTTTTGAAGCCTTTCTTGCAAACTCGTGCATTCTGCAGTGCTAACAGCATCTCGGCAGAGGCCAGGCTGCCGCTGCCCTGATGCTGCTGTACTGACCAAACCCAGCTTAGGGTTTCTTTATTGTTTCCCACATTTCCACTGTCTCTGCTCTTACACTCGGAGACATCTCTGGGCATGGATTGTTGTTTTTGGTTTTTTGGGTTGTTTTTTTTTTGGTTGGTTTGCACAGCATCTTGAGCAACGAGATAGCGATCAGAGAGGGCACCAAAGCAAAATAAGTAGTGTAACATCACTGAAGAACCTGCTATGCTGGTGATTTTGTTTGACGTTATCTGTGAGTCTGTATGTACTAAGGTCAGGCATGGCTACCACTTCTTTTACCTGTTTCAGACAGTGACAGTGACAAGGCTCTCATGGTAGCTGTAAAACCTTCTTGCACTGCACACGCTGTCCCCTGAAGCTCGGGCAGTCAACCCTCTTCTTGAGCCCCTGAAATACAAACCAACAAAGAAGAACTTTTCTCCCAGGGAGAGCAAGGGGTGGAGGGAGAGGATCAAACTTTTCACCTGGAGGTGATGATAGAAGAAGCTTTCTAACACCATGTGGGGGGGAAAATAAATTAAAAATAAAAATAAAAATTCAAAGGGGGTGTGGCGGGGGGAGGGAGAAGGGAGGCGGTGCTGAGCCGGCCGGAGGAGGCTCCGCTCCCGCCCCGCTCCCCGCCCGCCCCGCGCTCTCCGCGGCCAACAGCGGCCCCCGGCGGCGCCTCGGGCAGCACCGGCGGGACCCCCGGGGGCACCGGGGCGTCCGCACCCTCAGCACCCGCCACCGCGAGATGGGAAAAGAAGCTCCTCTCAGCTTCTGGAAGAAAAGCAAATTGTAAAGAAAAGTGTTAATAAAGGCAAGAAGCTATAAACTGAAGTAAATGGGTGAGTGCTTCTTCGCTGGGAGCAAGGGGAGAAAAGGAGTTAAGTTTGTTGTCTACTAACATCCCCGTAAGGCGTAAAGAACAGAATGACAAAAACATCTGGAAGCAATCTAGCCCGTGGCACGGGTCAGGGTCTTCCTGAGGGTTTTACCTGATCAGAACCTGGCAAACGCTGAACTCACACATTTAGGGAGCGCCTCGATAAATGAAAGCACATATCCACAGAAGGTGTCGCAGCCCTGCGCTTTGAGTCGAGAAATGCCAAACTTACTTTTCTCCTCGTCGACTCCTTGTGCATAGGTGCCACGCTTGTCCTTTGTTACGAAATGACAGATTGTTTTCCCCTCGAAGTCCCTTCTTTGTTCAACACGTAGGAAGAGGATACATCAGAAAGAGAAAAAAAAAGTGTTGTTTTACATTTTTCCCCCTCTTTTAATTTTTCTCTGCTGTATACAAATCCATCAGCTATCTACTATACGCATATGAACTCCATTCTGCAAACAGGGTGTTCCTGGTCTTCTCCCGCTTTTCTGTAGTATTTACCATCCCTGCATCCAACAGCTTCATAAATCTGAATTAATGTCATTCTCAGGAGGCCCATTAGCTGATAAGGTATTATTACTATTTTATAGGCGGGAAACCTAGTAGCTAAGATGTATGTTCTGAACTACTTTGGAAGGCACTTTCTGGAGTGCCATATAGCACACATCTATCGTGTCACTCCCAGTGATTTAAGTCACAAATACAAGACCTAAGCAATTCTGTGAATCAAACACCAAAGCCTCATGGTAAGGCTTCCTTCCTCTATGGGCAGGAGCAAAGGACTGGTGGTTTTTGGGGACAGTTTGGAGCATGTGCTTGTGCCCGGTATCACCTGGGGGTCCTGGGGCAGAGGCAGGAGCAGTGAAGGTGGTGGCAAGGGGTTCACAAACACGGTGTTATGAGGAGATTAATTTTTTCAGATGCTTCTATGCCAGTGTGCAACATCTAGATAATGAGCAAAGGAAATTAGACGTTCTCATTGATGAGCATGTATTTGATATAAGTAGCATTACAAAAAAACCCAGTGGGACGATTTGCATAATTTCAGCTTGCTTGAGTCCCCAGTTGCAGCCTATTCAGAGGGGAGAGGGAAGTTGAAAAAAAAAAAAAAAAAGAGAAGTGTAGGAGAAACATGCTGCTATGGCTGAGGAACAGCAGTCCCTGCAGTACTGCTGAAAGCATCATTGTGTCCCCAGGATACTGAGCCATGGGAGTTGCAGGTCTCCCATGCTATGGGAGATCTGCAACTGGGAAACGTGTGGGAGATATTTTGCAGTAACAATGCCTCATTAGCACTTGCCAAAATTATTGGTGACAATTTGTAGTCAGGGAAAGGACCTACACTGCCACAAGCCAGCTTGTTTGGGGTCATGTTGCAAAGGGTGGCAAGGCATTTGTTGTTGGCCTGGGAACTGGAGGTTGTATTCTTGACCAGGTCACCTTATTTGCACTTCTGGAATGTAACCTGAACCACCAAAAAGTACACTTGGTGCTCCAAAAGAACCTGCCTCCAGAGGAGGGCAGTGATGTGGGGAATTATTCAGGAAGAAATACAGTGAGAGAAAAACATTAGTGGATCTGGCGGTTCATTAGATTAAGTTTATTACTTAGTCAAAGAGCCCACAGCTGTAATCAAGGGGAAAATGCCATCTTAGAGGTAATGTGAATGAGGAATTTAGAAAGTAAAAGGGTAAGACAGACAAAAAGTGACATAGGCCATTCTGTCATTCTACACTTTGTACTTTCTAATGATGAGGGAAAGTTATGGCAATGGGTGAGACACTGTGACTTACTAGACAAGGAAGAATTAAATATAGGAGAAGCAATAAGAAAATTCTCTGGCTACTTAATTTAGAAATGGTATTTATTGACTTTAGTTTCAGAGTAACTGCCAGTAGCAATATATCGTCAGTCTGGTAAGTGGATCATTGCCACAGGCAGGGTGACATCAATGCTTCAAAGGGAAATGGTCAGGCTCATCACTTGAGCTATTTTTGAAGCTTTGGAGGGCCCTGTCATAGATACAATTCTCTGTTTCACTTTCTTCCAACCTGACCCTGTGCTCTCTCTTCCCTCCATGCTGTCCTTCCTCATGCCATTTTCTGGACATGTAATCTAAAAGCACTAAGAAAAACTGCTCTTGCAAAAACCTGAGGGACTCTGCACCAGAAATATAATTCAGCTGGGAGAGCAGTTTCCCAAGGACACCTAAACACAGGACGAAGCTGATCGTGCCTGCCTTTTTCACCACTTTTATTTCTGTCCGTGGGTTGACTTCCATAGCCCTCTATAGGGGGTAGCCTTCACCAACTTAAGAAAGTAAAAAATAATTTAATAAGAAAAGTGTTTCCTACTGGCTTGTGTTTAGCACAGGGTTGGTATTAGTGACCCTGAGAAATGACCTCCTCAGCACTGACAGTTTGATCTGTCTGAGCTTGGTACTGCTTTTCCTGCCCGTCAGGGTGGTGGGTGTGGATCTCGGAGTCTGACAGATAGCTCTTCCCCATGCCAAGCTCCTGGATGCAGCAGAGTGCTGCAGAGGATAGTTGTCCTGCTTTATGTTTCAAATTGCCAAGGCTGCCTATGAGACATCAGGCTGCAACGAAGCCTGAAAGGAATAGGAAAGGCACTATTGAGACCTATTGGAGAAGACGCTCGTGCTCTTTACCAGAGGAGTATTTTGGGAAATCAACAGCACAGCAACCCTACCAAGAACACAGGATCTTCATAACACAGTCTCTGTGCTTGGATGCCAGGGAAAATGTCCAGAATGGCCTTTTGTCTCATCTCCTTGGACTCATGCCACAGTGGTGGATGCTTTTGGAAGCTGATGGGGCCTTGCCTGCATCTGAACCTGCAGCCATTTGGAGCTTACAGTTTGCTGATCTCGTGTAGCTCCTGAGTGCAGTTGATACTCCTTGTCCTGCACCAAGCCTGCATCAAATGCATCTCAAGTTCCTTTCCCAGATAGATTAGCAAATTATTTCCAGGGTATAATTTTGAAGAGAAAGCTGGGCAAGGAAAGTCACCATCTCTTTTTTATATTTTGTTGCTTCCATAGCTTCTCCAGGGGGAGAGGAGGTGGGGGAAAGGGGAGGGGCAGGGAAAGGGGAAGAAAAACGCTTGAGCATCCATAAAAGGGGTCAAATTACAAAAAGAGAGATTCCGCTTGCCTGTACATGCAACTAGGGCAGGATAAACTGGAAACTTTGTTGGTAAGGTGCAATGTCCTTGTTTTGGGTATCTGGTGAGTATATTTGGCTCTCGACTAAAGAACTGTTATTAAAGATATGGTAACACAAGTCTTGAAGACCAACTTTAATGTCTGACATTGCCCCTGTGTGCTGCTCTGGGAAGTTTCTTAATGTCATTCTTGTTTCTGCTTCAAGTCTAGGTGACTGCATCTGTCAGCAAACATACCAGGTGTTGTTGTAGAGACAGACAAATGTCTGGGAATAGCACAGTTCATAGGGCTCAGTCACTCTCAGCTGCCCCCCTTCACCCTCTGTGGTTTCACAGATTTTGAAAAAGATAGGTAAAGGAGAAGAATCACACCAGCTTCAACAAATTTTGGATGGACCACAACCAGATCTGGCATCCCTGTCTCCTGCCCATCAGCAACTCTGGTGAAACCCCCTACAGCCTGGGCAGCAAGCATGAAGGGCAGGTACGGAAACTTTAAGTGAGCAGAGCACAGATGTTGGGAGCACCTTATCCCTTTTATATATCAAGAGATTTCTATCAGGTCTGCTGACTCAACTCCTCCTCCTAAAAAAAAAAAAAAAAAAAGAAAAAAAGCAGGATTTGTTAGCCACAGACTAAAATAGACAGTCCTTGTTCATTTGGTCCAGTCTCTGTGACATTACCAAGGAGTCTGGAAAGGAAACAAATGAGGATGTCAGGACCAGGAGGGATGCTCTTTTGCCCCTAAGATGGTCTCAGGATGTCATGTATACACTGGTGAAGGAATCAGACATTTTTTAGGACTAATTGATTTGTGGGTTTTTTCATGTGGGGAATGACAGCTTGGAAGCTGATGTAGAATCCCCTCTTTCTTACTTTTAATTATTTTTCTTTCCCTCCTATAACATTTCAGGATAGAAGTGCTGCCAGCCCCAGGATTCCTGAATCATGACTCAACAATGACAAGATGTGGGAATTTAAAGGCTTGCTTGTGCCCCTAGAATAAGACAGACACTGGTGCTTGCTTGGCAAGCTCCTTGTCCACCCTCCTGCCTCAAGTCTCCTTGCTTTGTTATCTGAATGCTCTTCCCGCTCTTTGGCTCCTTAGTGAGTCTAGCACAGCTTGTTCTTTCCTATCTCCACATCCAGTGCTGTTACACCTTTCCATCTTGGTTCGAAAAGACAGGTGTCTGCTAAGGAAGGCACGAACTTCCTCTGAAATGAAAAAATGTGAAACACCCCCCTTCTGAATTATTATAATCTTGAAATCAAGGGCCTCTCAGGCAAAGATAGGGGAATAGGAATAACAGCTCTTTACTAGGAAAATTAAAATAAAAATGCAGTAATACAAAAAAAACCCCAAAGCACTGGCAGAGTCAGAATACAACCTGACACCCTGTTGCTCAGGGTGTTGGTAGCAGTCTGATTAAATGGTGACTCCCAGAGTGACACATGTGTTTCTGTTGAAGCACTGATCCTGTGGAAGGGTGTAGTTTTCCTCTGAAGATCCAGTGGTGGTGATGTGGATGGGTCTGGTCTTCCTCTGGGAATCCAGTGGAGAAAGGCTGCCTGTGGTGTTCCCAGTCTCTGATTATATCCACGTAGGAATGCTTGGCTCCTCCCCCTGGGTGGAGCATCTCACACTGGGATGATGTCATTTTATCAGCCATGCAGTGAGACTCAATGGCTCATTAACAGAAGATGTCCCCCTGGAGGGAGATAGGTGTGGAAGAGATGAAGAACACTGCCCACCTGGTTTTAACAGATGGTAATAGAATACTTACTTTTGGTTACATCTTGCATTGCAACCCAAGACACCCTCCTATCACTTTTAGCTCCTCTTTTTCTCCTCATTTCACTGGCTCCAATCTCTCTCCACAGCTCTCAAGACTAGTTGCTTGCTTTTTCAAAGTCTTCACTCTCTCTAGGCCCTGCTTCCACTACAGCAGTCACTCTTGACTTTTATAATAAATCCCAGGTACTCTGATTTCCCATCTAGTCACATTATTCAGCTGGCCAAGATTCTTTTCTCACACTTTGATCCCTTTGTTTTCCAGTCACTCCTTCTGTCTCTATTCTCACAAGAGTTAGTATCATAGAGCTCCTGCCCCTCATCTATTCTCCATGTTTCCCTTCCCCAAGGGACTTGCTGCTCTCCTTTCATTCAGCTGCTCCTCCTTCCGCTTTCCTGGCCCAGAGCAGGCACCAGTGGATAGGTCCTTACAGAAGATGGCTGGCATTCACACAACCTTATCCCACCTTTGTCAGACAGTGTTGACAGCAAATCTTGGAAGAACTACACAGGGAAAATCTCAAATGTCCCTACAGAGCATATGTGAAATGGATATATTTTTTAAAAGCTTATAATTTACCAAAATTTGGCATGGATTTTTATGGGGATAATGAGCAGTGTAGCTCTGACGCAAGGACAGCTCTCCTTCATAGGCTTCAGCTTCCTCCTCCAAAGCAGTTGGGCAAAAGACTGTTCTTTTTAACATACACTTTAACACTCAAAACCAAAATGTTTTGCTCTGCCTTTTTCTTTTTTTCCCCTGAGTAGATTTAATGTACAGGCTGAAGCCATATTTAAAAAGAAAACAAAAATTATAAAAAAAATCAAATGTAGGCAGACAGCCAGAATGGAAAATTTCAGCTCCAATCATCAAAATTACAAGCAACTGAATGGTTTACAGTGGGAATGCCCAGTCAGTCTAATTCCATCTCTGCTGGTAAATTTCTCCTTGCAAAAACCTGCAGTTTGAACTTGCCACTCTGGGATCAATCACATTGCTGTCCCCAGCAGCTTCAGAATAAGGCAGGAATACAGGATTTGTTTTGCCATAGATCAGGGCTTTTCAGAAGCTTTGTCTGAATTGTGAGGCAGATGGGAAAATGAGGCCTGATAGCTGGAAACAAATTCACACACAAAGCCTACAATATTTCTGTGGAAAGAAAGAAGGTCAAACTCAAAAGCTGGAGCTTTTCATAACGTGGTTCGTCTGTTAGCAATGTCACCAGTGTAAATCAATCCATTTAAAAACAGTCTTGTCACACCTCCATAAACGGCTAATGTGGACATGTTCAAAGCCTCACCTAAGACAGAACATTTTGAAGCGGTATAATTAAATCTGGTGTATTCTTAAAGGATAAGGCACCTGTTCACTGAGTGCAATCAAACTGAGAGCCTGCAGGCTGGCATGGCTCGCTGCCCGGGACGCTACTGCCGTTCCTGTGCCCGCTTGCAGCTCACAGACACTGGGTGGCAACTCTCATTCCTGCAGCAATATGGCTCCTGCTCCCTGGAGCAGCAGCCCGGCTGCAGCAGTCACCCTGTTTGCCTGTGAGAGGTGCAAGATGAGAAAGGCTGCACGGTACAGGACCTGACATGGTGGCTGAGGAAAACAGGAGGAGAGGAGGAAATGGCTGCTGGCAGGGCAGGCAGGCACTGACAAGTGGGATGCTCCAGCAGGGTCCGTACAAGGCCACTGCAGTCAGAACAGCTCTCTTAGCTCAGCCCTCCTCCTGCAGCTGTTGTGCCATGAAAAGCTGGACTTCCCACCGGAGCAGGCACTGAGCAGGCACATCTGCTCTGTTGCCAGAGCCAAGAGAGGAGCAACATCTACTGCCGGAGATCAGTAGTGAACAGCCAAGGGACCAGAGCACCCAAATTGTGACAGATTTCCACTAAGCAAGTGTGCACCCGAACCACAGATTTATCCAAAAAAAAATCCAGGCTTGGATTTAAAGCCAGGCTTGGAGCAGTTTAAGTTCATCCTCTACATTAGGCATTCTTGATGTTTTACTAAAAAGATGTAAAGTTGCTTTAAACACATCACATGTAAATGGTGTGCTGTGGACTATACACTGCAAACTAGAGCTCTGTGTTAGCTCAAACTGGCACAACCTCACTTAGCCCTTCAGCTACTCTCTGGGTTAAAGAAGGAAAAGACAGGTATCTTCCCAAGGAGGCGGGCTGGAGACTGACTTAGTAGATGCCGGGAAACCTTAAAAAAAGCGTGTGGGAAGAATTGTCAAAAGGACTCAGGGCTTCCATTCTCCAAGCGCAGAGATCCCTCTCCAAGACAGTGGAGCGCTGCGTGTGTTTGCTCGCTTGTTTCTCACTGATGCCAGAGGATCATCTGCAAACAAAACGTGTGACAGGCAGAATAAAACGGGCAGCAATTTGCAGACTCCATCCTTGAGAGCCTTATGCTCTCCTGCAGTCGCTTTCCCTGTAAAACAGATCTGCCACAGGGGGACTCCCTGTAAAACACAGAGTTTGCAAAGGGGGCTCCTGCATTTGCTGCCGGAAAGCCAACAGACAAAGGGACCACACCTCACCAATACTGCCAGTGCCGTGGCCACCGCTGGGGCTGCCGGTGGGCACGCAGCTGCGGGAGTGCTCCTGGAAAACCCCTTCTCTGCTTTCACCAGGGTGAGGCCCGATGGAGAGCCTTCCCCACTAGAAGCAGCAGCAGCCGCGGGTTTCTCCCAGGGAAAACAGAATGCTTCCCACCTTTCCTTGCAGCAGCAGCATCCAAACTTGCTACTGCTGCTCTAAAACCTCATGCCGTTAGATGTTCTGCCAGGGTCTGACTGAACGGATGCAGGCATCTTTACTCATCCCATCCAAGAAGGAAACACCTCACTCTCTTGTCAGCATGCATTACTATTTCCCAGCCCACCTTTCAATCCACAAAGTCTGTAATTTTGTAGCTTCCGTTCAGAGCATGGGGAATTACAGTTTTTTTGGTTATTTTCTTTTTTTTTTCTTTCACATGTCATTATTTCAGCTTCTGAGGCTTACACTTCCTATTCTTCACTTAGCTATCAGGACACATTTGAACAAGAAGTACATGTTGCAAGTGCTGAGCTGCACTTGTAAAGGCAGGTGGTGAAAGAACCCAGGAAAACAACAGAGCAGCTCAGAAACACTCCCTGCAGCCCATAACACTAAATCCAGTTGGGGCACAAAAGCAGGGATGGGGCTGAAAGCAAAACCCAAAGACATTGGTAAAAACTGCCTTCAGAGTAAAATAAATACGCTCAATATGAGCGGATGGCAAGACATGGAGTTATCTTCCATACCAGATGCGTGGTAATGTGGATGTGAGTGGATAGCGAGCCGACCCCAACGCGGCACACAGTGGCCGTGGGCAAGGAGCAGGAAGCCTTTCCAGTGGCAGCACAGCACCTGGCAAACTAGGTCAGGGCTCAGTGGTCACAAAGGCCGCACCAGCACGGCCCTGGGCTCCCCCGCAGCAGGGGCTCCATCCGCACCAGACACGCACCCACGGTGTCATGGGTGTCACGACACCGCGCTCCAGCTTTGTGCTTTTCTGCTGACTCCATGGTGGCTGGGCTAGCGGGCAGTGCCTGGGCTGGGGGTGGACACCGAGAGCTAAGCGGGGAAGGCACCATGGCGAGGGGCCCAGCACGGGCTGGGGGCACCCAGGACAAGGCTTTAAGAAGGTGCGTGGCCAAGGCGGCAGCTGGGGCAGCAGCGGCAGCTGGGCTGCCAGGTGAGGGTGAAGCCAAAGCAGAGCACAAACGGCGAGGCTGGGGCGAGGCAGCCTGGTGGTGGCGGCGGCGGGGGCAGACAGGGGAGGGGGGGTGCAGGGAAGCCGGGCCGGGCCGAGCTGAGCCGGGCAGGCGAGGTCCGGCCCACAGGGTCAGGCCTCAGCCGCAGCTCTATGGGATGGCAAGCGGCGAGTATTATGGGATGGCGAACCCTTCTGCTGGGGGGGAAGGGCGAGCCGCGATTATTATGGGATGGCGAGGCCTCCCGCGACCGGAGGGGGGCAGGTGGGTGGCAGGGCATATTATGGGATGGCGGGCGCTCGTGCCGCCGGGGAGAGTATTATGGGATGAGGAGGATGCCCCACAACGCGGGGGGGAAACAAGCGGGCGGCTATTATGGGATGGCAGGGCCCGCCGCAGCCGGCGAGAGTATTATGGGATGGCACCATTCCCAGCGCGGTGTGACCGGGCCACTATTATGGGATGGCTCTACCTTACAGCGGGGCTGCCTCCCGGGGAAGTATTATGGGATGCAGCAGGAAGGAGGAGGGGGTGTTGCGGGATGCCGGGGGGAGGCTGCAGCCCCAGCCAAGCTTCCTGGCGGTGCCCGCCGGGACCTCCCCGCGGTGCCCCCGTCCGGCCCCGGCCCCCCCCTGCCCTCAGTCGGGACCAATAAAGCCGGCAGGGTATTATGGGATGGCGCGGGGGTGGGGTGGGGGGGTGGTTGCCATGGTGTGTTTCCCGTGGGTGGCTATTATGGGATGGAGTCGCCTTTGTGAACTATTATGGGATGCGGGGTGGGGCGGCGCGGCGGGAGGATGGGATCGGGGGGATGCGCCGGGCACGGGGCACAATCCGGGGCGGGCTCGTGGCTGCCAACGGCACGTGGGCTCCATTGGAAGCCCCGGCCGGGTCCCCAGCATGGCGAGGCTGCTGGCGCCCGCTTGCCCTCGCAAGAGAATTCTGACCCCGACGTAGTTGAGGAAGAGAAAAAAAAGCCCACAGCCATTCAAACTGAGGCTGTGGAGCATCTCAGCATCTCACCTGTAGTTTAGTCCCAAGAAACTTGCCATCTAAGTCTAAGTGTCACAAAGCTCTGACTTCAGAGTTCAAGAACCGTGCACAAGGATGGCACAAAGCAAGACATGTCCCTGCACTGTCCATCCAGGAGCAGAGCCTGATATGTGATCCTTGCTTTCTGCACCGGAGGCACAGCCCCAAAGTACCTGGTCTGCTTCTTGCCCGAGATGAGAGAAAACCTCCTCCAGACACGTGTGGCTGTGGCAGCTTTGCAAACCCCTGCTCGGCTTGGAGCCCATGTTGACTTAGTAGGTATCACCATCGAGGTTTGACTCTCCTCTGCTCCAGCCAACCCGAGTCCATCAGCTCTGCCCAGCAGCGGTAGTGCTCTCACCCAGCCGAATGGGGAATGCAACCTCCAGGCTAATTAGCGCTGTTCCCTGGAGCACAGTTGTTGCTGGGTGCAGCGCTGGAAACACCTCTCCCAGATCCAGCTGGAGGTAGGAGATGAAGGAGAGTTCTGTCTCAGCCTGTTTTTTCAGTGTTTCTGCTAAATGAGCTCAAGAGATGTGTGTCGGTGTTAGTGATTTTTGCCAGCATGCACCAGCTTTGATAGAGGAGGTAAAAATAGGTATGGTAGAACTTCAGGCTGCTCAAACCAGGATGTTGTTGTTGCAGCTCCTTTGAAACCACTGGCTCCGTCCCTGGCTGGATCCAACTATTTGTTTCGTGAGGAGGGGAGGGGATCAGGGCACCTCTGAGGCGCTTTAGGGAAATGGGAACCTAAAAATGGTAACTAATAAGCATTCTTAACTTTCGTGTATTGCTTGCAGCTTTTGTTATTCATTATATACATAATTCTATGTTAAAAGACTGGTGTCAAAGTCAAATTTTTATAATTGCAAAGCAGCATTTGTTTTTTACGCCTTACTAAGTGCCTCCATCTTCAGAGAAAAAAAAAAGTGAAAATAAACATGGAAAATTCGAATCTGACTATCTGATGTCTGGCAAAGTTCTGAGTAACTGAAAACAGACTTGTGATGGAAAATATCGGGTAACCTTAGCTATAGGTGTCAGTACCCAGCGTGTGATGTTTTTTAAAGCAAACAAACCAGCGAAGCACACAGAGATAGAGATCAGCCGTTCTGATTTCCAGGGGGCTGAGCAACCCCCAATCTTCTCTATCACTCCCCCGCCTCAGTTCTGTGCCGCCGGCACTGCCTCCTGCACCCTGCACGTCTGGCTGCCACGGTGCGGCTCCGGCTGCACGGCCACGCCGCCCTCCCTGCCCCCTCCTTCTCCTGGCAAAACAGGAGACGAGGCTCATGACGAGCGCTGAGCGAAGTCTGAAATGCTCTTCCCCTAACGGGAAGTAGATGCAGAGTCACGCTGGCATATGGGCAGCCCTCACCTAGGTGGCTGTTAGAGAGAGACTCGATCCTCCATTGACAGTAGAATGTTCTCAAAAAAGAAGCACACGTGGTCTCTTGAGTGATTCTTGGTGTTATTCTGGTTGTACGCTCCAAAATCCTCTGTGTGCAAGTGTCTTTCTGCCTCTTGTTCCAGTGGCATTTGTTTGCTGCAGGAGCAGCTCCTTGGACATGACAAGAACGGCTCTTGTCTTTTCTCCACAAGATGAGGAGACTTTCCTGCGTCATTTTCTGCCATGTCTGACACCAAAGTAAAGATACTTCCATTGAGCTAAAGAAATAAGCTCATGCTTTTCTTTGAATAAAACCCCACTCAAACTAAAAAATAAAAAAAAAAAATAGAAGGGGGTTGCATGATGAAGAAAACAACAATGAAAATTGGTCATTTAGATTTACTTAGCTTGCCATGGAGACTTTGTAGAAAGCTGGGAGTGGAGAAGTGTATCCTGGGCAGAAGAAAAAGCTTTCTAGTGCTGGGGGAGAATTGCAGAATTCAGAACAGTTACTTTGGCTTGTGCTGGGGACACAAGATTCTCACAAGATAGTTTAAAATGGGGGCAGAGGGACTTGGGTGTTAAAGAGACACAGAGCCTGGACAATAACAAGACACTGAGTGAAAGTTTGAACCATTTTCTTGTTAATTTCAAAGTAAAATATACTTATCTCAGAGTTTGATCCCCCTCTCCACTCAAAAAATTATCTAGGGCAAAATTCTCTGCTTTACCAAAGAAAAAACAAAAGGGAAAGGCTTCTCAGAAGTCCTGGGATCTTCAGGGTTCCTTGGCAGAAGTGGTAAAACCTTAGCTCAGTCATGGCAAGCATCAGTATGATCTGGAGAGCCTACAGGGCTGCTGAATGACAAACACGAGGAGTAAGTCTATCCACATTAGCTACAAGCGATCAAAACTAGGCTAAAGGAAGAGGTGAAATGTAGCTGCAGCCTTTGCAGAACAGCATCACATTCACGAATACATCAGGGGCTGCCAGTTTTACACAGATACTGAAAGATATTTTTCATGTTACCAGTTGTATGTAACCTGACAGAACAGATATTACAGACAGGCTGGAGCAACCCTCAGTCCCGGAAATAGCAAAAATGAGAACAGAAGTATGGCTGTGTCCCAGCACACAAATGAAGCATTACAGTGGCAGCATTGCAGTGCCCAGTGTCTAAACCCATCACTCCCTCTGTATCATTGTGGAACACAAGAAGAGCTGGCAAAAAATAGCCTGGAAGACCATAAACCGATCTTGCAGTTCGCTTTGTCTGCAGCACCAGCATGTCAACCTTGTAGCCTGTTATCTGTGTCCCACATACGAACGGTTCATGCTAGGCTGGAGAGTCTCCCCTCTTTCCAAAATGCTCTGGAGTTCCTTCCTCCCACCCTTGCCTCCCACACTGGGCAGCACTGAAACACACAGAAGGAGGTTTCCAGCCTACAACCCTGAGTTCCAGGGTGAAACAATGTCAAAAGCTTTTGTTCTTCTTGTTACCTTGGGGAAATATGTTTAAAAGTGAATATAAATTAAAACTGAAAGTGAGAAAGGGCCATGGGCCTGATAAAAGCCTGGACAGGGGCAGCTGCCCACAGGGTGGATGAAGATGAGGCTGGACTCTCCTGGGTCCCACACAGAACCCTGACGGAGCCTTAGACCATGCACAAAACTACAGAAATGTAGGGGTCACCCCAGCTTGTTGCTGTGAGGGTACAGAGCCCACTTCACCCAGTTGTTCTTGGAAGCAGAGCTGGGCAGGGGTGTGTGGAAGGTCCTCTGGCCAGTTTGGATTTCCCAACATGGACGCAGCACCAAAGCAAGATGTTGCAGGTGTTTTCCCCATAGGAAGCGTACTGTGGGCTTGTTCAGGGTGTTGATGCCCATCAGCACAGGTAGGGAAGATTGTATTACACAGATCTTGCTGTAATTGTTTCCAAGACAAGTGCTATAAACTCAAAAGATTCAATTAAACTGGGTAAGTAACTGAACCACAGTAAGGAATGGCAACTTCTGAGTTTAAGGCAGCCAAATAACTGGAAATCTATCTCATGGAAATCTATCCTTTCCTCATCAAAGGAAAATATTTTTAAATCTTTTTTTTTTTTTTTAATCCATTTAATCTACTTTTACAAATAGTAAAAACACATTAAACATAATCACATATATCCCATATGGAGTTTTGTTTTGAGGGAAAATTAAGATTTCTGCTAACTAAGAAACTTCAAGTTACAAAGGAAGAAAGGAGTTGGAGCTAAGATGGGGAACCTTGGGCACATTTATGGTAAGAATGTGTTCATTTGTCACACAGAGAAAGATTTCAGGGAGGCGGTGGCTCATGGGGAAGCTTCATGCTTTAGCATCGGGGGGCACTGGGCCCACATTGCCTAACCAGTATCAAACAGCCTTCTTCAGACCATGCAGGCAGGAGGGTTGGGAATCACCTGCAGAGAGAGCCCCAGCACCTAACTCCCTTTGCAGGATCTTCATCTGCATCCCACCTCTCCCCTTGTGGCCAAGCCACTGTGGGAAAGTGGCAAACATGGAGTTGGTGAACACTGGTTGGGGCCAGGCTGCTCAGCTTGGGAATTTGGTGTGGTGGTTCACCTGGCTCCTGTTAAGAGGGGATTACGGCTGTCAGCACACAAAAGAGGGAAGGAGAAGTCCTGCAGAGGTCCGTGTGTTTGGTGATGGTATCATCCACATGTTTCTGTAGCGCTGGATGGTTGGTTTGATCCATGTGGAGGATGGATAGCACCTGTGGAAGAGTAGTGTGCTCTTTCCTATCATTTTTCCTCCGTGGAGCTGAGCTAAATAAGAGCATCACTGTCATGTGGGCAAAGGTATGTACAGGGAGAGAGTACAGGGTGCGTGCTGCTGATGGCTGGAGAGGTAGGTGGGATTTTTATGTGTGCAGGAACATGGATTACACAACAGCCTGTTGGGATATATTGGTCTAGTCTTTGCTGGCAAGGCGGGAGTGAGGGCACAAGAGATGCAACTCGTGCTGCAGGGTGGCTGCACTGGTGTTGTGCATGGTGGAACTCTGCAGGAGTTTACAGTTTACCGGGAGAGACGGACAGGACTGCACCTCTTTGTTGAGATTAATGGTGTTATGAAAATGCTCAACAGAGGATAAGGCAGCATTATGGGATGTGATTTCGTTTAATGGGAAATTAATGATACAGTTGCATGTGCGTAATTGGAGTATACTCATACGTACGGACCGTTCCCGTCTGTGGGAATCGATGATGAGTTTCCTGGTGGAGGGTGCAGCGGGAAGCAGGGTGATGGGTGGCGGGGAGGAATGGAGGACGCGGACACACGTGTGTCACAGAATCACAGATATCCAAATAAGGTTGGAAAAGACCTCTGAGATCATCAAGTCCAACCTTTGACCAAACACCACCATGGCAACTAGACCATGGCACTAAGCGCCGCATCCAGCCTTAAACAACCCTGGGGGATGGTGACTCCACCATTTCCCTGGCAATCCGTTCCAATGTCTGATCACCCTTTCCATGAAGAAATTCCTCCTGATGTCCAACCTAAGCCTCCCCTAGCACTGCTTGAGACTACACGCTCTCGTCCTGTCACTAGTTGCCTGGGAGAATGTGTATCCCTGGGGTAGGGAGTTCTGCAGGTACCAGCAGCCAGGAAGCTTTGAGGTGCAGGGGAGTCACCGGACTCACTGCGGGCTCCCCACACACAGGCTAGCGATGGCAGTGGCCGCGCCGGGCACGGATAACCTTGGAGAGGTCCTGCGGCTCCGCGGGCGGAGCGTGCGGGATGGGCACGGCAGGACGGGCCAGGGAAGGGAGCGGGGCGCTCAGCCCCGAGGTCGGGGGCGGTCGGCGGTGGGAGGGCGGTGCCCGGAGCCTGTGCCCGGGGCCGGTGCCAGCGCGCAGGAGGAAGGGAGGTGCGCGGAGGCCGCGCGGTGCCAGGGGTCGGCCCCGTGCCCCGGGCCGGAGCGGGGGCTGGGCCGGTGCGGGCCCCGCGCCCCCGGGCAGGGCGGGCGGGGGGCGGCGGCGGAGCCCCGCGGGTGCGGGTGCGGGGCGGGCGGCCGCGAGTATTATGGGATGCCGGGCTGGACGGTGGCTCCCGGCGACTATTATGGGATGCCTGCCTGGGCGCGGGGGGGGGGGGGGGGGGGGGGGGGAGGTGTGACTATTATGGGATGTGCGCGCTCGGGGTGTGACTATTATGGGATGTTCCATGGGGGGGGTCCTCACAGTGCGCCCTCCCGCCCCCCCCCACCGCGCGATCCCCGCGGGAGGGGGACGTGCCTATTATGGGATGGCAGCCCCAGGAGGCGCGGGGGGGCGCCCTGCCCCGGCGCGCGGGGTCCCGCGCGGGGCGTGGGGGGGAAGGGCAGTATTATGGGATGTTTCTTGGTGGGGGTCAGTATTATGGGATGCCGGAGCGAAGGGGTGCGAGCGTGGGGGAGTATTATGGGATGTTTCTCGGGGTGAAGGTGCGGGGGGCGGGGGGGGACAGTATTATGGGATGTTACCGGCGGGAGGGGTGGTTATTATTATGGGATGCCGGGCCGGGCAGTGAGTGGGAAGTTCTGAGGGGAGGGTGAGTATTATGGGATGTCGGGGGGGGGGGGGGAAGGGGGTGTGTGTTTGCCGGGGAGACGGGGGCGGGGCCTGTTGCCGGGGTCCCGGGGCATATTATGGGATGTAGGCGGGAGAGGGCGGGGCCTAGCCGGGTTTTTTTCCCCTTTAAGAGGCGGTGCCGCGGCCGGAGCCATTTTCCCTTCAGCGGCGGCAGCGGCGAGAGAGGAGCCGGGGTCCGGAGCCGGGTGAGGAGCCGGGAGGGAACGAGGGCGGGCAAGGCCATCTGCCGCCTCCCGGGGCGTCCGGGCAAGCAGACGCGTCTCTCCGCCGGACGCCCCGTTGGCTCCGGCCGCAGCTCCTCCGGGGACGCGCCGTCCCCCTGCCCGGGCGGCCGCGGGAGGAGTCCGGCCCCTCTTCCCCTGCCCCGCAACCGCTTCGCCGGTGCCCGCAGCCCTGGCCTGCGCCGGCCCCCGGGAACGGCGGCCCCTCGCCGCACGCCCGCCGGACTTCCCCGGCCCCGCCCCGCGCCCCCGCCCGGGAGACGGTGCCCCCCGCCCCCGCCCTGCGCCGCGCAGCCCCGCTCCGGGCGGGGGCGGCGGAGCGGGGCTGCCGAGCCCGCCCGGCCTTTTGTGTGCGGCCGGGGGCCGGGCAGGGGCAGGGCCAGCGCTGCAGTGCCAGCCCGGGGCGGGTTGAGGCTGCTGGCCAGGGCACCGCGCTGACAGCCGCCCCGCTGGCCCCAGGGCTCCCTTGGAAGCCCGGCTGCCTTGCTTGCCCCGCTGCCTTCTCCCGGTCCAAGGCAGAAACAACTGAGGGCACCCGGCTGCAGAGAACGGGAGAGTTTTCCTTTAGGACAGCTGTTTTGGCTTCTTCGCCAGACATGAGTTGCTGACTCAGTTTAATATCTGGTGTCTTCAAAGCCTGCTTTATCACAACTCTAAACTGATACTTGCTGCCAGTGTTTCTATTATCCATGGGCTCCAAAGACAGTAAAGTTGCTGTCTAAGCTTTCTCACAGATTCTCTTAGTAGCACTATTGCTTGGGAGAACGGAGTTCAGATTTGCTGTAACTTTCTCTTTCTCTTTTCAACGAAGTACTGGTCAGACTGGCAAGAAGACGACAACCTGTGTAAGCCCAGGCCTCCCCCAGTGTGGAGGACATGGCTTCGGGCATTGGATCTCCATCGCCATGCTCAGGGGGCAGTGATGATGATGAGATGGAGATCCTGTTGAACAACGCTATCCCCCAGCATCCAGGTATGCCGAGCCTGCAGGGCATGAATGTGGAGTGGGGATAATTTTGGTTTCAAGCTGAATATGTGAAATGCATGATGTGCTGGGGAACATAATTTTTTTCACTGTTTTTTCTGCAAGTCACATGTACGTTTTTGATATCCGAGTCCCAGGGTTACTTTGAAGTGAGAGGCTTACGGCTTTGTGTCAGGTGGAACTGACTTTGTTCCAAGCCATTGCAGGTTGTCAGGGCCTGTGCTTGGAGGAGGTGTAGAGCGTGCAGGCAGTGTCCAGTTCTGATGGGGTACCGAAATGCTTGTGAGTTTCAATTTTCATGAATGGGCAGGGGGAAGAGGGGGTAGTATGTGAAAGGGCAGGTTGCCTGGCTTGCTTTCATCTGGGAACTCAGACCAGCTGACGTCCAGAGAAAACTGCCCTGGGCTGTTGCGTGACCCACTTTCCTTCATCACCACACCCAATTATTGAGGTTTCTTATGATTCTTGCTTTGTGCTGCTTGCTCACCTTTGCTTTTTTTTTAGTCCTTGTATCTTGCTTTTTCCCTTGTATTTGCATCCTCATCATCAACATGAGGCTTGGGTTAGAGCCCTAGGAATTCTTCTGGCTTGCTTTTTTTTTGTTGCTGCTGGTGCTGCTGACCTGCTCTGTGGACATGCATCTGGATTCTTCAGTTTCTTGTGAAAAAAGACTGATGTGTATATAGTCAATTGCAGGATAAGTGTGGGATTTCCTACTAAGTCATGCTGGAATGTTGTAGTGTCATGTAAGATAAATGTAACAGGAGAAGGGAAGATCTTGTGGAGTTTTGGATTTTTGTTTGGCTTTTTTTTTAAGCCTTGTCTCTGGAGTTTTCTGGCACTTCTGAGATCTTGGGAATGGGACTATCAGTAATAAGTCTTTACAAAAATCCGGGTAAAATCACTGAAAAATGGAAAGGTTTAGGTCATACCTTGGAAATGGTGGGTCCTTAGAAGCTCTAAATCAGAACTTGCGTGAGAAGATGCATGATCCTTGAAGGACCTGGTGTTGCAGCACCATGGGAGCAAAGAGACATCCATTGGTTGGGAATATGGCAGGGGCCAGGCATGGGACTTCAGGTTCTGAAAGCTCTATCTCTGCTGTTTTAACCCGGGCTGCGGTAGCTCCTCTGACCTGTGGTTTCCTCCATCCTGCCCAGCTCGGGTGGTCAGGAGGCCATTTTCCCTTGGAGGGAGAAGGAGTGACTCTGGTTGTGTGCAGTGGGCGGGGCGGCAGGGGAGGGCGGGTGGCCGCGCTGCTCCCGCAGCCTGCCACAAAGAGAAGGAAGGTTCTGTCTGGCTGCCCCTGCCCCTCCGGCCAAGGGCAGACAGGGAATGGGGGCACACAGATGGGAGCGTGCACTGGTGCTGGGGAGCTGCTGTGTGTTCTGGCCAGGCAGTCAGCTTGCTAGCTGCTGGGGCTGGGGGAAGGTTCTGTCTAATCTGGATCAGAATAGAGTTGCTGAGTAACAACTTTCCTATGGAGGAGGAAAAGTAGCGGTTTACTGGCCTGTATTTTGCTTGCAGCTGTAGGATGTTCTGTACTGCTGAAAAGGCTAGATGGTTTCTTTCCTGGAGATCCATGGACTGAAACATTATTGTATTCAGGTTCTCAAATGCATTTGCTGTTTTGCCCTCTTTAGATGTGGCCATCTGTTTTATGCTCTTTCCTCTTCTTGTTAGGTTATGGCAAAGTTCTTGTCCCCGAGTTCTGAGTGTAATTCTGCTTGGAGAAGCAAGATTCTGGAAATAGGTGGTGTTGGGAGGGGGGAAACCATGTTCAGTGGTACCTTTGGATACAAGTTTTGAGTATTTGTTGTGAGCAGTAAGAGTTGTAACCACCTCTGTAAGAATGTAGCAAGAAGCAGACAAGTGTGTAGGGGAGCTATGCTGTAGTGCACAGGAGGGGGTTGAATGAGACCTGTCACCTCTTCACATCCAGAACCTGAAGAAGAGCCAGAGGAAGAGCTTCTGTCAGAGGCTGACACTCCCAAGATCAAGAAGAAGAAGAAGCCCAAGAAACTGAAGGAACCCAAAGTGCCCAAGCTCAGCAAACGTCAAAAGAAGGAGGTAATAAGGATGCCTAATGTCACACTCTAAAATGTGGATATGTAGGGTGAGGGTGCTTACTGTTGTTGTTGGCCAATAGCAGCAATCTTTTGAATGAATCCTGTAGAACTTGGGGAGATAGCAGTGTTTAGTGTTTATCCAGGGTATTTTCTCATGCCTGATCTCTCCCTCTCTCCCTAGCTGGGGGACAGCTCTGGTGAGGGGAATGAGTTTGTGGAGGAAGAAGAAGAGGTTCTGCGCTCTGACAGTGAGGGCAGTGATTATACCCCTGGAAAGAAGAAAAAGAAGAAATTAGGACCCAAGAAGGAAAAGAAAAACAAAGCCAAGCGCAAGGAGGAGGAGGAAGAGGAGGAAGAGGATGATGACTCAAAGGTAACAAACTGCCCTGCTGACTGCTTGCTTCTCATTTCCATGTATCTGATTTGGGGGATCATTGTGCTCTCCCTTTGTGATTGCACAGGGAGTTGGGACTGTGTCTTCCACTAGACCCTCTTGACTTGACCTTTTCCCCACCTTGCATTCTTCCCTCTCCACTGCTTTAAGCACACATGGAATTTATATTGAATCCAAATACTTTTCTCATTTCCACTGATCTGCTATTGTGGCTGTATCCTATGGTAGTGATAAGTGAATGCAGGGGAAAAAAATTCCCTGGGTCATCTGTGGAATGTGGAAGATGTGTGGAAGCTCTGCTCAGAGTTGCCATGATTCTCTTTTTATAGGAGCCAAAGTCATCTGCTCAGCTCCTGGAAGATTGGGGTATGGAGGATATTGATCACATCTTCACAGAGGAGGATTACCGCACACTCACCAACTACAAAGCTTTCAGCCAGTTTGTCAGGTGAGCTGCAAGCCTACACTTGAAATTACTTGGGAGCAAAAAAAGAGAAGGGACAAAAACTAGAGTCCTTGATTTTGGAACATCAGTACACACTAGTGTAGTACCTAGAGTGAAAACTGAAGTAATGGTAAAGTAATTGGTCCCCAGCTTTTTTGTTTTCAGTCATTGAGATGATGCAAGTTCTCCCAGTCCCCTTTTTTCCCTACTATGCTAAATTCCGTTTCTTTTCTCCAAGCCCCTGAACGTTTCCATATTTCACTTAGAGTGAAGGATGAGAGTGAGGAGATTCACTGGCTGTTGCAATCAGAGATTAGAAAGGAATGTAGTTTGAGATAAAGGTGCTGATGGGGCTGGCAGTGGGGAGGAATAATCTAGACTTCAGGGTGGTTCAGTAACCTTTCCTTCCTTTCTTAACTGTACACAGACCACTTATCGCCGCCAAGAACCCTAAAATAGCAGTGTCGAAGATGATGATGGTACTGGGAGCCAAATGGAGGGAGTTTAGCACAAACAACCCCTTCAAGGGAAGTTCAGGTGCATCTGTGGCAGCTGCTGCAGCTGCAGCTGTTGCAGTAGTTGAGAGTATGGTGACAAACGTGGATGCTGTCCTGCCGCAGCCCCCTGTAGATGTGCCACTCAGGAAAGCCAAGACAAAGGAGGGCAAAGGTGAGATGAAGAGTTTGGCAGGAGGATAGAATGTGAGTGATGTCTAGGCAATAGCCCTTGTGACTTTGCCTCCTGTGTTCCCAGGACCCAATGCCCGGCGGAAGCCAAAGGCCAGTCCTCGTATTCCTGATATCAAGAAACCTAAAACAAAGAAGGTGGCACCACTGAAAATCAAACTGGGAGGATTTGGTTCCAAGCGTAAAAGATCATCAGTAAGTGATGTTCCTTTCTTGACCTTGTGAGGAGGGAGGTAATGATGTGATAGTAATGCTGGGGTGTATGTCTGATTGCTGCTCCCCCAGCATGTGTGTCTGAGTAACAAAGCTTTTCTCTTACCTACCTCAGAGTGAAGATGATGATCTGGATGTGGAGTCAGACTTTGATGATGCCAGCATCAACAGCTACTCTGTTTCAGATGGATCTACAAGCCGTAGCAGCCGCAGTCGCAAAAAACTCAAGGCTGGGAAGAAGAAAAAGAAAGGTATAGATACTTGCCAACTGTTGGAGACAAGCACAGCTAAGTGTGTAGAAAGATGAGAGGGATGTCTGTGTGGAGTTTTGATGTTTAACAGCATACTTGAGGGAGAATTGATTGTGAAGGAAGAACTTGATATTATTTTGAATAAGGAAAATGTTTTCAGAAGTTCTTTCAGGGGTTCTTTGTTAGGGAAACAGATGAAGTGCTGGGTTTTCCTGGCCTTAAGTGTACCTTTTATTTCATGGGTGGAAGGGAGCACAAAGGGACTGGTTTTGCTTCTATTTCCAGGTCTTCCTTCTTGCCCTGTTTACTTACACAGAGTAAGAGTTCTGTATTTTGGATCTCTAGATGGCTATGTAGGCTGCTGGGAGAATACCCTCCCTGGCTGTAGGAAACCTGTACCTGTGGCTTGTACTACAGTAGCTCCTCATCACCCTCTGCAGGTGAGGAGGACTCCACAGTGGCTGTGGATGGCTATGAGACTGATCACCAGGACTACTGTGAGGTGTGCCAGCAGGGAGGAGAAATTATATTGTGTGATACCTGCCCTCGTGCCTACCACATGGTTTGCCTGGACCCAGATATGGAGAAAGCTCCAGAGGGCAAATGGAGCTGCCCACACTGTGTGAGTATTGGATTCCCCAAATGGTGCAAGAGATCATGTATGAGGGGGATATCAAGTGACTTGGGGGTGTTTCTGTGGTAATGAAATAATTGCTTTGTTTTTCTGATTTCCCTCTCCCATAGGAAAAAGAGGGCATTCAGTGGGAAGCAAAGGAGGATAATTCTGAAGGTGAGGAAATCCTGGAGGATGTAGTGGGGGATGCTGAGGAAGAGGATGACCACCATATGGAGTTCTGTAGAGTCTGCAAGGATGGAGGAGAGCTGCTGTGCTGTGATGCCTGTCCTTCATCCTATCACATCCACTGTCTGAATCCCCCGCTGCCTGAGATTCCCAATGGAGAATGGCTGTGTCCTCGCTGTACTGTGAGTTTCCGCTAGTACCATTCTCCTATTGCTACAAGAGGTGATTGATCTAATCTCTTTAGATCATCATATTTCTGTGGAAATACACAGTCCTTTGGAGACTCTCTCCTCATACACTTTCATCATAAAGCTTAAAGGCCTGACTTTTTGTAGCTGTATTGTGCCTTGATTGATTGCTTTCTCCACACAGTGGGAAGAACCAGGCTACAGCCTTTGGGTCTCATGAGATTTGTCCATGTGCAGGGTAGTTGAGCAGTTTTTGGTCCAGCATGCCAATGATCACTTTTCTGGGCTCCTGTCCGTGTGTAGAAGGAGGAGAATAAGTGCAAGCAAATTCAATGCTTAAAGTAATTTAAACTGATGCTGAGACAAACTGGTTTTGCACTGTTGTAAGCTTTGTAATGCTAAAGCCTTTCAAAGTAGATGGTCAGGAGAAATACCACACATTTTTTAGGAGAAATAGGTAGTATAAATGGTGTTAATTGCTTTCATTAGGTGATAACCTAAAGATGACAAGCAAAAGGAAAGTTGGTTATGTTGGGCCCTTAGTTCTACAGCAAAATATTTGCACAAACTTTCGATGAAGTAGTAGTTGGGCAGACTATTGGGCTTGTCAGGCCTAGCAAATTCTGTTTAGTGAAACCATAAAAGTGACTCTGTTTCTGCTTCTCAGTGCTTCTATGTTAGAGTACATACACTGTGATGCATCAAGCTCTGTTTAACTTCCCAGTGCCCAGCTTTGAAAGGAAAGGTGCAGAAGATCTTGATCTGGAAATGGGGTCAGCCCCCAGTTGGCCCCGCACCACCACGTCCTCCTGATGCAGACCCTAATGCTCCACCCCCGAAGCCTCTGGAGGGTCGGCCTGAGAGGCAGTTCTTTGTCAAATGGCAGGGCATGTCCTACTGGCACTGCTCCTGGGTGTCAGAGTTGCAGGTGAGTGGAGGGACCTAACCATGGCATAAGGGTGGACAGTTGAGGCTAAAACATCTACTGACTGCTTGTGTCCTGACTGCAGCTGGAGTTGCACTGCCAGGTCATGTTTCGTAACTACCAACGCAAAAATGATATGGATGAGCCACCTTCGGGAGACTTTGGAGGGGAAGAAGAGAAAAGCCGGAAGAGAAAAAACAAGGACCCCAAATACGCTGAGATGGAGGAGCGTTTCTATCGATATGGGATCAAGCCAGAGTGGATGATGATCCACAGGATCCTTAATCATAGGTAGGGGGTGTAACAAAGAGGATTTTCAATGAAGACCTTAAGCAAGGCTAAGGGAGAGGGGATGAGCTAAACTGCGGTATGACTGGGAGAAACAGTGGGAGTTCTTTGTCGGTATGACAGACGTTGTTCTCTTTCTGCTGCTTCACTGAGTCCTTCCCTTCCATGTGAATGGATTGGGGGAATACTGCCATCTCACTCTGCTTGAGACTTACTGGTTTCTTCTGCAGTGTGGATAAGAAGGGGAATGTCCACTATTTGATTAAATGGAGAGACCTACCCTATGATCAGGCATCCTGGGAAAGCGAAGATGTGGATATTCAAGATTATGACCTCTACAAGCAGGCCTACTGGAATCACAGGTAGGAGAAGTATCTAGAGTTTGTTTTCCTTTCCCTTCCCTCAAGAGAAAGTACTGCAGTATGTCAGCCTCTAACATTGGCTGGATTAATAGATGAAATGGGCAAGAAGCACCTTCTTGTTGCTGACTCTTTACGCCTTTGGTCAGGGACCTAGTGCCTCTCTACCAGTTCATTAATGTTCCAGCCCTGTTCTCTTGAGCCTGTTTGAGTTGGGTGATTGCCCTCCTATTCTCTGCAATAGTTCTCTTGATCTGTCAATGAAAAGCCATTAAACTTACATGTACTTGGGACTGTGTCTGCATAGGGAGCTGATGCGAGGTGAAGAGGGCAGGCCTGGTAAGAAGTTGAAGAAAGTGAAGATGCGGAAACTGGAAAGACCCCCTGAGACTCCCACAGTAGATGTAAGTTACTGTTCAGCCATCTGATAGAGCTGCTTATTTTGGGGTGCCTGCAGGTAAATAGAAAACCAGAGAGTGAACAGCATATGGTTTAGAGCTCCTTCATAGCCGAAAGAATAAGTGGCACTAGACAGCCTTCAGACAAAGGTCCACTGTGTCCACTGGGTTGGACTCCCTAGCTCCTGATGAAAGGGTTTTACAAAAAACAATGGCTTCTTGTTGGATGTCTTTGGCCATTGGGAAATTGGGTTTGGTGCTAGTCTGGTTGTCATCTGTGAAGCCTCGTCTGTACTAGTGAGTATAAGGGTTGCTAAGAAAGGACTCTTGTGAGTTATCTAAGCGAGTAAAAGGATTCCAACTCTTCCTTTTTCCACTATAGCCAACAGTGAAATATGACCGGCAACCGGAGTACCTCGATGTAACAGGGGGGACCTTGCATCCCTACCAACTGGAAGGGCTGAATTGGCTGCGCTTCTCTTGGGCTCAGGGCACAGATACAATCTTGGCTGATGAAATGGGTCTGGGAAAGACTGTGCAGACAGCAGTGTTCCTGTACTCCTTATACAAAGAGGTGAGAGCAGGGAGGTCACTGCCCAGGGAGATTCTGCCTGTATTAGTGATTGCAGTCATCTAATGCTCTTTATTTGTAGGGCCACTCAAAGGGTCCCTTCTTGGTGAGTGCACCACTGTCCACAATCATCAACTGGGAACGAGAGTTTGAGATGTGGGCCCCAGATATGTATGTAGTGACCTACGTCGGTGACAAAGACAGCCGGGCCATCATCCGTGAGAATGAGTTCACTTTTGAGGATAATGCCATACGTGGAGGCAAAAAAGCATCCAGAATGAAGGTACAGAGCTCTGCTGTAACACAAGCCTGAACTGAAATGCACTTGACTGACTTTCAGGAGCTGAGATTCAGATACTCTGCTGTCCCTGGGAACTGAATATACTTGTAGTTTCCAAGGGGAAATAACTGCAAATTGATGACAAGTGGGTATTTAGACTCTTGCTGTAAAGTGTTTAAACACTTCTGCTAGTCTGAACTGGTTCAGTACTGGGGAAAGATAGTTGATTAATGTAATACTGACCCTAGGCAGGTCCCTCTGTCTTCCCTACTTAACCTGTGAAATTGTGCATCTTTTCTACAGCTCTAAGTTGATGTCAGAATTGCCATTGTGTGTAAATGACAAATATCCAAAAAAGTATGAACTTTTTCATCCTGAGGAATTGGCTGACAGGCCATACCCAGACATATGAGATAATGCATTTTGTGCCCAGACAGGAAGGAAGAGCCTGACCTAGGTGCCTCTTTTTTGTGAAACTTAAGTCTTCCTAGTAAAACCAAGATGGAAGCTAAAGCACTTTCAGTGGCAGAGGCAGATAGGCTAATTTCCTTCCTTTGAAATGGAACAGCCTTAAGTACTAATAGTAATAAAATTCCATGGTAAACTTCTTATCTTTTGAAGTCTTAGCTTGCAGATGAGCCACTCTTCAAATCTCAGAATCTCAATTCTCTTAAGATGCCTCTACTCACTACTTGTTAAACATCTCTGCTACAGTATTTGGCATCTGTCCAAAAGTAGCAGGTACTGAGGGGGTTGAGGAGACATGTGTTGAGAGCAATAGGAATTAAAAGGCTAAAATGGTTTGGGCAGCATTTAGAATCTTGTGACAGGATGAAACAAGGGGGTATGAAAGTTTTTGATGGGTTGTTGACCACGGATCATCAGGATAACTTGATGGAGGAGCACTGCATCTTCTATCCCATTACATGTTCGTCCTTTTCCTTTGCAGAAGGAGGCTGCTGTCAAGTTCCATGTGCTTCTCACCTCGTATGAATTGATCACAATTGATATGGCCATACTAGGTTCTATTGACTGGGCCTGTCTCATTGTGGATGAAGCTCACAGACTGAAGAACAATCAGTCTAAGGTACAGAGAAGCATAGATGGTTCATGGGCATGGCATATGTTGCAGGGGAGAGAGAGCTCTTAGTCATTTGTTCAGTAGTAAATTTGATGTGTTATTAAAAAGAAAAATCAACAGCCTGCATTTGGAGATCAATCATCATTAGCAACAACTTTACTTATACAGATCACTGGTTAAACCAGCTTTCTTTCCAAGTGAATGGGCAATTGGTGTAGACTGAAAAACAGAAAAGCCTGGATGTGGTTGTTGCTCTCAAATACAAAATGATTTCTAAAAGCAGATCACATACCTGCACCACCTCTATTCTGGAAAGGTTTACTATGCTGAGCATAAAACATGCTCCGTGAGCAGAATTACCCTGCTTCCAGAGTAGGCTTGCTCTCTGCATCCGTCTGGCTTTGTAGCACAACTAATTAGGTGTTACAGAAATTGATGGTGGGCAGAGGTGTTCAAAAATGCCAAGGTAGGTGCTGAGAGCCATATAGCTACTTTAATATGAGGCTGCACCTTAACTAAGCTTGTTTGAATTGAGTAGACTTGACTGTACTTTCTTAATCCAGCCCCTCCGTAGGCCTTCTGCCTTAATTCTGGTATTGGTTTATCTGTCTTCAGCTGGATTCTAGTGCTCAATATGCCAAAAACAATTACTATTGGAAAGCTGGTTTTAGAGGTTCTTGGAGACTATAAGACAAAATTGCTGCTTGATTTCTTTTTTTTTTGTTTGTTTAAATAGCTTTAGTGTTTTGGATCTTGGCATGAGGCATCTTCCTGAGGCATCACAGCTGTGCTTGCAGTTCAGTTTCTAGATCTTATTTTATTGTAGGCACTAAGACTGGATGCCATTCTATGCTTAGCATTGAAACCATTGGAAGTAGGAATGAATGCTTACTATTAATATTCATTAATTGAAAGAGGATGTAAAGGCTTAAGGTTGCACTATGACACTATGCAGAGCCATTAAATCTTTTTCTACAGCAGTTTCCTGTCCTTTAAGGACAGCTGTTATAGGTGTTTGGCTGCGAGATACATATGTCAGATGCTTCTTGATAAATTTGAGTTATCTCCTAAAGTTTTGCCGATATAATTAGTAACTTCCGCATTTGATTCTGAAATAAGAATATTTTTAAGTATAACTACATAGGAAGATAAATCCCTGTGAAGACCATTAGAAGTACTCCTCTGGTGCAGTAACCAAAACATAAGCAATTTGGGTTTTGTTTGCCATCTAGTACAGCTGCTTTCATTAAGTTTGACCTTGTATCATGCTAAGTGTAAGATAAGCAAAGAAGTGGCCAAGCTCATAAATAAATTACTGTTTCACCGTCAGTTTGTGCAGGTGAACATAGTACACTTGTGCTTTTCAGTGCAGTACTTTAACTGCTCACTACATCTGTCTGGAATTACTTCATTGTTGTGAAAACCAGTGCAAATTACCTTCAAGATACATTGGCAAACCCTTAGCTCTTTTTCTCCTCTGCTTCTTCAGAGCTCTGGAACACTGCCAGGAATGATATGAATAGGAAGAGTGACTTAGTTATTTCTAGAATTCTCAGGGCAGAATAGTTGTAGGAATGTGGAACACTAATTTAGCAAGAAAAAATACATAGTACAGCAGTCTAGAAATGATTTGTGGTCTGAAAGAGATTATAACTTGTAAGAGCAAAGGAAACCTACTAGCACCTGATGGCTCAGAGGATTTGCTGCAGTCATGATTTAGCTATGCAGAACAATGATCCAAATAAGATCAGTCTAGTAACCCTGACTGGAATGTGAACTACTTGGAACTCTTGTCCAAACAGCTGATGTGATCTAAATTGAACCCTAGATTGGTGTCAACTTTCTTTCTAGAATGTTTTTCTTTGTAAGCCTATGACTTAATAAGCCACTGATGTATTTGTGTGTGTGTTTTGGTTTATTTTTCCACTTTCTTCCCTGTTCTCTCCTTTCCAGTTCTTCCGTGTGCTGAATGGTTACTCCCTCCAGCACAAGCTGCTGCTTACAGGAACTCCCCTGCAGAACAACCTGGAAGAACTGTTCCACCTGCTGAACTTCCTGACGCCCGAGAGATTCCAGTATGTCTTGCAGTGCAAGTCAGCCTGCCTGTCTTGTCATTCCTTTCCCCTCACTTGCTCTTTTGCTCTTTTTCCTTTGTGCTGTTTGCTGAGTGTCTGTTTCCCTGCAGTAACTTGGAGGGCTTCCTAGAAGAGTTTGCGGATATTGCCAAGGAAGATCAGATCAAGAAGCTGCACGACATGCTGGGCCCACATATGCTGAGGCGTCTCAAGGCTGATGTTTTCAAGAATATGCCATCTAAGACTGAACTCATTGTCAGAGTGGAGCTGAGTCCCATGCAGAAGTGAGTGTGGGGGTGAAGAGAGCACTTGCTGTTGAGAACTGTTTCTCTGCTCTGCAGTTTCAAAGAGGATGCTGCAACAGCCTTATCCTTACTCTACAGGGTTTACTGTGCAGTGGGCTGCCATTAGAGCAGAGGAAGGACTGATCCTGTGCTCTGGTGTAAGGGATAAAGAGATAGTGAGTGGCACTGGCAGAGCCTAGGTAGTTGGCAGGTAATGCCAGTAGCTATGCAGACTTCAGCAAGGGAAGAGTAGGTTAGTTATTCTCATGACAACTGTCTGAATGGTTTTATTTTCTTTGTTTTCAGGAAATATTATAAATACATTTTGACAAGAAACTTTGAGGCACTGAATGCACGGGGTGGTGGTAACCAAGTCTCGTTGCTCAATGTTGTTATGGATCTGAAGAAGTGCTGTAACCACCCCTACCTCTTTCCTGTGGCTGCTATGGTATGTCCAGTCACTTATTCTGTATAAGCAAATTCCCTGCTTGCTGTTATCAGGAAGCCAGTTAGCTCCCTAGGTGAGGCATGGAGGGGTTCCCATTTCTCTCTTTTTGCTTCTATGTGTTTTTTCCATCCTTCTTTATTTAGACCCAACATGCTGGAAGGCCATTTCCAGCACATTTATATGACAGGTAGGAGCTATCTTCTGACTCATGTGAGGTGGTGAAGACTGTAAGAGTAGGGACTAAGTAAAAAAAGAGGTGGCTCTGTAGGAGTCAAATTGCAAGAGAACAGGTACAGGCTAGCACTGATGTTTCATACAAGCAGTGCTATACCTTGTGGTTGTGCCATGCTAAGTGACCAGGTGTGAGCCAGCATCAGCTGGGGACTGAGACCAAGTTACATCCCTTCAAACTGTTTTTGTCCCTTATTCCCTCTTTCTCTTTGTTTTTAGGAAGCTCCAAAAATGCCAAATGGCATGTATGATGGTAGTGCACTTATTCGAGCCTCTGGAAAGCTGTTGCTGCTCCAGAAGATGTTAAAGAACCTGAAGGAAGGAGGTCACAGAGTGCTCATATTCTCTCAGGTATATGGAGAAAAACCTCCAGGCCTGGAATACAATCAAAGAAGTCTGTTGATCTGGTGTCCATCTGTCCCTCACTCTTCTGTGGTGGTGTTTTTCTGATATGCAGATGACTAAAATGTTGGACCTTCTAGAAGATTTTTTGGAACACGAAGGGTACAAATATGAGCGGATTGATGGAGGAATCACAGGGAACATGCGTCAGGAGGCTATTGATCGCTTCAATGGTATATAGTCTCCTACTTTTTCCGTAAAATGAAAGATTGCCTTGTATGTGCTTAATGCTCATTGTGGGATTGTTGTGCCCTAAGCCTTCTGTTGCTTTTCTGGAATCTTAAATTAGTAGCAATTCTCTGTCAGGTGATGTGGGTCAGTTACAAATCCTTCTTTGAGTACTGCACACTCCCTTGATTACTTTTGTTCTCTTTTTTTAATCCAAGCTCCTGGAGCTCAGCAGTTCTGCTTTCTGCTTTCAACTCGAGCTGGGGGTCTTGGTATTAACTTGGCCACAGCAGATACTGTGATTATCTACGATTCAGACTGGAACCCCCACAATGATATCCAGGTGAGTCTGAATGAGATCACTCAATATGGAGTAATCCCTGAGGAAGAGGAGAAATTAAATCATCAGAAAGAGTGAAGGACTGAGACTTCCCCTCTAGAAATGTGCAAAATTAGAGCAGTGAGGATTGGTAGAGATGGGAAGTGAAACAGTGGAGGGATCTTCTAGGGCACAGCCTTCACTAATGAATGCTAAGAGCTAGCATGAAGGCAGATGAGAAGCTTGTGGAGGTAGTTGGGGTGTATCAAACTACTGCTTGTGCAGCTCTAGATTATTGTGAGCACATCTCTTTTCTAGGCCTTTAGCCGTGCACACAGAATTGGACAGAACAAGAAAGTGATGATATACCGCTTTGTGACAAGGGCCTCAGTGGAGGAGCGTATCACTCAGGTGGCCAAGAAGAAGATGATGCTAACTCATCTGGTAGTGAGACCAGGGTTGGGCTCCAAGACAGGCTCCATGTCCAAACAGGAACTTGATGACATTCTCAAATTTGGCACTGAAGAGCTCTTCAAGGATGAGGCTACTGAGGGGGGTGAGTACCTGGGAGTAGAACTGAAGGGGGTGGGGAGATCTGCCTCCTTTAGTGAGAGACTGTAGACACAGTGCTGATTATAGCTCTAGAAAGAGGGTCTAGGGTGGCATTCCCTTTCGTAGTCCATTGAGATCCATACAGCAATGGTGCCTGTACTCTTCCTTCAGGGGATAACAAAGAAGGTGAGGATAGTAGTGTCATCCACTATGATGACAAAGCGATTGAGCGTCTATTGGATCGGAACCAGGATGAAACAGAAGATACAGAACTTCAGGGCATGAATGAATATCTCAGCTCCTTCAAGGTGGCCCAGTATGTGGTTCGTGAGGAGGAGATGGGGGTGAGTATGCGGTGGATGTCAGCTAATACGTTCTCCTGAGTGATGGAGGATCAGTTAATTTAGCTCTGAAACTTTTAAACAGGCAGGCATATATTTGCTATGACAGGCTGGGACTTGGAGCATAGAGTCCTAAATTTCTTACCTCTCTGACAGGAGGAAGAGGAAGTTGAACGGGAAATTATTAAGCAGGAGGAATCTGTGGATCCTGATTACTGGGAGAAACTGCTCCGTCACCATTATGAGCAACAACAGGAGGATCTGGCCAGGAATCTGGGCAAGGGCAAACGTATTCGCAAGCAGGTTAACTACAACGATGGCTCGCAGGAGGATAGAGGTACAAATCCACAGGACCCTGAGGGAAAAAGGGGTGTTAAGTATATGTTGCTGGGAAGTAACGGAGTAGCGTCTCAGGCTCACGTGCTGTATTTCTTTCAGACTGGCAGGATGACCAGTCAGATAATCAGTCAGACTATTCAGTTGCTTCTGAAGAAGGAGACGAGGACTTTGATGAGAGGTCTGAAGGTAAGTTCTACTGGAGCCAGAGTTGCTGGGTTGCTTTGAGTGTGGAAACAGTTGGGACTTGGGCGATTTATATGTTTCGTGGTGCTCCCCTGCTGGGACAGTATTCACACAACAATATGCTGCGCCTTGACTCTTTACTTAGCTCCATTTCTCTCTTCAGCAGCTCGTCGGCCTAGCCGCAAGGGCCTGAGAAATGATAAGGATAAGCCTCTGCCTCCCTTACTGGCCCGTGTGGGAGGGAACATTGAGGTAAGTTGTACAAGGGGAAGGCATTTGCATCCCAGCTGCTCCTGTATTCCTCTTGCCATATCTGTCTGCTCCTTCATTCTAGGTGCTGGGTTTCAACGCTCGCCAGCGGAAAGCCTTCCTCAATGCTATCATGCGCTATGGAATGCCACCTCAGGATGCCTTCACCACTCAGTGGCTTGTTCGGGACCTCCGTGGCAAGTCAGAGAAAGAGTTCAAGTGAGTCTGCATTAGGCAGGAGTGGAAGACTGACAGCAAGTAGTCCTTTTGGGAGGAATGAGAATTGGGCCTTATCTTGGAGACTACATTTCCTTAATGTATTGGTTGATTCTTTGTGGGAGAATGAAGTATAAGCTGGAATTGTTGCTAACTCTCCTTGACCTGACTCTTCAGTCACCAAAAGCAAATGCTTTTATAGGAGTAGCATGGCTCTACAAGCATGTAAAGAATAATCTCCCTGAGTCTTTCTTGGGTTTATGATTGCTTCTGGCTCAAGACTCTTGAGTTAGCAGTGTGTCCTCTATGTACGTAGTGATTCTGTTAGGAAGTTTTCCCTTGAAGGTGCCTGGTGCCCCAAAACAAGCTACTATGGGTTAAGAGTCTCAGGGTAATTTCCCTTACATGCTGGAAGGGGTCTGACAATGCATGCCTCCAGATAATGCAGTTTATGGACTAATTGCTTGTCTCTCAATCGCTGCAGGGCCTATGTCTCGCTGTTCATGCGCCATTTATGTGAACCTGGAGCTGATGGTGCAGAGACCTTTGCAGATGGGGTCCCACGGGAAGGTCTTTCTCGACAGCATGTCCTTACTCGCATTGGGGTCATGTCACTTATACGCAAAAAGGTAGGTGCCTAGCAGAGCAATGTGGCCTTTGCTGGCCATACAACTGTATGTAGTCACTGGGGCCTCGAGTTAGAGAGCTACCTCTCCTTTCACTCCTACTTTTGTTCTATGCTCGGTGGCCTGTCTACAGGTGTAAGGATTGTATGACTCCTCCAGTGATACGTCTTTCTCTCCTTCTTGTACAGGTGCAGGAGTTTGAGCATGTGAACGGTCGCTGGAGTATGCCAGAACTGGCAGAGATAGAGGAGAACAAGAAACTTTCACAGCCCAGCTCACCCTCTCCTAAAACTCCAACTCCTTCGACACCAGGGGATACGCAGCCAAATACACCTGCCCCTGTTCCTCCACCTGGTGAGGGCTCCCCTCTCGTACAACCCCGCGTCCTGACCTTACCCTGACTGTTCCCCTCACCGGAACTGTGGTGGTGGGGTCTGGGGGTGGACGCAGATCAGCTTACTCTCATGTTAGGAGGGCTGCCAAAGACATGTGCAAGCCCTTAAAGGCAAGAGAGGACACTGATGATGAGTGATGAGCTGACATCAGTGAGAAGCCCATCATTTGTAGTGGGCAGGAAAAGGGGGGGGGGGGGTCATGTTAATTCCATTTTGGTGGGCCTGATCCCTGAGAGCAAAGGAGAAGTGGGCTTTGGAACAGGGAAGACCTTACTGATTTGATTCTCTTTTTGTCTGCTGTGCTGCTCTGGCGTGGGGAATACACAGAAGATGGAGTAAAAGTAGAAGAAGGAGCTAGTGCTAAGGAGCAAGGAGAGCCCTCTGAACCAGAGAAGGAGCTCACTGCCTCTGCTACTGAAACAGAGGCTCCTATGGAGGTGAGTTTTGGCTTTTTTGCCTTGTGATTTCTCTTGCAAGTTTCTGTACTTCTGCCCCCTCTTCATTTCAGCTGAGGCAGAGATGAGTTTTTAGAGTGATACTTGAAGATCTCTGACTCTGGTCCTCAGAATTGGTCTCACAGTTTTGTGTGTCTTTGCTTTTCAAGTGACTATGACTGTAATCTGTCATGCACTGCTATACTTTTGTCTCACTGATTGTCTCAGCAGTGTGCTCAAGCTGTGGAAACACCACCCCAGGAAGCAAAATCCCCAGTGAACTCCACAGAGGCAGATGAAAAAAAAGTAGAGGAAACAGAAGCGAAGGAAAGACCAGATGAACCAATGGAAGTAGAAAGCAAAGGTACAGAGCACTTCATCCCAAAGAAATAAGCTTGAATGTAGAAAATCAGTGGGAAGTTACAGAATAGTATTGGCTTTCACTGGTTGAAGAACAAAACTGTGGACTTGCTATGTTCTTGTGCGTCTCATGTTCCCCTTCTTTCCTGCAGCTGATGTGGAGAAAGTGGAAGACAGAGCAGCTACTGAAAATCCCCCTGACCCTCCTATAATCACTCTGGATGAGAAAGGTGAGGCATGATGACTCCCTTCTCTACCTTAACCCTTCTTTTGCAAGGATTCCTCATGGGTCCAATTTGTTGTGTTGTCTGCCATGTTTGTTGTAATAATTTCCTGTGTGTACAGATGAGAAAAAGGATGATGATAAGAGAGATGTGGTGATGCTGCAGAACGGAGAGATGCTGAAGGAGTCAGTAGATGAAAGGCACAAGAAGGCAGTAAAGCAGCGCTTCATGTTCAACATAGCAGATGGTGGTTTCACTGGTATGAGATCTTTATCTGCTTGAACTTGTTTATAAGCTCCTGCTTATGTTTGTGAAATAACTTCCAACCGTTCTGGTGTCTCTTGCCTTTCCAGAACTACACTCCCTCTGGCAGAATGAAGAGCGGGCTGCAACTGTCACCAAGAAGACCTACGAGATCTGGCATCGGCGTCACGACTACTGGCTCCTAGCCGGGATTATCAAGTATCCTTGCCGTGACAGATACATTCTCCCACCTTGTACATAATTTGTCAGGGTGAAAGTGACCCTGCTGAATCTGACTGGAGTAGGTTAAGTGAGAGAGTGCGTTATCTTCTTCACAAGAGTGAAAGTGATGGTGGGAGGGGGAGCTTCCTGCAGCACAGTTATGATTTAGCAGGACATAGTTCTCATTCCTCTTCCTTGGCTCCTGTTCATCCCCTCTCTGTACCCCTTTCCCCAGTCCCTCTGGAGAACTGTACTGCCTGGGCTATATATTCCCTTGTTTTCACTGCCTTTGTTTGCCTGAGCTCATCCCATCTCAGTCATGGCTATGCCCGTTGGCAGGATATTCAGAATGATCCACGTTACGCCATCCTCAATGAACCCTTCAAGGGTGAGATGAACAGGGGTAACTTCCTGGAAATAAAGAATAAGTTCTTGGCGAGGAGATTTAAGGTAAGGATTTCTCTTTAGTGTGATAACTGCCTGGATCTCTAAGAACAAGTTCTTGCAGTTCTGAGTTTCCACCAAGAAAGTGAAAGATTTGTGCAGTGCCTTTTATTTTAGGGGTAATAAAAAAAGCAATGTATCTCAGGATCATGCAGTTGCTCCATGATAGCAGCTCCCTTTTTTCTGGAAATGGTATTGGGAAGCTTGGTTCAGTGCTCTCTATCCAAATGTTTATTGAATAACTGGTAAGCAGGAGGCTTGAGGTTCAGGCAGCTGTTTTCACCACAGCTTTTGCTTGGTCTGCTACAACCCACTCCATGTGCCTGAACAGAACTCTGGGTTGCTGGAAGGGCTGCCTTCATCCTACTTCATCCTCTTTAGTAGTGAACACAACTCCACAACCATGGGAGTGATTTAAGATTAAGTAAAAGCCATGCAGGTCTCAGTCTTGGGGCAAAACATTGATTGACTGTAACACTGAATGATCAGTTCTACACTGAGAGGATTCCAACTGATTTCTCCAAATGCTCTACAAGATTTTAGACTTTCTATAAGTAGGATGGAATATTTTTCCCTTGAGTTCAAAGGGTAATCTCCATCCCATTTACCTCATAAAGAATGTGTAACAAGAATCAGAGAAGGAAAGAAAATACTAGAGAAGTTGCAGTAGTTTATTAAACCCAATGCACCCTGGTTTTCTTTTATGTCTGACTTTGCTTCATGAAGCCCTTACTGTTTTGGACTACTCAGTAAAACCTGGAGAAAAGAGATTCAGCAACACAATCTCACCTTATGAGATGGTGGGGAATTGGATTAGGAGAGACTGGGGGTGCAGACAAGGCTCCCTCTCAGGCAGCTGCTGAAAGACTCATTCCTGCCCCACCTTGCAGCTCCTGGAGCAAGCACTGGTGATCGAGGAACAGTTGCGGCGAGCTGCCTATCTGAACATGTCCGAAGATCCATCTCACCCATCCATGGCTCTGAACACACGTTTTGCAGAGGTGGAATGCCTGGCTGAGAGCCACCAGCACCTATCCAAGGAGTCGATGGCTGGGAATAAACCAGCCAATGCTGTGCTGCACAAAGGTAATGCGGTGTGTTAAACAAGGGTGGGATAGGTGTTCAACTGTGCTGTCCCCTCTGGGGTGTCCCTTTCCCGTCCGAACAGATGTCCCTTTCTCTTGTAGTTCTGAAGCAGCTGGAGGAGCTTTTGAGTGACATGAAGGCAGATGTGACGCGCCTGCCTGCCACAATTGCCCGCATCCCACCTGTGGCAGTGCGCCTTCAGATGTCGGAGCGCAACATCCTCAGCCGCCTGGCCAACCGCAGCAGTGAGCCCCCGCCACCGCCCCCTCCCCAACAAGTACGTACCCTCTCTGGTCAGTAAGGGAGTTCTGGGGAGAGGCGGCCTCCGTGGGCCAGGCTGGGCTCTGGTGACCAGCCCGTGAGCCTCAGGTCCTCCTCTGTTGCCCTGCAGGTGGCCCAGCAGCAGTGAGTTCCTGGCCCAGTGCTGTTGACCTTTCGGCCAAGCTGAAGTGACCCCCCCTAGCCCACCCCTCCACACTCTACCCCTCTGCCTGACATTCCTGACTGGGTGCTGTTTCCCTCCATGGAAGCTGCTGCTCAGGTCTCTGGAAGGAGAAGAAACTCCTTCCTCTGCAGCCAGCCCGTTGGAGCAAGGAGTGTGTTTAGGAGAGAGGGGGATGGATGTATGATGGACTCTGTATATAGTGACTGGAGGCCCCAGCGCCATGTCTGTTACATGGAGAACCTGGCTGCATTGCTCGTTGCCTCCACCTGGAATTCCAGTTTTCGTTCTTAATTTTATTTTGAGTTTGTTTACTGAGACAAGTGCGCAGGCAAGACCAAGCAAAAGCCAGGACAGAGACAAAGCTACCTCCATCAAAATCCTTTTTAATACAAAAACTGACCGGACTTGTCAACTAATAAGCAGCTTGAAGACAGAAGCAAAAACAACAGTGAAAAATGAACAGAAAACAGAGCAAAACATTGATAAAACCGAAAAATAAAGTTTCCTTGTATTTTACTTTGTTGTCTCTATTATCATGAGTGTACTGGGGGTAAGTATGTAGTCTCAATATTGAAAGAAGAGGTAGTCATGTCTTTCTGCTGTACCAGAGCAGCTTTTGGGGTATCCTCGGAGAAGGGCAGTAGATGCCCTAGCCCTGGCAGCGTTCAAGTATTGGGCTAGATGATCCTTAAACCTCTTCACCCTCACCTTAACAGTCTCTGATTCCATAACTCCTTTTCCCCCTTGCCTCTGCACCACATCTTTCCCTGCTGTCTGCCTTACCTCCTCTCCCGGCTGCAGGACTCGCCTGTGTTCGCGTGTGGCAGGAGCGCCGTTCCCGGGGCTCCCGGGGCCGCGCTCTCGCTGTGGGGGCCGCGGCGCGGCGGGCCCGCGGGCACACGCATCCGGGCGGCGCGCGACCCGCGCCTCTGACGTTGCCCGCAGGGCCAATCAGCGATCGCGGTTGGCAGCGCCGGCCAATGGGCGGGCCCGCGGCGGGCGCGTGCGCCGGGGCGGCGGGGAGCGCCGCACGTGTGGCGGGGCCCGAGCGGCGCGACCATGGGGCGGAAGCTCGACCCCAGCAGGAAGGAGAAGCGCGGCCCCGGGCGCAAGGCCCGCAAGCAGCGCGGGGCCGAGGTGGAGCTGGCCCGCTTCCTACCGCCAGGTAAGTGCGGCCTGGGCCGGCCCGCGGCCGTATGACCGCGGCGCCCGCGGCCGTCTGACCGCCGCGTGTCTTCCCGCAGAGCCGGAGACCGGCAGGAAGAAGCTCTCCAGTCACGGCAGAAAGAGGTGAGGAGCGCGGTTCGGCGGGCCGGGGTGTGCGGGCCGGGCCGGCGCTGATCGCCGCTTCCCCTCCCGATGCAGGGCTGCGAAGAGGCGGCTGGGAGCGGGCGGAGGCCCGGCGGGGAGGAGGCCAGGAGGAGGAGGAGGAGAGCGGGAGCCGACAGGTGAGTGAGAGCCGGTCCGAACCGGGCTGACGGACCGGCCGGACCCCGTCCTGCTTCTCCCTGGGCGCTGCCGCCACCACTCTTCTCTGGCGTCGTTTTCAAGGCAAGGGACGTGTGGGATTTCGTTATTTGAAGGTACAGGATCCCGGAGGATCCGGAGTTGGAAGGGACCGACACGGAAAACTGAGTCCAGCTCCTGGCCCTGCGCAGGGCCACCCCAAAAGTCCCACCGTATTCCTGAAAGTGTTGTCCAAACACTTCTTGAACTCAGACGGACTTGGTGCTGTGATCACTTCCTTGGAAACTTGTTCCAGAGCCCAGCCACCCTCTGGGTGAAGAACTTTTTCCTGATATCCAACCTAAACCTCCCCTGACACAACTTTGATTGCCGTTCCCTTGGATCCTGGTCACCAAAGAGAAGAGATCAGTGCCTGCCCCTCCTCTTCCCCTCAGGAGAAAGTTGGAGACTGCAGTGAGGTCTTCCCCAGTCTCCTCCAGGCTGAACAGACCTCAGCTGTTCCTCATAAGGCTTCCCCTCCAGACTCTTCATCATCCTGGCCCTCTTCTGGGTTCTCTCTAATAGATAATAACAGTGAATTCTATCTGATTTCTTGTGTCTGCTGTGCCAGGAGGCAGTGTTGTCTGAAGAACTACTCAAAGGTCTCTCTTCTGTGTATTAACTCCATTTTTTACTTATCTTCCGTTCACAGCAAGGTTGTTGCAGGCTGCTTTTGTAACTGAGGCTTTTAAATCTTTGTTTTACATCTCGTGTGGCCCAGGAAACTCTTGAAGGAGAAAGAAGGAAGGATAGACAAAGATTTGGGGCAAAGGGTACTGTAATATGCCAGAGCAAATACCATAAGAACTTTGTGGCAGTGTTTTTGATTCGATAATTCTAGTTAGATCTCCTAGAAGGTCCATTGCAGGAGAGGTGAGAATATGCCCAGTACTTCATGAGATGTAGAGAGCAGTCCCTCCCTCTAGACAAGCAGCTCAGGACTCGGACTGAGGCCTTTTTGTGTAACAACTGAAAAAGCAGAGCAGCTGATTTTGGAGATAATGCCTAACTTTGAACCACTTCTTCTGCCTCTAGTTGAAGAGCAGCTGTCCCCACAGAAGCAGAAACGTGCTGTAAAGGCAGCAGGACAAACTGCCCGTGGCCGCTCTGGCTTCAGTGATGGCAATTCCAAGTGGCTGACTCCAGCCAAAGCCAAGAAAACCCAACCTAATGGAAACCATGTGGAATTATCCAGTGATGGTGAGGTGGAAGAGAGCAGCTGGGAGATGGAGGAGGAGGAGGATGGGAGCAGTGAGGAGATGGTGGATGATTATGGTGCCTCCTCATCAGAGGAAGAAGAGGTAGGAACTTCTTGCTCTTAATTACACAAGGAATACTTGGTGTTGCTGGCTGAAAGGACCCCTTGGGCCTGGGGGGAAGGGATGGCTTTAGGGCAGGGGGGCTGGTGAGGTGGTGGAGAACTTTCCCCTTCTTTCCTTCACAAGAATGATTTCAAGTTTAGCAGCTGATTCCAGCATAACATTCAGTGCTTTTGTTTTTTGTCCCTTTTAGACGGAGCAAGTAAATTTCACAGATGGTGGGAAATGGTGGGATGACTGTGGATGCTTTCTGATTAACCTTTTGTCTCTATTTAGCTGCTGCCTATTGAAAAAGCTGCCCTGAAGCGGAAGCCTGACAGGTGAGTGTGTAGAGACTTTCCTGGATAGATGAGGAGCCTGTGGTGTTACTGTTCTTTCTGCCATCTTAGAAATGGTAGTTGAGAAGTGTCTGTGTGATCCTGTTCTTTGTCCTTAGGGAAGGCCTCAGTGAAGATGACAGTGAGGAGGAAGAAGAGGAGGAAGAGGAAGCAGGGGAGGCAAGCAAGCAGAAAATGGGACAGAAGGAAGAAGAGGGCCCAGATCTGCAGCTCAACCTGGATATAGATGAACAATTTAAACTGCCAACTAGTGAAGAGATTGAGAAGGAGAATATCCTTTTTATCTGTGACATCCACAAGCCTTCTGCGTGATGCAGCACAGGGCCAGGATACAACCAAAGAGCTTCATTTGGACTTTATCATGCATATTGCTTAGCAAAAGTGTCTGTGCATGACAAGGTATTTTTAGCTGAGCTGTCCTAATAGATAGTGTATTATGCTGTGCTTCTGTATAGCACAGTTAGGAAATCTGTGACGCCCTGCATGGGGCTTGGAACCTGCCCTAATTTCCTTTTTAGTCCTAAATACATATGGATGTCTTATTATGTGATTTCTTCCTCTCTGCCCTGATTTTCCTGGTGGGTGTTTGTGTAATCCATTCTCAGAGTTTCTGATGACAGCAATTCTAGCATCCAAAGTGCTTGCTGCTGGACTTCGGTGATTTTAATTTCCTGCCTCCCTTCTTGCTCTCCTCTGTCCCCCTTGGTTGCCCTTGGGGAACTTCTAGTCTCTTTTCTGCTGCAGGTAATGCTTTCAGTATTAAAGCACTTCTTTTGTTGGGCTTCTTTTTCTGGTTTTTTTCTGTTTATCTAAAGCAATTCTTTTAAACACTCTCTAGTTCTGCCTTGTGAACTTTTTTGTCCAGTTTCATTCTTTGAATGCTGCATCTGCTGAGCTCTGATGGAAGCAGTGTTCCAGCAGGGCCATTCTGGCGCAGGCACTGTTGTCCAGCAGGGCTGATTGTACTTGTAAAGAGTCCCTATGCGAGTTCCTTGGCTGTTGGCAATTCCTTGACAGTGTTCCCACCTGCTGAGCCACCTGACCTGCATGTCATTCACCAGCGCATCCAGGGCAATGTGGAGGTGCTGCAGGACTTTGGGGTGAAGCGGGAGGAGGGGCGCTCCCGGCAGGAATACCTCGCCCTGCTGCGCCGGGACATGGCCGCCTACTACTCCTACAGCGACTTCCTGCTCTCCAAGCTCATGGACATCTTCCCGCTCCCTGAGGTGGGAGCCTGCCCTGCCCGGAGCTCTGCTGACCGACGGGGGTTTGGCTGCCTCCCTGAGAATTCATTTTTATCTCTGTTCCTTCTTCTATCCAGCTGATAAACTTCCTGGAGGCTAACGAGGTTCCCCGCCCCGTCACCATTCGCACCAACACACTGAAGACGCGGCGGCGGGACCTGGCACAGGTGAGCAGGAACCAGAGGCTGTGTCCTGAACTGCCTGTCCCATGGAGCAGCATCTCAGTCCCTTCTCCTTGCCTTGCAGGCTCTAATCAACCGTGGCGTGAATCTTGACCCCCTGGGGAAGTGGTCAAAAACGGGACTTGTTATTTATGACTCCACTGTGCCCATTGGTGAGATCACCTTTACCAGACAGGGCTGAGCTCACCTGCTCCTGCTTCCCTTTCTTTTACGTGTCATCTTCTTCTGTTCTGCCTTCCCTACCCAGGTGCCACCCCAGAGTATCTTGCTGGACACTACATGCTGCAAGGAGCCTCCAGTCTTCTCCCTGTCATGGCGCTGGCTCCACAGGAGAATGAGCGCATCCTGGATATGTGCTGTGCCCCAGGAGGCAAGACCAGCTACATAGGTACTGCCCTGGAGCCTTGGGAGGGATGCACTGGCAAGGGAGGAGTTTGCACTGGTCTACACAGAAAGGGGGAATAGAGGGGGACTGAACTCGAGGAAAGGAGCGGGTGGCTGGAACTGGAGACAAAGGTACAAGAGGTTTTCAGCCCCTTGCTGGTGTGTTTTGCCCTCTGGCAGCTCAGCTTATGAAGAACACAGGGATGATCCTGGCTAATGACAGCAGTGCCGAGCGGCTGCGTAGCGTGGTAGGGAATTTGCACCGCCTGGGAGTCACCAATGCCGTCGTGAGTAACTGCGATGGACGGCAGTTCCCCAAGGTATGTTCCTGTTCACAGTGCTTACCCAGAGCTGCTGTGCTGTCCCTTTAGTGAAGCTGTGTCCCCCAAAGTCACCTGTCACAGGAGGATGAGCAGAGCTGCTGGGGAGTGTTTGTTATTTGATAGAGAGGCGGGAAGTGGACAGGGAGGAAGGAGAAGGAGTGTTTCCTGTCTTCCTGGTCTTCTGGTTCCCCTTTTAGTCTTGGCCTTGTTTTGAGTCCCCACCCATGAGTGTAATTCCAGATCTACACGTCTGCCTGTAGGTTGTCGGAGGGTTTGACCGTGTCTTGCTCGATGCTCCTTGTAGCGGAACAGGTGTCATTTCCAAGGATCCTGCTGTCAAAACCAACAAGGTGGGTGACCAGAGCAGACTCAACTATGAGTCACAAGAGGAAGGCCTTTGGGGCAGCTGTGTTGTTGAAAGATACCTATAATACATTTTTCCTTTTCTTTCTTATTCTGTGTGTTGTACCAGGGCTAGTTTTTGAGATTCCTTCTGCAGAAGAGTCCAGACTCTTGTATATTATAAATGCTTTTCTCTCCTGTCATTCCTTCATCCACAGCAGAGGCCTGGGGTGCTTCCCTGGGATGCCTGTGGCATCCCAGCCTCTCTCTCTTTCTTTCAGGATGAGACAGATATCCTGCGTTGTGCCCACCTGCAGAAGGAGCTGATTCTTAGCGCCATAGATTCAGTCAATGCTGCCTCTGAGACAGGGGGCTACATTGTCTACTGCACTTGCTCCATCATGGTAAGTGCCTTCTACCACGAGCTGCTGTGGTCACCTCCTCCTCAGGAGATGGTGAGTTTTAGGTCCTAATGTTTAGCCTCTGGCAGGTGGAGGAGAATGAGTGGGTTGTGGATTATGCCCTGAAGAAACGCAACGTCCGTTTGGTGCCCACAGGCCTGGACTTTGGCAAGGAAGGCTTCACCAGGTGCGTGCCAGGTCACAAGCTGCACGTGACTGCTGCTTGGTGGCCAGGTTTGAGCAGAGGTGTTCTATCGCTGCTCACCCCACTTCCTCCTCCAGGTTCAAGGAACGCCGCTTCCACCCGTCCCTCAAGTCTACGCGGCGTTTCTACCCCCACACGCACAATATGGACGGGTTCTTCATTGCCAAGTTCAAGAAGTTCTCCAATGCCATCCCGCAGGCACAGAAAGGTAACGTGGTGCTGGAGCTCAGCTCAGCTGCCTGGGCCTGCCCTCACAGGCTGCTCCCCCTGTAGAAGCCACCTGGCTTCTTCTCACAGCGCCTTTCTCTCGGTTCAGATGCGGAGCCCTCTGTGGAAGCGGCAGCTCCGTCCCCTGTCCCCGATACCATCATCACGGAGCCTCCGCCAAAAAAGAAGAAACTTGAGGGATCAAAAGCTGACAAAGAGCAGAAGCTGCCCCAACCTGCTTTGAAGAAGAAACGTTCATTGCAAGCACAGAGGAGACCCTTGAAGGCTGTCCGGCCTTCTCCCAAAATGATGCGGCCTAAAGTCCCTACCAGGAAGAAGAAGCATAGAGTGAAAGCGAATGGACAATGAGTGGAAGTGCTTTTCCACGTGTTGATCCCTTCCGTGGAGAGCAAAGGCTGCTGTAGCTCTGTGTGTACCCCCACTTTGCTGCTCTGTGCAGATCATCGCTGCAGCTCTGAGCACCTGGGACGATGGCAGCCCCCTTTGCTCCTTTCCCTTTGCATCAAGGACTGATGCACTGACCCATTAAAAGTTTTATACTCCTGCTCAAGTCTTGTTCTTTTTCCTTGGAACACGAAATGCGGGATTCTGCTGTGTCCCCTTACTCCTTTGCAGCAGAAACCCCTCTTACTCCCAGCTGATGCTCTGGCATTTCTGGTGTCTGTCCATATTCCTTACAACGGGGATGTTTGTGAAGAAGCAGTGGGAGCTGAAATCCTTTCTGCCTGCATGAAGGCTGTATTGTGTGGAGCTGTCAGCTGAGTGTTTTGTCTGGGCAAGGCTCTAGCCCAGTGGTTCCCTAGTTCCCTGTTGTCACTTAGTTCACTCTTGTGACTGTCCCCATTTCATCATTTTTCTGGTCCCCAGCAGTGTCTCAGTTCTTGGCCTCCCAGACTTGAGCAGGGATTGTTTTTGGTTTGTGGGGCTGTATACAGTGAAGTTCTTTTTGCCTTTATGTTCGCCTAGATGCAGCTTCTTCTCAAGACATAGCAAGCAGTGGTCTGGGCTGTTCCTATTTAAATGTCCTGGTCTGTTCCATGTGAGGCTCCAGCCTTCCTACTCATCAGTGCCACCAGGCACAAGAGTGACCAGCAGAAACTGAGGGAACCTGCTGTGATGGGTGCCCAGGGAAACACAAAACAGCACTTAGAAAACATGGAAAAAAAAAAAAAATCCTAATCCTGTTCTTGCTCCCTGGCCTGTCAAACCTGGACTATGCTGGTGGATTGCCTTCCCACACTTTGGTGTGTCACTGGCAGCTGGTCCTCAGGCTTGTGGTCTGTCTGCTGCCTGGCTCTCAGACCTTTCCTGCATGCAGGCTAGCCCAACTTGCAGTTAGCTAAGGGACAGCAACGTGCATGTGTGCAGGGAGAAGGGCTGGGATTAGTTTAATGCAAGGCCAGGACAGATGGTGGTAACTGGGAGCAGGGCCCAGCCACACTGACCAGCAGCCTGTCTCTGTGTGACTGGCTCCTGTTTATCCCTCTCTCCATTTCCCATGCCCAGTTCTCCCTGATTTAAGCCTGATGCCTCCCTTTCGCCTCCTTTGATTCTGCCCCTCAACATCCCATAGTAAGTTTTGCTCCCATAATCTTCCTTAAAACATTGCGTGATAAACTTTACACGGTCCTGCAGTTACCCTCAAACATCCCATCACAGATCTGCTCTTTCCCACCAAGTCCATGATAATGCTGCTTTTTTATCAGCTGTGAAATTTCTGGCTGAAGCTCTCCAACGTTGCACTTGAGTGGTTCCTGTAATGATTCAGTCTCAGTGCCTCAGGAGTCCTGGTCTTTGTTACAGACCTTGTTATCTTCTGCTTTTTAGGGCTTATCTATCTGTGTGTTTTATTTACTATAACCCTGTTTGGAATAGGGAAGGTGCAGGAGGGCTGACTTTATAATTTTGTGTTGAATAGACATTAAACAAATATCTTCATAGTTTAAAATTAACCTTTCCCCCATGCTTCCCCAGTGAATTAGGTCAGGGAGCAGCCTCTGAATGCAACTGTCTCACTTTGGGCTTGTGTGGTGAGGTCTGGATTGTTGGATACAGAGGACCCAAGGGAAGATTTTCAGTGTTTTTCAGAATAATTAAATAAATGCTAGGTGCAATAGCACCCAAGTGGGAGGAATTACTGCTTCAATACTGCATTTCTAGTACCCCCCATCTGCATAAAGACTAAAACTGGGAAATGTTCAGAGAGGACAAATACATCCTAAATTTTGGTGAAAGAAGCAGCAAGAGCCTTTTTGAGCCCTGGGCCTGTCCTTTTGGGAGCAATGCTGATCTGTCCTGTGTTGTTGCTGCTGCCTGCTGAGGTAACCATGTAAGTGTGCAGCCTCAGCTTGAGAAGCAGTTTATCCTGATAACCCCAACAGCAGGGATAGAGTTTATCTGGTTGGGATCCCAGGGTAACTGTCTGGTTTCCAACAATGTCCAAATTATGATGGAATTTCAGCCCTGAAATGCAGGAATAGCTGCTGCTTTATCTCTGTCAATAAAACTTCTCTCTTGCTGAGCATTGTTCCAATCACTTGGCATGCCTGCAAACCTTCTGTTATAGCTGGGAAGAGATGGGAGAAATTTTCTTCTCTTTTTGGTGGTTTGAACTCGCACTCTTGATTTCAGCCATTGCAGTTATCGCTGCTCAGAGAGATAATGTTGAGTGTGACATTGAAATGCAGCCATCAAGCTTCAGAGGCAGTATTGGAGATGCAGCAGCTGGGGACAAAGCTTGGTGATTTCCTCTGCATGCTGGTATGAGGCTGTGGTCACATTGGGCTTGTGCTTGCAGCTGCCTTCTTACCCTGGGAATCTTTTGTTACCTGAAAGCTGAGATTTCTGGAAAATGTGACTGCTGGATCATCTTTCAGTACCTTCCTTTAATGTGTTTTAATATCTGAGAGCTGCTGATAACGTGGCTTGTGAGAGCTGAGACACAGCAAAGCAAGAACTGAGGCAGAGCAAGGACTGAAAGCAGATCTGAGGGGTAAAAATGCTGTCACAGATTAAAAGCTTGTTGAGAGAAGTCGTGATGATATCTGTTCCACTGCGCCGCTTGCACTCCTTCTCCCCAAACTGGGAGTCTCTTGGAGAAGCCTTATCAAGGCACAATGAAGACAGCCAGCTGGCAGCTCCTGCCCTGCAGGCTCCAGAGCGCTGCCAGCTCCCCTCTGCACTGCTGCACCCTTGGGGTGGTGGAGGAAGGAAAATGAAGACTGCTGGGGATAAGAGTGCGTAATGGAAAGAGAAGAGACTCCAGCAGCAACGGGGGTCAGTCACTGACTCCAGTGATGTCATGTGCTGTAATGTCTGTTCTGGGCCAGGCATGCTGCCTCTGGTTGCATTTCCTCATGTCTGGCTGTATCCTGGAGAAGGGGCTGAAATCCTGCCCTGCACATTTCAGGGACTTGGGTATGAAATTTGGATCTTCGTGCACTCACTACATTGCACTTAACACCCAGAGATACGGACACTTTTGTAGGGGCTGAATCCACAAATGGCCAAAGTCCTGTCAGTGGGTCTTGCTCCCCAAGGCTGTCCATCCCTGAGGAGGATGTCTGCAAATCCCACCTTCCTGATGGAGCCAGTCAGGAACTGCTGAGAAGGTAAGGTCAGTTACATCCCAGTCTCTAGCATTTCCTAGAACTGCCTTCTCATGAAGACCTGGCTCCAAAACTCCCTCCTGGACTGGTGTTTGTGTATTTTTAGAAGAAAATCCATTCCCTCCTTTGCTGTTAGACAGGAGCATTTTTGTGTGTTGTTAAGTGTGGCCATCACCCAGCTGCTGGTGGTGCAGCTGCTCCTCTGCACCAGTTTCCCCACTTTTGCACCCAAATCCAGGCAGCTGACTGGGCTGGTGGCTTTGCTGGGTCCAAAAGTTGTGTGTTCACTGCAACACCTCCCCCTGGTTGTGGATAGAAGCAATTTTATGGGTCATAAATCTTGGAAGTTGGAAGACTTGGAGAGTTTACACAGAAATATTTCAGCAGTGTTGTGTAAGGGAGAAGGTACCACTGAGGCACTTGGAGGGAAAAGGGAGCAGGGAGATGGGGTACAGACACACCAAGGTGACCTATGCCTTACAAATAGAACCTCTGTGTCTTTGCAAGGTGGATGTGTTAGCTACCAAGAGTTTCTGAGATCTGGGAGAGGAGGAGCATCTCAGCCTGGTAATGGATGTTAGGCTGGGCAAATGCAAAGGAGACAGGTGATTTTAATAGGGGGTTGCCACCTGGGGAGCCTACCTTGTTTTCCCCATGGAGGATAGTGGTAGAGGCTTAAGCTCTTTTTACTGTGCTGCCTGCAATTAAAGATGAAGTCCCACACAAATATCTGAACAACAGGAATTTGCACTGTTTTGCACAGGGTCAGAAAATGCAGTGCTTCTTTCTTGGCCTTAAAATCTGTGGAAGTAAGACAAATACCACCATGTTTGTAAGTGTCTCTTTTCATGTTGGCTACAGGTATGATTTCAAGAGCTGCAATGAGCAGCTCTGCATGTCAGCAGCTGCTGCCCAGCCGTGCCACTGTTGACCCTGAGCTGATAAAGTGGGGGCAGGAGCAGTCAGAGGCTCTGGAGAAGTGCCAGGTGTTAGGTGAACCGAGAGGGGAAGATGGGGAGAAGGAGCTGTTGTGCTGCAGTGAGATTGAGGCCTAGAGGAGGAGCGCTGTGGTCCCCTGGGTAGCAGGATTGTCTCTAGTTTCTGGGCTTCTGCAGGAGTAACTAGAATAGGTTGGCCCTTTGCCCCAGGCATCTTCTGCATCAATAAGAATCCTTTACTCCAGCAAGTATCCCAAGCAAGGGAAGTTAGAGAAAAAAGGAGGCTCCACACTGCTTCCTGTCCAGGAGACAGCAGGAGTGTCGGTGGGAGGAGGTGCTGGAGGTCTTTAGCCCAGTGCCTGCTGTGAGCGGGGCTGTCCCGGCACTAGGTCACATCACTGGATTTGCATAGCTGAGCCCGCAGAGCCACCACCGACGGAGATCCCACCACCTGCTCCTGTGCTGTGCTGGCCTCCTGGTAAAAAAGCTTTTCCTGATGGATGGCAATGCCTTCCGCCACTGGCATTTCATTAATCAGCTCCACTTGCTGGGTTTCCCCAGCCGGACAGGCAGGGCTTGGGAGAGCATTCGCTGCCCGGTTTGTGGCGTTGCTCTTGCCCGTGCTCCTCGCCGGCTCACCCAGCGGCAGAGCCCCCCTGTCTGGCCCTGCTCGCCCAGGTGCAAAGGGTGTGGAGGGGCAAAAGCAGGAGTATGTGAGAGGGGAGGATGCCGGCAGAAAGCACGGGCTGCCAGGCACGCAGGCAGGCTGTGGCAGCATGGGGGGCGGGTGACAGGAGGTGGCAGCAGGAAGGAGGGAGTCAGCGGTGGCTAAAGGTCACATGCTGGGAGATTTCTGAGCTGGAGCTGTCACTGCTGCTTCAAAGCAAGCTTTGTGACCGGGATCCCTCTTGTCCATCTGTCCTTCTCTTTTCCTGGCTGTTTGGTAGCATTGCTGCCAGGCACATTGCTCCCTACCAGGTGCTGTTGCAGTGCTGGTGTTTGGAAGATGGGCATCTCTTCTGCCTGTCCATGAGGAAAGCCTTCCTGCCCTCCTCTCCCTGGACAAAAGCACTGCTTGCCTCTCTAGCCTCTCTAGTCAGAGGCAGAGCAAGGGAACATCTGCTTGAGAAAACAGTAAAAAGGAGGTGATGGAAAAGGAAAGCTCACTTCTTTCCCAACCTAAGCCCATCTCAGAGGGATTGAAATCCAGCTGAGTTCCAGTGGTTGTGGGCGTGCCAGGGAGGATGCAGATTGTTACTGGTAGGAGAGGAAGTATTAGAAATGCAGCTGGGGGCTGCCGTGGGGGGCCTTGAGATGTGGGCAGGACAGGGGAGATAGGCAGGCCACAGGATACAACTGATGCTGGACACAGCAAGGCAGGAGAGGGGGACAAATTTGATTTCGCCTGCTCCCAGGCCAGTATGGCAGAAGAGTAATGGAGGGATGGAAGAGATCTGTAGCCCTGGAGGAGAAGCAGCTGGGAACATGCAGTAGGCAGACTCTCACTCAAGACTCACAAAGCTGGCCATCCTCAGTGGAGCCGGGAAGCTCCGGGCAGTGTGGATTGAGCCATACCTCTGATCCCAAGGGAAGGGCTGTAGCACACTGCCCCACTGGAGCATGCCCAGCCCCTTCCACAGAGCTCAGCATAGTGCAGTGCTGGGCATCTCTTGGAGTTCAAACCCACGGCTGATGGCTCAGCCAAGACATCAGAGGCCGCTTTGCGCAAGTGCCACACTCGGCTCAGCTCCTCAGTGGAAGTCCTGGGGGAACGGGCCAGGAGCACACAGACAGCGAGGGAACACAGGTGTCCACATCCATAAAATATTTATGTGGCGATCGATTTGTGCGCAGTCCCCTCCCAGCGGATGATTGGGTGAGGGGCGACGACAGCGCTTTGGGCAAAATTCACCTGGGGTCGGGTCAGGGAGCCAAGAGGGAATGACCTAAAGTAGGCTAAAATAAGGGACATGAAACAAGACCCGAGGCTGCTTTGTGAACAAGGAAGGAAGGAGGAAGCCAGTTGCAAGCCCAGCATGATATGTGAGAGGCTGCCTCCACACAGCCGCCTCTGCGCGCTGGCTCGCCATTGTCCAGCGGCAGCTCGCCGTGGGCGAGGATAACGAGAGGGTTTGGGGTGCAGAGCCAAAGTTATGCTCTCTTTAAGGGCGGCAGCCCTGGGAAAGCACTAAATTCTATGCAGAAAAGAATAAAGTATTAAAAAGGAGGCAGAGGGACACCATGTCTCGGCTGGGGTGGTTACGGAAATCGGTACCGGGCGGGGCTTCAGCTAGCGGTGCCGGAGAGGGACTTCCCTCCGGGAATCCTGCTGGACCCGGGTCGCGTCCCTTCGCCCCCGGGCGCCCCGAAACCCTGCGGGAAGGCCGAGCCGCCCCTCGGCGTGGGGAGAGACGGGGGCCGGCAGAGGAAAGGGAGGTTCTGCCGTGGCCCCTCTTGTGCTCGCTCCGCCCGGGGCCGGCGGCGGGGAGCGGGGGGAGCTGGGGGCGGCTCTCGGAGCTGCCGCCGCCGCATCCCCGCCGCAGCGGAAGCCGCGCCCCCGCCGCCGGGGCCGGCCGGGCGCATCCCCCCGCCCGGCGCTCCCCGCCCCGTCCCGCCGCCGCCATGAACCCGCTCTTCGGCCCCAACCTCTTCCTCCTGCCGCAGGAGCAGCAGGGGCTGGCGGGCCCCGAGCTGCCGCCGCCGCCCTCCGCCGAGCCCCTGTCCGGGGAGCCGCCCGCCGGCCCCTTCCCCGCGCCGCCCGCCGCCATGGCCCTCCGCAACGACCTGGGCTCCAACATCAGCGTCCTCAAGACGCTGAACCTGCGGTTCCGCTGCTTCCTGGCCAAGGTCCACGAGCTGGAGCGGCGCAACCGGCAGCTGGAGAAGCAGCTGCAGCAGGCGCTGGAGGAGGGGGCGGGCGGCCGCGGCCGCGGACCCCCGCGCCGGGACCAGGCGGTGCAGACCGGCTTCGTGGGTCCCATCCGCACCCTGGGGCTGGGGCCGGGGCTGGGGCTGGGGCTGGGGTCGGCCCGGGCGCTGGGGTCCCCCGGCTCCCGCCCCGGGGGTCCCGGCCAGCCCTCCGCCTTCTCCTCCGGCTCCCGCTTCATGCCCGGCACCATCTGGTCCTTCTCGCAAGCCCGGCGGCTCGGCCCGGGGCCCGAGACCACCCTGGTGCAGGGACCGGGCGTCTCCTGGGTCCACCCCGACGGGGTGGGTGTGCAGATCGACACCATCACCCCCGAGATCCGAGCCCTCTACAACGTGCTGGCCAAGGTGAAGAGGGAGCGCGACGAGTACAAGCGCAGGTGAGGAGGGGCGGCGGGAGCCGGGGGAACCAGCGGCATCCCCCGGGGGACCCGAGCTATCCCGAGGAGGCTGCAGGGCTCTCTGTGCAGGAGATGCAGGGAGGGAAGGCGCCAGTCTTGGCCAGACTTCGCGGGAGCAGGGGCTGCAGGCAGCGTGAGGAAAAATGTGGACCCCTGAAAGCATTTGTTTGTGCCTGGGTCTCCTCCCTTGCCACCTGGTGTGTGAACCCTCTCGGGATGTTCCCTGAGTCTTTTTCCATCTTACCAACCTACTGTAAGGGGCTAGAAATGCTTTTCCGAGCAAGGAAGGAATAACTCCAGGAATGGCTCCAGGAGCTGTGTTTTAAAGCCGGGGGGATCTGGAAATGCTCAGGAAGGAGGAGCAGCCTCCTTCCTGAAAGTAGGTGAGAAAGGTGGACATGCAGCAGCGAGAGGTTTGGATTGGAGAAGGCTGCTGGGAAGAGTTCTCTGGATGTGTTGGAAGGTGTCTAGGAGCCCTTCAGCAGGGTGGCTGGCCTCTCCTAGGCCCTTTCCCTCGCCAGTGCTCTCCAGCTGGCCCCTCGGCAGCAGGGAGCCGAGGCAGGACACCCCACTCCTCGGGCTTTCCTCCCGACCCAAAATAGCTGTGGCTTGGCATGTGCCTTGCAGAAGAGTGAAGCAGAATGCAAAGTTAATCTCTTGGCCGGTTCTTCTTTCCCGTGCAGGGTGGCCGCTGCTCTCGCCTCTTGCCAGCAGTGCTTTTTGTGTCGGGCCGGTTCCCGAGGCTGCTCCCGGATCCGCACGTAGGATGAGATCAGGCTGGGCTGGCGTGGCGGGGTCAGAGCGCCGGGCCGGAGCGTCACTGGTGACTGACACCAGCCCAGAGACTGGTCTGGGGTTTTTTCAGATGTCACGTTATGGTGCTTTAGAAGCAGTCGGAAAGTTTGTGATTCCACAGCCGGCTCCCCACGCCGGCTGTGCCACTGACCGGTTCTGCACAGCCACGGGCCAGTGCCAAGATCAAGGCTGGGGTCCAAGATGGCACCTTATGTTTTTGGCTTTATAAGGCTTAGACTGAGCAAACTTGCCCGTCAGATGCTCGAAAGGCACTGAGCAAGGCATGTGGAAAGGAAGAGTTGGCATCTCTTCTTTCCCACTAACTGCTGCATGTACCTCAGGCCTTTTATTTTTAAGCCAGTGGTCAGGCTCCTTCTCCAGAGGGGAGCGGCACTCCTTGCATTGCATTTTCAGATCAGAGAGTGGGAAGCTGGAGCCAGTTTTTTTGGCCAGGAAAGCTTGAGCCTCAAAGTGGGTCAGCTAGAGAGGACCAAGTTTGGTTTGTTGGTGCTGCTGAAACTTTGGGAAAATTGAGAGTTTTTCTGGGTTGTCCTGCTGTGGCAATTTAGCTTTGGGGAAGGTGGGGGTGACGGAGGGACTGCGGAGGGTGAGATGGGGGGCACCACAAGCTGCTATGAGCCGATGTTATTGGTGGGATCTATTTTTGGAGTGTGTTACCAGGAGCTGGGGGAAAGCAGACCCCACCCCCAGACCCTATCCAGCACTGGGAACTTTCTGACGGGTAAAGCCAGGTCCCAAACAGGGGAATGGGACAGAAGGATCCCATTTCCACACCCTTCTCCGTGCTGGGGGCTGACACCAACATCCCTTGGGAGCTGAGAGTTCCCTGCCACAGTGGGCTGTGATCTGCCATGGGGACAGTGCAGCTGGTGTCATGCCTTTGCCACCTGCCTGCAGACAGATGGAAGAGGCCATATTAAAACAGGACTTCCCAGTTCTCTTACCCATGGCTTGGGTGCTGGACCTTATGCTTTTTTTGGGACAGCATTGCTGCTGTGTGCCCCACAGCAGCAGGAGCTTCTCTCTGGGTACACAGGGCCTGAAATTCAAGTCAGGGATCCAGGAGGGCTGTGGGGGCAATAAGGAGGGATGAAAATAGTTGCTGCAGCAGGAGAGAGGCTCACAGGAGCATCATTTGGGAGGAACAGGCTGATATTAGGTGGTCTGAATGGGGGAAAAGGGTGCCTGTATCATGCATTAGATCTGCTAAGTGCTGGGGATCTGGGAGTCTTATCGGGTTTGTGCTGTCTGCTACACCTACTACTTGCATTCACAAGTAGTTCTTATCTTGGATGTTGCAAGGACAGACTGGAGGTGTGGAGTGAGTAACACACGTCTAACATGGTGTGTTAGAGTCACAGAATGGTTTGGGTTGGAGAAGACCTTTAGGGGTTACCTAGTCCAATCTCCCTGCTGTGAGGTTTCAATAGATCAGATTGCTCAAAGTGCTGACCTTGAACATTTCCAGTGACAAGCCATCCACAACTTCTCTGCTCCAGCGTCTTACCGCCATCATAAAAATTTATTCCAATCTAAATTGTCCAACCTAAACCTACCTTCTTTCAGTTTTAAACCTTCGCCTCTTGTCACTGCAGGCAAAAGTTCTGGTACAAAGTCTCTCCATCGTTCTTACAAGCCCCCTTGCTTATTAAAATGCTTCAAGAAGGTCTTTTGTTGTTGTAATTGCCCTCTGAGGAGCTGTGCCAGGCTGCAGGGCCATCCCCATTAAGGTGAGCTCTAACATGGTTTAGACGTGGCAAGGGGGGGGATAAGTGGAGCTTCAGGCCCCGAGCAGCCCAAAACCCTGGTGTGCACTGACCCTGCAGGATGGGGTAAGGCACCCCACTGCCTCTTGCAGTGAGCAGGATTTTTAAAGATGGGGGAATTGTTGACTTTTCTAAGTGAACTTGTTGAAGGGACGCACCTGGCAGGGACAGCAGTGCATCTTTTCACATCCCTGGCTTTGGAAGAGCTGTCCCGTAGCTGGCAAGGGGATGGTCAGGTCTGCATGCAGCTGGGACCCTCCTGCCCTCGCTGTCTGCCTTTGGGCAGGCTGTTGCTTTGCAGCAGTGCAGGGAGGACCTGCCCCCTCCCCTTGGCACACACCGGTGGCCGTGGGGCTGTGTGGGGCAGCCTCGGCTCCAGCTGGCAGCGGGGCTGCGGGCTGCGGGCGCAGTGCTGCAGGCAGGTTATTATTAGGAGTGGTGCATTGCAGGAGGGAGCAGGGGAGAAGGAGCCAGGCAGGAGGTGAGTGGGAGCGAGGTTCACAAGGGGATGGGTGCACGGGTTTGTCCCTGGTGGGGCGAGTCGCTGTTTTCTCCCGTGTATGTGACCTGCGCTCGTCTTCCAAAGCGTTGGTGTGCGATGAACTCTTACCAGGATTTGCAGCTATGCTTTATGTCCCCAGTGAGTCTGGGCTATATAGAGACCCAGAGGGAGGCGGGGACCAAAAAAGAGGCAGTGCCACACCGAGAAAGATGCTGAAGTTTTTTTTCTTATGGTGGAAGGCGTTTTTGTCCCTGGGGAGGGAGGCTTTGTTTGAGCAGTTCCCATATAAGGGCAATTCTACCTTTTAACTTTCTCCTTTCTTTTCCCTTCATGTCTCTTTCCCCAAGGCAATGGGAACACTCTTTGATTCCCCTTCTGGAGCTGTGGTATGGATCCAACACTAACATGAGGAGTGCACACTTTTGTCCTTGTTTGAGTAAGGAGAAGCGTTGCTAGCTTTAAGAGCTTAGAAATTCACAAGCCAGGGCTCTCCCACATCGTCAGATTGTCCAGATACCCCAAGATAACAAATGTAAGGGCTTTTCATATGCTTTCTGGCCTTCTAGACCTTAGGATTTATTGTTCAGACTTGGTGTGCCTAAGTGAGAGGAGAGATTTTTCACATCTTTGTGCAGAGTTGCAGTGTCTGTGTTGGTGCCTGCAGGCATTAAATAGAAACCAGACCTCACAGCACCAGGAAGGGCCCAGCTCTGGTTGCTGTCCCAGAGTGATCTCTCTTTCTCAGAAAAATCTGGCTCTCCCAGAAGAGCCAGGAGCTGGATAAGAATGCAGCAGCCCTGCCCCATGCCGCACCACAGCACATGCCAACCCCCCTGCTCTATGGGATCGTCATTTAGCCAAGAGCAGTACGGCTTGATGGCCTCCCAACAGACCGTGGGCTGGGCCAACACTGCAGCATGACCCAAGAGGTTGATCTCATGCAGTGAAATATAATATAATAATTGCTAGGGGATGTGTCTTTGCACTGCAAAGCTGGGGCGCCTTGCAGCTCGGATTTTTGCAAAGCTGCAGAGCTGAATACCCACCGGACAGCCCGGCATAAAGTGGCACAATCCATCCTGCTTCCTTGTGGGATGAAACAGCGTTCTTTAATCCAGCCTGTTAGGCAGCAGTAGAGCCAAGGAGTGCCCAGGCAGCGTGGCCTGGCACAGGACAGCCCCCTGCATTGGGATGGGCAATGGAGCAGCCCTCCATGCACATCGTGGTCACTCACACGAGTGGAGGAGGTTTGGTGTCAAGATCAGGGCTTGTGCTCCTGAGCTGCAACACTGCAGACACACAAATGTGGTCACAAAAACAATGCACATGGGGGCAACTCTGCAATCCACCTGCAAACCTGTTGTTGAGTGTTGGAGCTGCTGTGAGCCAGGGCTGTGGGGCTCAGGGGCGGATGGAGAGGCCGGAGGGCTGTGACGGGCCAGCTCCGGTGTGGCAGGGCGTGCGGCACAGCTGCCGTGCAGAGCCTGCGGTCGGTGTCCCCAGCTCCCCCCATCGCAGGGCGGGCGGCCATGGTGGGAGAGGGTTTGTGGCCGGGGGGCCCGATGGGCTTGGCAGCTGCCATCGCCTGGAAACAAGAGGCCATGCATTCCTGGGCACGTTCTCCTTCCCACCCCGGTGCTGCCATCCCCCCCTCTCGGATAGCTTTGGGGAGAGCAGCTGCCGCTGTATCCTCTCCCTTTGGCAGCCAGCGAGGCGAGGCTGGTGGGATCTGAGCGGTGTTTGTCTCCCTAGATGGGAAGAGGAGTACACGGTGCGTGTCCAGCTCCAGGACCGGGTGGCTGAGCTGCAGGAGGTGAGCAGTGCTGTCTCCCCTTTCCCCGGCACCCCAGCTGCCCCACACTGGTGCTAATCTCTCCCCCTGGCACAGGAAGCCCAGGAGGCTGAAGCTTGTCAGGAGGAACTGGCCATGAAGGTGGAGCAGCTCAAGGCAGAGCTTGTTGTCTTCAAGGGACTGATGAGCAATGTGAGTCCCTAATCCCTCTCCAACCCCACAGCAGTGTCCTACTCGAGTGGTGCGGCTCTGTAGAAAAGCAGTTCCTTGGTGGGGCCCATCCAGCACTGGCAGGGTTGGTCTGGGGCACAGTGAGCAAGGCAGGGATGTAGGAGCAGTCCTGCATGAGGGGGAAAGTGGGGGCACCCATTGCCATCTATCTTGCCTAATATTCCTCCTTTGTCCCCTTCTTGTGGTGCCGTGGGTTCAGAACATCACGGAGCTGGACACCAAGATCCAGGAGAAGGCCATGAAGGTGGACATGGACATCTGCCGTCGCATCGACATCACTGCCAAGCTGTGTGATGTGGCACAGCAGCGCAACTGCGAGGACATGATCAAGATGTTTCAGGTGAGAAGCGTCCGCTGCTGCTCCAGACTCAGCCACCAGCTCTGGGGAGGAGAGATCCCAAAGGAGGTAGAAGAGACAACACCAGCCCCCTGCTAGGGGAGACGCTTGGTCACCCTCGGCCTTGCTCCTTGCGGTCCCCTGCTTTCTGTCTCTTGGGAGGACCAGGCAAAAGGGCACCTAGAGGAGGTGGAAAGCTCCAGATGTTGCTTTGGACATCAAGAGTCCCCTCAACCTCTTGCTGACCTGTTGTGTTGGGCCCGGGGACCCCACAGTGCTAGGGGAACAGCTGCAGGAGGGAGACAAGTTGCTTGAGCGTCTGTCTCTAACTCCATCTCTCTCCTTTCCCTTCCCCTCTCCGTCATCTTCTCTCTGTCTCTCTTCTCTGTCCCTGTCTCTTTTCTCTTTCTGGATGTTCTGTTTTCTCTTTCTGCCTTTCTGTCTCGCTCTTTGTCCCTACAGAAGCAACTGGTTAGTTCCATTCAGTTGAGAAATTTTACAAATTTTAAACTTTCTATAAAAAAGGTCGGACTATAAATATTGACATATTTCACCTTTTCAGACTGTCTCTTTTTTCCTGTTTCTGTCACTTTGTTTCCCTGTCTCTGGACTGGGGTGGTGGGTGATTTGAGTTTTTCTACAGTAAAACCACATTGTTTTTTCTCATCAGATTCATAGCTTCCATCTTTAGTTGCTTAGTTTTAATTTTAGAAAATGCTAAAACCATGTTTTATCCATTGCACCCATCTTTAACCTGATCATAATGAGCCCATCTTTCTCTCTCTCTCTCTCTCTCTTTTCTTCCTTCCTTTCTTTCTGTCTTTCTCTCTTTCCCTGCCTTTCTGTCCCTCCGCCATTCCTTTCCCCTCCATCTCCTCCCAACTACCTGCTCCTGACCTCGGACCCGGCCTCGTTTCTGTAGTCTCTGCACTTGTCTCCCGTTAAGGTCCCAGCCTCGGTGGGGCGGAAGCGGGAGCGCAAGCAGGTCAGCGACGAGGACACCTCGCTGTCAGAGAGCGATGCCTCCCGGAAACCTGACGAGGAGGAGGAGGACGAGACCACGGCCATGAGTATCAATGAGGAAATGCAGAGGATGCTGAACCAGCTGTGAGTGCGGCTGCTGTGCACCTCTGCCCGTGGTGTCGAGCCAGGCTCCAGCGCCAGGCTCCCTGCTGGTCCTGGGATGGGGAGGGCAAGGGCGGTCTGTGGCTTCCCTTCCCTGGTGAGGGCAAGATGAGAGATGCTGCTGTGGAGAATGTTCACCCTGTGCTCTGTGGCACAGTGGGACTGACCCCCTGGGAGACCTGAGCCCACCTATGCTGAGAATGGGAGCTCCAGCTCCCCTCCTCTTGCCTCTCTCCCTGCCTTTTGTGAATCTGTGCCCGAACTTGTTGGGGTCCTGACCATAAAGCCAGCCCCTTCCCCATCAACTGTTGGGTTTGGGCACACCTGAGTTCACCCTGGCCAGACCCCCAAGGGCTGCAGCCCTGCCCGTGAGCAGGTGCAAGGCTTTGGCACCGATGCAGCCCCCTGCCTGCTGCGGCTCTCCTGCGGCTCTCCTGCTGGGTGCTGACGTGCCGTTCCCTTGTGCCCAGGAGGGAATACGACTTTGAGGATGACTGTGACAGCCTCACGTGGGAGGAGACAGAAGAAACGCTGCTCCTCTGGGAGGACTTCTCCGGATACGCCATTGCAGCCGCAGAGGTGCAGGGGGAGGTAACGGTGGTGTCAGGGCCCTGAGGTCTTGTTGGGTTGGGACACTCGGTCCTGCCTGAGCTTGGGAAGATGCTCTCTTCAAAGACCAGATTTCAGCCCTTTTCCCTTTGCAGGCCTGTACCAGGTGCTTTCCTGCCTTTCTGCATGAATACATTAAAGCATCCCTGTCGAGGTCTCCCTTTTAGAGACAGGGCAGGGACCTGTAGCCTGAGGGGTGTGCTGAGGGCAGGGTGCACACACATGGGGAGAGCCACAGCCCATCCAGAAGAGGAGACTTCCTCTGGCTGGACTGGTCTCTGGTCATCCTTGCTTATGTTCTCCAGCCCACCTACACACTGGGCAGTAAAAATGCCCAAACAGAGCCCTTGGTGTCTGGCCAAAGCCCTTGTCACCCCAAATCTTTGGCCCTCGGCAGTCCCCTGGGGATCTGTCATGCTTGGGAATGGTCTGTGCTCTCCAAATCTTCAGTGCAATGCTGGGCTTGTTCGCCTGATGTGGTCTCTGCCCAGTGTGGCGAGTCTTGAGTCTCTCAAGTCCACGTTGGCAGGACTGACTCCTGTCTTATTTGCACTACACAGTATATATTTCTTCCTCTTTTCCCAGTGCTGCCAGTTCTTTCTCTGATTTGTCTCTCTCTCTTGCCTTTGGTTCCTCATGTTGGACGCTTCCCTGCCTCTAAACCTGCTGTCTGCTCTCCTCAGCAGCAGGATGACAGCCTGGAGAAGGTGATCAAGGACACGGAGTCACTGTTCAAGAGCCGTGAGAAGGAGTACCAGGAAACCATCGACCAAATAGAGGTGGGAGAAGGAGGAAGCGGGGAGGGCATGGCACAGAAGGGTGTCAAATGGGGGAGTGGGTCCCTGGCGGGGGGAGACACAATGCTGGAGCACGTCACTGGTAATGTGGGAGACAGCCCTCGCTCTGGCCATGCCCACTGCCCTGCACCACATGCCCTGGGATCATCTCTGCCCCGTTTCCTTTGAGCAGCTGGAACTGGCCACAGCCAAGAATGACATGAACCGGCACCTCCACGAGTACATGGAAATGTGCAGCATGAAGCGAGGCTTGGATGTGCAGATGGAGACTTGCCGGCGGCTCATCACCCAGTCTGGGGACAGGTGAGCTTCAGCAGGAGGGCCAGGACACCCGTGCTCTGGCTCTGAAGCCAGGCTGGTGGTGACAGGGAGCCGAAGGACTGGGTAGCCTCCTGCCCTGCCCTTGTGTGGCAGGGAGAGAGGGCAGTCCCTGGGGGCTGTTGGACTCCTGGCTGGCCTCCACACAGGCCATGGTGCCACCTCTGCAGAAGGCAGGAGACACACAGGAGTCACTTTTGACGCATGAAGCCAGACCCCCACCTCAATGGAGAGAGGAGTTGCCATTGTGTAGGGACTTTGAGTAAGTCCCCAAAGGCCTGTGGAGTCAGGATGGCTCCAGGCTGGGGAGCCCTGTGGTAGACTTTATCTTGTCAGGGTCCTGCTCTGAGCAGGCCCCTCCAGCGTCTCCCCCAGTTCTGCTTCATGCTCTTCATTGGTGTCCTCTGGAACACCTTCCCAGCACCCAGGGATTCCTGCAGACCCACACATGCCCAAAGGGGCACTTCAGCTTCTCCTTGCTGTAGTGACCCCTGCCCACACCAAACTGGGTCCTTTCCCTCCCCCTGGGCGATGCTATGACTGCTGCCCTTTACTGTTCTCTGCAGAAAGTCTCCTGCCTTCACCCCAACCTCCAACAGCGAGTCAGCCCCGAACGAGGAGAGCGAGGAATCTGACCGTGATCCCCCCAGCGATGCTTCCATCAGATAATGAGGGGAGGCCCGGTTCCCTCGGACCCCCTTCCTGGCATGGGGTTGCCTGAGTCACACCTGGGAGAGACTGTCAGGGACGTGGAACTGCTGGTAAACGTCTGTCACCCAGGCTCACTCCCGTTTTGGGGTGCTTGACAGATCCCACACACCCCCTCACCGGATACCTTGCAAATGGGAATAGCTAGATAGACCTGAGGGCCCTTGCCCGGGCTGCCCTGCCTTCAGCCCCTTCTCTATTCCCTTTCCCTGCTTTGGTTAAACTGTGGTTCAGGCAGGGAGGCTCCAAACCTGCCATGGTGGCGTTCTGCAGGACCTGTTCGCAGGCGCCCCCAGACCCACCTCCTCTGGCCTCCGTCCTGGTACACTTGACCTGCCCCTACCCTCCCTGCGCTACACGGAGCCGAACGAGAGCCGTACCTCCCTGCAAACTGGACCTGACACTGGTGCCAACTGGACCGAGCCCGGGGCTCTCCCTGTCCTTGCTGCTGGCCGGGCACCTGGCTGGTGCCCACGCCGTGCCGGGCACCCCGAGCCCTCCCACGCCTTCTCCAGGGCGGGGGCTGAGTCCCACTCACTGTGCACTTTGCTTGCCGCCCGTCGGCCATGCGCTCACGTCTGTGTTACGGGGGCGAGCTCATTAAACGGGACAATTTCCTTTTCTACAGCTTCGCTGGGTCTGGGCTCTCCCTGTGCTGCCGCGGGCGACGCGTGGCTTGAGGCGGGGCTGTCGCCCATCAGACCCCAAGCCCACATCAGTGGGTCTCCCCATGGGACAGTCCCATCCCTTGGGCCTGCCAGGTGGGACTGGCAGATGGGACAGTGGTGAGATCCCTGCTCTGAGAGCCACTGGCCCTCAGCAGGCACTGGTGCTGCATGGGCTGCCTTGTTTTTAACCTGGAGCATCGTCAGTGCAGAGGCTGAGGGATTGAAAATGAAACTGATCCTGGCTTGTGACTTTTGAGCCTTCCTCTTCCTGTTTCCTGGCCTCCTCTGCCACACCAGGGCATCCCTTCCTGCCTGCCCTCAGACCCATATCCCACCTCAGTGTAACTGCAGTGGGGGAATCTCCTGTCCCTCCATCTCTGGCAGCATTTTCCTGTCTGGCTGCAGCACCTGCTCCTCCTGTGATAGTGACGGGAGGCTGGGGCCTGGCAGGGTGTCAGGGGGGAGCAAGAGGCACTGTGATCCAGAGAGGCAGTGTGATTGCTGAAAAGTGGACACAGCCTGCACAACCAAGGCAGGTGAAGCTCTGGAGAAAAAATGCTTCCCACTAAAAGTACTGAAGGGAAGAGAAAACACATAGCAGTATAGTTTTTGGATTATCTCAAAGGTTAGGTATGGAAGATAAAACAGGGGCTGAGGGATGCAAGAGTTTCTCTCTGTAACTATGGCCTGGGTGGCTGATGCTGCTGGGTGCTTGAGCTGGGAGCACTGTGGCACCCATGCACCCCAGCACAGTGTCTGTGTTTGGGCAGGGTGAGGTGCTCTGCCCGTGCCTGCAGGATGTGTTAAGGCATGTGTAGGCATTGCAGCAGGGGCTGAGCTGGCTGGTTAGAGCTGGCAGGGAGGCGAGTCTCTGCAGATGGCAGAAGAATTGAGCAGGAGACAGGAAATCAGGACTCAGGTAGAGCATGCTGGTGGTGGGGAATGGCAGTTCCTCAGCCTGCGAGCTGCTGTGGCTGGGCTGTGACTCCTGAATGCCATCTTCACTTCTTGCAGGAAGTTGGGAAGTGTTTCACAGGAGCAGCAGCGTGCTGGGAAGCAGCAGAAGCCCTGGCTGTCTGTGGGTGTGTGGGGAGATGCGAGGTGCATGCCTCAATGCCTGCCATGGCCCTCACCTCCGTGTCACCTTGTTCAGCTGTTTCCATTTATTTCCCTCTTCTCTATTTTCCTACCTAAAAGAGCTAAAGCCAGAGGAAATATTTTACTATTCTACCTTCAGGTAATGATGTCTCACACACAGTAGATCAGGGATCACTTCCTATCCTGCCTGGAGGCTCTTTAGTTTCATGCAAATCCCCTTTCCTGTAGGCATCTTTTCAGTGTTTTCTGCTCTTTCTCTCCTGTGGAGAGTTCTGTGAGTGGCTGACAAATTCTGGCTTCCCCTGTGTATAATCCAGGATGTGCATACATCCTTAAGCCTTGGTGCTGCTTAAAGAACCCACAAGACTGCAGAGTACATACCCTGAGAGATTTCAGGCATGAAGCACAGAAGGACTGAGGTCTCTGCCTCAAGCAGTCACTGCCCAGAGGAGCAGCAGGTGCTGCTAGACTCCCGTGTCCAGAACACGTGGTGATCCCGGTCCCACACTGCCTGCCACGACTCCACTTGCAGTGAAATCAAAATCTCTGCCACCCACATGTGCAAGATGCTGTTCCCTGGTGAATTGTATCACCAGCAAGAGGCTCTGTTCCCCCGCCAGTCTGACAGCCTCCAAGATCTCTGGCAAGATATGTGACATGGATCCTTTGCCTCAGCAATTTCTCCGTGTGGGAAGCACAGCCCAAGGCCTCTGGTGTTAGCTGGGCCACCTGCCTGTCCAGCAGTGGTGACCCCACACCTTTGATGCTGAAATGAGATGTGGTGCCTCCATCTGTTGAGTTCTTCTCTGTGGGCTCCTTTTCATTCTTTGGGGAGTATCAAGCCTGCTTTTCTCCACCGTGTGCCCTGCTGGGAACTGTGATGTTCCCAGAGGAGATGAAGAGGAGCTGCTCAGTTCCTCTAGGAACACCTCGTGGCAGTGCTTGCTCAGGAAGCAATATCAGGTCCTAGCTCTAGCTCTGTGTCCATGCATTAAGGTGAATGTTTAGTGCCCAAGAACAGTGCAAGCACAGACTGAATGGAATTCCATGGCAGGATGCATCTGGGCAGTCCCTCTGTCAGCATTCAGCTCAGGACTGTGGCTGCTGAGTGCTGACCTCTTGAACATTTGTCCAAGACTATCCTTTTAGGATTATATCTCTGGACTCACAATAAGGTCTTCCCATTGAATATTTAGGCAGACTGGTTCATCAGCTTCTTACCTCTCACAAGTCCATTTTAGCAGTCTTACTTACTTGGGCAGTCTGGAAAGGTGCTGGTGATTGCTCTGCCCTCTCCGTCCCCAGCATTTGGGCTGTTGTGCCCAAATGAGGAGGATTTAGGCACAAGTTGGGCACAAGAGGACAGTCACAGGTTTTACTGTCAGCCACAGGAGTGGCACAAAACCCCTCCCTTGAGGCAAGAGTTGGGACAGACCCACTTGAGAGCATGAGGTGCTCCATGAGGCACTGAGGGATGCAGTCAGCCTTTGAGCTGGGATGAGACATGCAGGTCTCTGCTGTGGCTGCTGCACTCCATGCTCCCCATGCTGGGGTCAGCCTCTTGGCAAAGGACTTCAGCAGGCAGTGCCAGGTATGTACCAGAAGTGAGTCCTGGCTCCTCATTGGATACGTTTCTGATCCTGTGGCATGCAGTCACCTCTTCTACCCCTTCCCTGGTGATGTTCCCTAGGATTCATCTGAAAGGTGAGCTCTCATCCTCGGATACCCTGTCTTCAATGTGGCTTTGAGCTAACTTTAGCCTCTTCAGGGACCTCCTTGGAAGAATCCCATGGGAACAGACACTGCAAGTAAGAGGATTCCAAGAGAGCTGGTCAGTATTCAAACACCACTTCCTCTGGGCTCAAGAATGGTGCATCCCCATGAGCAAGAAATAGAGCAAAGGGGGCAGGAGAACTCTGTGGATCAAGGAGAGCTCTGTGGATCAACAAGGAACTGTCAAACACAAGCGGGAGATACATAGGAGTTAGAATTCAGGATGCTTGGAAAAAATGCCGGAATTTTGTCAGAGTAAGGCCCATCTGGAATTCTGACCAAGGAGATGTCAAGGACAGCAAGAAGGGCTTTTTCAGATGTATAAAAACAAAAGGAAAACTGAGGAAGATGTGAGCCTGCTACTAAATAAAGCAGGGACCCTGGTGACAAGAGGACACAAGAAAGGCAGATGTACTGAATGCTTCCTTTGTATCGGTCTTCACGCACAAGACCAGCCCTCAGGAATGTCTGACCCAGGAGATCAGGGAAAAGGAATATTGGAAGGAAGATTCTCCCTTGGGCAGGGAGAGTTGGGTTAGAGATCACCTAGGGAAATGGGATACCCACAAATCCATGGTCCCTGTCAGGATGCATCCACAAGTGCCGAGAAGCTGGTGGACACCATAGTGGTCATCTTTGAAAGGTCTGGCAATCAGGAGAGGGGCCTGAGGCAAAATGTCACCCCACTCTTCAAAGAGGGCAGGAAGGAGGATGCAGGAAATCAGTCAGCCTCACCTCAATCCCAACAAGGTGATGGAGCACCTCATTCTGGAGGTTATCTCTAAGCATGTGGCATACAAGAAGGTGAGCAGGACAGTCATCTTGAATTCATTAAAGGTAAACTATACTTGACTGACATGATTGCCTTCTACCACAAGACAACTGCCGGATGGATGAGGGCAGAGCAGTGGGTATTGTCTGCATCAACTTCATCAAGGCTTTCAATACTGTCTCTCACAAGATCCTCACAGACAAACTTAGGAAGTGTGGACTGGATGAGTGGACAGCAAGGCGGATTGAGAACTGGCTGGACAGCAAATCCCAGAGGCTTATAGTCAGTGGCACAGTGTCTAGCTGAAGGCCTGTCACTAGTGGTGTCCCACAAGGTTCAGTAGCAGGCCCATCCTTGTTAACTTCCTCATCAGTGACTCAGATGAAGGGTAGATGCTTCCTCAAGTTTGTTGATGACACCAAGCTGGGAGGAGTGGCCAATACCTCAGAGGGCTGTGCAGCCCTTCAGAGGGACAGGTTGGAGAGATGGGCAGAGAGGAACCTTCTGAAATTCAGCAAAAGACAAATGAAGTGTTCTGCACCTGGGGAGGAATAACCCCATGCAGCAGGGCAGGCTGGGGGTGGATCTGCTGGGAAGCAGCTCTTCAGAGAAGAACCTGGGGATCCTGATGGACACAAAGTTGTCTACAAGCCAGCAGTGGTGGCCAAGAAGCCAATGGTGCCCTGAGGTGCTTTAGGAAAAGCACTGCCAGCAGGGCGTGGGAGGTGATCCTGCTGTTCCACTCAGCCCTGGTGAGGCACATCTGCAGTGCAGTGTCCAATTCTGGGCTCTTCAGTTCAAGAGGGACATGGAGCTCCTGGAGCAGGTCTAGCAAAGAGGAATGAAGATCATTAGGTGAGGAAGCGCCTCATGAGGAAAGGCTGAGAGAGCTGGGCCTGTTCAGCCTTGAGAAGAGATGTCTGAGAGGGGACCTTATCAATGTCTACAAGTATCTGCAGGCTGGGTGTCAGAGGAGGGAGCCAGGCTCATCTTGGTGTTGTCAAGAAGACATGAGACAACAGGCAGA